>NC_060211.1:115273750-115967500 GCF_021130785.1 Homalodisca vitripennis | reverse complement strand
AATTGGGTTTACTTAAATGTATAGTTGATTCTCCATGGACCGAGGTTAAAATAATTGATTGGATAGTTATTCCGTATTACTTAAATGTAATTTATTTTAAGAATACAATGACATATGTAGGTCTGAAGTAAAATATTCAGCTGAAAATTGTAACTCCCTCGATCCCAAAAGGGATTAGTTGTGCTGAGCCTGCATCTCTGGTTGGCCAAAATGGTTTGATAATATATTTTAGCTCTACTTTCATTTCCCTACGTTGTGTTATCTAGCTGGTTCTTTTCTTACTACAGCCAATCAACCTAAAGATTGGCTGTCTGAGGAAAATAGCAAATTATACCAAATCCACTACCGATGTCCTGGTTTATTTTTTAAGGCATTAAGTGATAATTGTGAAAACGTTAAATACTGTGCTCGAACTGTTGCCTATAAAATTTATGATACAAAATAACTTTATTTTAAATTTTAGGAAAAACTAGTACATGGGATAGTTTTAATTTTTGTGGTATTTATTAAAAAAAACCCAGTTGTAAATAGTATTAAACCAAATTTATGTTAAGCAAATTTAATGTTCATTAATGTTTAAGGTTTAAAATTCAATTTTAACTTTTGATGAATATGTAAAAATTGACTATCTCACCACAACAATCCATCCAAAAGCACATTTGAGAACTAAAAACAACACTGATATCACAGTTTTCCCAAGGTCATTATTTATAAAAATTGCATGGGTAAGGTCTTTTTCATAAGGGGAAATAATGTCCCATCCTCTCTCAGGTTTCTGATTTCAACAGAAACTGTTTAGAAAACTTGTGCCCTAGTGTGGTAAGTTCCTTAAATTAAATTTTGATAATGTAGAAAATAGCTTAAAGTATATCTTCCAAATGTTGTATTTAATGAATTTTAGATTTCTCATTTTTGTATTTAAAAATGTCAGTTATTTTCTTCACAACGATTATCACTCCATTTATCAGTAAACTATTTTCTTTTTATATAAGATAGGCAAGGAGTGTGAAAACTGCATTACTAAAAACTTAAAATCCCCTTCTATTTATAAAATTTGTTTAAATATCTTGTGTGATAATAAGAAAGTATCATTTTTAACCTTTAGAGTACTTGTAGCTTCAAAGGGGTGTATTTTTGGTATGAAGTGTATAAAACAAGTCTCATTGTGATCCGTACACCTTAGAAATGTTTAGTATCAATCAGTATATGTACATGTATTTTGTAATTTCCTTGTAGATAATTTAAAAAAACTGTTCCACTGTATTAAACTAATTCAACACAATAGTTGCAACATAATTTCAATCAATAATGGTATGTTTCAGCTAACAGACATTTCTGATGACGGCTACTTGTGTTTGATGTCTGACAATGGAGATTTGCGTGAAGATTTAAAGGTTCCAGATGGCGACATAGGTACTCAGCTCAAAGCAGAGTATGATGCTGGAAAAGAATTGCTGGTAATGAAAATAATAATTACTATGTATAAGTTTTGGACTTTTCTAAATACAGAACATAAGTAAATAATAGCAACATATAAATCTTAATGAACACTACATAATACCATAAATTTATATATTTTCAATTATTATCATTTGATTAACCCGATAGCTTACTATAGACAGCATAGGGAATACAATTAATTTAGCCCGAATTGGAAACTTGCGTGATATTCTACTGCTTGCTTTTTATATTTTAATGAAACAAGGGAATTTTAATATAGCCATCCTTAAGTACATATGTTATCAAACATATAAAACAAAATGTTCATGATATTTTTTTAGCATACGTTAAATAAAATAACATGTTTTACCTATTAGGAAACAAGCTTTGTGTAATAAAAATAATGCAGACTTAAAAATAAGTTATTTTACAAAAAATATTTATTTCTTTTTTTATTGTTATCAATATTTCAATAGTTTTCTTTGAAAAAGTATGTTAATTTTGTTACTATTTGGTTAATTTTGGTTAACTTCTAAATAAAATACTTGTTTTATCTTAAAGTTTTTACATGTTTGATATTGCCATACTAAAAATAAAGGGAAAATTTACCTTCGGCTCAAAAGAATATCCTAAATATATTCAGATCAAAACATGTACAGTAGGTTTAACACAGTATTACCATTTTATACACTCACCATTTATAATTGAGTAAGGCCTCAATCTGTTTATATTTTCTTTTCCAACTACTAATTATTCATTTCCTATTATTTCATAAAACAGAGAAATGAAATTAAACCTGGGTAGTGCTGATATACTGTGAGATAAAGGTAAACCACTTCAGGCCCTAACATACGTAACACTTAATTAACTGGATTTTTGTTGCCCAACTTTTGTCTTGCAGTCTTTTAAACAATAAAAACTACAAATCTCCATGTGGTGGCCTTAAAGCTACAAGTATGCTGGAATTCAACACTCAACATTTGCAACAGTATTGTCATCTGTATCTGTTGCCAGAAAACCTATCGCAGCAAATTACCTTCAATCAAGACAAAATCTAATAATTGTGTAAAATGTTTGGATCTTATAACTCTTTGATTTTGTACTTGTTTTCTTCTCTCACTGTCCCATATGGGGCATATTGATGGGGTGTGTAAGCCTACAGTGATTTTGTTCTTTTATAGGTTTAAGATATATTGTATTTTCTGTTGTCTTATGAAGAATATCAATGAAATATTGAAAAAAAAAACAATGTGTAAGAGTCTTTGAATGGGGATAATTTTAAAAAAGTAAAAAGAAAGTTGATCACTGTATGATTATTGTTAGTAAATCGGTTGAAAAGAGGAGAAAATTTTTCCCCATTTGATTGAAAGTTTTTTACTCCATTGTCATCCCAAAACCCCTTAGACATTTTCTTAACCCTGGAACTGGCGGTCATATTTCTCTCAGTGGCAGAGTGTTTTAGTACTTCATACATTGCCTTATATTTATTTTATTATTACATGTTTACTATAAAGTACCTATAACTTATTATATATTTCTTTATTCAGCATTGTTCAAGGAACATTTTTCACATAATATAATTAAAACAAAAAAAAATACCCTTACTCTACCTCTTCAGGAAAAAAATGTTTTTTAGAAAAAAGAAAAGTTAGTTCAAAGTTTTTGATTTGTAAAATTGTTGTTGTTAGTGATACGCAAAATCCAAAATATGCAAAAGGAAGAGCATTTAATTCTGAGTAAAAATAAAACAACACATAGTTTATAAGGTATTTATTTTTACATGTGGTAAACGATACAAAAATCATACACTGACATTCGAAAGTGCTACTTACCAACAAAAGTAAGAACTTCAAAGCTCACTTGGACTTCTTACAATCTTGTAACTATTAGTTTATATTAATTTTCTATTTTTTAATTTTTTATTATATATTTTTTTTAATTATGTTCTGATTGAATGTTTAAATCGGAATCCTCATCGTTGCTTATTTCATGTACAACCAGTTCTCGAATGTCACTTGAACGATCGCGGAATTTACGATCCATTATGTAAACACGCACAAAAAAACTTACTATTATTGTGTCATATACACAATCATCATTACAACGACCTCAAAAAAAACAATAAACCAGACAGGACACCATGCAGCTGACGAAATAACAATAGCCGAATGAACCAGTTGACTCATCGCTGCGCGCGCAACTATCGCGGTACGCGGGGAGAATGTAAACAAACAGTTTAGAGATTACAAAACGTATGGACACGTGTAACGAAACGATAAAATTATTTATTAGTGTGTTATTTACATAAATTGAACCTTCCTCTTTCGATTGGTATCAATGTACAACTAGTTCTCGAATGTTACTTGAACGATCGCGGAAATTACGATCCATTACGTAAACACGCACAAAAAACTTACTATTATTGTGTAATATACACAACCATCATTACAAAGAACTCAAACAAACAATAAACCAGACAGGACACCATGCAGCTAACGAAATAACAATAGCCGAATGAACCAGTTGACTCATCGCTGCGCGCGCAACTAGCGTGGTACGCGGGAGAATGTAAACAAACAGTCAGAGATTATAAGTCGCATGGACGTGTAACGAAACGATAAATTATTTATTAGTGTATTATTTACATAAATTGAACCTTCCTCTTTCGATTGGTATCAATACCGATACTCTTTGATCGTGTTTTAAGTACGTAATATTGAGAAATAAAAGACGTATTAAAACGCCCGATATCGGGCGCTGCCATCTAGGATGCGACTAAAACGCCCGATATCGGGCGTTTGCCAGTTCCAGGGTTAAGTTTGGAGTACAAACGCCTCTACTGCTTTGTTGCCTTCGAAATGCTGACTTCCAAACATGTCTTTAAGGTATCCAAAAATAGTAGTCTAGACTATAGGGTGGATGTTCTAGTGTTTCCCATCCTAATGCAACCAATTTTTGCCTCATAAAGTAAGCCACATGTAGCCTGGCGTTGTATAAAGATAAAAGACACTTCTGGCCAATTATTGCTTCCTTTTCCTTCAAAATAATAATTTTGCGTCTCCTAGTACTACAATAATATTGTGCATTGATCATAGTAAAAATCAACATGATAAGCACCTTGCCAATAGATAAAATTGTTGCCATTACCTTTCTAGCAGACAATCACATCTTTACCTTCAACAAGCAAACACATGCAGGGTATTGTGCCCAGTATCACAGCAAATGTTCAGTAAGGCTCGCCCATCCTTGGCCATACCCTGATTATAACCCACTGTTGCACAGATAAATTCATTTCCTCTTCACTTATGACTTGTTTTGATAGTAAAGAGATCCGAGGGAATTGCTATCTTGCACACCAATCTATTATAGGTTAATGGCTTTATGTGAAATGTTTAGATCACCAGTTGCGTTTATAAGTTGGTACAGCCTCGTACATTTTGTAAAAAAGTCATTGCTAGATTTAATTGGGAGTATTAGGAGTGCATTTTTTTGTTATTTTTAAACAGCTTTGAAAACAATATAGGGCTGAATAGTCCGTTACACTTAACAGGAATGATATATGATGTATACAGTTTATTGAGCTGTATTGAATCAAGATCAGGCAACAGTCAACAAAATTTCCAATAATAAAACTGTGATGTTTTATTAACCCTCTCCCGCTCGCAAGGCATGAATCGCCACTACATAGCCACTACAGCCTAAACGGCACAGATCGGCACGCACTGCTTTATCTACTAGAGCCGATAAGTGCTGCTCTCGAGTAGCAATAGTTTGTACTACTATGGGTTGTTTGCTATCAGGAGACCATTTACTTTACTTTTACAGTAGATTTATTCCATTATTTTGCTATTTATATTAGTTGTGCGGAAACAATGGCGGGTTGTAGTCGTACACTTCGTGACAGTGAAATCGATCTCGTTATTAGTAATGATTGTGACGATTCAAGTGAGTGTAGTGATGTACCAGAGCTTTGTGAAGTGGTTGGTGGCATTGAGGATGTAGTTCGGAATGATCACAGTAGCAGGGGCAGTGACGGCGAGCCAGACAATGACCTTTACCAAGTAACTGCGCAACAAACAACCCGGTGGCCAGCTGTCCGTATGCCCCCTCCCTGGTCTCGTACAATCAACTTCATTGAACCAATATATAGTAAAATAATTAATATATATATAATTATAGTTAATTACAATGACAGAACGTATGTAAGTTGAGGCGCCGTGTATTTTGACCAAGCGCGACCGGCAGAGCGAATTAATTGAGGTTAGAAGCACCATGAGCGCCTGGAAACAATGCGAGCGGAAGAGGGTTAATCATGTTTATGCTGGATCAATCTCATACTGAGAATGTAACTGTAATCTCTGAACGTAGTCTGTTATTTGCAACATTTTCTGGTATGTACTGATTTAGTATGATAAGGAGAAGTTAAATTGTTAATTTTTGTTACAGTGCACAGTGTTGAAAGCCTGCGGTGAAGAGTGTGTGATTGCAATCAAAACCAATACAGCTCTTGATAAATAATGGCTGACAAACCCTGTGAAGATGGAAATGGCTGTTTTTATAAGAGTGAGGTGAGGCTGGCGGAACTAAGCGGACAATTAACAATTAAGTTTACGGGTGGGAGGGGGGCTGTTAAAGTATACACTAATCAAAGTATTTTCTTTTGGATGTCAAAAATTGTTGTAATATTTTCACAGGAGTTATCTGTTAATTTATACTTATTTTATGGGGAGTGATATTTAAAGTAAACGATTAAAGATCGATAAGTGTTGAGAGACTGAAATTGCTTCATCATTTTTACCTTACACCTTTAGACCATGGTTGTTATAAGGATTTTTATGTAACATTTGTATGAGTAAATCAAAATGTTTTGTGTCATTTATTGTACAAAATAATTAATACAATATTTTTGAATGACATGTACATGAATGCTTTATAAAGGAAATGGATGGGTCTGTATGTTTATTAACTGCAAGGAAAGCTTATTAGTTCCGGTTTAATGATATTTATTCTGATAATTTGAGGCGGCTAAAATGGTTATTAGGTTTGTTAATTAATAAGACATGTAACAGATTATCAAGTGACTCTTGTGAGTAGTTATAATGTATGTTATCTGTGTGCATTCCTAACTTGCTGTATAACATACATGTTAAGTTGTTATTTTACATCTTGTGTTGAGTATTGAATGGGTTGGATCAGAAAATTATTCTATAAGTTATAATTAATTATTTAATGTTTTTATACTGATTGTATAATTTTCAAGCTTGCTCACATAATAAATGAAATAGATTGATAAAAATTGACACTTCTTAACAAATTCTAAATTTTTTCATGTTGAATTTATTCTGTGTAATCATAATCTGACTGTATATTATGTAGCAGGCTATTGCTTAAACTAGCCTAAACTATACAAATTTTCAATGAACATTGTTTTCAAGTTTACTTTACTGTATTGTGAAATACTAAAACAATGTTCCACAACGCTTCTGACTAGTTATTATTATTAATAAATGTTATCAGTTGCTGTATTCTTCAAAGTTATTTATCCTGTGATGTTGTATTTTGAAGTTATTTCTTATTGTGACAGTATTGATATTGTGGGGATTATTTTCAATCAACAGAAATTGTTTATTGCTGAAAGTACTGTAAATTATAAGAATATTCTAAATCTCAGATATCTGTTGAACTATCAATATAACACGAGTTTGCTTGTTTACCAAATGTTAATGCGATGGCTACAAATATTATAAATCTATATAGTTATGGTTGAATTTTTATATGACAGTACAATCTCACAACTAAACGGCATTGTCCTTTGACAGCACTGGTTTTCTTGAAGAAATTGTGTGTGCAAATAATTGAATTGTATTCTATCTCTAAAAAATAAAAAATATAACAGACTATGTTTAAGATATTGGTCCACAGGGATGGATAGGAGTGGTGTTAAGAAATTATAATGTTAACAGGTAGAGAAATTATTTGCTTTGAAACATTGAAACGGGTTGCATTTACTTCTTTTACAATTAAGAATAATTTGTTTCTTTAAGAAAATTCTTCACTAAAACTAGGTTTTTATTATATGTTCGCTTTTTAAAATAATTTAGAGAATTTTTTTACATTCATTAGAACTAGATGATAGACTGTTACAATAAAATTACAAGCCAGAATTAACTATTTTACAGACAGACAATGAGTGACTTCTAAATTAACATGTGAAAAGGTAGGGCAAAGGTGAAAACAGAGATAGTTTATGATAAATGAAATGTGATATGATGCCAGCAAATTGGACTTGGTCATCAGAGTTTTCTTTTTGGTACAGCAATGCTCCAGGATGGAATGTTGGAACTCCATAGCTTGTCAGGCACACAGGATAGTTCCTTCTGTTTGCTGTCATCTTTATATAAAAATAATTCACAAGTGTAACCCAAAAAGAACCCACATTTTAAAATTGTTATGTAATTTAGTTTTAAAATGTACTTTAAGCATTTTTATTATTGTAACAAAAATAATGTAACAGTGAATTCATTTAGTTTATAATTTTATTTTGAACAAAACAATAAATTTGTATCGTAAAATAGAGAAGATATGATGATAAGTGTTTTTATCGTCATAATAGGAAAAGTAAGGTATTTACTGATAAGGTAGTTTACATGTAATTTATTTATGAAAAGAAAGCAAATAATTTCTTTACAATATTTTTATGTTTGTGTTTACATAAACAGTTTAATGACGTAAGTACATTTGTAGTAAAGTTGGAAATTTTGTTGGCGAATCAATTATATCAGCCTGATCGGGTATTTTGATGGACACAATGCGTTATTAACATCACAATAAATGTAAAATAATGTAATATGTGATTGTGACGTAAAATTAGACATTTTGTAGTACGATGAACAAAATATGAATTCTGTACAGTTAAGGTGATCAGGTTAGGTCATGGAATTGAGTAAGCTTACCACAAGGAGAAGGCGTTGTTATGAGTACCTACCACAACTGTACAGAGTCACTAACAAATACAAATTTTCCACTGCCACGAAAGAGTTAACTAGAGTGGGTTAATGAAATAAAGAGTCAAAAAATACTGGGGATGTAACCCTGAGTTAGTGGGCAATTAATAATACTCCTAAACCCCAAAAAGCCCCTGCAGCCTTGATGCATTGTGACAGGCACAGTTACATGGTAGCAAAATGACCCTACAGAAAGACTATGAAGCCATTGTCTGTCATGATCAACAACCATATCGCATGATTCTGGAGGGCCAATGGTAATACATTTTAGAACATCACCTGATTTAATGCTTATTGCTACCATGTTTGGTCAGCAACAAAGTCAAAGTTAAAAAAAACTTGTATTCATAAATTGTTTATATATATATATATATATATATGGTTTATATATATATATATATATATATATATATAAACCATATAAATATATATATATATATATATATTAACCATATAAATATATATGTAAATTTATAATATATATATATAAATTTTATATATATATATATATAAATGTAAATTTAGTTTTACGTTCAATTTAATGTGATTTTACATTAATTTTCTGACTGTCCCAAAAGTGCACCAGGAACCTCTTATTCATATATATATGATATATATATATATATGACATATGATATATAATATATATATGAATAAGGGGTTCCTGGTGCACTTTTGGGACAGTCAGAAAATTAATGTAAAATCACATTAAATTGAACGTAAAACTAAATTTACATTCACGTTACGTAAATTTTGTGTTCTATGTTTAATTTAACGTGATGTACACATATACAGAGTCTACAATGCTACAAACTAACAACATTTCAATCAATTTTTTAATTTATTAAATATTTTACCTTAGCTAAAATATTAAAAAGTGTTTTGAGCATGGTGAAATTTTTCAATTGAGTTTATTAAATAACATAAACAATCATATGTATGATAATAATAATAACAACTTATAGTAAGAGTGTTATTTTACCTGGCTAAGAAGCTCTCTCTAACACAAAACCTGGGGATAAACAGCATAAAGTTGACATCCGAACCACTACCAATAGCTGGGTAGGCAGGCTATAGGATCGTTGAGCATCAGCCATGCTTGGCATTGCTTGTTTTGGTTATTGCTAGACTGCACTATTGGGAATCGCAGCATTACAATAGCTGGGTAGGCAGGCTATAGGATCGTTGAGCATCAGCTATGCTCGGCATTGCTTGTTTTGGTTATCGCTAAACTGCACTGTTGGGAATCACAGCATTAAAAATCACATAACAATATCAAATATTTTTGTAAAGATAAATCTATTCCTATAGCATTATACACCTTGAAAATCGTATCTACATACAAGTCTTGCACTTTAATTCAAGACACTGGCATAACTGCCATAATAGGTCAAATTCAGTAAAATAATACCGATCAATATGTTTACTGTTTTGTCAGCTGTGTTCTCTAATGGTTTTTACATAGTTAATATAATTCGACCATAGCTGCGAGATAGAACCATGTGACAAGCTGGCAACTTGCATTATCCAAACATCAAATCGTTTATCAGAATTGTTTTTATTCAATTGTCAGGGTCATTGTACCTCTGATAGAGTATCCTATCAGTTTATTAAAATATTGATGCGTTTGTGGAGATGAAGCTCAAAATGTGGCAACTGGTTCTATTGTTTTGATAAAGACCTACTTGAGACTGATTGAATTTTTACTCTGCAAATAAAAATACTTGTATTATTAAGATAATGTATTACTTGGTTCGTTTAACCCATTAAAGCCCAAAACTTTTTTCTCATAATGCTTTATTCACTATAAAAAATCAATTATTCCTTATCTAATTTACACTAATATGACCAAAAAAATATTTATTTAAAACATTTTGGTACTTTTTTAACATGGGTCGTTAACGACTCCGTTGGGAGTAAGGCCTTAGTAAAACACAATAAAGTGTATATAGTGGAGACTTTATTTACAAACACATTTGAAAGACATGTTTATTATACAAATGATTACTCTTTGTGGAAATCTGCAAAACAGGTATCATGCAGTGGGACCTCACATCGTTTGCACGCTTTTACAGTTTTATTTTTACATAGAACACACCTTCTTCTACTTTGACCTGTCACTATAAGATAACCTCCATGGTCACTACGGAGTGGGTTTGAAGCCCTCTTCAGTGCTCTTGTTGGGCCAGTTGCTTTAGGAGCGCGTCCAAATTTTTGAAGTAAAGCCTGGACCACACTTCTTCGGAAACTGAAACAGTCCAAAGTAACTCCTTGAGAGTGAGCCAGAAACCAAGAGCCATGAAACCAAGCTCATCACAGCATCAAAAAGCCAGAGAACGATTGGGATATACCACCGTTTTCCACGAACGCCTATCCTGTAGTTCGATATATTATTGTCCATTAGATCGACACCTCCCATATTCCTGTTGTATTGCGCAATACGATATGGCTGAGGAATGGAAACTTTCTTTCTTTCTGTCACTGAATATCTCTTAGCTTCACCAAGAGGAGCCACACCATGCTCATTTGACAATAGTGTGTCAACACTGTTATCTTTTCAAGCGACAGCTGCTATGTTATCTGACCCTTAAATGACCCTCTTTCACGAATAAACATCATTTTCTTGTCATTTAAAGGGCATTTCTCTGTTCGGTTTGCCCGGACGGTACCTGTGCAGTCATTCCCAATTCGTTCATCACCTAATTCAATTGGTGTATCTTCATCGTTTTCAATTACTTCGAATTGAATCTCTGCCTCGGCTTGGAGCTGACGACGGCACACTCGGTCTGGGTCATTAGAATCTTCCTCTCCAGATTCTTCATCTGTGATATTGTGAGGGTCATCATTGTCGGGAGGACATATATAGATATCAGCTGCGGTGTATTCTGACGCAGTGTCTTCCAAGGCTTCTAAGATCTCAGCTAGCGTAAGTGGACTGTCGATCCTGAAATAACCCAAAAGTTAAAAATAAAATAAAACATTTTCTGTTGAAAAAGCAGATAACATAAATGTTAATAATGTTTTATGTATAATGTGTATACATATTGATTTCAATTTACCACCGTGCGCTTTTTACTTAGAAACTTGAAAAAAGATTCAATGCTAGGTTTGAGGTTAGGCCTATGCTATGGGCTTGGTCCCAACGGGTCGTTTTCGACCCACTAATAGTTTGTCATATAATAGTAAAAAGTCAGTAAGTTTCGTGAATCTCACTAATAAACATTTTGTTTACTACATATATTGATAGTAATATTCACTTATTAGATATGTTTTAAAAGGACATGGTATGTATAAAACTAACCTGTGAAGTGAAGCAGACATGATGTATTGTGCAACTCTCAATGTAGCAGACTGCGATTAGTAGTAAGGGTGGGGGAAGAGGCCCCAAACCTTTTCTCAAGGTCAATAGACTAGTACACTTTCAGACAAAAACATCACAGACGGAATAGTACGCTTTACTACAAAATGGTTTACACGTATTTAGATGGGTCGAAAACGACCCGTTGGGCTTTAATGGGTTAAAAGCAAATAGTAATAATTTAAAAGCTTTTGGTTTTCATCATGTTTATTTTAGTTGTCAACCTTTACCAGACTAAAGATTTACAATATTATTTAAACATTTCTAAAAGTTGATCGAGCACATCAACAGTATTTTGAATGGTTGTAAGTCTGTTTTTTGTACATGTTATCCATAGTTTTCATTAACTAATCAAATATTTTACACTTATTTAAATAATAAAAAAACTTGCTTTACAAGAAGAATTGGAGAGAATCGAACCATGTACTTTACTACTACTTAAATGTGTTTTGTTAACAGTTTATTTTTGAAAGTCATCATAAGAGATCACATTCTTTAATCAAGAATAATAGTCAGCACTAAAAGGGTTTCAGCCTTGAAGAGTGAACCTTTTTAGGTTGGATTTGCTTATTGTTCACTACTAATTAAGACCTTTGATTTGATGTACTACGAGTACTTGACATATGCTCTAATTTAAGACTTCTCTTCCTGCGGGCGATCACCCTGACATGACAAAAAAATCGTAGTTACTTCGAAAGGTAGTTTTATAGGTGCAGTATTGATATGCCAAGTTTTGTTGCTTTACCTGTAATCGTTCGGGGAATTATCAAGCCCGTGTGGGACTTTTTATCAACCTGTATGTTAGTTACTTAAATGGCTTCAAACCAGTAAAACGTCAATGAAGTTATTATAAAATCTGGAAATCCATGTAACAAAGACTAGTTGTAGTTTTGAAACACAGTTGTTTTTCTTAAGAATAATTATCCTAAAAATTAAGTTGTATGAGTACCGTGATTTTATGAGGTTCAGAGGTTATTAAATATCAGCGTAAATATTGCAGTCCTCTAAATAAAATGGATGTCTTTAAACTTTACCTAAACCATAGAAAATTTTCAAGAGCAATCATATCAGGAATGTTTTTCTTAAACACATTAAATGTTAATTTCTAAAAAATTGAGTGAGTTTGTTGGATTCGTGATATTAAACTGGACAGTGATACAGGTAGAATGTCTAAACTGAAACATTTACCAAACTGAGATAATGTTAAATATTATTTAACAAAATTCAGATATAACGATCCCAGTTTCCTTGCACAATTGCTCATCATCAAAGGATAAATATATTGATTCAATCTAATTACAATTTCCCTTGTATAAAACAGTATTCTATTAGGGGCTATTGAGATATTGACAACTGGAAGCTTGGGATAATACTGAAATTAGTGAACATATTTCCAAAAGTTGCCGGTTTAGATATTGCAACATTGCTATACTGCTCCCTTTTGTAGCGATCCAGTTCATTTTTACTTCTTTTATAGGACCAATTGTTCTTTATAAGCATACTCAAATCCTTAAATATTTTGATATATCATCAGGATATTCCTTGTCGAATTTTGTCTGATTTATTATGTCTTGTTTTCCCTTTCAGGGAAATTTTCAGTTTTGGAACAATCAGTTGAATGAAATTAAAGAACTTGTTAACCTGTAAATAAATAATTATATACATGGCTTTGAACATACCTCTGAAAGGACACACTAAAAATGGCCATTAAGTCTAATTATTATATTTTATGAAAAATGTTAAGCCTATAATGTAATGCCTTTATGAATAATAAATACACATGTAAACATACTGTATCAATGAATACAAATGTTGATCACAGAAAACAAATTTACAATGTGACAATTTGATTTACTCTCCTGAAAATCGCATTTAGGCATTTTGTGTTCGGGTGACGAAGTGGCCACATGTGCAGCTACAAACACGGACTGAAAATACTTCATGCTGTGAAAATACTAATTCATTGGGTGAAAATTGAGCAAGGTTGAGATTAAAGAAGACTGCTGATTTACAATAACAGAACTCACTTAGTTTTTCTCAAATTTCAAGGAGTTTGGCTACACGAAATTGTTATGCAGAAGTTAGGTTATCTTAAATTTTATGCTAGGAGGGTACTAACCACACACAGCAAATCGAACTCGAGAAGTCCTGGATGCTTTTAAGTGGGAGGTGTTTCCACATCTGTTGTACAGTCCGGACCTGCTCCCAGTGACTACCACCTGTTTTCAGCAATGAAGACCTGGCTTGCGACGCAGTTCTTTGATGGCAACGTGAATTGCAGGAGGGTGTGGCTATCTGGTTGAAATTTTCGCAACAGAATTTTAGAATTAACAAACTAGTTCACCGCTATAAAAGTGCCTACATTTTTATGGTAACTATGTTGAAAAATAGTATTTTAGTGTCACTTTGAAATGTATATATATAATAATATTATCAATATATATGTGTGTGTGGGTTTTCTTGTACATTGTTTTTTGTTTATATCAAAACATAATTTACTTTTTGGGTAGCCCTTGTATATAACATAAAATATGTTTTATACGATGATATATAATCTTGCCGATAATCTAACCTAACAGCTTGAATGCGAATTGGAACTTGTGTCATGCTTTTATGTAGTCGGGGATAATGACTACGTCCTATATGTCACCTTGCCATACAATTTTTAACGGCCCTCTCTGTTTTCCCTGGTCCACTACATTGCACACTGTGCACTTATAAAATTCAATATTCAACCCTTAACTATTTGTGGCTGGAACGTGCTGCTATCTCTTGGCCAAATTAGGAACTAAATTAAAATTTCTCTGTGTGCAGTGCACACCATACATTTAGATTTGTTTTCTTATCTAAGTGCTAGTGCCTACTGATATAGTATATCGTATCAATGTATTAAACAATTTTGCATTTGGTGTAGCCAAACCTCAAAACGAGTCTACATTCTGTAAATGAAAATGTTAAATTAGGTAAAGTTATAAATTAAATGATATACTACTTGGTAAAAAAAGGAATGATAACCAATCTTATAGGAAGTTGCTTAAAACAAATAATTTTATGTTAGAGAACCCCAGTTATTTCAAGGGTCGTGGGTCAAATACTGTCATTAAATATGAGTCAAAGTGACATACACAGCCTTGGCCTGCCGGACTGAGAGGACAACTAACTACGATTCTACGTGAGCTGAGCAAAAGATCAGAAGGAGCAACACGTAATGGCCAGTCGAGTGCTAAGCATTAATAAGTAAATGTATTAAAGTAAACACAATTATTACAATTGTCATATAATCTTCCTTTTTATACATATTAGAAACATAAATTTGACACGAAACACATTGACATTCAAACAGACACCTGATTACAGAACTACAAACTACACACATCTAAATACTTATACCGCCACATGTGAAGCTCACTCACTGATATATAGATACAGCACAGCACCAATGCCTAGGCTGTCATTGGAACATCGAATCCATCAACTACCGTCATATTAAACGCTTCGATGAAGACTCAAATTTCTGGCGAAGCCTGCTCATTTGTAAATACTTAAAAAATCTCCTTAGTAATGCCCCAAAAACAGATTAGGGTTATCAGGTCTGGCTTCATTGAGCGGCAAACCATTTTGCTTGCGAAATTCTCAAACATTTCCAAAAAAATCAAATTCAAAATTGTTCATCTGAATACTCAGTCTGCCACAAACTGGGCGAGTTAACAATTATGTGTAAGTTGAAGACGGACATTCTTGTCATCTCTGAACATGGGTTCTTAGAGAATACAATCCAGTTCTTCACAACTGAAAATTTCACATTGTCATATTCTTAACAAAAACGTTTCAAATGAGGAGGTGATGCTATATTTGTAAAATCCCTAATCAAATTCTGTTGTTTCAAAACACCTGAGAGTAATGACCTCGACTTTGAAGCCTAAGGTTTAAAAATTAATACAAAAATAGAAGAGAAAATCTTAATAGTAGAGTTATACAGATCACCAAGAGGCTGTATAAACTCATTTTTTTTAAATGTGATACTCTTCTAAATTCCGTAATCTCAAAAAATTTATTCATTGTGATCGGTGATTTTATCATTAATGTAATAGACAACACAAGTCTCCAAACCCAGCGATTGCGCGATGTTCCGAATTCATTCAATTTAAATTGGTCCAGTTCAGGGTAACTGCTCACTTAAGCCATCGACAACATGGTCACAAATATCTCAAACGTCTCGAGTCTCTGTTTTGAACGTTGCGATCTCTGATCACTTCGCGCAGGAGGTTGTGGTCTCTGGATGTTCCCTTGAAGACGAAAAAGGCACTTTCAGCATTAAGAGAGACGTCTGACTCCAAAATTTCAAATTTTTAAATAAAAGTTTCCAGAAGGAATCCTGGAATTTTCAAAAATAATTTTGACTATCCAGATGCAATGTTCACGGCATTATATAAGCGTTTAAATTTTAATTTAGATGTGTTTTGCCCATTGAAAATAATCTAAACAATACGGAAAATGACAAAAAAACCTGGATCACAAAAGGCATTCTTGTGTCAAGGAACAAACTTAACATTTTTCAATACATTTTTATTACTTTAGAAAATGAGAATTTTATAACTTTTATCAAAATTACAAGAAAATTTACAGACAAGTCATCGGAGCTGCCAAATCCAATGAAATTAATAAATGTTTGCAAAACTCTGATAATGTATCAATAAAAGTTTGGGAAATTGTAAATGGTTACTCTAAATATGTTAAATCAAATGGCTCTAAAAACATTTCAATCAAAATTAATCAAACAATCCTTGAAAATCCTTCCGAGAATCAAACAAATTTAGCACTTTTTCTCAAACGTGGCCGTTGTTCATCCAGTTTTACCAGTGTCTCGTCCTCGTGCTCACAACCTGCAGGAATCAATGTCATCCTTGGCTTTGACCTCCGCGATGGAGGGGGAGGTGGTTTGTGTCATTCAGAGACTGAATTCCAAAAAAATCCTACGACATCAACGGAGTTTCAATGTGGATGTTAAAGCATTGCTTCAGGCATTTACTAAAAAAATTTAGCAACTGTTCATTTCAAACCGGAATCTTTCCACCAAAACTGCAAAAGTCGTTCCGGTCGTCCTTTACAAACCAACAACAACCGTCTAATTTCCATTCTGCCGGTGCTGAGCAAAATTTTTGAGAAACCTTTCCTGAAACAACTCAAGTTTTGATATTCTCAGCCCGACCAAATTTGGATTCAGAGAAAAAAGGAGTACAGTAGACGCTGTAACTAACTTCATGGAACATGTTGTTGATGACTGGAGAGGCTGGTGAACACATGCTCAGCGTATTTCTCGACCTCTCCAAAGCATTTGACTGTGTGCATCATGAAACACTGTTGCAAAAGTTAGAAAGGAGTGGTGTATGGGGTCACTGAAATGGCTTGGATCGTATCTTGGTGACCGAGAGCAGTCTGTGCAGATCTCGGGTGCCTTATCCTCAAAAGCAAAGATCACCCACGGAGTCCCGCAGGGATCTATCCTTGGGCTAGTTCATTTTCTTATTTACGTAAATGATCTGAACCCATCGATCCAGAATGGAAAGGTGGTTCAGTGTGCTAATGACACGACTCTCTGTGTTAAAGCCAAAACACTTCAAAACTTGGAAATAATTACTTTTTCCGAGTTGAATCAAATCTCATAAAATTTTAGCTAAGCAAATGAGAATATGAAACAAGATCTTCAGTGTATGTGAATGATCTCCCACGTGATGAAACGGAATAAATAACATTTCTAAGAATGTTCCTAGAGCAAGGATTAACCTGGGACGTTAACGTGGATCATGCATGTGCCATGGTTGCATTGGGCATCTTTGTCCTTCGCAATTTAGCAAAGCACTGTCCAATTACGGTATTGAAAATGGCCTTTTTGGTTTAATTTATCCCCATTTGAGATATGGAATAAAACTTTGGCACAGTTGTGCACAGCACAAGCTGGAGCGAGTCTTCAAGCGCAAAAAATCTGTAAGAGTAATTCTGACTTTAAACACTAGAGTCGTGTAGAAAAGCTTTAGGGAGCTGGTATTTCTGATTCTGCCCTGTCTCTACATTCTCGAGGTGATCCTTTACTCTGTGTCGAAGTGTGCTTTGGTTCGGGGAGGGGATGTTCACCAACACGAGACGAGAGGCAGGGACAACTTTCGTGTCCAACCGCAAGGACAAATGCGTTCAGAAACTTACCACCCCAGTTGGTATCAGATTGATCAATAGTCTCTCTAAACACACCAAACAACAAAATGGAAAACAATTCAAAACTCAGTTGAAAACCCTTTTGATTTCGAAAGCATTTTACTCAGTTGGCAAGTTTATGATGGATAGCTGGAATGATTGAAACCAAAAATTCTCGAAGACCAGCAAAACAAATAAATTTGCTGGGCTTGTAAATTGTGTGAAAAAGGCGTAAGTGATATAATGTATGTCTGAATGGTCTATTGTCAGAATGAATGATTACGTTAGGTAGGACGATTATGGTACAATGCGTGCATTGTCTGTTTGCAATAAAGTTTATTATTATTAATAGATACAAATTATAACATACTTGTGCTAGAAACTTGAAATTTGGAATGCAGGTGTCTTTTATCGTATAGCCAACAGGCAAAGGCTGAACCTGAAATTTTTATTTTAAACCACCCCAAAAATTTGCACATTTTTGCCCTTGCAGGCCTTTTTGTTAAGCCCGATAGCGGGTAAACTGTTAGAGCTAGCTCGAATATGGCGAAAAGTTGTTAGGAATGAAGAGAAATAAAAACAGGGTATAGTGACAAAACGCTCGCATAGTTGACATTCCAGAGATTGTTTCGTTTAAAATAATGATTTGAGCGCTGAATGGTTGGCTGAACTTAAAATGTAAATGATTGTAGGAATAAGGAAATAATGTTATGTATAAAATTAATCTCTTGGGCTTTGTCTTAGTTATCTCTTATAGCTAGGTCACAAAAAACACACATACTTGAAAAACCATTAATTTTCACGTTAAAAATAATGATTTAAGCCCGATAGCGGCTTAATGATTAGAAGTGGCTCTAATTTAGTTTTACTGTGTGTTAGAAAATGGAGCGCTGGGTAAGTAGTGTCCAGTGTATGTTTCCCGTATCTTTAACAAATGACCAAAAACAGTTCTAAATTGAAAATTAGTAGATGGGACTGAGAGACTTTAGAATACTAAACATTCCGAAGGCATAAAGGCGATAATGTACTATTCCCATTGACCCAAATTTACTTTGTTCAGCATCAGTAAATAAAGGCAGTGATACCTTACTCCACTATAGACATAGTAGATAGGGACACAGGACTTTTTTAATTTGGGTGTCCAAAATATTCTTGTTACTAAAATTATGTTATTCACAAACACAACCCCTGGTAAAAAAACTAAAAGATTGGTATTAATATACTCGTATAAGAGCAGAGAAGCTTCCTTCTTAACTACCTGACGAGTTTGGTTGACTTCTTACAAATTTTATCCCCAACAGATTTATTAACTTAAGCGAGCCAAAGGCGAGTATTATTTATACATTCCAATTAATTTTTTACTGAATTTTACAAATAACTTGTAAATAAATATGTGAACACTGTATCAAAGAATTCCTATTAAAACTAAAAAAAAAATTAATAAACTCAGTTACAAACATTTCTTTTCTTATAATGAGAGTAACTCCATTTGCAGAAATCAGTCACTTGTTGGTTTTTCTTTTTCAATCATGTGAGTGTTATGATATTACGTGTTCAGTAATGAGCGGTTTTAACCTAAACAAAGATGCTCTCATAAGTGTAAAATTGGAAATTTGGAAGTCTGAGAAGAAAGGGAACACATAAATAAAATGTTAATTTATTATAACTATATTTAATTTTGTAGAATAAATATTCATGTTAACTCCATGCACGATTTATCTCAATACTATTTACTTTCAAGTAAATTAATGGGGCAATATAAGCCTCCCAAGATTTAGCTATAGATATATTATGGGTTTACACTATTAATTGAGTAATAATTGATATTTAATCTTTTATTATAATTTTTAATCTGCCGAAGCTCAGAAAACTATTTTTGCAGACTAGGCTGGAAATGGTTTCATTCTAAGTCTTTTAAAAAAGCAGTTTTATACCCTAAAAGCAAGAATAAAGGCTACTGAATTCAGCGTAGTAGATTAGAATCTCAAGAGTCAAGGGGATTTAGGGAACATTCTTGTTATCAAGGAACAACAACCTTAACAAGGAACTAGTTAAGGTTCGTGCTAACAAGGCTGTGCAGACTTGTCCATTTGGTGACTGATGTTTTACAGAGAAACATGCTTGCCCCTGGTTGCTTGAGTATAAAATAACTGATTAATACAATATACAGTGCGAGTTAAAAGTATGGATACAGTCATATTATGTCATGTAAAACTTTACAAATTGATGTTTGAGATATACCTAATATTTGAGAAACATTTCTTGTTGGGGCATGAGGATCTTCTACAACAGACTGTAAAACATCAAGTGACAATGCTTTGTTTGTAGCTAATTTTGGTCGTCCAGGTTTGGGGCGTTCTTTAACACTGCCTGCTTCCTAGAAACGTTGGATTGTTTTTTGAACTCCTTATTTAAATACACTGTTTCGATTGGTAAAAGTGTCATAAAATAAATTCTTTACTTCATCATAAGGTCTCACCCAGTCTCCGTAGCCTCGCATCATCAGGATCATAATACGTTCTTGTTCACTTAAACACTCCATTTAAACGTAAAGTACCACAAATACATAGAACAGTCTTAACTTTATTAGTTCTAACCAGAAACTTAACATGATACTGGACTTCCTCAAAACTGATAAGATAAGTAAAGTCTGCAGCAGCGCAGCAGTCACTTAATGGGTCTTTTACATTTAAAAATGTTGAGCTGTCCCTCGAAATAGGCAAAGTTGTAACAGTAACTAAAAAGTTCACTTATATTTTCTGGAAAGGTGTCCTGAGTTCTATTCCTCCATCTTTATCCATCAAAAACTAAACAGAGTGTATCCATACTTTTACTTCACACTGTATAATTAAATTATTAATGCAATAAACACAAGGGCCTATAGAGTTAACACTAATTGATTCTACTGCTTTGCTTGCTATATGTTGTGAAGATAAAATTAATTATGGTTTTAGTTCATCATTAATGCCAAATTATTTCAATTTCGTTTAATTATGTCATAACTGCCATTTTACCACCTCTACATTTTGGCGCTAATATCAACAATAATTAGCAATGCTTTTTGTTTTTGTAATGTAGTTTATGTGAGCAAACCTATGGTATTTATCGATTGATAATAAGTCTGCTACCACCACTGTCCGACACAGATTATCGACTTGTCCCTATCATGGCACTTACTCAAAACTATCCTTTCACTGGCCACTGTACAACTACTTGTGCAGGAAACCTTAAGAAAACCTGTGCAATGTTTATCAGTTTCCCTACGAGCCTTGTGTAAAATTATTTTGTCGTAGCTTTTGTCTTTATATAACTGTTTTTTCCAATTTGGATTAAATTTAGTTTATTTACTGTTTTCTAAGTGTACTTTTATGAAATATATCTTTCCTCAATAAAACTACAATGTAGTTTTAATATAGTCATAAAACCAATTGTATTATTCTTTATTACAAATGTTTGCAACATTATATATTTTCCCTGTCTTTTTATTTTCAATTTAAACAAAAATATTTTAGATACAGACAAAGTCCTTTTATACTTGTCATGGTTGAATGGTTAATTCTTAAGTTTCCAGAACTCCCTTAGTTACTTCTAAACATTTTGGAAATTTTTTCCATTTATTTGGTTTTTATTTTCATTACTAAGTTTCCGTGTATCCTTCAGAGTTGCATGATTCTGCATAACTATTCTCCAAATAAGAATGACTTGGAGAATTATTGTAAAATTGTGGGATATATTGTTTGAATTGATTATTGGTTTGAAATGAATGTAGTCTATAATCTATCTTACTTGTAACCAAATTTCCTTATTATTTTATTGTTATGTTAATCTTTCGGACATTAAGAGAATACTGATTAAACTAGGATTCAACAATATTAATGATCACTGAACTTGTGTGGATGACTTTTCCATACAGAGTTGTTCATCGGCTAAGTTACAACAAATAAACACAAAAATCACAAATCAGTTTAATTTATGGTACCTTATTCATAATAATAATACTGTGCTTTTGAGATTATAATGCAAGAGGTTTACCACCACTTTTTGTTTTTTCTACATCGCCTTCATTATAGCTGTACACCTTGTAATCCTTCACTGCTTAAGTCGACTAAACAATTAATTTCACTTGGTGCTCCTTCAATGCATTTATTTACATGCATGATTTGGGGGAAGGGGCTATAAATATATTTCAACTAGGCACCATCATATTTGATAATGTATTTGGTTCTCTTAAGATTGCAGTCTCTGGAATAAACAAGCATTTCACTTTTGAGCAATGTTTTATTTCCATTAAAACATTTATTACACATAAAATTGACATTTTTATCTTGAATAATGTGTATTACAGTCCAAAACATCTAAGTTTTTATTGAGAAAGAAATATTAATAGACAGCTTAATGTTTAAAGTACATTAATAATGGATTTATTACAAACATCACAGCCTAAAGCTTTGATAAATTGATCAAGGGGGTGAAATTATAATAGATTAAACAAACTGTTATTTAAGAAATACTATTGTACAATCACTTTGATAACAACTGAATCTGAAAAGATGAATAATTTTTGTGTTAATAACAAAAATGTGAAAAAGAAAGTAATGCTATCAGGATAATAATAAGAAACTTAACCAAAGAATCTTCTTATACAGTAATTATAAGCTCGTTTTTGTACTATTCTAAAACTGTTTTAAACATTTGCATTTATTTTTGTAGAAGCCAAATATTTCTTTGGAAGTAAATAATTTGTATTACAATCTCATGATCCATGCATTGACTTCTGAAAACCCTTTGTTATAACAATGTTTTTACATTTGTGCAATATTAAAAAGTCACATTCATTTGGTTGTGGTTTAAGGAAAAATTGTACAATTTTGAAGTCATATAATGAGTATTTAAATTACGACTGTCAATGTTTCATATTTAATTTTATTCAAATATTAACACTTCTACATAGAGAAATTTGGTATAATGCAACAGTTACAAGAACATTTTGCAAGTGAAAGTTTAAATAAAATGACTTTATTCTAATGAAAGGATAATACATGTAATTAATAGAAAAGTTGTTACCTGATACTTTGTTGAAAACAAGACATAACTACTGCATTTTATTTTAATAAAAAATAGTATACAAATAATATTCATAAAAACACAAGTAAACAATTTTATGAATAATGTTAAAGTTAAGAATGGATGGAAGTCAAAAGTAAAAAATATATAAATTTGTCATTTGTTCGTACTAATACATCTGAATGTGTATTACTTTTAAATTCAGTTAATATGTTTTTCCATTCAGTCACAAACCTAGATAATTGTTTTTCTCAATTTGCAAACGGAATGACAAAATCGAAAAAAAAATGAAATTTTCTGCTGGTATGATTAAAAAAGGATAATTTTTGTGTTGTGAAACTAACAATTTATAAGACAATAATTATGTATGAGCAATATTGTTTCTCATGTCTACAAGCAGAAAACTCCTAAGATAAGTATTGTACAGAAATGTTTTAGTTTAAGTATTTAAAGTCATAAACCTCAATGTATCTCATTAATCTATTTTCAAGGCTTAAACATTTACAATATGCCACATCATTTCATCAACTTAACCTAAGAATTCTAACAGAAAACAATAAAACCATTTGTAGAATATTTTTTCAAATACAATTTCAATTATCCAAAACACATTGTAGTAGATATTTGTCCCAACACTATATTTAAGTAAATGACAGATTAGCAGGTTAGCAAATAGCACATTCAACATGTAACAGCGATCTATCTGGAAGAGTGGTGATTCAGTGTGGTTACAACTGCGAGGTGAGCATTCCCGGTAGCAACTTGAGTGGACGGACTGCAACAAATAGCACATTCAACATGTAACAGCGGTCTATCTGGAAGATTGGTGATTCAGTGTGGTTTTCAACTGCGAGGTGAGCATCCCGGTAGCAACTTGAGTGGACGGACTGCAACAAATAGCACATTCAACATGTAACAGCGGTCTATCTGGAAGATTGGTGATTCAGTGTGGTTACAACTGTGAGGTGAGTGGAAGGACTGTAACAAATAGCACATTCAACATGTAACAGCGGTCTATCTGGAAGATTGGTGATTCAGTGTGGTCACAACTGTGAGGTGAGTGGAAGGACTGTAACAAATAGCACATTCAACATGTAACAGCGATTTATCTGGAAGATTGGTGATTCAGTGTGGTTACAACTGTGAGGTGAGTGGACAGACTGTAACAAATAGCACATTCAACATGTAACAGCGATTTATCTGGAAGATTGGTGATTCAGTGTGGTCACAACTGTGAGGTGAGTGGACAGGACTGTAACAAATAGCACATTCAACATGTAACAGCGATTTATCTGGAAGATTGGTGATTCAGTGTGGTTACAACTGTGAGGTGAGTGGAAGGACTGTAACAAATAGCACATTCAACATGTAACAGCGATTTATCTGGAAGATTGGTGATTCAGTGTGGTTTTCAACTGCGAGGTGAACATTCCCGGTAGCAACTTGAGTGGACGGACTGCAGCAAATAGCATATCCAACATGTAACAGCGATCTATCTGGAAGAGTGGTAATTCAGTGTGGTTACAACTGTGAGGTGTGAATGGACAGACTGTAACAAATCCTGTTTGGATTAAGGAAATCAATGCAAGCAGATAGCATTGGATTTAACTTAGCTAAAAGAATCTGACACCGGTAATGGGTGTTAGTACACCATGTACAACCTAGTAGAAGTCTCAAGTGACATAAAAATCAGTTTTGAATATTAGTAATTACAAGAACTTAGGCAGTTCTTTCTTTATATTATAAAAACACTGTAAAAATATGAGTGGGACGGTTAATATCTTGACTTTTATTTATAAAGTGGACAGTTTAAAAAATTTTGAATTTCTTCAGTCTATTATCAAGTGTGTTGGCTTTTAATTGGTAAGAGCCTGTGAGTTATATCGCTTGGAATCATAAAAAAAATATTTTTTACTTTATATAAAAAATTAGAGTTTAGACACTTGGAGGACTGTGAGGATTTGTAGAGTATGAAGATTTAAAGATACAAATCTGGGAGTCTGATGAGCCAAATACCAGATGGATGTAGGTGATCTGAGGGAAATGTAAAGATTGTAAATTTTAAACAACATACTATCGTTTATAAATTTTATTGTAAGTGTAATTGAGGTATAGATCTTTAGTTTTCCTAATTAACTTGAGAAAAGGTAACTTATCCTTGATGGTGCACCAAATTTGAGCATATTTTATGTAGATTCTGTCTATTTGGATCCATTTATGACATCACCATTGCATCTGCGGTGTTTTTGTCTTTTAAGTAACCATATGCCCTATTTAGTGATTAGCAACAAACCAATAGCACAATAAAAAAAATTAAACATAAGCTTTTTTGTATGTCATGATATGTATACTATACTTAAAAATCAATGAATTAGGGGTTAATAATTAAATTGTGATGTTTTTAAATAAAAGAATGATTTTTTTGAACTTTTTTCTGACCTCTATTAGATCCTCTGATATAAGTGATAATGATTATAAAAATTAGTGTATTGTATTAATGTATTAACATAGTTTTTTTCCCAAACAGAGAGAAAATTTAAGAGTTCTCTCTATTTTCAACTTACCAAAACAGCATCAACCACAACTAACGAATATAAATCGTTTTTGAAGATCCTCAACATTTTTCCTAAGAAATTGAAAAGTCTATCCTCTGTATTATTGCGAAGTGAGTCATCTGATACACATTTTTCTTCCTATGGCCTCTTTCCAATGATCCTGTCATCATGTAGCCCATGTTGAAATCTGCCATAGAAACATTACAGGTCAGGTTTAGCTGAAAAAATGTACCATAATACGTTAATTTTTATTGCATGGTCAAATAATTTCTCATTAGAACATAGAATAGGATTAATAAATAGACTAGATACAAACTGATACTAAACCATTTTAATCATTCCATGTAAACAAATATAAATAATTAATTATCATACAGTATGTCACACATTTTTAATGACTCGTACACTGTAAATATAATTTGGTTTTGCCATATATTGCCCCTTTCCACCATGACTTTGTTAATGGAAGCATGCCTAGGAAAATTGGAAGGAAGGTGGATGACTGGGGCAAGCATTCCCGGATGCCATGGTTAGGCTGAGTGGTGCAGTTTAGGCAGTTGCTGCTTCCATTTTAGGCTGAGGCAGAAAACATTATATTATTGCAACTACAATTTATGGTTACTTGTATTATAATATGGAATTGCAATTAAAATATGCTTTTTAATAAATATTGTAATTTTAAAATGTGAGTAAAGGTTGAAATGACAGTGTTATCATTATATTTACATTTATATAATATTAGAGGGAGGGGAGAAGCTGAGCTACATTTGTCCCGAGTACCACTAACCCTAGGAACGGCCCTCAGCATGCCCTTTAATTTGATGATTGTATAGCTGATAATCTGTATATGTTGTATTGATCATTGATCATTACAGTTGTCATTTGTGCAATATGTGAGGTCTGTGTGTTAGTAATTTTTATTATTATTCAGTTGAAGGTTTTGTAATTTTCATTGCATAAAAATTTATAGTTAATATATGTTTGTAATTAACTATGAATGAAGTTAATGAACATAACATACAAAACAACAGTATTCTTATTTTACTCAGAAAATAAAATTTCCATGCACAGCTCTAAAGGAGTCTGGCGACCAGCAGAAGGTTCACAAACCTTTTTTGAACCTTCAGTTGAGTTTTTTCATACAGTAATTAAATCAAATTAAGTCAGTTTTATATTGGTGGTATATAATTGAATAATTATTTATGTAAGTAATATAAAACAAAATTTAGGGATTTGTTCTATTATATGTAATCAACTTTGAATATTTACTGGTGAAAAACCTGTTATTTCAGCATAAAAAAGTTGCTTGCAGTAGAAATATCTAGTTACAGTAGCACTTTTTCCATCTAAAAGCTTAATTTTCACTATTTAAATGCTTTGAAATTTTAAGTGAAAGAAAATAAATATTATAATTTTTGGAACGTTCAATAGATTTTGTATTTCTTGATTTTCCTTTTTGATCCAAAATAAGAACACAAAGTTATACCAGAGTAAGAGGCAATTCAAATGGCAATCCCCACCTTATTATCCACCAAATTAATGAAGTTAATACAAAGAAGCTTTAAATAGTACAATGAACACCTTATATCTTTTCATTTCATAGTCAAAAAAGGAGAGAAGAAGTGATTATTGTATGTCCATTCTGTTTGGTTGATTGTATGTATGCAGAATAATATAAGTTTTGAGAATCAAACCTCGTAATTCACAAGGCTATTTCAAATTACAAAATAATTCTTTGTTTTAAATTTGTTTTTGATGATGCAAGGATTGTGAAGGAAACAAAAATTTCATGGACATTTGATATTGTTTAGTGATACAAGAAATCAGTTACATCACATTTCGAGATCTGCAATCTAATCTCCTCCTCAGATTGCAGTGTTATGTGTTAGGATAAGTTTTTCATCTAAGGAAGATATCAGTTTGCAAATCTCAAAATATATTGCTATTGATTTCTTTTGTCACTAAACATTGGGAAATGTCCTGAAAATCCTGTTTTTTTTTAATTTAATGATATAACATAGAGTTTTCTGTTAATAATTTTCTAGTATACAGCATTTCTCATTTTTATGACTTTTCTGAAGTTACATTTGAAACCAGTAGTATGTATATGTCTACATAGCTGTAGTCTTGTAATCACCTTTTTTTACTAAGCACACAGAGTTAAAGTGCAATTTCAATAATTTTCACCTGTTGTAAAATTTTTAAATCAATGTTTCAACATTACTGGTTCAAAATCTTTTTCTAATAATATACGCATAAATCTATTTTAATACTATCTTTTATAAAGTGGTCCAATATTTTATAAATATATTCATATTCAATATAGAATGCATATAGTATCAATTGTATATTAAAATTTGTTGATAACAGATATGTTTAGCGGGGCATATTTGGGTGAATGGCTCATGATCCATTTTTTAAATGTACAGTAACAAGCTGTTCATTAATAAATTTTCTTGAAATATATAGTCTATTAAAAAACTATCAAAGTAAAAAGCAAAATGTATGTTTCATAATTCTTATATGGTATGTTTCTATGTTTCTTATAGTTATATAATTAGTCTGTATATGATTTCAAATAGCTAACATAATTATTATGAAGGGATGAGACCATTAAGGTTGGGACACACATAACCGCACCGCGCCCGACACGTCAGTCGGACGTGTGCTGGCCGTCATACGGTGAAAGAATTGCAGCGCAGTTTTCAACCTGCAAGTCCACACATGTCCGCACCGACACCAGACCGTCGTGGCCGCACCGTGCCCGCAACGTCACCGATATGTTTAGTTTGAATTTTGACGGGCACGGTGCGGTCTACGAGCGGCATCATATGTTGTTTACTGTTGCGTTCTTCTTTTTAAAACTATTTAAGTAGTCTACACGTTCTATTTTATTGAATTATTTAGTATAGCCTACTAACTCTACATCCTGTGTTCGCGTACAAAATCATATTTATTATTAAAAGTATTACATTTTCTTACCTTAGAGTAAACTAGTCATATTTTCTTATTGTGCATATTTTCTTATTACAACAAATTTGAAAACCATGTTGTACATTAAGTGATTTTAAACAACTAAATTCGAATTATGAAAAATCTATAAACATTTTTCATTAATTAAAAAATAACAAGCATGTAATTATTTGCCCAAAAATCTATTTTTCTTTGATGTATTGAAGTTACTTGATAAATTTATTCCGGTATTTTGTAAGGGTCATATTTAGAATGTTTCTATGACATTTTTATTTTTTTATTCTTTTCACTTCAATAAAGTAAAATAAAAATATTTTATATACAATAAGATTTTCAAGCAAGAAAAACCCATGTTAAAAATAAATAATAATAATAAATCATTTATTTCCCCATAATAACAAACTGAATATTACGAATAAATATTATTGCCAGTGCTTAATAATAAATAATACTATGACATAACGTATTTACAATAGCAGTAAATAACAAATAAAAAAAATGTTTTCTACTTACTTATTTCTAATTATGTACTTAGAGTAATAACATATAAAAAGTAGGTTACATCCTTTTAGATTTTTCTTTCTTTTTTTAAACTAATAATTAGACCAATAGATTTACAAAATAAGGGAAATTTAGGTACCCCATAAGAGGCTGTGCCTGTGTTGGGGATACTATATACAAAAAGGGTAAAAAATTAAAATAGCGGAATCGAGCAAGAATGAAATGATAAAAATGAGTTATTGTAGCTTATGTAGTAAATAATGTACTATTACGTTTCAAAGTTTAAATTTAGTATAACTAGTGTGCTGTATTAAACAAAAAGGATGTATGCATGATTTACAATTCAAATATTAGGCTTTACACATGTAACATTAAATATTATATTATAAATAATTATTTTATAATGCTCTAACGTGTCTATTTAAATATTATTATAACTTAGCAGACAAGACTAACCATACACTAATGTATTATCTTAAACATATACTCAATATCATTTTGACCGATCAACCATACTCTAATTTTTTTAGAAAATATATTTATGTTTCTACTATTTTTGACTAATTCTGGCAATAAACTATTTGTCCTCGGAGCTATAAAAGAAAAACATTTTGTAAAATCTGTTTTTGTAAGTTCTCCAGTATATATTTTACAAATATTTACTATGTTTTACAAATTATTATAAAAGGGCTTGCAACATGGTAAACTCTCTGGCATCACACTATAGCTCTTGGGTTTAATACAAAAAACGCTAAATATACTGTTTATAGTGTATTTGACCGAAATTCACTGCAATGAAACACAATGAACAAGAATTATAGGGATAAAAAATATAACCAAGATAATGATATTTACAAATTTTACATCCTAGCTGATTGTACAAAGCTTTACTGTAGCATTACAATGTTTCATTCACCACAGCGATTAATAAAAATAACAACAATGATATTAACAATTTTCTCAAGCAATACTTAATCTTCCGAATATTTTTTAAGTATCAGTATCTGTCACTTCGAATTCAAAAGAAACATGCTCTAGTACAAACAGTGAGATTGTTGCGCTCTGACTGCAAACGGACATGTGTGGCCTCACTGTAACCGAGCCGAGCCCGCACCGACAATCGGCCGACTCACGTGTCGGGCACGGTGCGGTTATGTGTGTGTGTCCCAACCTTTATTAGACCAGCTGCCTCCCTACTTAAACACAAGAGAAGAGAATTAGTAGAAGATAAAATAAATGATAAATAGCCGACAAGATAAGGAGACAGAAAGTAGCTATTTTAAGCAAAAAAGTATATCTTTATATATTTGGCAGACAGCGATTTAACTTTTATTTCTGTGTTTGATGGTTGATTTTTAAGTGTGACAATTAAAAAAAAGTATTTTAGATCGAACTTATTGTTTGATATTTTAACAATTCTGATACACTCCTATTTTGATCTCAACCTAGCCTCAATTCATTTCTTTCTTACAAGAAATTCTCTATTGATTTAACGAAAAACTTAGTTGTGCGTTTGTATAATGCAAATTGACTATTGGCTCCTGGAATGTAGACTGGTGTAAACAAATATAACCTCACCTTGAAGTCAGGATCACCTACAGTCTTCTTAAATGAACCAACGATACAAACATTGTGACCATTGTTAGTCATTTCAGCTTGAGTTGTAAACCTAAAAGAAAAAGGAAGGTATTAATATACATTTTCATGAGACAATTACCGAGAGATGATTTATATATTTGTTTTGACGCTTTAAACTAATTATTTGCAACAATTAATTATCAACACTTACTGAAACTTAAGAATTACAAAAATTAAGTAGTTTGTGCCAACCATGACAGTTCAGTTAGATTTTAACCAAAATTAAATTCAATATTTTATAACATTAGACTACAAATGTAAAAGTTTATTTAAAAAATTATAGAGATTTGGTTTGTACATCATAATTCTGTGATAAAAAGAACAAAAATGAAGTCGGATTACTATTGTGTGCTGTAACTTTTTTCAAGAATATGGTTTGGGTGTTCTGCGTAAATACTCTAAAAAACTAAAAATAACACAGTGAAATAATTATATGTATTCATGCACTAACTATTCCCACAAACACTTTTCATATTACAGCCACTCTGATATTTAACTACCGGTAAGAAATAATTGCATGCTTTTTGAACCTTTTAATGAATTGAAAATATTGCAATCAATATGCACAAACCTCTCTTTATACATTACATATTTTATGTAGAAAACTACAATTATTGACTGTACAATATTTCACTGTTATTACAACTTTCTCAAGTATGTTATATTGTATAAACGTACACTGCACAAACAAATTTATTTATTGGTATATACTGTAAATATACCAAAGATTTGTGGAAAAACCTAGGATGGGATGTCTTTACAGTTCTCATGATTTCAATTGTATTTTTATTCAACATCTAAATTAAATCCTGTATTTCAAAATACAATTTTCATACAATAATAATTTATTGGTTTAAATATTTATTATTGACTATTTTTATCATGTATCCAGACACATAATCCTATACTCATTATACACTGATAAGTAAAGAGTTAAAGCTATAAATTGTGAAACATAGGAACTCTAACTGCTAAAGCATTTTATACAAACTTGGCTTTTATACCAAAAGCCATGAGTTGTTTAAATAAATTGAATACTCTATTGGGGTTTAAACAATTTAAAAATAAGAATATGTTCAATAAAAAACTCTGTACATTAAATAAATTATATTCATATATTGAATCTTTTACAAATCACACACACTCTTAGGTCTCTTTCAAAGTTTCATATTAATTTCAAATCAAATCAAAATAAATTAAATCTGTTTAGTATTTAATGAGAAATATTGGTTCTTTATTTACTGCCAACTATTTTATTTGTTGTGTCATGAAACCTGACTACAAAACATTTAAAGAATTGTTTGATTGAATAAAAAGTTTTTTTTTTCACAAAAAATAAAAACTGTTATTTGTTATGTAAAGAGTATTATTACATAACATATTTAGAGTAAAATAACTTTAAAAATTAAAACTAAATACTGAAAAGAACTTACATGAACATGCATTATTCAAAAATAACTCTAGATGTGGTGATTGTAAAACAATTATTTTCATTGAAAAACTAAATTTGATTTTTTTTAGAACAACACTATTTCTTTCTTTTGCTAGTATTATCTAAGAACTATTACTAAGTTGAAATAAAAAGATATAATGAATAAGAACTGTGAATTATTTGTTAGCAGTTGTGTCCAAATTTCCCTTAGTTTTATGGACTATGAATGTACTTTCAATAACACGTTTATTATAGCATGAGACATTTAACCTCTTGGGAACAGCAGAATAATAACTATATGTGTTCTCTCCAGTCAATTTCTTAATAATATGTGTCAAGTTTTACATTTTAAAAGAATGCTTGTCTTGGATATGAAATTAAAATACACCTAATGTTACAACAAACTTGAATTGTCATAAAGTAACTGTACAGATCTTCCACAATCACACAAATTCGTAACAAACAAACTATACTACAATACTGATCTTATCCTCAGATTTGCTGATTACATTAAAATATCTGTATTTATATTGAAGCATTTAGTAAGTAAGTGAAAGAAAATAACCTCCTGGTGCCTGTGACCTCGACAACTGTACAGCGAGACCGGCTCCACCAACACGGCAGCAGAAGCCAGTGTGAAGACATGGCACTGCGCGCCCAACCTTCCTCTGGGTAAAGCAGCACCTACACAGACAAGTCAAGCTACAAATAACACACGGATCTATGGACCTGAAATTTCTGAGTTACCATGAACAAGCATCTTTCCTTCCAATCAATACTACTCAAGAGATTCAGAATACATCTTGTTAAAATTAATTAGTTGGAGTATATTTTCCCCTTAATGTGTCGCATCAACAGAATGTAGTTATTGTCTGTCCAAATCCAGTTGTTCCATACTTTGAGCCTCCTACAAATGATTGGAGTTTTATAGTTTCTAATTCCTGGATTATTTAGGCACAAAGAAGTGTATAAATCTCCAAACTGAATTAATATATAGCACAAGTGTTGTCCAAGAGATTTAAAGGTCTACTCTACAGAACAGAACATAAATATGGAGAATAGCAGTCTCAATACACCTGCTATGGAACTTGATTGTCATTTTCTGATCTGGCAAGAATTCAAGTTGGTGCATGTTCCTAGAAACATGACTAGGCATGTTACGCTACTTGTTTAATGGTTTGCGGTTAGTTCATGACTCCATTAAAAACAAATTGAGACCATTTTCTTAGGAGCACGGTACGTGACTAACTGCAGTCTGCAAACCACAATCAGAAGTCATGGTGAAAATTAACAAGTTTTCTGCTCATAAAGATAGTTGTTAATTGGATATGTGTCTAAATCATCATACACAAAGTCTACAAGAGAGGAAAACTGTTCTCCTTGAATTTTACTTAATTGTATATCAGGTGTCTATTAGTAAGAATATTAAAAACTTCCTCATGGCTTCTCTCCTTAAACCATTCATTTAATGAATTTCGGGCAGAAGAACTATGGCAGTGTCAACATAATCCTCATCCATCTCCTTTCTTGTACCGAAATAAAAGTTAGTCACTTCTTTTTCAAATTCTTAGCAGAGTGCTGCTGTCCAAATTGCGATTCGCTTTGTCATGCAACACAATAGCAGATTTGTAGGAAAATACTTATGCCAGAGTTTCATTTTAATTACACTTACTCGTGATTACGATGTATACTTTAACTTAATAATGTAGCAAACAGTTTGATTACTGATTTTGGAGGATAACCCACCTTGAATGAAAGTATTTTTCTTAAACTAAAAATTAACTACTTTGGTTTGAAGTAACAAAATCACAATTAATGTTTTTTACTTAACATAATTCTAGTTGTTTTTATGTGTAAGGTAATAAAGGTGTATCCATTTTACACCATATAGTCTTTTAGATAATCAGTGTTGGCATAATTAGTAGGCACAATTAATTACCATAATCTCACCTTGTTAGACCATTATATACCCTATATTGATCAACTTTATTCAGATTATTTGTTCCACTAGTTATTAAAACTAGTTTAATTTTCTATATAATTTGTCTAGATATTAATCTTTTTAATCAATTCGTTTACAATTGAAAGTGAAACTATTTAAATTTATATAACAAATAATTTTTTTAAAGCAGTAACAAAAAATTTGAAAATTGACTATGGGAGTTATAAATACGCAAGTAAATGAAGATTCCGAATTTTAAGTCAGCAACACACCTTGGCGCGAAACACATGATTTACATCTATAACAACAGTCATCGTATTAGTTTATATTACATTAATAATGTAACATAACACATACTGTTACACAATTGAACATTTTCAGTTAAAATTGTACAAAGTGTGATTTGAGTTATTATTTTCAAATCATTGATTGCCTTACAAGACAAGCTGAACCCAATAGCAATGTTTTACTAAGTTTTATACACATGTATAAATATTTTAAAAACAGTTCTACATGCATTATAACTCACGAACTATCCAAAAATATAAAACACATTGTTGACAAGTTACTCTCACAGTTGACTCTTGAAACCTACTGGGATGATAAATATGTTATGGCCAAAATCCTGTGGTGGTGAAGCGGAAACCTCCAGTCGACAAGTTCCAGATAATAGCAATTAGGGATTGCGGCTGAAGCACACGCACACGCACACACACCCACAAGTGCAAGGGGTTAGGGCCAGCCCTGCACCTTCACTTTTCCCTCCCAGGTTATTCAGTGAGAGCTTAGACTAAAGACTAAGCAATACTCTGAAACAACCTCAGTGTATTTTACGGTGTATGGTATAATTGTTCGTGTTATTGTGTTTACAATCTATAAATACTAATCACCTTAAGATAAAATTACAAATAAGAAAAATATAGGATTGATCGGGGAGGTGCACTAATTATGAGGGAGGAAATGCGGCCGGTCCTAATTCCCTGCAGTTGTGTGTGCGTTAGTGTAAAACTACTCGGCCTCCAGCCGATGTCACTATTTGCTAAGACTGTAAGGTTATGTCTACTTCTTTTTATTATACCTATGTAAATTAGAGTTATGTACAACATTATCTCTAAAATTGGAAAGCAAAATTGGTTTCAAGTATGAAGAGAGAGCCTAAATGCTTACCGACATGACTGACCCCTAAGTAAAACGGCCATTGTTTTAAAAATCAATATTTTTGTACTTAGACGATTGTCGAAGTAAAAACAAGGAGGATAAGATACAAAATCAGTTTGTAAATTCCGTTTTCGATTTTTGAGTAGTATAACTGGATATTGAGGATGATTCTCATAATTTAGCAAATTGTCACTAACCGAACACGTGTGACGAATTTTCCTAAATGTTTTGAAAGTAAATGGAAGAGAAAGGACAGAGTAAGATTTAGGCTACGATCTTTTTGTTCAAATTTTGGTTTTAAAGTTACTGATAAGTCTGAATAAGGTTAAAAATGAGTTTTTTTTTAGCTGTCAAAGCCAAAATCAATAACTATAGCATCAGCATAGAGAGTTGGCGTTCTTTGTGCGATAGCAGAATTAAAATCATTCATTTGTTATTTACATTTATTTTTATAAAGAAAGGGTCTCAATACCGAACCCTGAAAAACCGCATAGAATCGGCAGGCATTTGGACACACTGGCTTCTATTGTCAAAGTAAGATTTGAACCATCGTTCTGGGTACTCCTCTTTATCTATTTTCTCCAGCTGTGTCCTAAGTGTTAGGTGACTGACACTGTCAAATGTTTTTTCAGATCAAGAAAGACACGTCTTCCACCGATATGGCAGCGTCAATGGTTTATGTATTTTGTGTGAATCCAAACTGTCTATTTTATAACAAGTTATTATTACGTAGGAAACTAAATAAGCGCCTGAGATATATGTACTTATACATTTTACAAGTGGAGGTTTGTTATAGGTCTATAACTGGAGACTTTTACTTTTGAGCTCTTTATAATATTGGCTTCATCAATGCAACTTTCAATTTGGAGGGACAACGCTTTCTAGAAAAGATGTATTCGTTAAAGCTACAAGTGGTTCACATATATGTTTAGCAGACGAGTTTATAACAAATTTTAAAATACCTTAGAATTTGTGAAATTGTGAATTCTTTAGGCTCAGAAAAACACCCATGACCTCCGACCATCACAACCATAGGCCGTCCTCAGAGGTGGTTGGTTCTCCACAAGCTCCACCTCTCCTATATTCACTCGATAAAAATATTTATTGAACAGATACTTCAATATATTGGTTATTTATACTTCTAGACCGGTTGCTTCCCCTCATTATATTTAATTTTTGTGCTGTGTGTATTAAATTACAGTGTTATTATTATGCATGTTCAGCCAAGGGAAACCTCTGCTGAGATTTTGCAGCAGTAGACGATTGTTTATAGCAGAGGAAAACCTACTTATACAATCCTGCAGTGAATTGCTATAATTGTTGTTAGTGGGAATTCTCGTTCATTGGCCAAATAATTGAAAGTATTCGATAGGCTCTAATTCACCTTTACAAATTACACAAGTTTATAAACCAGAATAGCATTTATTAGTAAAATTCGTCATAATCATCTTAAAAAATATAGTGCGGCACTATTCAGACACATATAGCTGAACTTTGGAAGTGGCAACATGAAACCGTACGTAAATATTATTAAAAGAGAGAATCTCAAGCAGTAACGTCTGAGAAGGTGGGGTTGTGAGATCCTCTTGCCTAATGAGGGCAGGCTTCTTGAATTATGAGTAGGCCGTTGTCCCTAGGTATGACAGTTTGATAAAGCACTTATATGGATTTCTCAAACGTTCATGCCTTCTTGCCTCTTGCATCCGTCACATCATTGTCATAACGGATGTAAAATAGGAAAAAATGATGAAATTTTTTGTTGCAGAGCTATAACTCTTGTGATTTTAAGTTTATCATTACATTAATTTACGTTTAATGTAACAATTTTAACACGTTCATGACGGTGACTTATTTCCAGAGTTTTTTTATTTGCCGTGTAATTGTTCAATAATAATAGTAAAAACCCGTGATCTTTCTTTACGACATCTAAGTATAACGAAAAATGTATGTGAGTTTCGGAATTTTGTTCAAAAGAATTGATTTTAATATGTTTCTTTAATGTTTCTTAGTGTACTCTCGAGGGTACCTAAAAATTAATCAATACAAAAAATTAAGCAATCATGCGCCCGACGGGGTACACGATAGCCTCAGGTTTTTATTTAAACACCACAGGCAAACAATAAAACGCAATAGTGAAATACATGTACCCCATCGGGCTTACGACGTGCTTTACGTACGCCCTGTGTGTACCCAATTGGGACACGACGGCAGTTGTGGAGTATCGCGTGTACCCGATGGGGTACACGTCGTCGTGACTGTGTTAATGACGAAACACGGTTTAAATGTTTGTTTAAAAATATATAACACTACAGTGTTGCTCAAGTTAACAGTTAAATATACAAGTTCTATTTTATTAGATCCACCCATCATATCTTCACTTATCTGGAAGCCAACTAATTGCTTGAGTTAATTAAAAGCACATGCATATGTCGGAGATTTGAGTTGTGGTAAGATTTATTTTCACAAATTCAATCTCAGCCAGTATCTTGTCGCTAATCTCTGAGCTGTTGTTGGAAACTTTAATTTGAGAGTGAAATGTATTTCAATTAAGAATTTAATAACACCCACCATTCGAGGGTGGTGGAAGTAAAAAAGTAAGGTACAGGTGAACAAATCAAAATACTCGTATGGCATTGTTGGTCAGGCTCTGACGAGCACTGTAATGCTTATTAATGATTATTTATACAACATAGCATAAATCCTGCAAGCCTGATCGATGACATGAGGTGGTTGAAATAAAAACCCCCATCTTGTACAGCTATTGTAGAATAAATTAATTGAATAAATTCCGTCGGTATAATTAAGTATTTAATAAAACAAAGGTGACGTACACGGAAGTACGGGAAGGGAGTAATATAGAAATGTTCATGTCGACAATGAACTCTACGATTCTACGATGTTCCACGATTCGTGGGAAGGTACTGTAGTAATGAGTGTTTTAATCTTCAGTAATTAGTTTTTTACAGGGAAAACGGCTCCGAGCTTACGAGGAGATGAAAAACGTACTTATATACAGTAATATAAGATATTTATAATATAGACAAGTGTATTTATAATATAAAATATTTAAATCCACCTAAACCTGTAAATTGATTGATGGTTCTATCTCAATATTTTCTACTATACCGCGTATACGGAAGACATAATAACATCATAATAAGATTACCATTCTCCTCGCACAATAAAATTGAATTTTGAAGTTGAAAGCTCTAAAGTTTGTGTACCTATCGGGTTAAAATGCGCAGACAAATTATTTGTTTCTTAAAATTAATAAAGACAATTTAAAATGGGATATTCGTCAGCGCTGTCTAATTGCTTAACAAACCACTTATATACTGTGTATTCGGCTGTGCTATTTCACTTCTCAACAACGTATATACTGTGTATTCGGCTGTGCTATTTCACTTCTCAACAACGTATATACTGTGTATTCGGCTGTGCTATTTCACTTATCAACAACGTATATACTGTGTATTCGGCTGTGCTATTTCACTTATCAACAACGTATATACTGTGTATTCGGCTGTGCTATTTCACTTCTCAACAACGTATATACTGTGTATTCGGCTGTGCTATTTCACTTCTCAACAACGTATATACTGTGTATTCGGCTGTGCTATTTCACTTCTCAACAACGTATATACTGTGTATTCGGCTGTGCTATTTCACTTCTCAACAACGTATATACTGTGTATTCGGCTGTGCTATTTCACTTCTCAACAACGTATATACTGTGTATTCGGCTGTGCTATTTCACTTCTCAACAACGTATATACTGTGTATTCGGCTGTGCTATTTCACTTCTCAACAACGTATATACTGTGTATTCGGCTGTGCTATTTCACTTCTCAACAACGTATATACTGTGTATTCGGCTGTGCTATTTCACTTCTCAACAACGTATATACTGTGTATTCGGCTGTGCTATTTCACTTCTCAACAACGTATATACTGTGTATTCGGCTGTGCTATTTCACTTATCAACAACGTATATACTGTGTATTCGGCTGTGCTATTTCACTTCTCAACAACGTATATACTGTGTATTCGGCTGTGCTATTTCACTTCTCAACAACGTATATACTGTGTATTCGGCTGTGCTATTTCACTTCTCAACAACGTATATACTGTGTATTCGGCTGTGCTATTTCACTTCTCAACAACGTATATACTGTGTATTCGGCTGTGCTATTTCACTTCTCAACAACGTATATACTGTGTATTCGGCTGTGCTATTTCACTTCTCAACAACGTATATACTGTGTATTCGGCTGTGCTATTTCACTTCTCAACAACGTATATACTGTGTATTCGGCTGTGCTATTTCACTTCTCAACAACGTATATACTGTGTATTCGGCTGTGCTATTTCACTTCTCAACAACGTATATACTGTGTATTCGGCTGTGCTATTTCACTTATCAACAACGTATATACTGTGTATTCGGCTGTGCTATTTCACTTATCAACAACGTATATACTGTGTATTCGGCTGTGCTATTTCACTTATCAACAACGTATATACTGTGTATTCGGCTGTGCTATTTCACTTCTCAACAACGTATATACTGTGTATTCGGCTGTGCTATTTCACTTCTCAACAACGTATATACTGTGTATTCGGCTGTGCTATTTCACTTCTCAACAACGTATATACTGTGTATTCGGCTGTGCTATTTCACTTATCAACAACGTATATACTGTGTATTCGGCTGTGCTATTTCACTTATCAACAAACGTATATACTGTGTATTCGGCTGTGCTATTTCACTTATCAACAACGTATATACTGTGTATTCGGCTGTGCTATTTCACTTCTCAACAACGTATATACTGTGTATTCGGCTGTGCTATTTCACTTCTCAACAACGTATATACTGTGTATTCGGCTGTGCTATTTCACTTCTCAACAACGTATATACTGTGTATTCGGCTGTGCTATTTCACTTCTCAACAACGTATATACTGTGTAGGTTTCTGTGCTACCTGAGATCTGAACAGACCACTTGTAAGTTTTGTAATCTTCTTTTGTGTACCTGAAGTCTCAACAAACTAATTTTAGGGTTGTAGTATCCAGTGCGTATCTTATCACCATATCAACAGACTATTCATGTTTTTTGTAGTCTTCTACAATTCTCAACATACCATTCTCAACAAACCACTCACTGTGTAGTGTTCCGTGGTACCTACCATCTCCATAAACTACTTACATATATACTGTGTAGTTACTTGTTCAAACCTACATCTCAACCAACTATTTATATTTTTTTACACTTAGTGTAGTCGTCTGTGCTAATAAACATCTCAACAAACAACTTTTATGCTATGAAGCTCCCGTGCCGAATGACATCTCTGCAAACCAAGTGTAACTTGGACATTCTTCTATGCTACCTAATGTTTTAACAAACCACTTATATACACACACTGTGTACCTGAGATCTTAGGGAAACCACTTTTAAGATATGTAGTCTCTAGTGCTGAATGCCATCTCAATAAACTATTCATATTTTGTATAGTATTCTGTGCTATCCATCGTCTCAACAAACATATTCTATGTATTTTCTATGCCAACGGTTCTCAACCTGAGGGGCGTAAAAGAATTCCAGGGAAGGTGTTAACAAATTTTTAAAAAATTGTAGTTTTTGAAACAGTTGTTTTTTATGAATATTTACGACAACAAAAATTGAATTTGATGCTAGACACAAACACACAATCATGAAAATTTCTTTATAGCTATTAACTCAATAAAATGTAACTGAGCGTCATGCCAGGCGTGAGAAACTAGCTGACTCAGCATAGCAGGGTCTTTATTTATTTGTAGCCCGACGGGGCGGGGCGTAGTACGCATGTCTGTCACAGTAGTACCAATGTCCACCACAAGCGCTACTTGTCACACAATATTCAGTAACACATTTGCCTTCGCCTGTGAATGTAGTTTTATTGTAAATATTATAGCGATTGTGTTGTCGATTATCATCGCCATAACAATGGCAAGTCAGGTTGTCGATCAGAATTTATTAAATTTTCTAAGAAAAAGAATCCTAAAATAATTGGATCCCATTGTATCATCCACAGACAAGCTTTGGCATGTCAAACTTTCCCTGAATCACTTAACACTGCTTTGAACTTAGCAGTTCAAGTAGTGAATCACGTCAAATCCAATGCTTTGAACACCAGACTGTTTCGAGTGTTACGTCAGAACTGAACAGTGATCTAAAGATACTTCTATCTCGCATCGAAGTTCGCTTATTGTCCAAAGGTAATATTCTTGCAAGATCGTTCAACTTGAAATCACAAGTTGAAATCTTTTTGGTGAGTTCAAGTGAAGAACTATACAAGACATTTACAGATGACAAATTTATCTTTTACTTGAGATATTTGTCTGACATTTTCGAAACACGATATCTTCTGAACCTAAAGATGGTAGCAATGGTCAGAAAAGTACTTTGAAGAACTATGATTCAATTAGGAGTTTTACTGAGAAGATGGCTTTTTGGCAACGCTGCCTGCAGAATTCGGAGCCGAACTTTTCTCCTCGATGAAACTCAGTCTCCCAAAAGACCTAGTAAATGAAGTGAAGGACCTAATATCAGAGCATTTGTTGTCTCTGAAGAACAAAATCGGAGCCTATTTCCCAGATATAAGCTCGGAAAATTGGGAATTTAAGTTAGAAAGAAACCCCATTCTAAACAACGTTGATATACTTCCTGATCACATTTAAGAGCAAACAATTGAGTTGCAATGTGATTCCAACGCTAAAGAGAATTTCCCAAACATGGGTCTCCAACATTTCTGGCTACCAAATCTTCCTGTTTACCCAGAAGCATCAATGGAGGCAACCAAGTTGCTTGTACAATTTTCATCAACTTATCTAAGCGAGTCAGGATTTTCAGCCCTGACTAATATAAAATGTAATATCGAGCCAGACTAGAGGTGGAAAGTGACCCGCATTGTTCTTTGTCAAAATTGCAACCACACAAGCAACAAATAGTCAACGAGAAACAGAGCCAGCACTCACACTAGTACTACAAAAGAAACGAACTTATTCTGGTTACATATCTGGTTATTGATATTTTGTTGTGATTTTTCGATAATTTGTTTAATTAAAATTTGTATTTGAATAAATACGATTTAATATTCCATACCAGAGTATGTCTAGCCTAAGTTCAAAGTCATTTTACTAAAAATTATGGAAGTAAAGTTATCATATACAGTATAAGTCTAAATTAACTTAATCCGTAAAGGGAGGCGTAACCTCACACAAAGTATGAAGGGGGCTCAGAGCCTGAAAGGATGAGAACCTCTCTCTGGTCAATGCTATATGACATCCCACACCGCGTATTCTCGTATGTTGCGTAGTTCTCAGTGTTAGCTGACGTCTCAATAAGCCATTAGTATTCTGTATATTGTTCAATGCTACCTCACACCTCAACAAACTTGTTATATGCTGTGTATTCTTCTGCGTTGTCTCATGTATCTTTTGTATATACCAAAAAATAGTTATATATTTTCCAGTATTCTGAAAGTAGGCTATTTAAATCACAGTTTTTAATAATTCACACTTTAGTTTGTTACGATCTTTGCAATGTTGTAATAGTATTGCGAAAAATCACATGAACTCTAGAAAGAAACACTGAAGCCTGTTGTTGAGATTTATTCTTTTGAAGTAGTTTATCAATTTTAAGTCATAAGGCGATTAAACAAATACCATAAGGATATATATATATATATATATATATATATATATATATATATATATTATATATACAAAGTGACTAAGTGTTCAAGAAATATATACATATATTTTCTGAACACTTGGTCACTTTGTTATAGTCAAACGAAGTGGTAGTAAATGTAAAAATGTAGCCTATCAATCGTCAAAATGTTGGCATTTATCATCTTGTGATAAATTAAGAATGAATAAATAAACAATATTCATATATATATATAGGCTATATAATATATATAATTATTTGTTCAAAATTATAATTATTATAGTGAAATAATTTATTCTTAATACTAAAGTGGCATTTATAGACTACAGCAGATATAGGCGCATGCCTTGCGTCTACTGTTGTTCATATGGTAAATAAAATGTATTGATCTTCGTGTTAGTGAAAACGTTTCAGTTGTTATTAATCGCGTTAATGACATTGATCATAAATAAAAACAATAAGTCATTAAAAATAGTAAAAGGAAATATTAAGAAGAAAAGATATTGTGGAATAAAATGATTATATGTTTGAAGTCGTTACCTTATACCCAGTAAAGATATTTATAAGGAATGCTACTACGTTTTAAATTGGAATTAGGCTACACAATGTAAGGTAATGTTAAAATAACATTTCCACATTAGTAATATTGTAAGACATGACAATTGTGACGTAGATCCACATTAAACTGTTTTACATGGCGCAATATGAGATTATTTGTCCTGTTGTTTGGCTGATGGCTTATACCAACATCATATTATCAAGTAAACATTTTGTTGTTATCACGTCTGTTATCAATGTTTTTATAGTTAGATAAAACCGTTACTATACTTTCAGTTATTTTAAAGATTAAATTAAAGTTGTAGATACAATTACAATATTTTAAGCACACATAGGATTTGGGTTTCTTTTGATTCAAACATAATCAAATTATCAAACTGGTGGTGGAGATATTGAACATCGCTTGTTCAATACTTGACTGAAACTGTTCAGCAGCGGAAATTGTTCTTAATTCAAAATTATTTTGTACTCGTAATAAAAAATATACTTGTGTAAAATTCATTAGAAGTCCTATGTGAATAAAATTGTTGTTAGTTAATATTTTTGTTTCAATATTTTTTATGCAAAGAAACCACTCTACACCCTACAATCGGTAAGAATATTATGGGAACCCGGACAGTCCTATTACGCTAATGTTAAATTGTGTATTTTGTGGATCACTTTCTTCAAAATTCATTAGAGATATCCAAATGAAATTTTTACCACACATTCTTTGACATTATTAGTACACTTTAACACAGGGATTTAAAAAAATACACATTTGTTTTAAAAATGTAATTTTGTTTATATGCTGCTAATCTTTTACTTAAAATTTCACATATAATATTTTATAAAATATTAACTAATGTGCTAATTAACAAATCCTCGTGTTAAAGTGTTCAAATAATAGCCTAGAATAAGTGGTAAAAAATTTCAGTCTGATATCTCAAATGGTTTTTGAAAAAAGTGTTCCACAATGTAAAAAAATGCAACTTTCGGGAATCGCGATTTAAAGTAATGCGTACCATTTCAATGTTGTAAAAAAAACATATTTTACTTACAAATTGTGTTTAAAACAGGCCAGCCCCATAACTTGGATTGTCTGTGTCTTCTTCCTTGTCCTTCAGCTTCCTTTTAGATTGCCTCTTGGTCTGCCTTGCCCTTTTCTATAATTCAGCAGAAGCGCGCATTGAATTTCGAAGCCTCTCGGTGTCTAGTAATTTCATTGTAGAAACAGTGTTTTTGCCAATTGAAATGCCCAATTTCTGTAGGACCTTACATTTAGTAATCTGTCCGATATTAAAAGTTTGAAACGGCTTCATAAACTCCAAAATGTAAGGTTTTTTTACCCACAAATCCAGTTTTTGGGAGGCGAGCCCCTATCACACTATTTACACTTTCGTTAGGGTTTTAGGTCTTTTTGTGTAAACACTTTTTCAAGAGATCAGGATCTGACAGGCTCCTAAACACTGGCCTAATAAACTCCATAATAACTGAGGGGATATTATTTTTATATTTGTATGTTTCACCAGTTACAAGAGATCGTTGATACTTGCACCAACTTTCAGCGCCTTTTGGGCAAAGACCATGTTGAGGATTTTCATCACTGGATGACTTGTGATGAAATAAAGCCCATATTCCTTGCTTCATCTCTTCAACTGTATTGCTCCTTCTTATGGCTTGGCCATAATAGGCCTGGAGCTGGTCTATAGCACTTGATGAAAGGCGGTTTTTACTATTCAGTGGTTTACCATCAGCAAGTTTTATGGAATTATTATAGGACTTTAGTTTGCATAGCCTAGTACCCATCCGCTTTTGTATATGTCCAATACACTCTAATTTGTCTATTAGGACATCTGCTCCATAAGGCATCATCTCTTTTACTGATAAAGTAATGAGTACTACAACAAATAAGTTGCGTTGCTCAGCTATGAGGTGTTGTTTCCTTGCCATATTTACGTAAACACACTTTCAAATTTATTTTTTTACGAGTGCTAATAAAATTTAAAATATAAAGTGTTGTATATCAAAATGTTCACAAGAAAATTGTCTACAAAACTAAATAAAAAAGTGAAAACGTAATTTTTTACCAAATTTTTTACTGTCCGGGTCCCCTTATGATCACAATCCAACAATGTAATGTTATAATCAGCTGATTAGAGAAGCTAAAATTAAAACAGCTGATTGTTGTGGCTCCCAAGCAGTGCTGTCAGTTGTTATTGTTCAGCACTTGGTCTAAAAGCGAATTATTTAATTTATTTCTCATCTCAACAGTAAAGCTTATAAACCTATCGTGTTTATGTAATTAGGCTTTTAGTCTACACATCAAATCTCAACTTATTACAACATTCCATTTCTTAATTTAAAATAGTTTAGTGCAGAAAAACAAAATGGCGGCTGTTTGGGTAACTCTTGAGTAATCGTAAGTTTAAGTATGATATTTTGGTTATTAACCTTTTCAGGAATAATATCTGAAAATATTGGTAAAGAGTTCTGGGACAGCCTATATACAAAAATCACCATATCAAATCGCCTTCCAAACTGACAGTGCAATTTCATACATGCCCCCGAACATTGCCTATGCCAAGGATCCTCTTTGTCTCGGGAAGTTTACTTTTCTTTTTTGAATTCACATCTCACAATGCGCTGCCAGTTTGCTCAATGATACGAGCCTTGGAAGTCAATAAAAATAAAGGTTTTATTATGAATAGTAGTTATTCGATTTAAATTATATACAAATAAACAGCCAGAAATGATATGGGATGTTATATTATATTCAAAGTAATGTTATATTATATTATAAAAAAGTAGAACAATGTATAATTGTTTTGTTCGTGTTATTTCCAGTATACGAGTATAAATAATATCAGTGAAAAGATTTACTGTACAGTATTGTAATGTATATTATTGTTGGCTAATGGTAAACATTATTGATATAGCACCACAAATTATCATTTTATAATCTCTTTTGTATTTGAAGAAAATGAACCATTAATTGTAAATATACTATGACTGTTGACGGATAGATAGATTACCTTGCAGGGCTTGTGCGCCCACAGCATGTTCCTGGCGGTAGAGCGCGGCACAGGCCGCCTGAAGAGGGGTAGGCAGCAGCCACAGGCCGTGTCGTCTGCGTGGCTCATGACGTAGGCCTACACTGCTGACGTGGTCGTGTGCTGATGCCACCGTTGCCACTGCTGACGGCTGCGCGCCCCACAAACTCTCCGTCCAGAAAACATCGGCTCACCCACCCCCTCCAGCCCTTAGCCAGCAAGCGAACAAAGAGCTCACCGCTTCTGTTTACACTCGCTCTGATTTATTTTCTTGTTCAGTTTCCCAACAGCGATTACGGAAATAAAATGCGACCTTTGTCACTTCATTAAGCTTTATGTTTCTTTGTGTTTGCGCCTTTCACTGTTTCAAAAATTAGTTGGTTCACTACTATTGTTTAAAGGCTAACAGTATCTATGTCATAAAAATTATGGTTGCCTGTAAAGTCGGTTTTACGGGCGAAGATTTTACGTGACAACGTCTTTTTTCTCGGTAGAATATTTATTGATATGAATATTATTAAATTGCACAATAGGAACAAGGAATTGAATGAAAATAAGAATTGCACAAATTTTTAACTATAGAAATATATTTTGTTTACTAAAACATTGTACATAATTTGAAATTAATTAAAATTTGTTATTGTAAATGGTAAAGTTGAATAAAACATTTACTAAAATTGGAATTTGAAATTCTTGCTAAACACAGTTAAATTCTAACTCCGCGCGTGGTGATTGGTCGGTTTAGTTCGTTTGTTTGGTCGCACTGTTATGACAGGTTAGAGGTTATAATTTGTTATTTTAAATGTTTGACTAGCAATACGCGCTGTTTCTTCTCAATCGACTGAATTACGATTGATTGCAGAGTGATTTAAACTAATAATTTACTTAACACTATCAACATTTGTCAATAGTATGACATAACCTATAAACTCAGTTTCTCAACTTTTGTGTCAATCTAACAATTAATCAATCAATCATAGTTTACGATAATGAAATATCAGTGTACAATTATTTACCTTTATTGTTGTAGTTGTTGTAAATGACGAATCTAAGCACTCCACATTTTCACGAATAAACATAGTTATCTGCTTTATCCCGTGCGGCGGACCCACAGTTATCTGCTTTATCCCGTGCGGCGGACCCACTGGACGGGCATCGTAACGTTACCGGGCGTTACACTTTTTCATGAGTGACTCCGAGCCGCAACCTAATTTAAGACGTTGTCACGTCAAAACGTTTTGAGATTATTTTTATTATAGTCAAACATTTTTTGATTGTCATATAATTTGTTATTAATGGCTAAAAAATTGTTGACTTTTTTGGTAAAAGATATCATGACCACTAACTATTGGTAATAGATGGGTTGTTTTATGGACTAACCATGAAATGGTTTATAACAAATTTAACAAATTTAAAGGTCTAAATGAAGGAAATAAAAACTATATTGGTTTGGATACAGTCCGAAATTGTCAGGAAACGTACTGGTATTATACGTACGCTCATTCTTCCCGTAATATTCTGAACGTTTTTATTAGTTAATTTATTTTGGGGTCGCGACACCATACCATAGCCGATGTGATTATGACTACTTGATAACATTTGAACACTCTGGTAGGTCCGAATATTATATGTGTGAGAGCACAGCCTGGATTCTAATATAAACGTGTTAGATCATTACCTAAGACAAGCCTAGTCTACACTAAGATACCAGGGTACCAAAAACATTATGAGAATCTTTTACGCACACAAAAAATGTTTTTTGACGTATCTTTAAGGGGTTTTTTCCATTTTAATACAATTTAATTATGACTTTTTTTCAATTAAATTTGATAGTGTAACTTTTAAACTTTAAAAAGTTTATACGGTGTGAGTTTGAAAAGGAAACACTTACGTTTATCAAAGGTATCAGAGAAAAGTAGTAGAAACTTTTTATATAAAATTGATATAAACGCGTATGTTTATCAAAATTAACTTCAATAAGGATTTATGATATTATTGTTATGTACGAGGGACTAATGATCACTGTAATGACTTATTGACTATTACGTGTTATACTCTAAGCCTACAATACCATTAGTACACAATATACAATAATCCTATTACAATACCCAGTAATCCTATTACATTAATGGCTTCAATTTAGAATTACATTGAGTAATGCATCCATCAAACATTCACCGGTATCTTTACATGTATGGCAATTAAGATAACTTGTTGGTTTAAAATATATTTAAAATATTGAATTCTTATTACAATATGAATTTAAGTAAATTTTTGATGTAGATGCCCATAATAACAATGAATTTGATCCTTGTAGTTATATTTCCAAATTTATTGTTTTGACAACTATGACGGTCTATCAGCCACATACTCTATAACATATTCATGAAGATACATAAATAAATTACTTAAATATATCTTTGTATAATTTTTAATATTTTTACTTGATAAAATACGAATAACTTTATCAAAATATACTAGTTAGAAATGAGTGATATATCAGTCATTTTTACGGTTTTTGATTAGTACAATATAATGGTAAAGTTATACGTAAAATCATTATAGAGAAGCAACAAAACCAGTTTGGATGGTTTTCGTGCTATTCATTTCACCACTTATAAATAAAATAAAATATAACACGTTTCTGACATTCTAATTTAAGTCGCGTCTTGTGTATTTTTTACCTAACTTATATAATAATTATTTAAAATATAACAAATTACATAGTTATCTAAAACGAACAATTTTACACTTCAAACATAGAACATGTTTTTTAGTTTTAAATACGTACTTGAAATACATGTTAATTATACTTTATAATAAAGCATAATTATCATATTTTATTTTATTATCATATTATAAATGACACTCGAATAATGACATTGGCGTCAAGAAATAAGTTTATCAGAAAAATGTATAAATAAAATTCTTCGTAATTGTCAATAATTAATAATTAACTGTTAAGAAATTGACTCTTTTAACAAAAGTTTAGTTTACATTACATCTTGTTTTATATACTGCAGGTAATAATGGATCATATAATAGGAAAACATTATAAGTTTTACCAAGTAGTACTTTATAAATAAAAAGTGACATTCATAAATTCAAATTAAAATTGGTGTTTTTTTTCAAAGCAGTACATTATGGCACATTTGAAAGATTACATTTTCAGAACTGATATCACTCTTCATCAGGTGTCAGTGCCTAAGACTAAATCATCAAAGTAGGTTGCAGAACACACGCTCACAAAAATCAAATTTGGCTAAAAAATAATTAGGTGAGGCTACCTTTACAATTTAGTTTACTTTTATAGTAAAATAAAAATATTTTATTTAACAATAACTCGCATACTCAAATAATACTTAATATTGTTTGAGAATCTGATAGAACTCAACCCAACGCCAAGTAAACCTGTCATCGAAATAAAATAAATTGGTGACTGTACATCCCTTCCAGCACAGTCCGAAATGGGAGTATCGTTAGATATCAAATCAGTTTAGATATATATTGACAGATTTTAAGGTTAATTTACATTGCTATCGTGAAAAGTCTTTAAGGTGGTATTTAAAAAAATAAAATTAAAAATGTACATCGTCTCAAAACCTTAGAAATTACACATCGCCAAAGTTATTTCTAAAACTTTGGATTTTTAAACTAGATAAAACTGTAATATGAAACTCTCAGAATTTTAAATATTTTAATTAAATACTCTATATTGCGAAAATATCGATACATTGCATATCTATTGATAAACACGTTATTGATGAAAATAATCAAAGTTTAATTGAATGGAGAGAGTCTGCATAAAACATAATATCGCGCACGTTTGATTGGAATGTCAAAATGTGGTAGTGCTTTTTTTGCTCATTAAACAAAAGATATTCTAAAACTTAAAAAAGTAAAAGTGATCAAAATAACTGAGAATTATAAAACAGTTATGTTTACAATTATTTATATCTTGAATGAAGCTGGCCAACATACTTATCCAAAGCACGTGTTAATACTATTCCTCCACCTTTACCAAGCCTAGATTGCATTAGGTAGGCATTAAGGTAGTTAGTAAGCATGTTCATAATCTCATGTGAAACTGAAATTGGAATTCCATGGACAGAATTGTGCTTAGGTTACCTTTCAAAATTTTAAATTTAAAACTCATGTTAATATTTTTGCAGTGAATAGTAAGAAAAGATGCATGTCAATATACAACACTTAAACCGTTTTAAGGTGGAGAATTGTCTAAAATAATACATGCTTTAAAACTAAATAATAAACGCTAAACAAAGCAAGATATAACGTTATTGTTGAAAATGCTTTTTCCTGTTATTATGTCTACTATCCTTTCTCATAGCTATCCCACCCTTATGGAAAACACCGTGAATAGACAGAAAGATACATACTGAACTTTAATAAAAAGTAATGTGGATTTTTTGGGCTCTAAGGATCATGATCGGGAATTATAAGCAAAACTTTCCGGAAATCCTATCAGGAGGGTTATTGCAAGATACATAAATATGTCTATACTTTTTGTCTTAATGGTCTTTGAATATTGTGTTAAGACGTTTCTTTCAATAATACATGCATAGATCAGTTAATAATTAACCATTTAAGAGTCTCTTGGTACGTCTGTGAAAATATAATTAATTCTACTGAACGTCCTTTTTTAGGGAAATCGTTTAAACCCCAACAAAATTATAATTTACTTCTCTGGCAATCGAACATGCGACCTCTTAGTCTTTGAGTCTCATAGTCGTATCCCTGCCTACGATAGGTATACGTCAGTTGTAAACATAGTTTATAAAGCATGAAGAAACTCCTTACTATATTGTTAGAGATGGTTTCATCTGTCTACCACGAAAACTGGCCTTTCACATATTAAGTTGTATTGGCACACATGGGGCGGTAAAACATTCACTAGGTACACCCCCACTTTGTTTGTTTAGGTCCAGTTAAGTGTTGACATTCCAAGATAGGAACGATGTTACGGCTTCTACTAAAACATCTCTTTCACCCTCGGTCATTTGATAACTACGAAGACTAGCTCTTCAGACATTAAGTTGTATTGGCATACATGGGGCGGTAAAACATTCACTAGGTACACCCCACTTTGTTTGTTTAGGTCCAGTTAAGTGTTGACATTCCAAGATAGGAACGATGTTACGGCTTCTACTAAAACATCTCTTTCACCCTCGGTCATTTGATAACTACGAAGACTAGCTCTTCAGACATTAAGTTGTATTGGCATACATGGGGCGGTAAAACATTCACTAGGTACACCCCACTTTGTTTGTTTAGGTCCAGTTAAGTGTTGACATTCCAAGATAGGAACGATGTTACGGCTTCTACTAAAACATCTCTTTCACCCTCGGTCATTTGATAACTACGAAGACTAGCTCTTCAGACATTAAGTTGTATTGGCATACATGGGGCGGTAAAACATTCACTAGGTACACCCCACTTTGTTTGTTTAGGTCCAGTTAAGTGTTGACATTCCAAGATAGGAACGATGTTACGGCTTCTACTAAAACATCTCTTTCACCCTCGGTCATTTGATAACTACGAAGACTAGCTCTTCAGACATTAAGTTGTATTGGCATACATGGGGCGGTAAAACATTCACTAGGTACAACCCACTTTGTTTGTTTAGGTCCAGTTAAGTGTTGACATTCCAAGATAGGAACGATGTTACGGCTTCTACTAAAACATCTCTTTCACCCTCGGTCATTTGATAACTACGAAGACTAGCTCTTCAGACATTAAGTTGTATTGGCATACATGGGGCGGTAAAACATTCACTAGGTACACCCCACTTTGTTTGTTTAGGTCCAGTTAAGTGTTGACATTCCAAGATAGGAACGATGTTACGGCTTCTACTAAAACATCTCTTTCACCCTCGGTCATTTGATAACTACGAAGACTAGCTCTTCAGACATTAAGTTGTATTGGCATACATGGGGCGGTAAAACATTCACTAGGTACACCCCACTTTGTTTGTTTAGGTCCAGTTAAGTGTTGACATTCCAAGATAGGAACGATGTTACGGCTTCTACTAAAACATCTCTTTCACCCTCGGTCATTTGATAACTACGAAGACTAGCTCTTCAGACATTAAGTTGTATTGGCATACATGGGGCGGTAAAACATTCACTAGGTACAACCCACTTTGTTTGTTTAGGTCCAGTTAAGTGTTGACATTCCAAGATAGGAACGATGTTACGGCTTCTACTAAAACATCTCTTTCACCCTCGGTCATTTGATAACTACGAAGACTAGCTCTTCAGACATTAAGTTGTATTGGCATACATGGGGCGGTAAAACATTCACTAGGTACACCCCACTTTGTTTGTTTAGGTCCAGTTAAGTGTTGACATTCCAAGATAGGAACGATGTTACGGCTTCTACTAAAACATCTCTTTCACCCTCGGTCATTTGATAACTACGAAGACTAGCTCTTCAGACATTAAGTTGTATTGGCATACATGGGGCGGTAAAACATTCACTAGGTACACCCACTTTGTTTGTTTAGGTCCAGTTAAGTGTTGACATTCCAAGATAGGAACGATGTTACGGCTTCTACTAAAACATCTCTTTCACCCTCGGTCATTTGATAACTACGAAGACTAGCTCTTCAGACATTAAGTTGTATTGGCATACATGGGGCGGTAAAACATTCACTAGGTACACCCACTTTGTTTGTTTAGGTCCAGTTAAGTGTTGACATTCCAAGATAGGAACGATGTTACGGCTTCTACTAAAACATCTCTTTCACCCTCGGTCATTTGATAACTACGAAGACTAGCTCTTCAGACATTAAGTTGTATTGGCATACATGGGGCGGTAAAACATTCACTAGGTACACCCACTTTGTTTGTTTAGGTCCAGTTAAGTGTTGACATTCCAAGATAGGAGCGATGTTACGGCTTCTACTAAAACATCTCTTTCACCCTCGGTCATTTGATAACTACGAAGACTAGCTCTTCAGACATTAAGTTGTATTGGCATACATGGGGCGGTAAAACATTCACTAGGTACACCCCACTTTGTTTGTTTAGGTCCAGTTAAGTGTTGACATTCCAAGATAGGAACGATGTTACGGCTTCTACTAAAACATCTCTTTCACCCTCGGTCATTTGATAACTACGAAGACTAGCTCTTCAGACATTAAGTTGTATTGGCATACATGGGGCGGTAAAACATTCACTAGGTACACCCCACTTTGTTTGTTTAGGTCCAGTTAAGTGTTGACATTCCAAGATAGGAGCGATGTTACGGCTTCTACTAAAACATCTCTTTCACCCTCGGTCATTTGATAACTACGAAGACTAGCTCTTCAGACATTAAGTTGTATTGGCATACATGGGGCGGTAAAACATTCACTAGGTACACCCCACTTTGTTTGTTTAGGTCCAGTTAAGTGTTGACATTCCAAGATAGGAGCGATATTACGGCTTCTACTAAAACATCTCTTTCACCCTCGGTCATTTGATAACTACGAAGACTAGCTCTTCAGACATTAAGTTGTATTGGCATACATGGGGCGGTAAAACATTCACTAGGTACACCCACTTTGTTTGTTTAGGTCCAGTTAAGTGTTGACATTCCAAGATAGGAGCGATGTTACGGCTTCTACTAAAACATCTCTTTCACCCTCGGTCATTTGATAACTACGAAGACTAGCTCTTCAGACATTAAGTTGTATTGGCATACATGGGGCGGTAAAACATTCACTAGGTACACCCCACTTTGTTTGTTTAGGTCCAGTTAAGTGTTGACATTCCAAGATAGGAGCGATGTTACGGCTTCAACTAAAACATCTCTTTCACCCTCGGTCATTTGATAACTACGAAGACTAGCTCTTCAGACATTAAGTTGTATTGGCATACATGGGGCGGTAAAACATTCACTAGGTACACCCACTTTGTTTGTTTAGGTCCAGTTAAGTGTTGACATTCCAAGATAGGAGCGATGTTACGGCTTCTACTAAAACATCTCTTTCACCCTCGGTCATTTGATAACTACGAAGACTAGCTCTTCAGACATTAAGTTGTATTGGCATACATGGGGCGGTAAAACATTCACTAGGTACACCCCACTTTGTTTGTTTAGGTCCAGTTAAGTGTTGACATTCCAAGATAGGAGCGATGTTACGGCTTCTACTAAAACATCTCTTTCACCCTCGGTCATTTGATAACTACGAAGACTAGCTCTTCAGACATTAAGTTGTATTGGCATACATGGGGCGGTAAAACATTCACTAGGTACACCCCACTTTGTTTGTTTAGGTCCAGTTAAGTGTTGACATTCCAAGATAGGAGCGATGTTACGGCTTCTACTAAAACATCTCTTTCACCCTCGGTCATTTGATAACTACGAAGACTAGCTCTTCAGACATTAAGTTGTACTGCCATACATGGGGCGGTAAAACATTCACTAGGTACACCCCACTTTGTTTGTTTAGGTCCAGTTAAGTGTTGACATTCCAAGATAGGAACGATGTTACGGCTTCTACTAAAACATCTCTTTCACCCTCGGTCATCTGATAACTACGAAGACTAGCCCTTCAGACATTAAGTTGTATTGGCAGACATGAGGCGGTAAAACATTCACTAGGTACACCCCACTTTGTTTGTTTAGGTCCAGTTAAGTGTTGACATTCCAAGATAGGAGCGATGCTACGGCTTCAACTAAAACATCTCTTTCACCCTCGGTCATTTGCAATTATAAGGGGACTGACTCCCTCCACCCCTCCTACCAGCGCAGAAGGGTGCGATAATAATGCAACAGCTTAATCAAATTATCCTGTTAGAGTCGGTTTGAAAAAACCTACCACAAGAAAAGCAATTAAATGAAATTTCTTTGTGCCAACTTTTGTAACTGCGCACTTCAAGTATGTTCGGTTTAATTTTAGTTAATATTTATTGCAAAAAGAGAATATTCAAATTGGCCAGGAACTTAAAATATTTTATACGTATACTGTTAGAGAAATATCCATAACCTCAATATATTATAATGGAATAACATATAGTGTTTTTATAAATTTGTTATGTTTTTCACACTGTCAACTAGTTCTAGACGAGTGTAATTTTTATATATTTATAATAAATAGATGGAAAAAGTTTACAACTGAATTAATAATAATCGACATACCGGACATATCGGGTCCTTCCCGATAGAGCTAAAGAAACAAAAGCTAAATGTATACTGTTTCCTTTTGACTCTTTGAGCCCAAAATGTATTAGTTCTTGTTTGGGCCGAGAAAAAACCGATTCAATACTAAGTTTAAAGTCTGTAGACATTTCCATCAAGTGTTATTCCACAGACGGACAGACAACAAAACTTTAAGAAGGGCTCATCAGGTTCTTAATAATGTCACAATAAGTGTTTATCGGATCTTTACTTTCAATTCTGCACTACTTGTAACTTCTATATTACAAAGTATAAACACAATGTACAAAATTACTTGTTATCTTTTTTAACAATATGGTTCAAATTTCAAACAAAATTTTAAAAACTTGATTTTTAAACTAATTTTTATAATATTATGGGGGAAGGCTTCCTAAATCTCCTCATGCTGTAGCTTCCAGGCCCCATGCGGTTATGCCCTTCCTAACTTTTAATTAATATACGCTACTGAGACAAAAACAGTAGTCTAAAATCGTTAAAGTTATTTAGGGTTCTATAAAATCGAGAATTTATAAAATGCATGAAGATAGTGGTAGTTAATGCTTATACTTTATCAAAATTACATACAGTTTCTTAAACAACATTGTAAATGGCAGTAACATGTCAACTCTACTCAGTTAACATTTTATTATAATAAGTGGTTAAGCAAATATTAAAATAATTTATTTGTGTATTTTGAGGAAGTATTATTAAAACGCGTAAGAAGTATTATTAAAGATATAAAAACGCGTAATTTGTCTATATAATCCTGTAAAATGCGCGTTACGTCGAGTGTTTGAAATATGACGTTATAACTGAAAATTTGGAATTGTGAAATCTGACTTTGCGATCGGAAAGTAATATTTCAACAAGGGTTAGAATGGGAAGTAATAATGGTGCAATCGACAAGCGGGCAGGGAAATTACATCGGTTGATGTTGTATTTATGGCGTTGATAACGAAACATGAATACATGGACGTGAGTCGACGTGCTGCGCTGTCAGATTGGCTAATTGAGGAGGTACTGAGGACAACAATCGATTCATCACTAATTAAACAAACCCATCCGATGTTTGCAGGCCGCATAGTAGCGAGGCTTGCGCAATATGCTGCGTTGCCATGACGACCACAAACTCGGGATAAACATTGAGCATCTTCCCAGCATTGTTCCGTCCCGTTCATTCAGCGCTCCCTCCACTCCAGTACCCATCGAATCGATGATTCTCTCTTGAGGCTTGGCCGCTTTTTGTCTCTGTTTTACTCGCTTTACGGCGCGGTGCTTTATTCAAACGTTCCCATCCCACACTTTTACAAGATGCTTGATAGTTAAAATCACCCCGCTGTGTATTTTACGGTGAATGGTTTATTTTGGGCCTCTCTTGTTACTCTTTGCAGTTAGTAGGAATGTATTATTTGAAATTTTGAAACAAGAATATAAAATATTATTACTACACAATAAATGTTGAGTACATTCTACCGCTACGAGTGGTGCACCACGGCCACGCTAAAGGGGGCGAGAGGTAAAGTGCGAAGGATACTTTATGTTTTGTCATTAATATTGTTACTTTATCGCATACAGTAATCGAAAATACAAAGGATAAAATAATTAAGAAGCTTCGAGGATAAGGATCGTTTGAATATAGAGTCCTGAGACACTAGGACATTAAAGGAACCAAGGAGCAAAGGAAGTTTGTATACATAAACCTGAAAAGCACGAGTGTCCATGAATGGGCGTTAACCCTTCAACGCGTTATTTTTTTTTCATGGTCATACCCCCTCCTGCGTTGATTTTTCTGGCGGTTTTTTTAGAGATTTTGTGTTTTATAAATAATATAAGCAAATTACCCAAGTTTATAATTATTTTGTTGTTATTATGTTGTTAGTGTTTAGAATTAGCCAAATTAAACAAAATTAACCTACTTTAGGTTAGTTTATTAACTTTACAATGATTCAAAAACCAGGTAAGCCTAGGCCTACATTTAGGTATGCATCACCTCCTCCTCTTTCAACAACATTGAACTCATTTTGTACTACAATGTTTTCACCTAGCCTATTTTCAATATCATCATCACTATTTTGTCCTAAGTCTAATACTTCAAACTCAGCTTGAGCAAAGTCATTGTCATATCCATCGTCGAAATCTTCATCTGATTCAAGGTTCAAAAGTCTGTCAATTTTACTGTCTCTTTCCACTAGGTGTCCTTCAAGATTACTCATTTTTCGATTGATTTTAAAATATTTTACAAAACCGATAACAGTTTTAAAATAAATTCCCTAAAATATGCAAAAATATTTCCCTAAAAGCTAGCTAACCTACAAAACATTCCCGACTCATGTTTGTAAAACACAACAAATTGTTCCTGTCAAAACGGGATTTCCTTCTTCAAAACCATATAGTTAGCTTGTAAAACTAATACTAAGCATAACTAATAATAATAACTAAACAAAGGAACATAAAACACACAAAAATATGTCAGTAGAACATAACCATCACACTAACAATGACTGTAAACAACAACAAACGTAAGCCGACAAACGATCGGGTGCACGGCAATGACGTCGTCTTGAATGCAGCTGATTTCTCAGATATTTTTTCTAAAGATCGATTTTTCGAGATATCGACTCAATTAATCGAAAGTTTGAATCTTCTACTTTCGATTGGTATACATTTTTCATTGAAAACATTCGATAGTTGTCTGTTACAGCTACAAAAATAACCGACTACTCCATGACGTACTCAGTACGGCAAAACGCGATCTCAAGTGAAAGTGTCATGACGTACCTAGTACGGCAAAACGCGTTGAAGGGTTAAGAGATGGAGGTTATTATACAACGGTCTAGGAAAACAGGAGGTTCATGTAACGCAGAAATTGAGAAAATAAAAGATTTGGGAGCTCGATGGTTATACCAAAGTACGAGGAGCCTGATTTTGAAAGCCTTGAATGATGTAACTAGGGATGTTATGAGGCTAAGAAGCTTTGGGATTTAATCCAGACAAGAAGAGAATCTAAAACAAAATAATAGTCTTCAGATGGGGAGCTGAGAAGAGGGATGTCAAGAGATCAGGAGGTTTTGGTTAGTTTTCCTCTCTATGGTCATGTTCAGTTTATTGACTGGGGACAATCTGTCCGTTAACAACTGCCTAGTCACAACAGCTTGTAGAAACTTCCAAGTCTTAGAGCAAGTCAATGTCGTTTTTGTCTTCTTTACGTAAATTTTCAAGATTTACCTCCGTTGTCTATGAACCGAAAGCCAATTTGCACTGTTGAAGCATATAAAGTACTTTTTCTTGAGATCGATAGAGAACTTAACATTTATTCACATGTCTGACAATTGATTTTATATTTGTCAGGATAAAAAATCTGGTCTAAGTAAAAACAATATTGTACCACATCTTTAACCCTTTTGATATCCTCTCATTTCAACCTCCACCTAAATTATCGTGGTTGGCGATTAATTTCTTTATTAGAGAAAATTTATATATTATTATATAAAAACTATAAAAAAAGGTTGTGTGCTTATACAATGGGAATGTAATTGAGTGAGTGAGATAGAGGCAAAGTCCTCACACACTCACTAACCACTAACTATCTAACTTACCGATAACTCAGAAAGTTCATGGTACATGTATGCCTCATGAAATAAATAGAAAAACCAAAGCATTTTCATGAAGATCAAACATCCATAGGGGGCGAAAAGAGGTTTCTGCCATTAGAACTACATTGTGTTTTTACTTATCGTTCTCCTAGAAAGATGAAATGTGACATACACATATTTCTTATGCTCTCAACAGACAATTAATAAAGTTTTCATGAATATCAATCACCCATGCCAGGTTAAAATGGAGTTGTAACCCCTAGAAGACCTATATTTTTGTTATTCAACTTCACAATGGCCAAGAAATTTGATATTTGAAATAAACATGCCTTATGACTTACACAGAAAAACATTTTCACGAAGATCGAACACCCACAGAGGTTTAAATAGTGCTGCAACGCGTAGAAGATCCTTATTTTTGTTTTTAAATTTCTCTCTGTCCTAGATATATGAAATTTGATAGGCACGTGCCTCATAACTTTAATAGAAAAAAATAAAGAGTTTTCATGAATAAATAAATAAAATAAAAATGCCTTTATTCATTCGAGAGTTTCTCAGATACACTGATTTTCATTGCAACTTATGTCACATTGTAAATATTACAAATTCTTCATTTAAATAAACTATAACAACAATCCTTAATCTAATATGCATTTAACTGAACTATACGAGATAATAAATAAATAATAATAAATATACCGACACGTACGTGAAATCATAATTTTTAATTAAAACACTACAGAGATAAAACTTCTTAATGTTTGTTTTAAAAACCTGAACCGATATGTCCTCTTTGAGATATTCAGGGAGTAAATTATACACCGTCGAGCCAAAAAAAGAGAAACTTCTTCCGATCTCCCTTGTCACTCTGGGAAGGTGAAGCTCAAAGGATCATGGCTTTTGTGCTTCACCGTGAGACCTCCCATTGGTATGTTAGTATCTCACTCGGATACTGAGGGAAAGAACCTTGTGGTCATACAGCTAGTAAGTATTCTGCATATGGTTGCCATAGGTAGCATGTTTAAGGCCTCTCTGTTACACGTGAGCGAATCGCCCAACATTGAAAATGAACCGTATGACTCTGTTCTACAGTTTTTGTATTCGCTCAGTGTCACACCTTACGACGGTATTGCCATAAACAGGATAGCTGTAAAATCACTGATAGGACCAGTGACTGTATGAGCTGCAGTTTTGCTGTCTGGTAGTAGATTCTTAAACCTGTAAAGGCTCTTGAGTCTGCCTAAGGCACGCCGGATAGCGTGCGTCATGGTCAGTAAAAGTAAGTTTGCTGTCCTACATGAGTCCAAGAGTTTCGACCTTTTCACAGAGTGCCAAACTCCTTTCCACCCAGCATAACCCTCACGCCACTCTCGTTAGGAGCCTCTAGTAAGGGGTGTGGTGCTGTGTGTAGAACCGTGCACTTACCAACATTGAGTGAGAGTCAGTCCATTGATAACCGACCATGCGGCAACTCCCTCTAGGTTTGAATTCAGCTAATCAATTGCTGTTTCCATCTGGCAAGACTCATAAGAGATATGCAGTTGGGACTCATCTGTATATAAATAAGCAGCGCAAACAAACTGGGAACTTAGCTGTAAACAAGACTTCAGACAACTACCTTGCGGAACACCTCTTTTCCTCAGTAACCGTCCAGATATTTCACTTCCCAGCCTGGTAACCTGCAGTCTGTCATTCAACTTAGACTTCAACCAATGGACCACGTAATCACTAAACCATAGTAATGCATTTTTGCAAAGAACATCCCATGGTGCTTCGACTCAAAAGCTTTCGAATAGTCTAGTAGAATGTATACCCATAGGGGTTGAAATAGGGTCGCAACCCTATTAGAACATTATTACTATTTTGCTTTTCAGATTCCCGCTGTCCTATAAAATTGAAATTTTACACAAACGTGCCTCGTCATCTAAATAAAAAAATCAAAAGTAGCCCCTCCTATAGGGGTTGAAATAATGTTGAAATTCTGGAAGAAATTTATTTTTGTTTTTCAATTTCTCGATGGTCTAGAACGGTAAAATTTGAAATACACGAGGCTTACGATCTCAACATACACATTAAAGATTGTTCATACGTTTCAGCCTCCGATATGTGCTGAGTTTGGTTTGCCCCTAGAAGATCAATATTTTATTTTTCAACTTACTGCTGTCCTAGAAAGGTAGTATTTGAGAAACATTTGTATCATGCCCTAACAGACTACCCGCACAGGAAATCCCTTAGACAGGAAGTAGGTTACCGAAAATAGACTTTTCAGACTAACGTACATATCAACTTTTTTAATTGGGACAGTAAGCAAACGCTGCTATGGTGGCTGAAATACCTTAAAACGAAGGTAGGTTGGAAGTAGATGGTTTTTTACCAGTCTTTCCAGAGCTATGCATGTAAGTTTTATGTTTCATTCATCAGGTAACAAAAACGCTACCACGCGGCGGAGAAATATGATTAATTCAAACCAGAAATACTTATTCACACGCTAAACCTGAAATAAGAGCCAACTACAATTTATTTTAGCTTTTGAATGAACCTCTTAGCATGAACACTGAAATAATTCGTACCATAAACATGTCTGCTTCCGATTTAATATTATCATATAGTTTCATCATATTCATGATATCTAACACGTGATTTCACTAAGATTACTACGACGGACTTAGTATTCCTCCACTCTTAATATATTCCTAGTATTGCTGAAATTGTTAGAGGTATTCATTCAAATATTATGAAATGTTGCAGAGGAATATGTTTACATCATTGGTAGTCATTATAACTGTTTAACTCTCCGATTTCAAGACTCCAATAAATTGCCCTTTAACCTTAAGTCCAATTATTTTGAAGTGGAGAACTGAAGGGAGACTGGAATATCTTCCGTTCGCCAAAACTTATTTTCAGGACTGTTTATTGAATCATTTAAACAGCACAAGCATATGACATACCGTTTATTCAATAGGAAATTGTGTGCAAAGCTATGGGTAAGTGCTGGTATAAAATATAACTCCACAATGAATATAATTATACTGTAAGCATTTTTCTTTTTTTAAATATATAAACCCTGCCACTATAGATTGTAGACTTGGTATTTCATTCAGTGTGTAATGATGTAATACAATTTTGAAAAGAATAAAATAAATAACAACTTTACAAAATAATTAATAAAAATAATTTTTTAAATACAATATTGACTAAATTCATTGAATGGAATGGATTTCGACATCGGTGAAATCTTAATTTAAAAAAATATTATTTTATAAAATACTCAGTGTTAGGCTTTTTTACGGTAGTCCTCAGCTCGTTAAAATGTACCATATAAGTTTTGAAAGCGCTAACGTGGAGAGTGTTAACACGACTAATGGATGTTAATTGATATGCCTTACTACTATATAACGAACTTTATGAGAATAAATTGTTCCTATCTCCATGCAGCGATTAAAGCTCCCATATCTACTGATGGATAGGATGAGAGACTTGAATGGGAGCTTTGGGGTGGAAAGGAAAAGTCGTAGTATGTGCTGCTATCTATGTGCCGATCGTGTAATCACAAACTCAAGTTGTCACCGCTAGATATCAGTACTTGCTAGAACAGTATCTTTACAATGGAGGTTCATTGTGTATTCAGGAATTTACGTTGTAGTAAATCGAGCTCTTTAAAACTGTCATTGAAGGGCAACCTTAAGCTTTATAGGCGTAATTAGTAGATTAAAGGGGTAAATTATTCGAACACTCAATTTCTATGACAAGTAATTTAGTTTGTATTCCCTTAAAACGTAGACTACAATATACAGGAAGAGTCGGGTAGTGTTACCGTCACTTTCTGGGCTTACTGTACTATAAAATTACTATACTATACTGTACTATAGCATATAGTACATATATAGTATATATAATATTGATATATATATAAATATATATATTTATACTATATTATATACACTGTATATTATATATATATATATATATATAATATATATGCTTTGTTAATGAGTAACGGTCAACAAAAGATTTCACCCACAATTTAGTACCTGAGGTTAAATGATCATTTGCTGGGAGTTTGGGAAGACGGCCGGATTTAGAAACGAATTCAGTTTTTTCTAATGCTTTTTGACATGATAAATCGAATAAATTTTGTTCCAGAAATGTATTTGTCTTATTCTTTAAGATGTATTATGTAAAACACAAAAAAGAGCATTTGAAAAACGATTTTTTTATGTGTAACGTACAATTAGTTTGTTAAATATAGGCAATAAAACATATTTTTTACAGAGAAACTTGTAGAAAATTTAATACTGAAGAAAATTGTGTACAGTTTATTTATTATCTATTTATTTGTATGCTACATTACAGACAACTTATCCAATTACATTGTAGCATTGTACTATAAATTATTAAATTTAAGCTAGTTAGCAAATATACAAAATACAAATACTCAATACTAAATCATGCAAGTTTAAATTCTAATAACTGTAACTAATAATAATAATAAATAAATTATACAAATTATTCTCGTCTGAGAAATAACCTTAGATAAAATATTGAAAGCTGAACATATTAATTAAAATATAACATATTTTACGAGACTACGAGACATACATATCACATTTTACTAAGTTAACATTAGACAAAACAATAAATAAATACAAATTCAATCAAGAACGGTAAACAGTTGATGTTTGAAAGAGGTCAAGGTCGAGGACAGCACATCGATATGTTGAGGCAGAGCGTTGTGTAGTCGCATCATATTATTGATAGGTGAGTTGGCACCAAGTAACGAGTGGGCAAAGTGCGGTTTGAACAACGCTCGACCACGGCTGGAGAGGCAGGAGACAAGAAAGTTCAGACGCGCAAGCAACTCACCACAATCCACTGCTCCAGTTAAACAACTTTTTTAAGAATACCAACAGGCCCACACATCGGCGCTTACGCAAACTGTCCATTTCAAACAAAGTTAATAACTCAGAATAAGGGACAAGGTAAGTATACATTTCAAATGATTTTAAATATCAAAACCTTAAAAACTTTATCTGGATTCGCTCAATCATTTCATTTAAGTACGCATAATAAGGGTGCCAAATAACGATAAGGCAATACATTCTTCAGGGAAAACTCAGAACCTGTTCTTTAAAAACCTTTTTGTATAAAAGTGTCCAGCATCAAAACTAAGCGAGTTGTGAAGAGAATAATGTCGATTCCTATTTTTTCGTTGGAAAAAATAATGAAAATCTCACCCTCTCTTCCACCCCGTTTGAAAAAATCGTTGCCACTTTACAATTCACTTTATTTATGTTTTTATAATACGTTCGGAGTGGTTGACCAGTTTAAAATACTTATTTTCGTAATTTAGTGAAAATCGCATGTTCTTCAAAATAACTCAAAAACTATTAATGATACGTAAAATTTTGTTTAGCACAACATTGTAGATTTTCTTTTCTGAAAATTTTGGCGTTTTATTTTTTTTAGAGTAAAAATGAATAAGGTGTGGCCGTGCAAAGTCTGCGTGCGTTCAAGCAAGTAGCTTTTTGAGCCCTTTTAGCATGAACCTTTATAAAAATAAGATCTGGAAAAATTTATTCAGATGAGCATATAAGCTATATATAGCTTATAAAAATACATACAACATGCTTTTTTGAAGGACTTGATTGCTTAAAAACTAAACGTGTTATGGAGAAAAACCAGTATCACATTTTTGTAGACATTAGAACAAGTACCTATATTAGTGTATTGATGAATAGTGGCTATATTTTAGGCTTAGTTGAAATGTCACTTATATACAGGGTGTCAGCGAGTAACCCGACAAACCTCTCATCAAAATAATGGAAAAATCATACAAAATATATGACCGGAAACAGTGTGTTAGCAAACTACGGCTAGCTAAAGATTTCGCCCAATTTTCTGGAAAAGAACGGTGATGAAGCGCATGTATAAATGGTGCAAATAAAGATGTTAAATGTAACGAATTTTATTTATAATGAAATTAAAAATGGAGTAAAATATGTCCCAGACCTGTAAGAGCATCCATTTCTGAGATATCAGACAACATATTCAAAATTCGTTCTCGAAAAATCTGCTTTGTTTAGATTACATTACATAACTTTATTAAATGAGTAATAAACACGCAAACTTTTTAACCAAAAGTCGTAGAGATTTAATTCCAAAGAGAATTATGTAAAATAGGCCAATAATACACAAACACAAAGTTTAAAAAAATTACTGTTTAATTAAATCAAAACCTGCGAAAAATAAGACAGAATCTGTTTATTAAACAAACGTTATTGGTAAAATCAAATCATTATAAGTTTTTTTCAGTAACGTAAATAATTACAAAACAATTACAGTATAAAACATTGTTTATACATAATAAACTAAAAAGCGTTTCAATTGACGCTGTATTTTGAAAATATTATTTCTTAACCTACAATGTTTTATACTGAACACTTTTACAATAAACAAAATATAAACACTCACACACAATATAATATTATATTTTTTATTAAAATAGAGAGTAGGTAGAACCTAAATTTACATTTTCGTAGAATTGGGTTTCCCGGCTACTTAACAAAAATTTGGATATAATTTTTTAATAATAACTATCATAAGGGTGGTTTTTAGGGGCGAAACTGCTTAATATATAAAAAGATGTCTATCGACGTAATGTAACTTATTTACAGATTATTGCACGCTCGAAATTAGTGTTTTATGATTTTTTTTCTTGAGTGGGGATAGTTTTCACCCCTAATAAATAAAAATCAACCCCCGACACAAGGTCAACGTTGAAAATAAATAGAACCTAAATCCAAATTTTTATGCAAATTGATACGGTTTAATCAGTTAAATAACAGCTTAATAACACGTTTATTTTTTATTTTATTAATTTCTGGCAAAAGGGGTGGCTGTAAAGGCCAACACTGGTTAATAAATCAGTGTTTATTGTAAAAATTGTCAGTTGACGTTCATGTAATTGGTATAAATATTATTTCAATAAATTACATGCTCCAATTTAATTTTTTAATTTTTTTAGGGGTGGGTTTTACCCCTAAAAAACCCTCGGCACAGGGTAGGTTTTTAAATAGAGGGTAAGTAAAACCTAACCCAAAATTTCATACAAATCGTTACCGTATGAAATAAATAAACAGTTTACACTTTTTTTACCGTATCTGTAGAATCAAAATCTGTTGAGATCTGTAGAAACAAAAACAACAAGCATGGGATGGATGATAAACTGATATTAAATTTTTAAAATAATAGTTTAAATAAATGTAACTATGTACGTGTATTTGGTGCAATATTCCTCAGTGCCTCTTAAACATGTCGATATAAGTTAATGTGATAAATAAATTACAAGAGAAGAATATAGAAGGCCATAACCGACCAAGGATCAAGGGGCGCAGTAAAAGAGACAAGACGATGCGACGTGACGTGACATGTCGCGACGAAGCTGTCTATCAAACGATTTAGGCGAAAACGCAATACAGTATAGAGGCTTGGCTGTATTGCGGGGTTTGCATACAAGCCGGAGTGGTGTGACCTCAGCAGATTCTTACCAATCATTGTTTACCAACTGAATAGCAGTAATTCGTTGTCCTCGTTTGAGTATTGTTTTGTTCAAGCATTATTTTAGAAATGCAGTAAACAATAGCAGTACTTTTAGCATGTTATCCTATTTTTTGTTAAAAGGTAATAAACAAAAATTATTTTTCCCAATGGATAGATTCATATTTTATACTAGGTAGTATTAGATTCATTTTACATCAATTTTCTGTAAACTTTACAGCCAGAAACTTGTAAATTCCATGGTCAGCTGATGATTTAAATTCCAAATTGAAAAATGCTATATTTATAACTTTGAATGGCAACCTACTGTATATATATATATATATATATATATATATATATATATATATATGTATAATTCTTACGACTTAGAGTTAAACTGTATTATCTTGTGCTTTTACCATAGTTAAATGAAATGAAATGAAAAATGTCTTTATTAGAGGCGAAGTTAGGACTATAAAGTCCTCTCTACCACTTAACCTCGACTGCACTTAACGGCTGCAATTATAAAATAATAACATTATTTTTGAAATCGTATTAATAAATTAGCCACAAATGTAGAATTTAATCAAAACCAGAATATTCCTATGGTTTCTATTACTTAAAACTGAGTATCAATAAAATTAAAATTACACCTCTTCGAACTTTCGGAAACAAATTATCAGGGGTATGTGTATTTATTTAAGAATGTAATTGGTTATAAAAAAACAAACTGTATATAAAATATTTTTATTCTTTGATACAATGAATTAAATACGAGATCTAATTGAGAGTGGCATATCCTGTATCTTTTATAAGGATATGGCTTTGGGCGTAACATATCTTAAAACATACGCACAATCCGCGCTCACGCTTCCGCAAACACAAAATTTAAAGTGGACACTATGTTCTATGAAAAACAAAACTATATTTCACGTATCACCACGGTTTATCTTATATCATTTAAGGGGGAAGAGTAAACATGAAAACCAATCATATAAAATCACGTAAAAGTTAAGAGAACTCTTTAGTGATTTGTATGAAGATATAAGAAACAGTTTTAAATTTTTTTAGAGATAGTTTCATTTAGTATACGGTTGAAAAGAAACGCAAGAATTTTCTGTTTTACTAAGCAGGTTTTCTGATAGATCCAATGTTTTACAACTCTTACGATACGTCTATACTATTTTATTACTGTTATAAATGGGGAGTTCAAAAATAATGTTTCAGTTTTCCAGGGATGAAGTGAAAAACATACATTTTTACATGCAGCAAATGATTAATGTATTACTTACATTTGTATTTTAGCGACATAACGTATTTACTTTAATGCGCTAAGGTAAGAAAACCTATATTTTCATTTTTACAATTTTCGTAAAATTTGAGGCAAGAAACAAAATTGCTTCACACTCAAAGAATTGTATTACATATAAATGAAGTAAGTTTAAGAGTAGAGTTCATAGATTTATATAGCCCAAAATAAAAACATTTTCCATTTTGTTCCAAGTTAAAATAAATTTACAAAAGTGCATATTTAATTTACAATGATTTATATCAAGCTTTTAAACCTAATGCGGATTGAATGATTTTCTTCTGACCTGTCTATGCCACTGGAATGTCTTAATATAAAACAGCCACTTGATATATAGTTGACATTTTCTACTAGTCTCTCTTGAGCCACTCCTTGAGGAAGGAGAATGTGAATGAAGGTAAAATAATGTTTTCAAGTGTTATGTGGTATCCAGTATGATTGTGAGTTAAACTGTTTGCAACACAATGAAGTTGGTTTTATCATTAATTCACGCCATTTAAACAGGGAGTGGTGTTTGTGTTTTTGACAATATGAAGCACAGTTCGAAAATGGTAACGTTCTGTAGTAGGTATTGCATAGGCAAACTGCTATGTAATTTACAGAGCAAATAAATGCTATATTCATCCCAAACTATGAATTGGTAGAATGAAATAAGTTCTACACACACCTTAAGTATCAAATAAGGGTCACCTGCTTATATTTCCGATACGAATGTTATTAATACAATTAATTAATTACAAAATTAATACGTTCAAAAGTAATTATATATTATTATAAAATACGTCGTAATTTTATACTACAATTTTTGCAACACTAATAAAATAAAGTAAAATACAATTTTAATAAATTAAGACAGAAACCATTCTGTCTTAAACAATCAAGATGGCTAATTAAAAATTACACACTTCTTAAGTTAAATATACACTACTAGGTCTATTAAGAAAAAGGTTGTTTTTGGCGGTTTAGGATAAAATGGTTCTGTTAAATAAATTTTTTGGAAAAAATGAAGAAAATATAAGAAGTAATTACTTCAAGCTATAATATTAATGTGCTATAACGACATATATGACTGATTGCTAACAGATAAAGATGAGTTTATGCGTGATTGAGAAGGCTGTGGCGCCTGCTATAAAGTGGCTGGTCTCATCGGCTAAGTGACAAACACCTGCGCGTGTTGTAGCCATACAATGTCTCCGTCTCTAACCACCTGCACAGCTAGAATAGCTGACAGTTTCAATGTATTCAGCATACTATAACACAGTTTCCTGAATCTAGTTCAGGCAATTTATCATAGTGGTTTTAAATTACTGATCCGCTCCTATGTTACAAAATGCACGCTCGACAATAGTTTGTCTTCGAGTGGGGAGGGTATCAATCTTATTGAAGAGAGAACCTCAACGGGTTATATCTAAATCTAAATTTGAAAAAATAGATAGGCCTAAATCAAAGTATAACATTTACCTGCTATATTTTAAAGAGATTGGATTTCTGATGTATGGATCTTTTTTAGGTCTCGTAACGGTGGTTCAATCCCCTCATTCTTCACAGTTACGCCTATGATACTCGACAACCACTAAATCAGTTATCTCATTTCGTACTCGTGTTGGCATCGGTTCTGGGCGGTCTCTACACCAGTCACCTCACTCAAACGTCATAATATGTGTCCCCAAAATCTATGTCAATTTTCATGACATTATGCATGGAACTAAGACAAACCAAAATATTTCATTCAAGTTTTAAAAAGCTAGATAGATTATCATCCAAAAAAACCCCATTTTATTTCGTGTAATTAATAATTTTTATTTTGAGAACCGATTTTTGAAATAACGTGATATTTGGTATACAGCTTCTTAAACTTCAAAATCCTTTTTTACAGTCTTTATAGTTTTTTTTATAGGGTGGGTTCTTAAAATTCGTTATTGCTGTATAAATTTTAATGCCACAATATACACTCAAGTAACCTATTAAAACGCCAATGATTTTAAATCTTCAGAAATAATATAATATAATTACGTATTCTTTGATTTGGCTGCTGAAAAGTTTTACCAAATATAGGCTCAGCCCACCAATACTTTAAAATCGGTTATACAATATTGTACTTAACAGACAAGCAAAAAACAAATTAATAAAATAGAAAAAGATATAACAATTATTTTTAGGTAAACGAATTGTTTTTTTTTTTTTTTTTTTTTTTTTTTTTTTTTTTTTTTTTTTTTGCTGTACAAGAAAATATTTAGATGGTCGCTCGTATGGTATTTTCAGCATTTTTATTTTTACACCACCATTTTTCGACCAGTTGTCCGGAGTATAAGCTATCGCGAGACACCGGGGTACCGCTGTCTCTCGTCACCCCAAGCTATTGCCCCGGGAAACGGCTATCGTGTCTCCCCTTCTGACCCCTAAATTGACCAATAATTACTTCAATCCCTTATTTATCTCTCTGTTAACTTTTACTGAAGCTGAATTGATTGCACTACGATTTATGTACTTAATTAATGGTAAACCCATGACCACTCTTCTTTGTGCCTTAAACTTCGAGAGTAGTAAACCTCGAGAGCAAGTAAACCTTGCATCCTTATGAGGATCGAGTGGCAGAACTTTTGTGCGCTGAAGCTAGTTCTATGTGGCGTTTTGAATATAGCGCTACCACGATGTTTTTATTTTGAGTTGTAATAAAAGTGAATCTTTTGGTAATTATTTTATTTTCATCGTTCAATTTTAAAACCTTGGGCATTTTCTGTTATTGTCAAAGTTTACTCATAATAACACATATTATTATTTTCTGTTTTATATTATTATATTTATTGTGTCTCTCTTTCGTTTGTTGCTAGATAGCGCGCAACCTCAGCGTTGCAAATGGAACAGATTTTAAGATTGGATTAAATATCTTATAGGCTGCTTTATAATCAATGCATGTGCACAGTATCATGAGGCCTAGCCTTACGGATATGCTAATTCTTCACATCATTTTATAAAATAAATGACTCAAAGACTTAATAGCATTTAAATAGACAATGATCGTAAATGCTCATAAGGACTTTTAAAGTAAAGTTTTTGCTTAGACCTATACTGTAATGTAGTTAAAAAAAACTCTAAATCCGAGATAAGAGTGTATTTAAAACCAAATACCTAACCTAAACCTAACCTAATAGATGGTCCTTTAAATAAAAGATAACTCGCAATAACGAAAGTAAAAAAGTGTTTTTCCTAAATTCTTGCCACACACAAATTTATTTATCATGTATGTAATTTGTAAGAAAACTGACACCATTTGAATGTGCTTTACGGTATATGCTTTCTTGTTTTACTTAGGCATTTTTTAATTCAACTGACATGTTAAATTACAAAATAGTAACATGGCATATAAAATGATATGATTGTTTTGGTATAACATAATGGTAGTGATTTGCATTATAAATATTAAAATAATTATCAAACGTTAAAGAGGAGGAAACAACTACCCATTAAATAATATTACCAAAAGTATTGTACTGGCGTTTCTTTTAAGCTACATTATAAAACAAACAACGTTGAGTAATAAAAATAATAATAAAAGGAATAGGCATTTTCTATTGGTGTTTTGTGCAAGGAAATACCGAAGTATTCTGATGGAATGACATTAGTGACGCAATATTTGGTTAGTCACTTGACCTACAAGAGAGGGATGAGACTGCTGAAGACCCTGTGACTCATCTCGCAGTGACAACATCCCCCTCCCCTCCCCTCATCTACCCACCAGTCAACAGATTGTGCAAGAATTTCCTCGTCATTTGAGCTCTAGCAGCCAATGTGATCAATATTACAACCGAAGTTATTGTCATCCCTCACGAACTCTGTAAGTGAACTCAACTAATAGAATTTAATCAAAGTATGATTTATGATTTGCAAGTCCAAAATCCACGAAGTTTTGTCTGGTGTAGTTATTATAAAATTAAAATGTCCAAAAACATGTATACTTAAGTTAAAGTTGTTAATTTTATGGAAATCCCGGTTTCAGTAAGTTAATTAAAGCTTATCCCTCCAATTAGATTATATAAGGTTTGGCTAATGAACATATCTGGTGGTATGCAAAGCTTAAGTTAAAATGTTAAGTCGTGGTGAGAAACTTATGCTTATCCACATTTAAACTTTTAGAGATGAAGGGTGTTTACCATTTCAGGTTTCGAGTACATATACTGTTTTTTTTTTCAAAATTTTAGATTTTCAATTGGCATATTCTATTAATCAATTCATCCCATGAATCTAACTTCATCCATACTTTCCGACCAAATGGATAATATCAGTGGCCAGAGTAAGAAGTCTGGGAGTTGGAAGGTTATTACAGTTTTTATAACCTTTTATAAAAACGTTAGCTGAAGCAACAATTTGACTATATATTGATCGATAAGCACACTATGGAGTATAATTTACACTCTGTAAAATTAAGTTTCTCGATTAAATTATAACTAAAAAATAAAGACTCAGAAAGGTAGTTTTATTTTTAGAATAAACTGTATGAGGTTGGTTTTTCGTTATGTAAAACTGCGATAAAAAGCTTGCAACTATTATTTTGAACATCTCTCTAAAGACAATAAATCCAATTATATTTCACACTTTACAATTAAAATGCACTGTTTGGTATTGTGTTGCTTAAAGATAAAAATATTTGTACATATGCGAGATTAATTATGGTATACGTATTTGCAGACAGCCACAACAATGTAGCTGAAGTAAGCGAGCCACAAGTTGTAGCGATGGGTGGCAATGACGGTGGTTGGTGGGTGGTGAGTGGGGGTGGGTGGCGAAAGATGGCAATACGACAGTTACTCGCGCAACATCATCCCGTCGTCACCAACCCTATAACTATCCGGTACATGAAAGTCTGATACAACTTTTTTATGTTGCTTCTAGTAATAGTATAATTCTATAGATCGAAATTTTAATTTAAAATTTAATTACGAAAATATATTAACTTAGGGCAAGAAAGTTAATGTTGTGCATTAGATTTATTACGAAAGTTAAAATAATTTACTTTTTTAAATTTATAAATAGGGAAAATGGTTTATAGATATTAAATCAGAGTTAAAATGTTAATACAGATTATATGTCTCTTATTAATTCAATTTAAGCTAAAATACAAGAACTAAAATTATATAATTTAATTTAATAGATTCTATTAAAAACATATTTTATTAACAACTGAACATAGTTGTATTTCGGTATTATCTAACAGAAGAAACTAAAGCACATATACGACACTAATTAGATTTGATTAAAAATCTGCAATACTGTGGGATTAAAATTTAATTTTTAGCTATCAATAAATGCGTAGTAATAGATATTATTTAATATTTCAGAACCACCTCCATTTTGGGTGTCCAAAAGTGTGCTATTTCGAAGCTTCAAATTTTGATTTAATACAACGATTCTTCTAGAAACGCAGCATCTTGACTTAAACTAAATATAAACTAAACATTGTGTAAAATTCACTAACTTATATATTTATATGATATAACAGTGAATTGGTAGCAAAATTATGTAGATTTTATATATATATATATATATATATATATATATATATATATATATATATATATTATATTTGTAGATTTCATATTCAACCATATTTGATTGATTAATAACGAAGTGCGATAGCAAAGTTTGAATAAGTGCAAGGGACAGCCGAGAGTTACGAGTACACAGAAACTGTCAGTTGCTACACACAATGTCTGGAAGACTGCTGCTAATACTAGTGTGCATCTCAGGTGAGTTTCTGAGAAATAATAAACAAGTTGACACAATGCATTGAATGACAACATCGATTATTTTGTACAATGTTTATATTATTAAGGCCTCTTCTTAAATTGTGTATTTGTGCAATAATTCTTGATAGAAAGGTCCAGGAGATTAGGAACTTGGTAACTAGGATTCTCTATGTTCAAGGAAGACCTGTATTTATTTTGGGGTTAAAGGTTAAAGGGCACTCCGTCCGTATGTCTGTCTCTTTGATAACTCTTGATAAAAACGTCAAAGTGACTTAAAACTTGATACCTAGGTGCGTCTTGATCGAAGAAAACACTCTATTAACTAAAGTTGTAAAAGGGGAGTCCTTGTTAACATTTTTCGTTACGTTTAATTGCGCCCGTATATACTCCTTCGTATTGGTTTATTTGATCCAGATTGTGTTTTAGAAAAGAGGAACGACTCTATTATAAATTCTTTTGCATTAGTAAAATATTCAAATGTAACTTTTGAACGTTAGTAGTTTTCATATAGTTTACATGAAATAAAACCACATAAAACCCGATAAAACTACTGTCTACAACTTTCTAGCTACAGGGGTGACACATTTACTACGGGTTCACACAGACTGATCCAGAGTAATGTTCCTAGGACTGACACAGTAAAGCATATCCGCAGTCAACGGAAACCATTCGGGGAAATATGTATGCCCTACATATTGCATATAGTCTCACACTTTGAAACAGTAAAACATATCATTAAAACATAACTTTATGATTTCATCTTTAAAGCTCTAAAAACTTTCATATTAGTCTTTTAATTAAGCTATTTCATGTGTTTATTGTATTTTTTTTTTTAATTTAAAAAGGCGATCCAGCCCTATTTTAAAATTAGGTTTGATTAATATATTCATTCTAACACTCGTTTTTTTGTTTGATCAGAAGTGTTTGCAACTCCTAGTTCATTTAACGTCCAAAGTTCACTTAATATCAAAGTACATTCGACAGTGTCTGTTGTTAGTATTGGGCAGCCAGGAGGGGGGGGGGGGCACTCAGCAAGATTGGGACAGTGAAAGGCCAGACTCGTGCACACACACAGAGAGTGAGTGGGTTACCTTGTCTGAGTGGTTGTTGTCCTTGATGGCGGGACACTTAAATTTGACAACAGAAAACTATTTGCGATTCTGAGTATGAAGCAGCAGTAGGGAACCCCTCTTCCTCCAGATATTCACCCCTTCCCCTCATGTAATAACTGCGTGGTCTTAGTATGTTCTCTCTTAGTTAGTTACGATAGTCAACGACAAGTATCAACTTGCGCGTTGATAATAATAATTTTGGAATCTGTGAAATGTTAGCACAACATTCGGCGGTTACATGTTTGGCGGATTGAAACGTAGACAAACGTATACAAGTGCGCGTTGAAATTAAATAGGAAGGAAATATGATTGTGACTATATAATAGCTTAATTACTAACAAAGATTGACTGGTTAGTACCCGTTAGCTAAATTAACCAGGGTATATTTTATGAGTCAAAATAAAATATTTTTCTAACGTATCCAAACATCACCCAAATTAGGTAACAATATCATCCCTTCCCTTATTAAGTAGCTAATATGTGTCTAAAACTATTGGAACAAATTCCAAATTTCTTGTCGGTGATTGGGAGGGGGAGAGTGCCTCCTACGCGCCCGCAATATTCGCAGGCGTACAATCGCTCCGATGTATTTTAAGTAAGTCTTCATAATTCAAATATAAAGTTTACCAAGAACGGTGGGATCAAAAGGCAAAATTTTAATTGTCTTCTCTTTTTTATAAATTAAGATTTTTCTCTTTTCTTAACCTAAAAGTTCCACCCTAAAAATTACAAAAACCTCCAAAACCTTCTCAAAACTACATTTAACATCTTTGTTTTCTAAAATTAAAATTTCTCACATTAGACATTTTTAAATTTTGAGGTATAGCGTATTACTTGGGACTCAGTACCGAAATACCAAATTTTGTTACATACTTAATCAGAGCCTTTGGTGTGTTGTAGGTCCCAGAAATGCATTTCAGGACACAAAAGTAATACGTACTGAAATTTCATGACATAAATTATGGTATATTCTGTATTTTGTACTAAAGGTCGGTGTGGATGTCAGGTGAAAAAGGATTCCGATACATTCACACTTAAAACATTCTTAAAAATTCTGTACCCCATGAATGGGCTCTTAGTTTTGTGGCTTGTTAAAAGTAATTTTGTTCGCTATTCCAAATCAAACTTCTCCAGTTCTGCATATTACAATACAACAGATTGGACATATTTCAATGTATAAATAATAATTAACATATAAGATAATATGCTTTCGAATGCAGTCAGTAATAATATGTGAGCAAAAGGATTGAAAGCATATTAACTACATTTGTGTTTATACAGAAATAACAACTGGGAAACGCCTGGGCAGCTCCCTCCTCACCCCGCAGTCTGGACTGTGTGAGCACGGATTAAGTCCCGAGGTAACAACACTTGTTTAGTGTCATTAGATTAGAATTATCTAAATAGTTATAATATTATTATTATTAGTGCTATAGCTGTATTATTGTTCTCTAATATTTACGTGTTGATAAATATCTGTTTTTAAACGAAACATCCAATTAAAACTACAAAGCTGTAGTATGAGACAAAGTAGTGGTAATAAGCTCGAACAAGGGTCAAATGTAAAGCCTTCCTGAAATAGTGCTATAGCGTCGCTAGCTAACAAACGATGTGAATTACAACCTGTAACTATAAGTCAAATATCTTGATACACGAGTAATATATCTTGATCCATACGTCATAATAGTATTAAGAAAATTGATGCACTATGCACAGAAGAAAAGAACAGACCAACTCGGGCTTATGTTTCCATAACTTCTTAAAATAAATCAATCCCGATTTTAATATAAAAACATTGAGACACATTATGGTTGCAGTTCCATATTGGACCACCAAAACAATGAAATAAAATATTGAACTATAACAATCGATATATCGGTTCTACTCAATTGAACAAAAAGTATAAATTATTATTAATTAAATTATCAATATTAAAAGTATTATTTACATCTTCTTTTATCAATTGCATAGTAAATAACAATATAAAAAGAAGTAAAGTTTGTCAACTGCACTAAACAAAACTAATAAAAAATAACCATAGATTAAGCAGATAATGTATATTGTTTTATGAAGTACAAATTCGTCACGGCCAGAGGGAAGGAAATACAAAATTAGATCCTTGTCAGATAGCTAGTAAACAAAAGGCCAAGTAGTTTGAAAAATCAGGCATTATCTCTGTTTTAAGTGATTTTTGTTTTTCTTCTGATTCATTAGCTCCTTGTTTTCATATCTGACATACCTTCATACATCCTCTTACATCATTCAAAGTTTGCTAATATATGTTTTAAACAAAATTTCGCTCTTATAACTATGAAAATACAGACTCAGAACTCTTTAATACAGAGATTACAAATGAATGAATGAATGAATTGATTTATTTCCCAAATATATGTACAATATTACACTCCAATCTTTACAATTAACTTCTAAAAAATTTTTATTACATTACCGAACGTAGTTTGAAATGAGAACAAAGAATAAATATCATAAGAAATAATCATCATAAAATAAACATCATAAAAATAACATCATGTATAAACATTGTCCTCGGGAAATGAGCCTGCATGGGCTATGATGCCTGTGCGCAGACTCGAGTTGCTCACGCCTGAAGAAATAACGGACTGGATATACATTAAAAAAATGAATACAGAGATCATTAATTAAGCTATTATTCAATAAAACAGTAGTTATTGTTTTTACTGATAAAAAGGATTTAAACAAGTATAAAATTAAAAACACTTAACACGTTAAACTGACGTTATTATTTTACAATCAATTGTAGATATCGATGATTTGATATCGACATTCTACTCGATCGTTCTGGTGCTCTTAAGGAACTGTAATTCGTTTTTTTCTGATTGTTTAATAACCATTCCGAAATTTAGAAGGCGTCACAGTGAGAATCAATATGGAAATAATATTTAACAGAAGGCATGTTTATAGATAATTGTTATTTAAAGTTTGAAAAGAGACACAATTCATATATGAAGTATTTTTGGTCCATTTTGTATAGTAATATTTTTTTAAAGTTGAAAAGATGAAAAAGGGACTTTCTCACAGAGTTTCACACTTGAAGCAAGCATCACTCGCAATCAACTTATTGATAAGTTAAATATCTATAATTTAACTATCACTGAATGTCTCGGAGTGTTAAAGAATGAAGCCTTCATCTTCAAACCAACTTAAAAATATCGACGTTAATAGTTTAAATTTAATCCAGACAGGGTCAAAACAATAAATTGTTGAAGAGTCACATAGTAAGAACGAATCACTCAGAATACCACACATGCACAGTGCACAATACCACTTAAGCTCAGCCGTAAAATGTTAAAAGTGCACTCGCATCAACATGGACAGTAAATCTCCCTCCAGTAGTGTTGTTTTAGTGTCTGTTTACATGTTTACGAGACAGGGGAGGACAATGCTACAACTGCACGGTTGATATACGGTACAAGTCACGCGTAGCTATGTAGCTCCTACGAGATAAGAGACCCTATTATATATATATATATATAATACATCAGTGATTAAACATAGTATACACGCATTTAGATACATGATTCTGACTGTTGTTTACTCTCATTAGTGTGACTCGCTCACTATGTACTGGCAAGTAAAGAGTTGATACAATGTTTGAGCTATATTCAGTAGCTATGTAGAGAAATATTATGTGTTCACATATTTTTCATCTCTAAAGTTTAAGCAAATTTTATTAAAATTCCACTAAAATGAAAAAAAAAATGATTAAACTTCTGTTCTATGCAATGTAATTGTTTTAGATTAGTTCATTCAATAATATTTCAAGTCAAATGGACTAATTGATATAAATTATTTTAATTTTGATCTTTTTTATCGTTCAATAGTATTATTACAACCATTATAATAGTTAGTAATTTTTACGACCCTATACGAAACAAAAATAGAATATTAATCAACTTTACATTTTAGAAACCACTCGTATGTTTATAACAATTTAAATCTGAAATTTTAAGATGGTAAATATACCAAATTTTCGAAAGTAATATAGCTAATTTCCCAGATATTTTATATCTGGAATTTATGTATCGAGATATAATATATTATATAGATATTATATTATTGCTATTGTTTTTCTTGAGAAATTTTGGTATGTTAATTTGAAATTTGTATTTATTATTTTTTATATTGTAACTGCATTATTGGTGAGGTGTTTACTCTTCTAATAAAACTGCATGGACTTGACCACAAATTAATTTAAAGCATAAAATTAGTAATTAGTATATTTAGTGAAATGCAGACAAACCCAATAAGGTTTTTGCATTTATGAATAAAATTATTTGTAATTGTTTAAATGTGTCATTTAAAAGAATAAATAAATAAAATATATATATATATATATATATATATATATATATATATATATATATCGATTCTTCGTAAAATTTTGCATTACGTTTGCAAAATAATCTTTAAAATTAATCATCAGTTTAATTTTTCAAGTGGCAGCCACACATGACACCTAGCTTTCCTCCACAGCTGCACTAAAGAAATATTTTAGGTAACTTTGAAAAGCATTTATATTTACATAATATATATAGGTACTTTCTCAATTAATTTTTTTTTTTCACAAAAAATTCCACATTATTCAATGTGCATTGTCAATTCTTTATGTATCCAGATACTTTTGTTCAATGTACAATTTGTGAAATCTAAGGTTTTAAAGCAAATATGGCGAAGTTAACATTTAGAGAAATTAAATCCTTTCACACAAATATCTTAACAAGTTTTAAGAGAATGGGCTTTTAAATGTTCCGCAAGAATATTTGTATATGAATATTTGTATGCACTTGGTAAACTATTAGTTTATATTCTGATGATACCATTGTAGATTAAAACATACGAGTACAGTCAAACACAAACAAGGCCGTAGATGACGGCGGGGGCTTTCCGAAGATCAATTCGAACTTTCGGGGCAAGTCATAATGACATTATTGGGGGATTAATTCAGAAGAAGGGGAGCATATGTTTGATTATGAAGGTGGAACTTTATAAGAGAGGAACCTTTTATTCTGTGTTCAATCACTTTGATTCTTTACACAATTTCATAATATTTTGTACCAAACAACACGTTCATGCAGCGTACGATCGTCCCGAAAATAAGGGAAGCACTGAAATACGTTTGGTAGGCACTGAACGCAAATTATAAGCTAAGAGAACTTTTAAAATCTGATAATTGGTAAAGGATTTATATTGAAAAATATACGAAAGCGTCTATTAAACAGTATCTTTTTAAATCTCATTATGTATTGTGTCTATACACATTGATACTAAAACATTTGTTGTTACTTTTACAGTGATAGAATGTTTTAACAATAAGATCCGCCTGGGCTGGACGTAACAGAGATAATTGATTTTCCCTTGTTTAAACAAGTGACGTCAATAAGAACAATTGCTCTCCCCTCTGTGGGAAACGTCAATGATTCATCTTAGATGTAGTTTATTGTTTCCGTAGAAAAGAAATGGTAACTGTATAGCTTCTTGAAAATAACAATACAGGCCTGATTGTTGTTATGACTAAAGACTGAAGTGCCTCTGTTTTACATAAATGGTGTCAAAAAATTCTAAAAGGCATCGATACTTTTTAATGATTAATGTACAAAGAGGAGCAGAGGATGTGGATTTACTTACGTAAACCATAAAAAATGTCCGGAGGACGGTCGTGGTCCGTATCAGATTAATTAGTTATATTAATAATGCAAGTTATTACAAGGCTTACAATCTTAAGTGTCTAGGTGAATAGCAATAGTTATGTAAAAAAACCTGTTTTAAAGGGATAAGAAAAGAACAGTACTATGTTCACGTGAAGGATTTTGAGATAAATAGGTAAAAAGTGATGTCTTAAAATTGGAATTTTCTTAATAATAGTTTTTTTATACCTTAGGTGTACTAATTATAGTTACTCTGAAATATTGGACAATTTTTGAGAACCAACACTAAATATTTTAGGCCTATATATCGTAAACCAGTGAATGGTGGGATACAATTATTTAACCTTTTCTGTCAGCTTCCCCAAGAACATGATTTTATGACATTTTACCTGATGAAAATAGTGTAAATAGTATCCTAATTTCACTCAAAAGTTATCTCATTTATAGTTTCTACTATATTTCCTAAAAAGCTGTATTTCACATCGTGCTTTTTCCAGAAGTCTTACAACAATATAAAAATCTGTTAATGGTACTGACACATAAAACATGCTAGAATATTGTATTGCAATCTATAATAGAGTGTGTGATACAACGCAGTACAGAGTGTGATACAATGCTAGTACATAAAACATTGTATAATATAAAAGATGCACGATTTATGGTTTAACTTTGACCGCAGAAAGTATGCTACGGGACGGCCGGCGAGTACAGTGTGCCCGAGAACTCACCACCAATGTCACTAGGGTTGTTGGGGCTTGACTGCCACCACAATCGTTCATCCTTTTACTCCGTACTCTCTGGTAAGTTAGAATTTAATAAAAACCTACAAAGGAAAGAGGAAGTTTATTAATTATTTGCCCTGATATGGATTAGATTAACATTTTAATGTTAATTACTTATAAAATGGGTTTTAAGAAATTTTTACTTCCTGTCCCTGTCAGTGAGAAAGCATCGTGATATTCATTCAGGTGAATGAGTAGCTTTATGTATCTTTATTCACAATACATTATGTTTTATCATTACAAGTATATATTAATGTGTGTGAATAGTAAATAAAATACTTCTGATCACACAGGTTTAAAGAGGTTATTTAACATATCGAATGTTTACAAACGATGGCTAGTCAAAACACCCCCATCATTAAATATTATAAAAATTAACATCCTGTTGTAAAAGGTTTAATAGACAACAAGATACATCGTAACTTTCTCTTGGAAAAATTAATTTGTCCTTGTTTTAAGAAATAAAAAACTGATCCTGAATAATTTCAAAGAACTTTAGAAAGGTTTATGGTCTTGGGTTAAATTATATGAAATAGTGGGCTACATCACGATATGTAATACGTGTATTATTTTAATAAAATATACGCACAAATCAACCCTTAGAAAAATAAACTATTTTAGAATTTATTTTAATTAACAGACAAACTTGAAACCAATAGTATTTTGAATGGCATACCTATTACCAAATAACTTTTCCAAGTTTTCTAAGGAGCATTTCGATTGTTATACGTATGTTTCACGATGATCTCTGTGTGTAGGCCAAGTGTATTCGTTCTGAAGTAGTGACGCAAGTGAATGCAGAGATTTTGATTTCTTCCAATTTTCGTCACTTACCTGAAGAATGTTAGGATACATTCCGTTTATGTTTATGGTGGCTGGTGTCTTTCCATTTTGGCGTCAAATTATATCCCGTCTTTAGCAGGGAATTAGGATAGAATTCCGAGATGGAGTTTCCTATCAAAGTACATATATTAGCTCAGAAATTGAAGACAATTCGAAGTGTGTTTTCAGATTCTGAGTGAACTTTGTTTTGGAGATCAACTATTTTATTTTGTCTACAGAAATGGTTTTATACGTCTGCTATTTGCCACTGGATGCTAGAGGATATTTAAACAAGAAGTACAAATGCGCGAAAGGAGCTAAAATAAAAAAAATGTTTTATTTTCAATGTTGGTCAGCAGCATTCTAAACCAAGCGTAACTTTGAACCAGGCCAACAGTATGTCAGTGTGCGGGGGTCTCAGCTGTGGAGCCTGGCTGACCTGGACAGAGAGGATGTTTCCCGCGCCATCGGTCCAGATATCCTGTCAGTTCGGAGGCTCCAGGTACGACCGCATCCTTAGCCTCAGCATCCTCGACTTGGACGACAACCTTCCTCAAGCTCCTCCGTCACCTGTAGTCTTGCACTGGACCCACAGCTCTTCAACGTTGGTAAGAGACACATCTAACGTAATGTAATTACTACGTAAGGAGCTTGTATAAATATGTGTTTGTAGAACTGTGGGGAAGGGGAGGTGAGGAGTGGGAGGTTGACAGTTAATCAGGGGCAATGTGATACGTGAGGCGCTAACAGTACAGGGCGAGGTCTATCAATTACCTGCTGCCTAATTACCACATGCAAGGGGCTGGGCGTGCCTGCATCACTTACACCATCGCCTACGCTGTAGACGAAAATAATGCTGCCAGGGTTGTCGACCCGTGGTAGGCATAGGGTTCGGTTGGGCTACATCTTTTTAATAATTAAAATATATTTGTCAAAGCCTTTTAAACACCTTCCCTGGATAGGAAAGCTAGAAAGAAAGGGATTTTTATCATTACACGAAGTATTATTGGCATGCTAAGTCATAATTGAGATTATATTTAAATAATCTCTACGTAAAGCTATTGTTGATAAGGATATGATTTGTTACACTATGTTACATACAGGGTGTTTGATAATTAAAATACCCATCTTACATTTTAAATGGAATATTTGATTTATTACGGTGGAAATTGTGACTGGAATATAAAGAAAGCTTAATTCATAACGTTTTTTAAGTTATTCAACTACAGTCCAACATGTACTCTGGTGTTGGCAACACATTTCTTCAACCGCTGTCGAACCAATGAGGCTTTGCAGAATGTGTACTGAAATATTTGTTAACAACTTACCGCACTCTGTTTTTAGTTTTTGATAAGCGAATACCCAATTCTTTGTCAGTTTTATACAATTAGTCTAAAATGAACTGTCATTTTACAAGGTTATAACTTTAACTGTCTCGAGAAAACACACTGCGGGAAGTTTTAACGTACATTCCAGCACACGTGCTGCAATCCTCAGTGATACATGTCCGACGGCGGTTGGAGAAATGTGTTGACAACATTAGAGTACCTGTTGAACTGTAGTAGAGTAATTTATAGGGAAGAGACCTTATAAATTAAGCTTCCTTTTTAAGCTAGTTACCATATTCACCATAAAAATCAAATATTTCATTTCAAATATAAGATGTGTGTTGATTTATCGATACCCTCTATAACAGATGACTACAAAGAACAACATTTTTATATATACACATTAGTTAGCTTACACAGTATTTAATTAAAATTTTTACTTTCATAATTCATGAGTAAATTTACCAAACAATTGTCATTCAAACATTGTACGGTTCGTTATGTGCAAATTGCTTATTCTTATTTGAAGGAGGCTGGATACAGTTTTACTAGGGCGGTTACAAAATTGCCCAACTCTAATATTTTACATGTGTATAACTCCACGTGTGGTAATAAGAAAATAATTATAATTTTTTGTTCCCTAAAATGTACCTAAATTTATTTAGGCTAAATCTTACGATACTTTTAAGAATGTTAATCCAACAAAAGCGGATAAGAACACCTTAAAATAGTCCAAATGGTAAAAGTCTTCATAAATGTTATTCCTTGCATGAAATAGTAGCCTAGAGGACAACCTTTATGCAAAACCAATTTATGGGAATCCTTGCATAAAAGAAAACTTTTCATGTTGACACACGTTTATTTGTTGTTTTCTGATGTACAGGGAACAATCGAGTTGTTGGATTTAGACAGTGTGGGTGTAAACAACTTCACAGTTGTCTTCTTGGATGATGTTCTGGATATATTGGAAGTTCACTTTACTGTCAGACAAACAACACATCGCGGTGTAGAAGCTTCAGTTCTTAGAATTGGTAAGTTTCACTCGATCCTTAACTGATAGCTCTGGTTATAACAATCTTATATACGTCTGTGTATACAAGCTACTCTGTATTCCAGAGCTACAATTTTAGGAAAGGATATAACGTAAGCTGTGGTTATGTAATAAAATCGAAGTCTTTAATTAAGGTCTTGTTACTATCGAAAAAATACGGATTGAAATATGTAGCGCATACAATGTTTGTCGACAGGAGCATTGTTGTACTTGTTATATCATTGACTGCATAAGTACTTCGCATGCTTGCTTGTTGCGTGCATGTAGTTTTAATGTCACTGCCATGTGACATTCATTGTTACCTGGAAATAGTTTAACATTCCAATGAAGTTCAGATTAGTATCAGATTAATACATTTCAACAGTACTGAACGACAGCGCGTTATTCTTGATCTAAAATGTTACGCGATATGGTTAGTTTATTTTTTATTCTTTATACTTGTGATACTTTTTATACCGTACACAGAGGAATAATTTTTGTTTTATTCTATAGTTACATTTATGAGTTGTTACAGTTATTATTAAATTTGTTAATGATTTGGTTCAACCAAATTTATCAGCCAAATAAAATTGTAAAGATTTATGTATTTTCCCAAAAGATCATAAACATTGAACATTCCAATAACTTTACATTGTATTTGAACTAATTTATTAAAACCAAAGAGATGGCTTAGAACTAATATTTTATGACATTTTTACTTTATAATTAAGCTCATAATTACACAAACAAACGTCAAAATTAAAAATATATGGATTATTAGAAACAAATTTAAAGTGAAATATTAAATGAAATGAACTTTTGTCGAAAACATATAAAGGACAAATATTTAAATTTCTTATTTGTTAGGAAATCCTAGAAAAATAAATAACTTTGTTAAACGATGTTTCGCATATATGATTAGCATAAAAATGGGAATGTTTATTTAATTTATGCCATATTTTTGACAAGTTACATTTAAAAAGCAATATGTTCTGATTGATCAAAACAGTTGTGAACAAAACTTTGAATGTGGTGTAGTGAAAGTAAGATTGTTATTTAAATACTGTACTGCAGTTTGAACCTTCTGATATTATAGTAAATTTAACATTTGTAATTGCTTTTAAAATTGCTATAAAATACAAGAAAGTCGATGAAATTACACAAGGTACATAATTTTAAATCTGGAAGATTAGAATCTCACCTTTGGATTTAACTGATTTAGGGGAATCGATGCACAAAACATAATTTTAAATATTAAGATAATAATTGTTAGTTTTTCCAAATACATGCAGACAGTAATTGGTATATAATTTGCTAGTTTATGTATGAATGTTCAAAATAGGTAATGAAGAGTTTAAAAAATAAAAAGTGGAAATTTTGGGAGCACTTTTGGGATATATATATATATATATATATCCCAAAAGTGCTCCCAAAATTTATATATATATATATATATATATATATATATATACATAAAGTATTACAAATATTAGAGAAAATAAAAAATCATATTTACTGAATTTTGTTATGTTTAGAGATTGGTATGAAAAAGGGCACCTCTCTGATAACTTCTCCGTATAACATTGCATTAGAAGTAACAGATATCGGCCTACCCCCTCCTAACAAGGTAAGCTACATTGAATCTTATACACTATTACTGCCATAATTTCTTTATTGTAGTGCAAATATTGAGTTTTGCTCCATTTCACCTTCCGCTTAGTGCAGCAGGGGTGTTAAGGGCGTTTCAGACGTTGCGCTAGGGGCTAAACTCAATAGTCGCATTGAATCAACCCTTAACCCTTAATACTATAGCTACGTTAAGTGTTTTATATATATTATACTTTATAATTTGTTTATCAATAATTTTTTGATTGATGTAATGAACAAATTATTACAATTCTACATTCAACATTAGTTGGATAATATTCCTTCGCTTGGGAATCTGAGGAACTTCTAGGCTACTGCCGAAACTATATTTTTGTATTTCTATATCTAATAATACATTCATGACGTTAAATATTGATTTCATTATTTTTAATCGAATTAAAAACTATTCCGAAATAAGAAATATTTGTATTTAACATTTACCCTTTTTCCTATTTTCGTTCTAAATTCCCCCCTTCCTGCAAATCCCTATCAACCTCCACCCTCTTCTGGTCATAACTGAAAATTAAGTACTGTTATGTACAAGGATTTAAAGTATAAGGTGGTTTTTGAAAATTATAAATTTACGAAGGTTTTTACGGTAACAGATATAATAAAATATTTGTAGAAAGTGAAGTATTACATTTTATTAGCTTTAATTTTGTATACGTTTAAAATTGTCTGTAGGTTCACCTTTACTGAGATATAGGCAAAACCCCCCCCCCCCCAAAAAAGACCTTTGAACATCCCTCCCACCGCTACCCCTAGGGTTGAACACTTTTAGTATGTTATACTATCAGGTGCTCCCAACAACGTCCCATAAGTGGTTCTTCGTTTATTGACTTCTTTCTAGACCCCTCACTTGGCCATTCGTTGACTGGACTAGTAGGAGTTTCGTAAACCCCTATTGAAGAAAGTTGATCTGTGCTCATAACCACCCTTAACAATATACTTATTGGCAATCTTTCAAATTGTATGTTTCACAATCATCGCACTTTTTGTTTTTTTTTCAGTTATTCCGATATCTATTTTAAAAGTATCTAGTTGATACAGCTAATCGAGTACAATGTTCCCTCTTTCTTCAAGTCAATTTTCCATCAACAATTTCGTCTTCACAACTTGCATTGTAAGACATCCGTATGTAGGACATTAGCTACTGTAGTTTCAGTTAGATGTATCCAAAGCGCATTTAAACCTTTTCTGCTGTTGGATTTATTGATAGTGTGTACACAACCAACGGCAGGTATTTCAATATTGAACTCTTAGACTTGCGTTACAGGTTGAAGGTTTTAGCGTGTTGGTGTTGATGTTCCATGTAAGTAAGTCTAAAAAGCGAAACAATAATTAGCGCAGTGTTCACTGTTATTTCCACTCATATTATTTCCAGCCTTATTTATAAAATCAAGTTTAAAAACCTCAAGACAATGCTTCTTGTCACTTTGTTATCACAGGTGATCGTCCCTGTGGAGGTGCGGCGGCCTCCCCCACAGTCCCTATCATTGCAGAGGTCCATCCCCCAGGTGCAGTACAACCCCGGTACAGTGCTACTCTCCCGGGCAGCCTCCCTGCACGCCAGGGTTGCAGAGCCTCGCGGCGCCGAAAGCCTGGATACCCCGAGAAGTCCGCGATTCAGCATGCGCCACCCCGCCCTGAATGTCACTCAGCGCGCCGGCATCGTCTTCGTGTACAACACAACAGCGTTGCGCCTAGCACCCAAAACATTTAAGTAAGTTGACGTGTTGTATTATGTGTAATTGTAACATTGTCAAGTGTGTGTATTGTGCTAGATCTAATATGTATGTGTGCCGCTAGGGTGCGGGTCGAGTGGCAGGATACGGGAGGACGACAGGGCACAGATCTGGCTGTGGAGCTAGTTGACGCCGAGGCGTGCCTGGATTATGACCATGTTGACAATCTCTGTTCGTCCCTCTCCGAAAAACAGTGTGTCCGCACCAGCTGCGCCCACGGACTAGGCTTGCTCTCCGGGTAGGAACACTGTTGGTAAATTTATGAACATGCAAATGTTAAGAGTTGACTAAAATCCCTCCAAAAATGGAATGTTCTAGAGATTGAACAACAACTTTTAAGCATGATAACCATATTCATTTTAAACTCTAAACATCGTCAGACTACAGCAGTATCACCTTCAGCAATATCTACTACCATCCACGCTGGTTTCGAGACACTTGAATAGATTTTACATGCCACTACACTCTTGTATATTAATCAAATATAAGTAATCTATTTTCTCACAATTCATTATTATCTCTCAGAAAACGTTTATTGTGGTGTTATACTATTACCTCAGGGGAAACCTCGCTTCAGCCACGACATTGTTAGTGTCGGTGAATGATGCTTTGAATCCAAAATTAAAAGAGCATTTGGAATGCAAAATACGTACTAGAAGTTCTATTATGCTCTTTTTTTGTTTATCCTTGATTCTATCCATTTCGTTTAATCCCAATTTCGAGGCTCTCTTTTTTCTAAATCAAAGTTCCAGCCAACAAACAAATAAGCTCGTGTCCAGTATCATTTAATGATTGCAAATTTAAAAGTATATCTTTAAAAATCACTCAAAAAGAAGTAAAAAAGACATATCAGAGACTTCCCTCTTAAAGCCCTTTATTAACAAAACACTATAATACATTTTAAAAATTGTCTTAAGCAATTAATTATTATTCGCTTTTAATGATACTGCATTTATGTGTAGTAGTTAACTACTACACTTATTTATAAAAGTGATATTTCGGGACAAAGGTAGGTGATAATACTTCTCTAAAAATGATTTCCTTAAATGCATGGTGTGTTATGTCTTAGATAATTAGTTGGGTGGTGCTTTTTACTATCACGCAGTTTGGTGTAGATTTAAATACCAGGAACAATTTTAATATATACCTAATTGGAAATTATAGAAGTTATGTTATAGATAGTTGCTTCTTTCTGTGTTTTCTCTGTGATGACGTGTGTATTGTGCAACACAAAATTCTGTAATTTTAGTTTTTTTATACTGATGCCGACACTGGTAGCATTTTTAAATCATGGAATCTCTATACAAACTTTGCCTTAGAGGCCCTATTTATTTCCTTAAACATGCTCATATATTGCATTGGTTAATTGATCATTGTATTATTTCGAACTTATTATTTATTGTACTTTAATGTAAGTTCTTAATTTGTTAAATTCAACTTTTAGGAAAAACACATTATTTTTAATCAATAATCCACTCATACTTACTGTTAGGGAACACATTAATTTGATCTTTGAACCTCGTAACTAGCCTCTATTTCTAAATGGTCAGTTTGTCTGCAATTAATACCAATGAATGGTTGTGAAGGTCCGACAAAAAGCTTGCCAAGTGCGTGTGGGTGGCAGACACAACAAAGTCTTCTCTGGGGTACTCCACGTGTACCGCGCACTCTGGTAGTTGTCCCGACGACTGGTGTGACCCCCTGGAGCGACTGTCAGGCAATCTCACTTGCCTCCAGGACTGCACAGGTACGTTACCATGAGTACGAGAAGTATTGAGAAATTTAGAATATTTTCCAAGTTCAATATATCCCAAACAGGTAAAACGTATAAAAATGCAATCTGAATTTTCGTTTGTTATAAGTAATGCAACAATGAACGTGCTTGGAAATATGTTTTAAATTGTTTTATTTCGACTCTAATTTTAATTTTCACTCAAATTCCATAAACTGTAGGTGAAACAAGTGTTTTTGAAGTGAAAACTTCTTTAGGCGCGTTGAGCGTTTTGGTAGAGGGTAAAATCCTCGGTTCGCGTCACCGACATGCTAATGATACTAACCTGCATGAAAAAGTCAGTCTCGCTGTGTTTTTTAAACCGTAGACTTGGCCGCGGACTACTAACCTGCATGAAAAAGTCAGCCTCGCTGTGTTAAAACTGTCCCGGCGGAGTATGAAAACAGACTGCGAAAATCAGTGACCTTTACGGCTTCCTCTCGCGATTTAAAAGTGAAGCCAATGTCGTACAATTCTGTAAGATGCGTCAAATTAAAGCTCTTAATATTGGCAATCTATTGGTTACATTTTTAAATATTAAAAAAATTACGAAATAATTTTGATTATTGTTTACATTTTACATAGCATTTACAATGACAAGAAAAAAGTAGTAAGCGAGGATTTTTTTTATTTTTTGGTCAGACAAAATTTGTCAGCGAGAAAGTTGTGTGAAAATAGATGAATATTTTTTTTTGTAATTTATCATTTATTTATTGGAAGTTTAGTTTAGCCTGTAGTAGCGTATGAAGTGATGAGTGAACGTTTCTGCCGGAACTGTAGTTGGCGCATTGGCTCACTGATACCGTATTAACTCAATAAATTAGTTTATTGTGCAATAAAAATACCTTTACGAAAGAACCAAGTTAATTTAACTAATTTATTAGTTTTAAATATATTGTGGGTTTAATTGTTATTGCAATTATATACTTTATCCGTAGCAATAACTGTATTATTTACAACGGTGTTCAACTCACTGTTGTTCACTCGGTGTTTACTCACTTATAAATGAATAATGAAAACAACGAATATATTTTTAAACATTTTTAATATTTGTACGAATATTTGTATTTAAAATTTAGCATTATTCATTTTAATTATGTTTTTAATATTTAACCTCTTCATCATGAAATGAGTATTATTACAGTATAAGATTTATCTTACTAGCGTGGTAAAATAGATTTCTAGTTATTTGATAATATTTTTTCGTGGATTTTAAAATTGGAAAATTAAAAACGCGTCACATTTACAATTACAGATGTACTGCTACTATAACGTATTGTTAATTACTCTCAACTTAATAGTTCCGTTTTCACTTCTATCGGCAGTCCCACGACTGCTACTGTTTTTTTACTTTAAAATGTGCAATGAAAGTACTATCTTCTAGTATTTAGGGACACATAAATAAGTATGAGCAAAACCACGTGGTCTATGGTACAGGTGATTACTAACGTGATATAAGCACGTTAGTAATCACGAACATGCACGTGATTACTAACGTATATTGGTCATCATTTTCTTGCAATATTGGGTGTAACTTAGTAAAAATATATTTTAAAATTTTACGTGTCATTACAACTCTTGCATATTAACCAAATATAAGTAATATTTTTTCTCACACTTCATTATTATCTTCAGGTGTATTCTCAAATTTAAATGTCCATCCATAGGTGACATTACTGGCCTATTTTTTAATTGTCCATTTTAAATGCAAACAACAGTAATACTGAAGCAGGCTAAGATGATCGATGCATTTTAAAATACTGGTTATTATAGTGAGATAATCTCTAATCTTCAATTTTATAAGTATCAGACACCCAAGTCAAAAGATATTTAAGGATATTACCTGCATACACCTCGTATGCTTATAGTGTATACAAACTGTTGCAAATAGATCCTAATACTACGCTAATATCGCATCTCTACCAATACAAATCTGAAATCCAAATGATGTTTTACAGAGATAGTGCTGGGAGCGGGAAAAGTAAACCCCAAACTGAGCCACGGGGTGTGGCCTGTAACTTCTTCAACATTTTGCAGTTGTGATCACTCGATGGCCTGCTCTTGTACTGGTCTACCTTCTGCTACCGGCAGCTCTCCGGGCAGTCAGAAAAAGCAGGCACCTACAAGCTTGATGAAGAGTTCTGGCACACAAACCGCGAGTGTTCTCGTGCACACAAAAGCAACACAGACACCTCAAGTCAACAGCACAACTATGTCTTTGGTGCCAGGTTAGTTGATGGAAGTGATTAGGTAAATGAAGACCAGCCTTATTCTCAAAAGGCCATCTAGTACCCAATTCTCCGAATCAGTTTTTATCTGGAGTATTGTATTAGTAACACAAGAAGCTGATATCTGGGGGGGGGGGGGGTGATTTGCTAGTTCTGAGGTCTGAAACTAGAGTTGCGCCATGAAAATTTGATTCTTACCTAATTATTTCATTCGTTCTGGGCTACCACAGAACACTGTCCGAGCGCTTTCCGTGCTTTAATTTAGAGCATTGGATGAAGATATTGTATAATAATAATTTTATATTCCATCCATATACATATATAAATAATATATATATAATATTCTTACTTATTTTATTTATAAGTAAGAATAAATAAATAAAAATATAGAGATAAAAGTAATATTTATGTATGACTTTTAATAAAAAAAACTGTACAATTGACACTGTATTTCGGTAAAGACACTTTCGTATAAAATAGTAACGAATAGTTGTATATATAATTTAAAGGTTTTGAGTTTTAGGTTGTACTTTTTCAAAAAATGTATAACAATCAAATATGACAGTATCAGATATTTTGATAGTTAAAGAGTATGAAGAATGGATAAAATATCCTTTTAAGTTTTAATCCCATGTAGTGTTTGAAATATTTTTTTTTAATAGAACTTCTTACATTTCAGTAATCTTTTGTTGCGAGTTGTACCAGACAGAGTATGGTGAAGTCAGGACATGAAAAATAATGATAATAATATTATAATATTATAATCTCGTTCTATAATCACAGTTCATCAGGGCACCCTAAGCAGGTCACTGAGCTATCTAATATAACTGTGGCTTTGGGTGAACTCAAATAAACTTTACACACAGTTGTAATAAAAGTACTGGATATTTTAATGAATTGAAATAGATATAAAAATGGTATTAATATAATATACTACATATATAATAGATCTGCATCTTTTCCAGAACCCAAGGGAAGGCGCAAAGGGGAGGGTTGTGGTTTCAAATGCCAGACAAAGGCAGCTATTGGAGGCATCTTCGTTATGTCATCTTGCATCTGCTTTTTCATCGTATTTTCATCTCGACGACAGTGAGTTTCCATATGTTTTACTTTTCTTGTAGATTAACTTTATTATACATTATAAATGTGCATAGATAAGGAATTTAAAATAATATACCAGCAAACGGTTTCAAATATCCAAATGTACAGAATTCCATATTAGAGTGGTAATGGATTAGTTGGTATGATATTATATTTTTCAAAACATAATATTTAATAACATTAATAACAAATATAATATGCGATATTTGGGTATGATAATACCACGATATTCTAAGTAATCTTTTGTTCTTGCTTTGCGTTCAGGTGTTTGGGAGAGGAGCGTATATTAGGGTTAAAATTGCTTTTGGCCATTGAGTAGAATTAAAAAAAAATGTACTCCACATACTAAAAGTCAATTTTAAAATTTAAGGTTTAGATTATCTAAACTTCTGTCTAAAAGAGGTTTTACATTATTGAAGTGCATTGTTTAGGACATGTTCCCAAAAAATTATAGATAAGAAGCATATACATATGTTTTCCAGTCACAATAGGACCAAGAACGTATACAGGAAAAAATTGTGGGGAGGAGTGGCGGGGAACCAGGCAATTGATATTTTCCCATACTGGATAGAGAGTAAGGCCCCATTTTGTTTCTTAAAATGTTCTTGATCCGTTTCTTTGTTGAGAACTATCTTTCAGCAGTACATGTCATTAATATTGAATTTAAATTAAATTTAAATAATAATAATTGTTTACAAACAAAGTAATTGAAAAGTTTGAAAATTTTGGGGGTGGGTCCGGACCCCTTGGAGCGTATGCACTATGCGGAAATGCGCACAGATTGGCTACAAAGTAAATAAAAATATATCTATTTGACTAGTTATTAGCAAGCTTATTTTATTATATTAATAAGAACTAAACATACTTGTTCTCTTATTATTAACGAATAGAACGTTTGCAGTTTTTGGATGAAAATTGTTAGTTATATTTATTACAGAGTTATTAAAGCTAATATCACACACAGTGACTATAATGATCAGCAATGTCTTATTGGTCATGTTGAAGCTTTTTATATGTACTATTGAAGTTAATTATAATATGGCAAATTTGTTCTGAGTTTAATTGCATGTAGTTTTTGTTAGTAATTAGTTAAACATTAAGTCTAGTTCCATAATACTATTAAATATGGTTGAGCATTACATATTCTTGTCTAGGAAACGCAAAGCCAGTCGGAAGATTGTGGACAGCTCAAACACCTTGTTGCATACTTTAGAGGCTCACAGGACAGCAGAGACTCTACTGGAGACATTGCCTCCCCTCGCTCCAGAACACCACGAGCCGGTTATAGTGGTATGCGATGAATTTGTAGCTCAAGTTTTCAGTTGTATTTAGAATAACGTAAGAATCATATTGAACAAATATGTTCATGGAAACGAACAAACATGTTAATTTTAATCGTGGAACATGTATCTCAAGTAAAACATTAACATATTTTTTAGCCGGATCCAAGGTGGGAATTCCCAAGAGATTCTCTGGTAATCGAACAATGTCTTGGCGAAGGAGAGTTTGGAAGAGTTCTAAAAGCAAGAGCTATGAATATTGACGGAGTGAAAGGTATGTAACAAACATGTATAAGAGGTTTATGTTGGAAATAAATGGTTTCTGGGTAATGTATTGGGTGGTCTTCGGCGAATAAAACTACTAAAAATAGTGTTTGATGCTATTTAGTATTTAATATTCATCATCTTATAGTACACTCCACAAACCAAACAGCTCCACAAACCCCATATATTATTCAATCACAATATTTAGAAAACATTAATATTTTCTTTCTTGATTGGTGTAATCTTCATCCTGTGTGCTAATTATTATTAATGAAAATAATTTAATGACATGCTATTGGAAAAAACATTACATCGTATTTTGTAATTATAGTGTTGTGTTACCTTTTTTGTGAACAGTTGCCATCTGTTTATGTATTTGTTTAGTATGCAGTAATAATTTGATTTGTTGTGTTCTTTTCTACTAGGTAACTGTTGTGTTTGGTTACTGATGCCTCAAAGGCGAATATGGTTGCAACTTATTATCATAACAGTAGGTCATCCAAAGTCGACGCGACGGATATACCTGGCTTTTACAATGCTGTAAGAATTTGTTGTCTGGTTGAATTAAAACAGGACATTTAGAAAAGTATTGAAATAACTGTACAAAATTAATGCCATTTCTTGTTTTGTTTTACAATCAAGCACATTTTATCCTGTGTGCAAAAATTCTTATCTCCTACACTGGATAAGCTGCAACTAAAATCACTTTCAGTTCAAACAACCTACAAAGAATCAGTATGTAGTATTCAACCTAAGTATTATTATAAAGTAGTATTATAATTGCAAACTTACAACTATACATTTTACGACTCGGTTGGATACCACCATACTTTAGGCTGTGAAGGAGGTTAAATCCAGCTATTGTTGATAAATAAAAATGCTCAAATAACATATTTAGAGTAATCTGTGCAGGAGAGACTGTAGTGGCGGTGAAGACACTGAAGATAAACGCTACTCCGGCCGAGACCGCAGACCTGCTGTCAGAGTACCAGATGATGAAGGACGTCTCTCACCCTAACGTCGTGAGGCTCCTGGGTGCCTGTACCTCATCGGGTGGACCCGTCTACATCATCATTGAGTACGCCGAACATGGCTCCCTCAGGTACATAAAACTATTACTGCAACTTGAAATATTTTTGGATTTTGATACTAATAAATAATGAAGATTCTTGGAGCATTGGAATGATTTTAGTATCCACTGAGGACCATGTTCTTCTTTAGCCTACACGATAAGGGATTATTAATTGACTTTTTCACGTGATGATTGCTTAATTCCCCTCTCTTATCTCTTATCTGATAAGCTCCTATTTTTTCTGTCGGACTCCAGTTAAATATTCAGATTAATTGTCCCGTATTATTTTTATTTAATTTAATAAGTCAATTGTCTTACAATGTATACATATTTTAATTAAATTAGTTATTCAACGTAGTCCATAATTAATATTAATTTTTAACAACTCGAGATCGAACACAGGCCATAATGCCTATGTGAGCTCATTCTCAAATATTACCAAATCTTAGTTTCACTACTTTTGTTTACCTTATTCACAAGACCCATTTTATTTTATAACCATAAAGTTACTTGAACTCTACTCTCTTAGGTAATGTATGTATTTTAATATATGTTGTGTTCGGGAAATAAAGCTAATTCATTCATTCAATCACAATATATCATTAGATTTTGAAACTAAGCAATTTTCCCAGCACACCGGGTTAAACATGAAAGTAACATATCAGTGAATAAACACTCGTGTACTGTATAGGCCTATTTCTTACAGGACGTACCTGAGACGCAGCCGATTGGTCTGCCCCGAACTGTCCTTGCCCGCTGTTGAACCTGTCTCATACAAAACTCTCCTTGGTTTCGCCTGGCAGATATCCAAGGGGATGTCCTACTTGGCAGACAATAAGGTAAATATCTATTCATTTTAATGCATCGTTTATTTTCCCACACCTTTTACTAACGCAACAAAGAAGTTTACATTAGTTAAGAGATTGATATTTATTATTGTTAAAGTAGAAGGCTCAACAATGGTCCTGTTTCAGCTAGTACACAGGGACCTGGCGGCGAGGAACGTGTTATTGGCAACGAATAACATCTGCAAGATATCTGACTTTGGTCTTTCACGGGACGTGTACGAAGACGAGGCGTACCTCAAACGTAGCAAAGGGAGAGGTGAGTTGTTTCTGCCTAGTACAGAGAATAGAGTTCTAAGATAAGGACCACTCACGTACCTTATGCAGAAATATATTCTATTGGTTTATGGGTATTGATGAAGAGATGATCAACACTAGTAATTAGAATCTACTTTCTTTCTTTCTTTAGATAGAGTTTGATAAAAAGGTTTTAGATTCTGTCAGTTTTTAAGGTATTCCTTGTCAATATTACGTTGTAAATGTCTGTTTGTTAGTTCCAGTGAAATGGATGGCTCTGGAGTCTCTGGCCGACCATGTATACACGGCCAAGAGTGATGTCTGGAGCTACGGTGTGGTACTGTGGGAGCTAGTGACCTTGGGTTCCTCACCCTATCCGGGAGTCGCCGTGCATAATCTGTTCCACTTGCTACGGGCTGGCTACCGCATGGAACAACCTCACACTTGTACGGATTCACTGTAAGTGTATAACTTTACCACTCACAAACATGGTGATCTATTTGGTGCATGTTTATTAAGATCCTAATTCTCAATTGGTTCTGAAACATAGCTTCTTTAAAAATGGGGACATGATTGCAGATACGAACTTATGGTGAGCTGCTGGAACGAGGATCCTATAGAGCGACCACCTTTCTGGCAGATCACGGCCCGTCTGGAAAAAATCATGGAGGATGGAGCAGACTACTTGCCACTCCAGCTGGAGAAGCGGCTCGTCATTAACAGAGGCTATCTCGCAGAGTTTTCACCGGATGATGATTTTGGTGAGAACAGCAAAGATTCGCCAGATATAAGATTTGTTTTCTCATAAAAGAACAAATGTCATCAAAGATATGTATTCGAAGTCTAAACAGGACTCTTCTTGTGTTTTAGATTGTGTGAAACATGACTTCAACTATAAGGTGCCAAAAGTCCAAAGAATTGAGGAGTTCAATCAGACTTCACCTTTAAAACGGTATCAAAATGAGGAAGCTGCCGAGCCACAGAAAGATCATTACGATAGCCCTCGGGGTACAAAGTGCTCCTTGATCGATGAGACCTCCATGAACAACTTGGGGATCACGAATTATACTGTTTTGAGATCGAATACGTCGAGCAAATACCAAAACGACGCACAAATAAACATTGATCGCACCAGAGACAAAGGTAGAAACGACAAAGAATCCAAGTACGAGGTGAAAAAACTACTAACTCAACATAAAAGTCTGGATGACGATTTTGGCAGTGACAAAAAGACAATTAATAAACGAGATTCTTGTAAGTCAGCAGATGGATACGTCGCCATGGATTCCGGAAGTAGGCGCGCGAGTTCCGTGGACTTCAGGCCGAACAGTTACGTCGAGAACAGCGATGTGTCCAGGCGAACAAGTGTTCTGGGCAGAACTGATGATCCTAAGAGATTCAGCTGCGAGGATAACAATGAGATCACACGATCAGAAGTTAATGATAACAGTAGTCACTGTGACTACAGCAAGGATGTTCCTTCCTGTTCATCAAGAGATTTCCCAGTTGAAGTAATCCCTGAAATCTCATCGCTGAATGCTTCTTACGTAGAATCGATGACTATCGATGAAAGATGAAGAGCTGGTTCGGTCTTTTGGTTTACTTGGTAAAATGCTATGGGGCAGAGCTAGACTTCGGTGGCTTCATGAACCTAGAACTAATTTTCTGTGATTATTTGAGTTATTTATGTAACAGGCTATGTAGTATGCATAGTATTGATGTTATGTAGGCAGATATACGTATAAATGAAACAGAGACACAATCAGTTAGCTCTGAAGTATTTTTATGATAACAGTACGTTCTTGCTTTTAACCACCGGTAACACTACACCTTACAAACTGTCATTGCTGTATTGCAAAATAAGCTTGAAGTTTTATTATTTTGCATTGAAATAAAAGTGGATATTTTTAAGCTTGTTAAAGAACTAGATATTGACAGAGCTTATCGGAATTCATTATCTTCTACCCTTCAATATTGTTATTTATATTTAATCACATTACAATAACATTTGCAATAAACAAACAACTATGTTTACTTGAATGTGTGTTGTTACAATAATATTTAACATTGTTTACTTCTTAATGAAAGTGCATTATGCAGTGAAATAATCTGAGTAATGTGGAAGTTGGCAACATTACTCCCAGGTTGTTATTATCCACATATATGTACGTATATAGTTGAATACTTATCCTAAGGAACGTACAGCAGGTACAGTGTACATTGTAATGATGGCAACAATCCACATCATCATTATGGTATGTTTTGTGCATACAATTACCATATTATGTTTGTTGTTAGCAAGAAATACAATTGTTATTCTACTGTTTTTTATTGTTATTGCTAAGAGAAAGTTAGGTGGAAAACTATGTATCCTATGCATAAAGAAAAATTTTACCCAAAGTATTTTAAATATTATAGTTTTACAACATAGACAATTTTTATATTTATTTATACAATTGTAGTTTCGTTTTGCAATCTTGTAATGAAATAGCCATAAAGTAAAAAAAAAAAAAAAAAAAATCACTAAAGGTTAATCATAGTAAAATCTTTCTCTCTGCATGTCCGAATTTGAAATAAAATAAATCAAACAATCTTAAATTTAAAAAATTATAAAACATAATTTTCTAATTTTCAAAACACTAGAATATAAAAACTATAATTAACCATTTTTAATAAATGTATGTATTTTTTACTTAATTTAACTGTTATCTTCAAATTAATTGTCTTACGGATCTTGAAGTTTTAAACAATCAATTATATTCTTTGTGCAATATGAGCAGGTTTGAGCATGCTCTAAAAGACAAATCTTTGGGTAAATTCCCAAATTTTAGGTTAACATAAGAACAATTAAGAAAATTAGACTCGCTAAAAATGCTTATACCAGGGGTTTCATTCAAAATAGAATAATAATGATATAACACAAAACGAAAGTTTATACATTAATTCGCAATTAAGATTTATTCATTAAATACAATTGTGAATAAATTCACGTTATTTATTATTGTGTTATGGTAAGTAAATCGACTTATAAGAAATACAAAATAAACTTTTAAGAAAGCACCACAGAGCCAAAAGTGTCATAATTTAAAGATTGTATAATTTTCCAACATTAAGGAAAAAACCATAAAAATTAATAAAATTAAATTTAGTCAGTGATAATACCCAAGAAGTCTTTGTACCTTTGCGTAATTTTCATACTGATTTCTCTTATGATGAAGTTTCCCTTCATCAAATTTACGACCAAATTTGATTGATATTTGTATAATTTGATATGTACGGTTCAGTAAGAAAGGTTATTTTTGTGATAGTAATGTAATAACATTACTATCACAAATACTATCACAAATTAACTATACAAGATTATATAAAAAATACTCTAATTAGGTAACTCTGGACCCATGAGAATTCATTTATAAAGTTATAATAAAACCATAGTTGTTATTGTTGTTTACCTTTTTTGTAACTATAAGTTTGTAAATATAAATGTACCATTATATTTGTGACATTGGTAAATGCTACGTAACTATATTGTTAAAATACAAACTTGAGAATAATTTTTGTTTTATAGAATACGGTACTTTGATTTCGAATACCAATAAATAGACTGGATTGTAAGTGACTTCACATTAACCAAGAACTACAATAGTTACTGTAATAAAATAGTTTATAGTGTATATATTCTGGTTAAAAATTATATTCCAGAATATTTAAATGCTAACCTTTTAGAACCAACAATTAGCGTGTAATTAAGAGTTATACAAGCTTTGCTGCTTTATTTTTGTATAATCATTGTACAACAGGATTGAAAATACGAGTAACTAAACAGACATGGCATGTACATTGGGAACAATAAAAATGGCACTTTTTCTTAGCTATCTGTGTTTTCTTAGTATAAAACATACTATGATCCAAATAGCTTTCATCTTTACAGTACAACATTGATCTTAATTTTGAAGAGTACTTTATAAAACTAAATAACAACAAATATGATGTTAGGCATGTGAATTTACGGAATACAAAACTGTTTATTCATGAACGACAGTGGGTTGTTTAGTTTTTAAAGTAAAGAGAGCTCTTTCGTGGATTGGCAATGAAGCTCCGTGTATTTCTTATGGAGATCCATTAACATAACAGAAACCATTACAAAATAAAAAAGATAGAGGTACGCCACACCGCGTGACGCATAACTAGCTTCGCTGAGATAGCATGCAAAATTTAAGTCTATAATAGCTCATTTTGTTCTGCAGACAGATAGCCAGACAAACATACAGAAGATAAATTGTGTACATTCTCCCGCCAGACAAAAGGAAAATTGTGTCAGTCTATTGAGTGATAGACTTCAATCACAAAAAAAGGTCAGTCAAATTCCATGGTTGGGCTAAAATAGAAAGTTGTTATTATATTTTATTTCTCTTAACTAAAGAAACATAAAGATGTGTATCTGTTTTATAAACAAGCGGGTGAGAGAGGTCCACCCTCCTTCCAATAACAAAGTACGCCACTCTAACGTATGGATACTTCAGGTCGATAATCAAGGCATCGCTGAGGTTGTAAGAACTATTTCTATCTGTAGCTCATTTTATTTCATTGTTAGAAGTGCTACACTACGTTACATGTTGAAATGTCATATGGTTGTACTCACTTTCTCTACGAATTTATTTATTCTGTGATTTTCTCAGCACTATCATGGTTACCCATAAGATCATGTACAAGACCAAGCAAAATGGCCACTAACGCTTGGCAAACTTCATTGGAGTTACTGTACAAACAAAAAATCAAACTCGATGATGCTTATATATTTTGAAGCTTCAAGTTCTAAAGTGCTGTCAGACAGAAATATCATATTTTTTCCAGGCCCTCGAGTGCTTTTTCATTTGACGCTCATCCAATTATAATATTTTCTTAAACTCAAATTATTTAAACTATATTTAAACGCAGGATATTTAAACAGTTTTACATTCTAATTTTACGTTATATTTTAAAGGACTTGTCATCTTGTATTAACGTTAAATCTATAAACATGACAAAACTATTAATTATGAACTACAATGTTTAGTCCTATTTGAACCAAGCTTTAACTCGTATTTTGTATAATACTACAAACTTTCCCAACAAAACGTGTAACTCTCTAATTTTGTCAGTTATTATTTTTGTCATAATCCAGTATTGGACTTTACAATTCTGATTCTAAGGCCGCACGATCACCCCCGCTTAAATTGATCAAGATCTCTTGGAAAAATTCATATTATTTATCCTTGTCAATACTTTTGACAATTTTAACTTTGAATACTTTGGACCAAAAATCCTGTCAATACCCTATTACTCATATTAAAAAAAAATATAGTAAACATTTATTTAAAATAAATCTTTGGAATCCCAATAAACCATACGATATTAATTAAGTTATGGATGATAAGAAGACATGAGATGAAGATTTTGTATTTGAAACTGTTCCCTACACTTCTGACTATTGGGAATCGAAATTATAGGTTATCTGCCACTTTTTGGAAGGCACGCTTACTGTAGAAGTGCACAGTTTCTTATTAAATACACTACCTAATCTATTCCTAAGGACGATAGTCGAATCCGATTTTTATATCGATAGTAACAAACAGTGTTGCTAATTTATTACAACCAATGTAGTTACCCAAAATAGGTTAATTAATTTGAACAATTAACTAATTAACCATAGGTATGAACTGATTGTAAAGATAGTTTCAAGTTATACATATACTATTTGATTTAAAAGTGACTTAACTTAAACATGATATTTAACTTTAGAAAACTAATCGTATAGACATAATTTGTTTGGTTGTTGTTACAATTCCTTAATTATTTCAATTAAAGTTTTCCAGTTTCTTGAAATAATTGTTTAGTGGTCTTAGATCCATTTTTATTTAAGAGATATTTTTACATTTACCATATTTTTACAATTTGAAACATATGTTTTTTATTTAGTATTTTAAATACATTGATATCGATTGATAGTTCTGTTATTTAATGCATGAAGTATCAATAATTGTATTAAGTGGTATAAAAACCGGGTCCCTTTATCGCACTCTGTCCGTGGATTCTTCAAGATATCGTGAAATAAATGCCACACAGGTTTTTGAAATTAGAAAACTTTTTTACACTTGTAGATGTAAGAGATGGCCCAGTTTCTGAACTCTTACGCTCTTTATCTTACCTCTGAGAAAAGCTGAAAGTCGTTGTGTCACTAAAAATCAGCCATCAAATTGAGGAGACATGCCAATAATAGATTTGATCGCAATGCTGAAAAGATAACCAAAACATTTTAAAATATATACATAGATTAACAGAAGGAGCTAGCTAACTTTACCGAGAAAGAAACTGCATGCATTTTCGATCCCTTTGTATCGAAATAGGCAATAAATATCTCCAAAAATGGTTTCCAGCCATGAAAACAATGCAACATGACAGTAAAACAAATGTAAAAGTTTGTCAGTTTGTTATGGTTTAAAAAAAATTTAATGTGGCATATAATCCTCTCACTTTAAAATTTTGTTTGCTTTTGAGTATTTTATATTTATATTTTATTTTATTTTAAAATATATTTAAAGATTATCGCTATAATCGTTAGACATTGCAAAGGCTTATACAAGCTCCAAACCTCAAAAATATAATAATTTATAAAAAATGAATGATACAAATATATTTTGCTTCTCTTTTGAACGGAAAAATATTGATAATTTTTCTATTCAAAACATTAAGTACAAATTGCATTAACATACATTTAACACCATAACCTATGTTAAATTTTAATATTCCTAGATTTCAACATTTTGCTCTCTACAATTTTATAAAAATGAACATGTTTTACAAATATTATTTGGGGTTAATTTCTTGTTAAACATTTCATGTAAGCCAGTCACTAACTAACCAGTCAACTAATCAGTTTGACCACATTTTATACGGATGGTCTGAAATAACCTGTTTGAATAGTAACCAGAATTTATAAAAAAATAAAATGCTGATGCACAACACTCTACAACTTTACTGATAATCCGGGTGTGAAATGTTGATGGCAGCGAAGAGTTATATAAAACTATCGTTACACAATATGATACACGCTGGTTAAAGGTTTAGTGACCAATAAGGAAGGCGGGATAAAGGTCATTCCTATCTGAATTGTCTGTTCTTTGTGGTGATTTCTTGGCGCAATACAAAGTTTTTTTTTTCGAAATTAAAATCATTATTAGATTCAAATTAGACACAATATCGCGTGATAGGTATAGTAGATTTTTTTTATGAAAATTTATACTACATGATTCGGGTGCAAAATGAAATGCTAGGGGTGTCGCATTGTACCGTAACTATAGTTAAAATTTACGAAAGATGGTTCACTTCTGGCTGGTTTATACTTTTCAGTTGAACCTACACTGGGTTCAGCCCAACCGATGTGTAATTTAAATCTGGGCGACCCTATGGATGTCTAGGAGCGGCCACTAACCGCAAATGTTGAGATATTGGGGTGCAAGGGTAGATCGATATGTCAGTTTATTGTGAATGAGAGTTGGTGGGTCTCTCTAAGTATCAAAGCAGTTGCTAGCCTAGACTCGTTTTGACTGGAGAGACTGATACGAAGCTACCCTCCACTTCTTCCATGGTGGAGTGACAGACAGTGCCCGCTATCCCTCCTTATGGTCTGGACAGGAGACGGCCCATTTCCCCAAAACGCATCCTGAATATATCGTCAATCCGGAAGCAAGCACTTTTAAAAGTCCTTTTAGGACTAAGTGCAGTGGTCGGTTTCTCAGCTTCTTTTCAGTTCTCAACGATATTTAAGTTATGTTTTGTTTTTGTTTTTTTAATAAAATAATACGGTTTTGAGATATTAGCATACTACTCAAACCATGTCTTTAGTGAGCACAACCACGTTTAAGAACATACCTACGGGACTTCTCCGATAGTAATGAACAGAGTAGCCTAGTTGCAAACGAAAGAAACAGCGATTCTCGTACAGTACGGAAAATGATCAAACTTGTTGTAGTGAGAATAGTGACTATAACAATCCATACCCGACAGTTTAAATTAAATTAATAAAAATTTGGTAATTTCTATGGATTAAAGTGGATTACAACTCTAAAAACTGATTTTGAACAGAAACTGTATCTACGCGTTACCGAACAAAATGTCCATAAAATCCCCATCTGGATACAATATCATTCTTTGAAAATTGAAAAGTACTAATGAGTAACAACAACAGTCAATTAAATTAAATTTACACAATCAAAATAAAACCTATTTTATATCAGAAGATGTTATAAAAAATCTTAGAACACTATTTTTAGACAGGGCTTCCAATATTTTCTCTAATATAGGTTATATATCGAATTTCAATGATGATATTTTAAAATTAATTTGATGTAAAACCATCTTAGAGAAATACGATTGAGGCCGAGATATATAAACCACTCTCTACAGACAGCTACGATCACGTGACAGAGGCCAGTACGTAGCCTAGTTATCGACAAACCTTTCACACAATGAATTAACTAAACTACTCTCTTTCCTCCAAGTCCGGCGCGCTGCAATCTACTCCTCTGAACTATCTCAATTGAACTGTCGTAATCACTCTAAGAATACGCAGTCTTCTTATGCTGTATATTTGTACTTACGATTCTATACTCCGTTGTGCTCACTTTGTCAAACACGTATGAACGCCTAAAGCAATATAAATTTACAACTGTTACAGTGGAGTGAAAATTGAGTAAAAGTAATTTCATTGGTGCTATAGTAGAAATATCTACTGATACTCCAGGAGTCGAGAGGCAATTTATATTATAATCTGTGTTTTCTTGATATTGATACACGAATTTCCCCTAAGAAAGCGATCGATCGTCAGCCATGAGCCACGCTAGATTTGGTGGGGTCGAAATGGAAGTGTCTTTAAAGGGTTAAACATACAAACGAGAATTTATTCTCTCATGTAATATTTTCCTCAGCTTGACACACTTAAAACCAACGGCTGGTCACGTGAATAAATGTCGAATCACAGTCAGTTAAATGTAAACAGACTTATTATTTGGCCGAAGGTAACGAATTGAATCTCTGTGTCTGTCTAGTTGTCTGACGGTAACAATCATATAGACCTACATATACTCACTGATATATAGATTACTTTGAAACACACTTTTATTTATCTGTTCACATATGTTTTGCTTTGTTTCCGAATTGAGCTCTAAAACGATAACAATATTGATACTTACTAAATTACTTTCATTCTTTTAGTTATTTCATTATATTGCACTTGGCGACGATGCCTATAAGTAAATGGCAAACTAAATTCATTTTGAACCCGAAAAAATTAATTAAAAAACCATACATTACATAAACCTGTACAAAGATATTTGATAAAAATGCTGAATAATCGAGATTCTACATTCGATGGTTTGAGATTGAATTGTTCATACATGGTATACGGGAAGATGACAAGGTACGAGGACTACTGTCTTTGGTTAGATCGACCGTTTTCAGAACCCTAACTGAAATCTTTATCCATAAGAGGAATTGATAAGCAGGACCTTATCAATTTTTACAGTTCTTATAACTTATATTTTTCCAATAGAATTAAATTTGCCACCCGATTTAAATATGAAGGAGAACCATTAAGAGCGTACTTCAAAGAGAATTTGGGTGTAAATCTATCGCGAGTATATTTCAGTTTGGGAAATGTCTGGAAGGACATTTAATTTAACAAGGAGATCAAACTGTTGTAGGAATTAGTAATGCCAATTGGCAGGAGGAACTAAAAAGATAATTTCCTTCCAATGATATAACTTTTGATACTGAACGAGCTGCACTTTTTCTTGAACAAATTTCTGAACAACAGAATCAACTCAAAGATCTATATAAGATTTAAACAAACAAAGTAAATTTACATTTTTATAATCATGAAACGAAAAACCAGCAAGTTATGCTTTCTTTAAAGAAGTGTAAATTGTTTTCGCTGTGGTTTAAACTACATAATAACACTGATAATAGTCCAGCAGTTGAAAAATATGGTAGAGCTTGCGATAAAACAGGACATTTTGCAAGAGCATGTGTTGTGAAAGGAAGAATAGTCATAATCAACCGAACTTTAAACAGAAGGGAATCAATCGGTTCATAGGAAAGTATCAGGGAATCTGTTACAAATCTTAATAAAGTACGTTAAAGCGGCAATAAGGCTGATATTAAAATAAACGGCGTCTTGATAGCTATAGCTAAAGCTTTATGCTCCAGGAGCATCTAAAACGATTTAGGAAAAAAGATTGGAGGTCCAAAATTAAGGCAATCGAATAGGACTTTTGTTTCTTATGCTCATGTTCTCATTGAAAACTTGGGAAAGTCTACAGTTAATATTTGAGCATTTAATCTGCAACTTGCAATAAATTACAATTAAGAGTCATTAAACAAGATGACGTTCCTCTGTTTGGGTTTAGTTGGTGCCAAAGCTTCAATTAACCACTTCCGTCCGATAATCGTGTTTGCAATCTGAGTACAGAATCACGTTTCTAGACAATCTACAAAAAAGCTTGAAACGTTGTTTGATCAAAATGAGGTTTTGTTTGACGATGTTGTAGGAAATATCAGGGGTGAAACAGACATTGTTCATATGTATTCAGATGCATGTCCTAAAATTTGCTAAGCTCCATCTGTACCTTTTCCAATAAAAGTTAAAGTAAAAGAAATTGATAGTGTTTTAAAAGATAAAATAATTTAACCTATGGATACAATCAACGAGCCATTAGAGTGGGCTTTTGCTGTAGTTATTGGCCTGAAAGATGCGTATTTTCAATTGCAAGTTGCAGTACAGCCAAAGAAATGTTTTGTAGTTGCTTAAGAAATATTTAGGATATTTCTGTAATTGCTACCTATCTTTTGGGGTCAATTTTGCACCCGCATTATTAAACAAATTAATGAAATCCTGAGAGGTACTGAAAATTTTGGTTGTATGTTATAGATTATATTATAATACGAGGGAGAACAATAGAGGAACGTTTTAAAAATATTTGTGGAGTTCAAAGACTTCTGTAAATATAATAACGTTATTTTATTTTTGTCACAGAATATCATCCACGAAATAATGACGTAGTAAAGAATCCACAGGAATAAACGTTTTACAGGAGTTCCTAAAATGTTACAGACACGCACCTCAAGCCACCACTGGAAGATGTCCAGCAGAGCTGCTTCTATGAAGAAGACCAGGCCCGTTTTATACCCTGCCAGCGCCCTAGGCACAACGAAGAGTAGCGCCCCTTTTTATATCCCTGCCAGCTGATTACGCCCCCCTCCCACCAGCCCTACCATAACGCCTATACCCCGTAAATTTAGATTTAGTCTGAAATGCCAGTTTTGGTTCGGAAGGGACTTTAGATTTAATGTAACTCTCCTTTACAAATTATCCTGATTCTTTTCGAGAGCCTTCCCAGTATCCACCGCCGTGTCCCGGATTGGCAACCGTTAGCCGTGAGGTAGAAAGACGTGTAACATACCTCACGGCATCACGGACCACCCACCCTCCCTTCTTTACATTTGAAGTATGTACATTATTTACAGTATTCGTTTAATCACATTTTCTTTGGATTATTTTTGGTGTGTTGGCTTTCTACGAGACTGACTAGAGATTCGTACAATAGCTTTTTCTGGTTTTCCGTGTTGCAAAGTCGTCAAGAATGTTTTTGTAGTCTAATTTTAAAGTAATTTAAAATGTGTTTTGGGCGCACAGCAACAAAAAACCAATAAGCTTTTCATCAAACCATCGACGATCTAATTTCTGACTTCACTATTTTCACAGCTGTGCAGTTCGTCACAGGTAAGTTTTGAAATATCCTGAGAGCGACCTCCAAATTTGGGAAAGTGTTCTATAATATGTTTGATTTTATGTAGGCGTAAATTTCTTTGATCTTAGAAAAGTTCTTCAAAACCATGCATTCTTTGAAATGGTTACATTCCTGGGCAAAGTCTTGCCCATCAATATCGTTCTTGTAAACTTCTCCTAACAGTTTAGCTTCACAAGCCACCTCTTTGGAGTTTATTCTCTTCTAGATTTTGTAAGGTCGATATTTTTATACACATCCCTTCTTTCGTTGAGCTGCGAAGCTATGTTGTCAACAATGGCAATAAACACCCCAGTGTGAAATCTTTCTCGAAGAGATGTTTCTTCCATGCTTCTGTCCTTCTTTTCACCGGGAAATAACTTTTTTTTCTTACTTTGTCGTATATAGCTTCTTCTTTTTCTGCAAGTCTTAATGCTTTGGACTCGAAATCTCTCTTTTCACTAAAAAACGAGGATAGTGTTTCAAGTTCCTTTGTAGCACCAAATAGGTTTAAATCTTGATTTTGAAGAATCTTACTTGTTTTATCAACTCTCTCGAGAATTTCGTCCCAGATCACAGTTAATATAATCTCTAAATGGGAGACCTCTACTCAACAAAAATTATACAACATACACAACTCTTGTCAATATTTTCCGCCAATATTTCACTTCTTACTGGTGTTGGCTTTGAATTTGTATGGTAACATTACATGTGGTCTTTTATTCTTAAAATAAATTTCAAAACATTAGCCCTGTGGTCTTCAGATTTTTCATGTTTCTCAGCTAATGCAAAGGAATATTTCCAATCATTAAACCCTTTGCTCAAAGATGTGGATTTTCCCTCTGGTTGAAACATAAGGCAGAATTTACAAAATACCTGCCATATTGATTGCGAGTAAAAAAACCAGTCTCCATTGATCTTTTCTGTGATCGAAAGCGTGACAAAAAATAAGTTGACCTAGTTTTCGTCTCACCTTACTTTGTCCATCGCTGTGATATTCAAACTTTGAAAAAATCAGCTTGCAGAAGATTTTGATCAAATGCAGAAATTATTATTTTATTTACTTGCGATTCATTTTTTATATTCCATGATGCCGGGTCTTTAAGCTCAAAATCGCATTGGTCAACTGGGTCTTTGGGCTTCACACTTTCTACTATGAGGTTTGTATCTGAGTTTGAGTTACTGTCGTGCTCGTACACAATTGCAATAGTTGTATCTAATTCGGCCGATGTTGGAGAATGAATAGGGTTCTTCTTTTTAAGATCAAAATCATATTGGTCTTCAACTGAGTCCGTAGGCTTGGTTTTCGGAGGTTCTACTTCCAGAGTTTATTCTGAGATAGGTATGCTGTGTGCGATTGCAGTTGTTGAATCTAGTGCGGCCAACATTGATGGATGAATGAGAATTTCTAGGGGGTCATTGTTGACTAGATTACTTGAAGTGTAATATAGGCTTTCGGCAGTGGCGCAATAAATGCATGCAGATATAACCACGAAAATCTTTCCCATGTTTTTGCGCCCCCCCCCCCCCCCCCCCAACAAATGCCAATTGCCTAGCGCCCTGGGCACGTGCCTACGGTGCCTATTCGGTAAAACGGGCCTGAAGAAGACTCCACACTAGGCTTGATCTTCTCAGGTTTGATTTATTTTGAAAAATAGACAATAACCTGGTTTGTATCGTGTTTTGGCAGGCAAAAATAAGAAGGCCTAGGCATAGTCACACATTACATACACCGTAGAGGGTGCGTTACCTGGACGTCTGTTATGCGCTTGTGTGCTTGAGGAAGCAACGTAAGGGACGTCCAAATCGTTTAGTCTCATTTCGTGCTTTGGATCTACGGCGTTTCTACTCAAATATATGTCAAACGTGTGTTCTATTTACATTTTCCACACTGCAAGGTACTTTCCATATAATGCAAGGTGAATCGGGCGGGAGTCCCCCTAAACCGTAATATATTACACTGTGCAACCTTCCACATTTAATATTCATATACTCTGTCCGAGTATTCAACATTCCTCACCCCAAACGTTTTTGGAGCACATTCTGCATTTAGTGCCTTGAGTTTACAAGAATCTCTTTGTTGTGAGTCTGTTATCATATTTAAAAAAGTATTAACAATTTTTCCCGCCTATTTTTATGTTATCTACATGGGTACTTAAAATATGTGTTAAAATATGTAGCATATCTAACTATTACTGATATTAATAAAATAACACGAATGGAGCATTTATAAGGTATACCTTTATTTATATACAGTTTATTTTAGTATTTCTTCTTTCACTTATCATATATTTCTCACGAATGCTTTAAGGAATGTAAACTCACGTAATTTCAATAAAACGTTACTGCCTTATAATATTCTTTAATTAACTCATTGAAATTGCACTACAAATTTTCCCCATCCATTTTCTAAAGAAAAACATTACTTGTCGCGTGCTCATGGAGTATGAATTTAGGAAACACAACGTAAAAGTCGGCTAATATTACAATATTACCTCACATTTACAAACAAAACTATATCTGTTGGTAAATTTATAACCATAAAATATAAATGTAATAAGTATTAAATTTAAAAACAAGAATAAAACTATGCAACAATTGTAAAGCAGAACAATTTCCTGTGGCTGCGAGCGGGCCAAGTCAAGTCAAACCACAATATGTGCCTCCAGCAGTGGAATGTTACGACATCGCCTTCTCATGCATATTGCGTGACAGAATTTCCATTGTTCCGTAAATACCCTTTTATTTTTCGGTTTTAATAATATCTCTTCTATATTTCATCGGTATGAATGTAGGGGGACATATAAATCCATTAGTTTGCAATTCAATAAAAGATACAGTAAATTAATTTCACATGTTCCTCACTCTATATAGATATCTACCACTCCTCTGAATATTATTTACTTTTGCAAACAGTCAAGGTGTAGTCTGTCGTGCCGTGCCTGGCACAACTGGGCGTAGGGTAAGAATGTATTACAAAAACATTCAGTTAACACAAAAGTTTATTCAAAATTTGTCATAGATGGCAAAATACTGATTACAAGCGATAAAAGAGCATACAAGTTCAAAACAATAAAATTAAGATTATAAAGTTATAAAACTTACAACATACTTAAATAGTTCTACTAAAGAAAAACCTTTAACTCAAAGTATTAGATATTTAATAAAAGGCGCGCTTGGAAGTAGGGTCTTTGAGAGAGACTTGAGAATTTAGTTAAGTTATTATTATAAGTTAAATGTTTATACTTTAAACAACATGATGTCTTGGCAAAAAGTGAATGACGGCTATTTGTCTAACATCTGGGAGGGTTCACTTGTACTTGTTCATTACGTGCTGTCTCATCAGGAGCTCGACACCGAATCATATAAAATTATGCTTTTCGGCTGGGCTTGGGATCCTCCCCACTTCTATTACTCTACTTAGAGCTTATTGGTTAGTTCATGTGCGTCATGTATTAAATGCCCATAAATGGAAATGGTCAGAGTTGGACTTCTAGGATTGGTTCGTGGTTGGAGTGGGTTATTGCTCTACTTTTAGCGTTATCATTTACCCGCTTCCGTAAGGAAAGTTACTGAGTTATATTTTCTCATGGGAACAAATATTTTGCTCTAGTTTATAAATTATTGATAAAGAAAATATTAAATTATTTTAGAGAAATTTTATAATAATTAATTGGAGTTAAGTTAATTTGGGTACTAGGCAACAGCACTACAAGTCGAACTCATTTGTTAGTTTTCTAGTTCTGTAGTTTTGTGTGTAGTGTTTTATTGTATTGTAAATAATGAATCTTGCTGGTTTTACTCAATAACAGTTAAAATATCGGCAGATCTCTCGTCCAACAACAAATTCGTAAACAGATTGAAACGCCCTTTAATGGATATATTCTCAATCTCTGGAATACTATCTACGAGACTTCGAAGCCCGTTACGTGAAACCAGGCTTGCCAGAAATCGCTTTTTACACAACGTAGCGGTTATAGTAAAATGTTGAAAACAGTCTTTAACGTCATCAGCATATCAATGCCTCATCATTAATATAATACGTTTTAATGGAATTAAGAGCACTGAAGCAAGATAAACATAATATTAGATTTGAGTGTGAGGGCTGTCGAGGCCAAGAAACCAAACACATAAAAGTATTATAATAAATAATGGTTATGATATTGATAGGAAACAATTGCAATTATTATTACACAATGGATTTAAAATTTCCACAAACAACATTCCTAGTTATTGGAACAAGAACTGGGCTTACATCTTAAAATATGAAAAATTATATGCCCAACAGAAGGATTAAAGGTAACTCAGGTTCCAGTTCTGATTTAAAAGGTAAAATAAATAACGGAAATGTTAAATAAATTGATATTGATATTGTATATAAGACAGTGTCAAACCCTAACTTGTTTGATGACATTAAAAATAGTGTGCCACGTAATTTTGAGTTCAAGGAATTTTTGTAAGCTGTTAACAATCTGTAAAAAAGTTTTCCTTTCACTATTGTTGGTTTTAGAGATACGATAAAACCTTAGAAACATAAAAGTATTTTGGCCTTTAATTTTATGTACATATGGCTTGTTATTTAACAATTCTTACATATTTTGTGAAAATCTTCAAATGTTTAAAAAATCAAATTTAAACAGTTGGAAAAAGTGCCTTTATTTTGCAATTTATAAAAAGGCGATGTCATTAGGAGGACGTACGACAAAATAAAGTGTAAAAACAGTTTATCGGAGAATTATCAAATAATAACATTACTGTAGATGTTAAATCATATTGATTTGGGGTTAGACCTCTGAATATAAAAAGGAACGGCCTCAGCCATTCTTAAACATCCCGATTTCCTACTATAGAATTTTAATGTGGTTGTAACTACTAGAAAACTACATTTTTGTTGTTTAACTTTCAGATGGCTTAGAACAATGAAATTTGAAGTACGCGTGCTTTGTGCTCTCAACATACAAGGTAAAGATTTTACCTGGATGTAAACCACTTATAAGACGTGAAATATTTTTACCCTTAGAGGACTTAATTTCACAACTTTCCGATCATGTAGAAAGGTAAACATCCATGTTTATTGTGTCCTAAAACCGAAAAGAGATTATATGTCCAGAAGTACTCGCTTTTGAATGAAATATACTTTACAGATTAGCTTACGTAAATACTTTCCTGATCGTTACAACAAGACAGACGCTTCTACGACGGCATAAAATTCTTTAAACTGGAAGTAGATTAAAAAGTGGCCAGTAAATTAATACAATGGCCAGAGTACTTCCTTTTTTATGAAAGTAGGTAGACTTTTCAGTCCAACGGATAATATATTTTTTAATCGGGGGATCAATATGGACGCTAATACGACATAGGAAGTAAATTCAAATAGATGGAAGTAGTCCATTTTTACCAAAGTTGACTTTTTAGACTAAGATTTTCAATCAGGACAAGAAAAACGGTATTATGGAACCGGAAATACCTTATACAAAAGGTAGATTATTTTGAAAGTAAGTATAATTTTTCACTGAAGAATACTTTTCAGATCTATGTAACTACTGGCAGTTACCCGCTTCTTCGCACGCAACTTCGTAGGTTTTGCACCCTTGTGCGCACCTCTGGTTGTAGTGAATTTGATTTCCGACGCCAGTGTTGAGTTTGCCCACCACCACGATCAAGAAAATATGTTTGAAAGTGTATATTTATGGCCATTTTAATTTAATCCGGTCTTAGCATTTTTTGTTTCATAGTTGATTTTGACTTTTTCATGATCAAGAATATATATAAAGGGTGGGGCAGAGTGGACTCCCTAGTTTCAATCAGTCGCCGAAGAGCGCGCGCGTGAGGTAGCGGAGTGGGAGTGGTTTCATTTGGTGGGGGGAAAGACGTCATTTTTAGTAGTCACCATGCCGTGGACTGGCGAGCATCGTGGTTTTGTAGTCGAAACGTTCTTTAAAAATAAGGATAGTGTGGTGGCGACCCAGCGTGCATTTCGTAGACAATTTGGTTTGAATCGTCATGATAGTGTTCCTGATGCTAAAACCATAAGGAAATGGGATTAAAAGTGTACGGGCGACAGGATCTGCACTGCCTAGAAAACCAGTCGGACATCCAAAGAGTGTGAGGACACCAGAGAACATAATGGCGATGAGAGCGTCTATTGAACAATCTCCATCGCGCTCTGTGCGGAAACATGCTGCTGCTCTTGGAATGTCGGCCAGAACGGTGAGGCGAATTTTACACTCAGACCTTCATTTACACCCGTATAAGATGATGGTTGTTCAAGAATTGATGCCAGCAGATTTTGTTAAACGTACAGATGCTTGCAATGCAATACTGGCTTCTTTACAACCCGGCACTATTCTGTGGTCTAGTGATGAGGCACATTTTCACCTCTCGGGCACAGTAAATAAGCAAAACTTTCGTTACTGGGCAGCTGAAAACCCACGAACTCTTCATCAAAAACCTCTTCATTCACCAAAAGTGACTGTGTGGTGTGCTGTGTCCTCCATAGGCATAATTGGCCCCTACTTTTTTGAATCGGAAGGTGCAACCGTTACTGTGAACGCTGTACGCTATTGTGAGATGTTGGAGAACTTTTTTCTTCTCCAGAATTGAAGAGTATGGTGAGGAAAATAATATGGAAGCCTTTTGGTTTCAACAGGATGGTGCCACGGCTCATACTGCCCGTCGCTCTCGCCATCTTCTGCAAGAACGGTTTTCCCGGCCGCTTGGTCTCATTACGAGGGGATGTTTCATGGCCCCCTCACTCACCCGATCTAAGCCCATACGATTATTTTCTTTTAAGGAAGCAATTGTTGATGTTATCGCTGGAATAACGCCAGATATGCTGCGTAGAGTTTTTGAAAACTTCATTGAACGGCTGAATATGTGCATCGCTCGTCAAGGTCGTCACCTGGACGATATCATTTTTAAAAACTTAATAAAAAATAAATGGCATTGTATGAAGATTTCAGAAATAAAAAGCTTTTGTAATAATCTTGTATGGTTTTTATACAGTTAACCGATCAAATCAGGGAGTCCACTCTGCCCCACCCTTTATATACAGCTCTGAGAAGCCTACATCTGTCAAAAGGCGACTAAGAAAAGTTTTGTAACAGTTTTTTAAATTTATAGTGAAATTTAGACAACTTTGTTTTCTATATCTGCACTGCTAGCAGTTACCCGCTCCTTCGCACGCAATTTAGTATGTTTTGCACCTGTACGAGCACTTCTGATTCGAGTGCTAAGTATATATTTCCGATGCTAATGTTGCGTTTACCTTTTTGCCACGGATAAGAAAATACGTCAAAAGTACCTATATATTTATAGCTGTTGAAATTTACTTCGTTTTTAGTATTTTTTGTTCTATTGTTGATTTTTCCTTGTATCTTGATCAAGGAAATATATATCACAGATCAGATAAGCCTACTACATTTAAAAAGGCAAGTAAGTTGGATTTTATAACAGTGTACATTTATAGTAAAAGTTAGATCATAACTTTGTTTTTTATATCTAATACTTAATATTTGCTAAACATTTACAGTTAAAAGTTCATTAACAATTACACTATTTACGTGTTTGTTTCTCTCTAAAGTGACAAGTATTTCTAGTATTTTAGAACATTTAGAGCTTGAATTGGTCAAGTTAGTGCAAAAGCACAGTCTAACGAAATTTCTTGTAGCATAGTCCATGCCGAATGCTTCAAAAGGAGTCTTCTGAGTTAAATTCTGAACATCTGATGTTTAGATCATTTTGTAAGGCAGATGAGTAGCCTACCTACCTAATCGCTGAAATAATAAACCGCGTGGAAACTAATGGTTACTCCTTAGAGAATTTACACAATATAAATATAAACAACTTGAAAATAATGGTTAAATTAATTAAACGTGTTGTGACACTGTTCATAAAACAACGTTTACACAGAACAGTTGATAACGTTTGACAGGCTCTTTCAATTAATATTTGACAACTTTAGAGACGAAGAGATATGTGAACTTTGTTATTTTAAAGACGAGTGGAACGTAGTCAAGAGTGGTTTTTAAAATAAGAATAAGCTTATATTCCTCCCAGAGACCATAAGAATATCCATGTAAAATTTCAGTACAACCGGTTGAATAATTTACGCGTGAAAATAAAACAAACAAACAAAGGCACTTTCTCATTTATAATATTATTAGGATTAGGAAATATTTTCTTGATTAAGATATTATGAGATGTTGCAGATAAATGTTATGTATTTAATTGGTACTCATAGACGTAATTTTAGTGCTATAAAACACGATGCATTTTTAACGTAAAGTTAGATAATTCTGAAATGGATCGGGAGATAGGAAATATCTTTTAGTGATTATAACTTATTTTCAGATATTTTCAATTTACGCCATTTATTATGACGTACCTGTTGTTCAATAGGGAATCTCGTGTAAAGCCGCGGGTATCTGCTATGTTTATAATAAAACTTGTGTGTACATTATCCAGAAAACGTGTTCACGATCAAATTCTACTTCAGATTTACATTATTCGTATGTTTATACAATATAGGAATCCATCTGAAAAAAGAAACGTATACTGTTAGAAGATAAAACCTTACCAGGATTTTACCCAATCCAGAACGAGATTGTCCTCTTCTTCTCTTTGTCGTGTACTCTTGCATATTGCCAGCAATGGTGAACTCAGCTGTTCCAGTGGCAACCGATTGGAGTACAGTTCAGTCCATCCCCACCAAACAACCCCATTTCATTAGTCCGGTCTGCTACCGACAACTTACTTAATAGTTTGACCCTATAAAATAAACTATTTCGTAAACTATAATAATTAGAGTGTCTTGTTATTTTATTAATATCAATTTTTAACTATTAACCCAATCCAAACTAGATTTCGTTTTGGATTATCTAGCGGTCTCTAAGAAGATATTTCATCTAATGCTAAAACCTGTTGCCACTTGAAACGTGGTTGCGTGGGTAAAACGCGCTATGTAGTGGTAAACGAAAGAAAACGTAATTTTAAAATATAACAAAAAAATGATAAATATTATATTGAATAAACTCTAACATTAATAAAATAATACCCAACATTTAAAATACAATCCATAAAAATGATTTAACTACTAGTAGATTCAAATCTTTTAAAACATAAAAAATGGATTTGTAAGGCTCAATCAGCTACGCTCAAAACTAGCATTACAGAACAAAATTGAAATTACGTTAAAATGTAAAATTTCCGAAAACCAGTCTGAGTACGGGCCTGCGTAAACATCATACGATTTTGGATGCAAAGTATGTTCTTTTTACAGCCAAAGTTTGACGTACTATTTTTGTTTGTGGGGTTAAGCGTCAATTTATTTACATTTTTCTCTTGTTAAACTGTTACTTAATGTGAAGAATCTTGCGATTGGACATGGATATTCGCACTAAATTTGCAATAGGTCAGTTATTTCTTATCCAGGTTCAAAGTTCAAGAGTCATTAAATTTGTTGTTACATTTCCTACAACAAGCTATGTTTGTCATGTTTTTGTAAAATTAGTAATTCTAAATGTATGTATACATTACAAATATTTCAAAAAATAATATCTTTAAAAAGTCCTAATTATGCAAAAACACAAGAAACATACATTTTGCAGTACATGTATCAACAAATCAAGTGGTACTTTAGTTGTTGAAATCGGATTAATAAACGTATTTAGTAAACTATATTTGGTATATGTAGGGTATGTATAATGTTCATTGATATACTGTGAGTTTAATTTATATAATATTTATATAATATAATTACACTATTTTAACGCCTTAAATACTTGTATATTTGACATTAGTAGTAAAAAACCACAAACTGTATATGTATTCTACTGGAGTTAAGATGTAGGGAAAGGAATAGGAAGATACGTAGCTACATATACTGTGAAAGACAAATCTGAAGAGGAAATTACGGCAATAAGGCGGATCAAGTATCCGACTCCGTATACGCGTAGTCCAGCTACTTTTATGTTCCACCGTATACAAAACGTTCAGATACAGCTATTAAATGCTTCAAGTGATTTCTTTAGAGTGCTTCAAATGTACGAAGACTCGTATTAAAACTGATTTATATTTCCCAAATAAATATTGACTCAAAAAAGATCTACCAGCCGAAGAAATTTTACACAGCTTTGTCAATTTCCAAACATTAGACTATATAGGAAATGTTTATTTGGTTCAAGTGCTTATTACTCACATTACTAACAATGGAAAGAAATAATAACATTATTTGAATGCAACGAAATGGTCAATCCGAAAAGTAAACCTGTGTATTATATACTTTTACGAAATACAAATATAATTATATTCAATTTTTTATATTTTGTTACAGAAACCTTAGTAAAATCATATAGTTTAATTTCAATATTTCTTTATCTGTTAATTTGTGCAATACAGTTAAACTAAAACCGCGGAAAATAATTGAATTGTAAAGGAGCTGTTTATGGATTCCATCAGACATTCTGTCACGCTTTAAGAATGAAAGAATGGTAAGCAATTTGTGAAGCATTCTGGGACATCATCACTCCTTCCACTAGCTTCCCTCACATCGCGTACTGTAGCGTCGCCTCGAGTTAGTAGCAAGGTTTTTTTATGCGTATTCATACAATTTACCAATGATGAATAGTAAATATATAGGGTAATTTTAAATCCCTCCCCTTACTTTTTTCACATTTCTCAGATATCGGCTCCAGACTAACACTTATCATTGTTGAGTAGCTAGTACTTCATTTTGATTAAGCTTTTATTTGCTGTTATCTTAGATCCGCTATATTAGAATTAGAGCAAATGTAAAGGTTCTATGAACATGATCTTAATGTATTTTTTCAATAAACAAGATGCCGCAATCAGTTTATATATATATATATATCTTCAATAAGAATAGAAAAGAATAGAAGAAAAGATATATAAAAATTCTCTATATTTCGTCATGTTGCCAATAAACTCCAAGAGATATACCAATTTCAATCAAATTTCACAGCAAATATAGTCAACAAAGAAGACAATAAACAAAAGAAACATCATATGTCGTGAATATAAACTAATGAAGAAAAGTTTTCAAAGCGCCTGCAAATAACCTTTTGCAATTACGAGATAGATACGTAATATTAAACAGTGAAACACTATTTGATAAGTTAAAATTGTATAATTGTCTAAACTAAATTTTTGGTTGAACTTAAAGGTTAGTGGTAGACCACTTTGTATATATATATATATATATATATATATATATATAGCCTATATATCAGTAGTTATTCTCGATGTATCGGTACGTAAGTTATCCAAAGTCAGGTCTCCTACGATAATCCGAGAGTCTGGCGTGCGTTTAAACTGGTTATTATAATACAATATTTTAAATTATATTACCTCCTATCCCGTTCCTTTTTAATTTTTTGACAGTGGGAGTCAAAACAATACAATGTAGCACAGTTCAAACTCAGAGAAAATCACCATTTGTATTATAGCTGACTAAGAGATACGAAAGAAAGTTGAATTTAAAGACCACAACTGAACTGATATTGAAAGTTAAAGACAAGTTAAATAAAATGGGGAATAAAAGTTAGACGACAAAGTGGAATGATGATTAAAAATGAAAGAAGGTATTAGGAAAACTCAGTATATTAATAGGTAAGGCGATAACTTGAGTTATTATATAAAAGTAAATAAAGAAAGTGGCAAAAACTGAACTGAACCAACACAACGTGCCTCGTTGAATAGTTAATAATTTGTGATCAGAGATGCCTGACGAGTGTCAGAACTATAATGTTAATATTTCTTTAGCTTTCTAGGGTATTTTACGTTAGTAATTGTATTTTTACTTCAGAAAATTGTTTTTTTCAAAATATTTTATTATACTGTATTCTGAAAATTACTGTCTTATAATAATAATAAATATTGTATTCTAACTGTATCTTACATATACGATTTGCTGTACCTGCGAACAGCCTTTTGTATGTTTCAAGTCGAATTGGGGACTTCCTCTCAAGTTTCATACATCCTAAAAATATAAAACTTTTCGAACCGCAACTTTCAGCAACTTTAATTGGATCAGGATATGTTAATTGCAATTTTAAAACTAAATTAAGCTTAAAAATATGGATTTGCAAAAGAAAATAATTTGTAATATTCACCATAATTCTACTATTCGAACAGTTTTTGTACGAACACATAATAGGTATCTCACATTTTGGACTGAGAAATAAACAGGTCGTGAAAACTTGGTAATGAAAACCAATTAAAATAACTATAAATTATCATCTTCTCGGATCAAACTTCATCGTAAAACTGAAAAATGCAGCTAGATGGACGGTGGGTAAGCTATACCAGAAGTACGTGAAGGTACTCTTGGATAAAATAATTGAGATACCCGAGTTGAAAAGTTAACCATAAAGTAACTAGAAAAACTATCATAACAGGAGTTACATTAAATTTAGCTGTTAAATCAAACTTTAAAATTAGTAACTCGGAGACTTGTGATCCTATTAGAACCAAATCTGTATACAAAATAGGTATAAATGTAATGTTTTTGAAAAACACACACACACACACCGGGTGTCCCACGATGAGGTTTAAACGTTTAATTTCATATTACTTGCCAATTTAAGCATCGCACTTTTTCAAACTCTATACAATTCATTAAATAGGGTTTAAAAATATTCTGTGAAAATTTTAGCCCCCTAGCAAGTTTTGAATGACATTTGTTACATCCCTACCCAATCACCAACTCAAAAAAGTCTACGTCGAGTTGTCTCATATACCTTATTGTATGTATAAACAACTACAATATATTTTAATTTGTGTTGCACTTGTGGAAACGTTTAACAAGACAACCCATTTAGTTATATAAGCTAGTAAAACCATGCATATTGATCCAATCCTTGGACGCTGGTGAACTAGACACTCACTTGGGTCTGGGAGCGGTGAGATGTTAATGGAATAGCTATTACCTGTTACTCGTTAAGTTAAGATTTTAATGGTCGAACTGACGTTCACTCATGTGCAACACTGGGCCCACCATCTTTTATTTAGCAGTACGCTGGTTTGAGACAGCAGTTTAATCCTTCCCATACATAAAACCACAATCCTAAAATCCTGGTAGCAAGCACGCTTTGGTTGCTGTGAGAGGTCTCTACAAAATTTCCCCGGGGGAAGAGGACGCAGGCTGTTGAGATCAGAATAATCACGTTATTGCCATAACGCTGACCCAATGTTTAAGATTAGTATTTGCACTTGAACTCTTGAATGTTGGGTACGGCTGACAACCCCGAGATAGTACTAAAAAGGCCTAATTAATTGCTTGCGGAGTACAACGCAGAATTCATCAATAGAAGCTTGTTGCAACATTTACACAAACGAATCGGGTACTTCGCCCAAACGGGATGTGGTACCAGGATGTCGAAGCTGTTGAGAAAGTCGACAGTATTCAAAATTTCGCGTTATTCCTCGTTGGTATTGCAGGGTCATGTGGCTGTCATAAATATCCACAAGTTAAGTACCTCCTTACCTAAAATTCCATTCATTCCCTTATGGTTCTCTTTGTCTTTTCACAGAAGTAGGCTTTTTTTCTTTAGCCAACAATTTGGCAGCCTGGATTGTAGCAGACTTCTCAGAACTGATTATATCGTATAGACTTGTAACAAAAAACCACATGTTGCTGCTCTTTTCAATGATGTAAGTTTCATTGTTGCAAAGCGAAAATTACCTTCCGTATGATACTAAGAAATGTAGACAGTTTTTCTTTACCCTTCTAGCAATTAAGCGAATACTTTATAAGTTTTTTAAGTCAAGTGATGAGGAAATTTACATACATTTTGGGGATAGCTCAGTTCATAGGGAAGACGTAGATATAATTTTTGTCGAGGTTAAAGGTCTCGTTTGATAATTAAATATGTCATAGAAGTAGAAATGACAGCTTAAAATGAGTCGCTGGCCAGTAGGAGGATTAACACAAGGCAAATTGTATTGCATTCAGTTTTGATTATGAATTAGACTACCTTGATTGCAAGGTAACGATATAAATCGTTAATATATACATTAACATTTAAGTTTTATATTACATACATGATTCAGCTACATTATACTTTTGTTGTCAAGAAGGCTTAACTTCGAATGAACCGTGACTGATATCCGAGAATACAGTGTATTGTAAAAACGTACGAATCGAAAATATCTCACTTCTGAAATTTCAAAAGCTTTACGCTGTGTTTATAAAAACCGTTCATACAGACTAAACTGTGAATACTATTAATCAAAGTGAGGTTTGTTTTCGTATTGTGAAGCACAACACGTACCTATATACTTTGTTGTACCTAAAGTTTACAATGAGTTTAAGTTTAAGAGTTCCATAGAAGTCCATAGTCCAGGTTCAAGTGACCTCGTTTTTTATAATTTTCACAGGGTCTTAGGGTCTTTTGCGTTATAAGACCTCATTTCTTTAAACGTTTTCTACGTAATTTCTTTAGACACTGCGACTGCATTGGTAGACCGGGACCTGCGCCAATACCAGATAATAAAACCGGATTTTGCGATAAGATAAGGAACAATGATCACTGGTCACCGATCACTGATTACTGCTTACCTACTTTCATATATTGATGTAATACAGGTGTAAAAATGTGTTCATAGCATTATTGCATCAGAGAAACACTCTTATTAAACGTAAGAAACGTTTAAAGAAATGAGGTCGTATAACGCAAAAGACTCAGGTCTTATAACATCTAATATCTTAATTAATTGCTTGTGCCCCAAAATATCCTAAAATACATATTTTAGACACCTCTGGGTCCTAGTCTACTCAGCCCGTTTACTAAAGAAGTCCTACTTATTCGGTTAGCAAAGGTTATGTTCTTAGATTTCACAGCTCAGCGTTTCTAATGTAGCAACGACTGAAATTTTACCACGCATTCAATCTCATACCATGGAAATACATACCATGAATACAAATTTGGAAAAATAATATTTTAAGTCTCTATTATTCACATGTGTGACGAAGAACTCTGCATACACTCACATAATTACATAGCTAAACTTGAGACCGCATTCACATTGGAAGCACTCTTGGGCAAGTAAACTGGAAGCGCATGTTTGGCCAATCGTGTTTAAAAATTTGTAAATGTGCGTATAAGCTAGTAATGGCATGCCTGTGCGGTTCACATCGATCATCACTGCCAAGCGCATGTTTGGAAAAGCTCGCGTCACCTCTTTCAGGAAACAAAAAGATTGCTCTATAGGCTCACTTTTCTCCAGAATGTAAGGACTCGGCAGCTTTCTTTCCTATCGTTGAAATTCCAAACTTATTTGAAAACAACGATCGCATTATTCAATTTATAGTTCCAGGTTATAATCAAAACAATGTGATAAAAGTTTAGTTGGTAGGTATAAGATTAAAATATTTTGCGTGATATAGTGTTTACAAGAATAGTGTTATAGTAGTGTTAGTGTTTTTAGTTTTATTATAAATAGATTTTTGTTGAGTTTAAGTTGATCTAATACATCAATGATTGTTATAACTGCGCATAGTGCGACTGCACTCCTAGTTCAGTTATGCTTGGCTAATGATACACTTCCATTTAGTTTCTCAAGCGTGTTTCCAATGTTCGGCCTTATTAGTATTATTATCCAATGTTAGATCAGTATTATTTACACTTTGTCTAACAGTATTGATTACAATCATTGTAATTTATACAAGATTTCTTCCTCTATGATTTGTATTCTGAAACGCTTTCCCGCCACTTTCAATATAACATCTGTTTCCTTACTTATTTAACCTCAGCAGTCAGCATTCTATCTCAATTCGTCCGTGCTAAATAAACCAGAGAACACTAGACCAGTGATAGGTTATGTTGTGTGATTGAATGTTTCAAATGTTTGTTTTAGTGCTGTCAGTGTTGTGATTAAATCACTGGTGGATATCCATCAAGGCTGTGTCAGAATGTTATGTTATCTTTAGCAAAAATATGTCACAGTTATTGTTTGTTATTGTTATGAACTAATTACTTAGTCAACTATCATAATTACGCCAGTAGATTATAGTCTATTAACATACCTGGTATTGTCGAAATAGAGATTCTGCATTGACTGAGAAAACTATAGCTTATTTGAATAAAAATCAAAATGAATTCTGAAGAAACAGAGTCTTATCTATCTAGCATTGAGGATTATGTATTTGATGAGAAGAAAGTTGTAAGTATTTTACAAACTATGGCCTAGATAATAGCCTACCTAGTTTATACTAACTTATCTAAGTTTCATTCTTATCATTGTTAAATATTTTGTGTAGCAGTGTTGGGAAAGTATCAGTGAAGTTAATGGCTGAGTTATCAATTATAATTTCAAGTTTAACCATCTGACTGCTGATAGTATTTTCCTTAAACACCAAGCCGGTTTTTTTCCCAGTTTTGCAAGCTATTTTTCTATAATCTGAAAAAAAAAACGTGTTTTACCGCAAACATAACTGTATTTGGTATCATTTTTTTCCCAATGAACAGTATAATAGGCTATAAGGGGAGACTTTAATAAGCGGCCTACACTCGTTATTCGGTTGTTTTGTCGAATTGTTTGATATTATACAACTTCGATATAATAAACCGTACACAATAAGAGTGTTTGTGTACACAATACACAGTTTGAAATTGGCAGACGATATTAGGCCTACTTAATCATAACCATCGATATAATCAATCGATACTGATTAATTATTTTGAACAATTAACTTAAATAATCCATACCAACAGCTGTAAACACTTTTCAAATAATACTAGTAGGGTAATGTAATATTTCAATTTTATATAAGTAACATTTGATTATTAAAAATGGCTGCAAATTTTAGAAAACTACACGACATTGTTTTGAAAGATGATAAGACATGATTTTCATGACTTCAACATGTTGGACTCGTACCGAAAAAACCCATTATGTGAAATTTGTGGGAAAGAAACAACTGTAACTGTGAGATGGGCAAATATGGTCTTCTTCAGTTTTCCTAATTTTTGTCATAATAATTTGTTTGATCACTGTAAAATGTTAAATTCATATTTTAATTTAAAACATATGATTGTTTTTGAGGACTATAGATACTTTTATATCGATTGATAGTCTAGGATTGAGATGCGGAATATTAAGTATTGATGATTACATTCTTCGATATAAAAAACCGGGCCTACTTATCGTACCCTACCCGAATCTCGTTTATTACAATTTTAAAAAGATAAATTTAATACTAACATTACAAAACCAACTAAGGCCTAGACTTACAGATCAAAGAAACCGTACAATATTTATAACTTGCCCAGCTTGATAGAAATGAGTAACAGCTTTTTTTGTGAAATGGAGGAAAGAATTCTCCCCATTGGTTACCAGGAGCTAAACGTACATGTTGAAACCACTTAAACTAATCTCGTCACTTGTGAGAAATATCTCACAAATTTTCCTCATATTCATCGCCATTTTCAGTCTCAAAATATTAGTTACTTCTTGCTGTTTATTGTTTACATTAAAACTGCTATAAGTAATATGGTAGAATCATATGAGGCCTTCGGATAAAAAACATCGAACAATTCGTTAAAACAACTGAATACGAATGTAGGCCGCTTATTAAAGTCTAATCGGCTACAACAATAATAATACTTGGAGTAAATATTTTCATTTGAATTTTTTATAGTGAGTAGAGAATTTTTTTATTTGCATGTAACAAAAGGAGAGGGATGTGCTTGGAAAATATAATTCAGTATATAAATTTCAAATTCCAAGACAGCCAAAAGGTTACAAATTTAGTTTAATTTAAGAAAATGTATAGTTTTGTATTGGAGTCTTTGGGTACATATTTATTATTAGGGCATTATTTTTAGCGCAAAAAATGAAAATAGTACAAGAAGTATGGTTTTCGTGATTAAAAGCAGATAAATTTATAAAAATATTTATAAATTGTATTATCTGTTAGCCTAACTATATTTTATCTACAATAAACTAGAGAACTTTATAATAATAAATATTGTGAAATAACCTAAGGTTTTATTTTTAGTAAAAATCTAAATTTTTGTTATACATTTCTAAATAAAGGGATAATTGCCTGATAAAAATAGTTACACTAATAATGTTTTTGGATATTATAAAATGTTATGATAACCTAAAGGCCACAATTTTAGTATAGTTATACATAGCCTATATATGTAGGCTATAAAGTAATATTTTGTTATAAAACACTTACAAAAACAAAAAAAGTGGGTGGAACTTTTTTTCTGCAAAGACAAAAACAGCAACACCGTTCTAAAATTATTATTCAACAGAACAATAAAAAAACAGTGCTTTGTTCGTCAACTCTTTACCTTTCCAACAGTATATGAATCACATCAATACTTGATATATGTTATAAGAAATGAGATTTAGCAGGTGGTCCGGTATTTATTTACAATACCGTGACCATGAAAAATGGACTTTTTTTCATGGGTTGGGCATTTATAGCCAAGTATTATTATCACAGGTGCATATAAACTGGGGGGAAAGTATATCATTGTATTATATTGATGCCTTTCGGGCATTATTGCATTAAGGATGGAAAATAACCGACAAAATTTTGTCGAACAACACTTGGAGGGTTAAGGATCAGGGGCATCACGTGATCTGGGATTCGACTTTTGCAAGCTCGAGTTAATTTTTTTTCTAAAAGAGCAAGCACTGCGCAGCGGGCAGGCATCGTTGACAGGATTAACGTCATCATTTCAGTTAAAATTGCCAGAGGTACTGTCAAAAACAGAGTTTTCAGAGGATTTCAAAAAATCGTAACTCCTTTGATTTTCGTTGCCGACAAATTTTTTCTTCACTATTGTTTTCAGGAAAAAATTGTAGTTTTCAGGAAAAAAAATGAACATACCTTTCCATGGTCACGTTATTGTAAATTGATACCGGTGGTCCAAATTAACGTATAGCTGTTAATTGGCGTTTAGGGAACAAAAATAAACAATGGATATCCGTATATTTGAATAATTTAAATGGAAATGGTATTTTGGTTATACTTGTGTACTGTTCTTCTTGGCAATCTATAATTTTCAGTATTATTGTGACATATGATTTTTAGCATTATCTGTGTTTGAAAGCTTTTCTGAGTGTTCTGTGGTTAGGGAAGCTAAGTAGAGCACCGTCCAGTGTAGTAGCCTTCAAAAAATGTGTATGTATTATTTTCAAATTTCTTTTTATCCACACCACTAACCTATTGCAATTGTCCTCATGAACAAAACAATAAATAAATATTTTCTTAAAAGATAGTAGGAATTTATGGTTAGGTTAATTTACAATATTTGTTTGCTTTAAGTGGCGTTTCCTTATATATGCAGGGAGCTGGTGGTCCCTATGGGTCCGTATCCTACATTTTTTCAGGTGGAGGTCGCAGCCATTATGGAATGTGCTCGTGAGAATCTTCGTCTGCGATATAGGAGCAAAACGATCAATATTTTCACAGATAGTCAGACAGCACTGATGGCGCTGGACTCTCGTGTGTTCAAATCCAAACTTGTCTGGAATTGCAATCAAGTCGTTTCTTCCCTTGCCAGAATCAACAATGTGACTGTTTTTTGGGTTCCTGGTCATAAGGGGATCCCTGGAAATGAAAGAGCTGATGCCCTGGCCAACCAGGGCTCAGCGTCAACTATGACAGGCCCTCAACTCTTCTACGGTATTCCAAGGTGTGAATCCTTTGGGGCTGTCTCAAAATGGGTTCGTGCTGAATATGAGAGAAGGTGGAGGTTGCATCCGGACATGAGAATGAGCAGAATGGTACTAAAGTCGCTTTTCTCCAGAGTGGCGTCTGATCTTCTCTCACTAAATAGATCAATGTCTTCTCGGGTTATAGGTCTGATCACGGGACATGGTCACCTGAGGAAGCATCTTCACAGAGTCGGCATCCTTCAGGAGGATCCGCTCTGTAGAATGTGTGATGAGCAGGATGAATCTGCCGAACACTTGCTCTTTGATTGCCCTTCAGTAGCAAGGGCCATAGCGGTATGCCATCTTTAGTAGTTTGGACAAGGGTGGTGAATTTCCCCAGGAGGACCTGATAGGTTGTTTTCTGCAGTTTGTGGAACTGCTGAAATCATAGACTGGTAGGCCTCATGGTGTGCTTCCGTGGTGTGCAAAAGGCCCTTGAGGCTTAAGTCCATGGCAGTAGGCTGCCCCATAGAAGAAGAAGTGCGGTTAACCTCTGTGTAAAGCAGTAGGTCCTCGGATAGTGGTAGTCCTGAGCATGTGCGTGATATTCAAGTTGTTAGGTTAAAAGATAGTTCTTTGGTATCATCATAGAAGATAGCTGGAGTGACCAATCATAATTTCAACCTTATTAACATATTCTACTCATTCTCTTGAACAAATTTATTTATGGATATAGGAGGTTGAAATCACAAACAATGATGCTACTGGAAATGGAAATGTCATTCATTATATGGATATATTTGTATCTGTGTTATTCGGTGTTATATGTGTCCAATAGCTTATCTGTAGTCAGTTTATCATCTAGTATTATCGGACAATGTGGATAACAAGTTTCCTGATTGTTGAAACAAAATATGAAATACTGGGACTATTCCATGTTAAATCAACACACTCAATTTACCTCACCATTTTAGATTTTGCTAAAATTTGGTTTACTCATTGTAAGTTGCATTTTGGTATACCCAAATTGCAATGGTTTTTTTATACGTATATATAATATATTGCTCTACATTCAAGCCCAATGTGTGTTGTATCATAATAATTCCAGAATTATATTTTATTTGCTAAATGTAAATTTGTAAGTCTTGGTAAGAAAAATAGAAAAAATAATGAATTTAAATATACAAATTTTGTTTAAAATTTTGCTGATTTCATGTTGGTATTTTTTTTGGGAAAAAAGGTTTTGGCAATACGAATAATTCTATCACATAGTGTAGAATCTATGTTAAGTTTTTCATTGATATACATACATATTGTAAATATTCATTATTACCTGAATAAAGGATGTTGGTATATGATAGTCATACTTGGTAAGTTAGTCATGTTTGTTCTTGCAGGTTACATACAGCTGGCTCTCAAGAACTCTAGGACTCCATGTCAATTTGTCGAAACAGTGAGTTGATAAGATTTTTCTAAATAATGATATCTTCTAGTAGTAATATGGGTTACAAGCTCTTGTTTTATTTTCATTCTCAGAAGTGACTTAAAATTTACTTTATTATATTGTGTATTTTTTCTGAAACTCTTATTTACTACTTTTGTTTTCAAACAATTTAAGAATAATAGAAAACTAGATTTTGAAAATTGGAATCTATCTTCTTTTTTAGGTGTAAAAAATATTAATGTATATACAACAAAATCAAAAAACTAATCAATATAAACAAAAACCCGTGGACCCCTGATGCATGCTTGAGTTTTTTGACATACAACTTCTTCTTTTGTTTACGTTAACTTTAATTATAATATTGTTAGTTTGTTATGCCTAATCGTATGCCTACAGGTTTTTTTTTTACACCTGAAGTAAAGAATACATTCCAACCCTTTAAATGTACATTTCTTGTATGTAGTGATACAATGTACTAACTAATTATTCATACTCTTTTTCTATCATTGGACTTTAAATTACACATGCTTGCCCTTTGTTGAATTTGGTTTAGTCCAATGGTTTGTTGATCACTTTCATGAACTACCACCACCTCTTAAAATCTTCATTGCTCTGAAGTATAAATATAATTTTTAGGGCCCAAAATATTTGTAAACTTTAATTGTAATTTAAAATATTTTCCTAATTCCAAGTATTGTCAATTTTTTAATAGGCCTAATCATTTCATTTTGGAAAATAAAGTCAAATTAGTGTTTTTATAGATCAAATAAAAAAGTGTCTGTATCTTGCAAACTTTATCAACTCATACAAGCATCGTGTTTTGTTATTTGGACCAGTGATTAGCTAATCTATTGTCCCTTGAAGTGTTATATTTGACTTATGTAATAAATACTGTGTATAATATTTTTGTAAAAATTATTGTTATGAATTTAATTACTATAGGAATACAATGTAATCTGAATTTTGTGTTAATACTGTCTTTGTGTCACTTTTACAGATTGCTTTACACATTTTATGAAAATAATCCTAAGAAAGGCGAACTCTGTGCTACATATTTATTAATTGGAGTCTCAAATAATGGAGATACTAACCAAGTTCTGGTAGTTAAAGACAAGGATCTGGAAGAAATTGAGGGTTCACTCAAGTCAGTAACCTCAAAGCACATTTATAGTGTGCAAAAGTGTGTGGAGATTTCTGATTTAAATGTTCTGTACACTGCACAAAAAGAAGAAAACATTGATAACATTTCAAAAGGGTGAGTGAGAGTTATCTACAACTAGTACAAAAGCTTAATACTAGTTTTATGTACTAAGAGTATGACATGTCATAATATTATGACCTAAAAGCGTTCTATAGCCTACTTTCTTCTTATGTATAAACCTAACGTATTTAAAAATATATTCTGCAGTATAGTGTGATAGTATACAATTTTATCTGAAACATGCAAGGTTTCAATGTGGCAATAGCCAAAACTGATGTTATTTTTCACTGATATATCCTAATGGATTCATCAAAGTTAAAAAGTTGTTTTAAGTGGACAAGACAAAATCTAAAAAAGGAAACAAATATTCAGTATATGGGTGAATATAAAGTCAGGACCCCCCCTCTATTTTCTTCTTTAGGTAATATAAGGAGATATCCTTTGGGTAGTGGTGCAATGTGGAAAGGAAGTTTCATTTTATGACATTGAAAATTTTTTTTGTTCCCCAAAAATGCGAAATTTTGGGGGCAACCCAAAAATTTCAAATGTAAACCCCTATCAAGTGACCCCTCATTTTAAAGAGCATGAAAAAACTTAAATAGTAGTGAAAACCAGAGATTGCTATCTCATTCCTAATCCAAAATAATAGCCAGTATTACCAAAACAATTTTAATAACTCACCACGTCACGAAGATACGAAAGTGACAATGTTCCAGCTGCATGATCAGCTGTTGGTGTCAGCTCTACTGTCTATTATAAATAATAATGCATCAGCTGACTCATACTGCTTATTGTGTTCTGACGATTTATTTACATTGAGGTTATGTATACTGATGATAGTCCAGTTGATTTTGATGTGAATATTTCTTAATTTTTTGAAATTAAAAAATGGCACAGAGTGATTTAGAAAGTAATTCATCCAGTGATTTATTTGGAGATTTTTTTTTTTTTTTTTTTCAAAAATTAAGAAATATTCACATCAAAATCAACTGGACTATCATTTTCAAAAAGAGCTATTATTAATGATCAACTTGGATTGAAACAACTGTGTATGTGACATTTAAGTTGTCCAGTTCACATTGTGTCGAAACACAGGTTACACAATTTTATATTCTTGAAATATTTTGGCCTTGCTGTGGAGAGCCGTCTTCAGTCAACAGAATGTAAACAAAAAATTCTAAAAATAAGCATTCATCTGTTTGAGTGAGTTAAAAGGAACAGAGCTTTAATATGATTGCCTAAAGCTTAATCAACCAACTATAATCAATTTTTTTTTTAAAGGAGAAGCCGATCCCCTTTTAAGCCTTACTCTGCCCGTCCTCATGGGCCACTGGCCTGTGCGAGGATCTTATCAAGCAGAATAAGAGAGAGAGTCGATACAGTACAAGGTCGTTGATACTGATAAAAAGTGCAACGGTCACAGACAGGATTCGAACCCGCGCTATCTCTAACTCAGACACAAAGTCCAACGTCTTAGACCACTTTCTATACCGCCGTGTTATATGCTCTCTATAACAGGTTGTCAGCTTTTCTATGATTTCATGCTATCTTATCTGGTGTAGTTATTTTCTTTCTTGATTGTTTCAATGGTTTCTCTTATCCTTGGGTAATATTTGATTTTGTAAGTATTTTGTTTTGTCGTTTGTACTGAATGTTTGGTTTTGAGACTAGGTTCTGGTATAGCTGATTTTCCCGTAACTGGGTGATTTTTGTGACTAATGTGCTCACTCACTCATATAGATGATATCAAATTTGTCTTCCCACAACTACTTGGCATTTCATAGACTCCTGGTGTACACTGTGGAATGGTGTCCTTTACTGGTCTCAAACAGTTATTTACATTCTGAGCTGGCATGAATACAGTTTTGTTACTCAGTTTCCTCAATATCTTTCCCATTTTATTGGGCGTTCCTTGAATGTAAGAAAGATATGTCAGCTTTTGACGTTCTTTGTTTTGACTTTAATCTAAATAATATGGCACATTCTGACACATAATTTTTGTAATTCATTTCTTAAAAGATTTATTGATCTGTACCTGTTTTCTTATATAATATTTTGTATAATTTCCTGTTCTCTTTATTCCAGCTATCTTTATTTGATATATTGATCATCCGATTAATAAATGTATTCCGTACTCAGAATTTCCGGTCTGGATAGTGATGAGACTGGGTATTTAGATACATCTATTGTCGTGTGTTTGTTAATTGCCCATATTCCAAATGTCTTATACTCCTGTCTGGCTTCCGAGTTGTAATCATGTTAAAAATAGTAAACTTCTGTTGTTCTTTTATGGTAAATTTGATATTGGGATTTATGACATTTATATATTGTAGTTACATCAAAGCTGTCTTTCCTGTGACCATAATTTCCTGTAGCAAACATGTAATTTCTGCTTTTTCCATGCTTCTTTCAGGACTACTTTCTCAAAGTTTTCCATCTATAGGTTTACTGCTGTTATAGGTGACTAGCTTGAAGCCATTGTTACTCCATTGTTTGCTCATAGAAGATACTGTCAAAAAAGAAATCTTAAGTAGATTGGAGGCATATTTTTGGGAACTATTTCGATTATTGTCACTTTGGTAAAAAATTATTCAAAATCAAAACTGACAAGCATGTCATTTTCTTATGATTTTGATGAAATGTCTTAAATGTTGTTCATATGAATCAGTCTTTCCCACACAATCAGATAACAATTTAGATACATATTTGGTTACATTATTATGTAAGTGAGCAAACCGAGCTGACAAAAACTCTCTGTAGAAAGCCTTCTTTATGCACTTAGGCAAGCCATATAGTTGTGGTTTTGAGTCAGAGTTAATCAGACCTCTACGTCATCTTATCTTCTATATCCGTGTTGGATGTAACTACTTCTTTTACTAATGAGTTGAAACACTTAATAGGATTTCTAACTTTTCGTAGGGTCTGTCTTGTAGCTTACTGTTCATTTTCTCCTTATAACCACAGAATTATAAACCATAGAAATAATAAAGAAAGAAAATTACTTCAACAAAGAAAGTAGTGTGAAATTGTCAAACAGCTGGTAGCATGTAATAAAGAAGCCATATTGATCATAGTTAGTTGTAAATTGTTTTTCAGTAAATCACAATGATTCTCTGTCCCTTTCAACTCACCTATTATACAGATAAATGCTTGTGTTTAGCAATTTTGGTTTAACATATGTTGACTGAAGATGGCTCTCCACAGCAAAGCCGAAATATTTCAAGAATGTAATTGTGTAAGCTATGTTTGAACACAGTGTATGTGGGAAAACACGTCAGTCAAGACATATCCGTGTAAGCCAAAGAACTAACATATACTACGTATTTTAAGGTGAGTGTAGCAGGTGAATAAGACTTTGCCTTCTTACTAGCTACACTGAATTGAATTGAAGATTTCTTTATTTATTGAGTATGCATTTTGTATAAATCGAATAGCGTCATGAAAGCTATCTACTGGGTGAACTGGTTTCTCCAACTTGTTCTTAGTAAATAATATATTTAATAGTTCTTGGCTTACCAAAAACTTCTACCATTTTGTAATTATATATACATGTTGTTTGTTTTATGTTTGGAAATTATAGGCCAAAAATCAAAGAGATTATTGAATTCTTTCTAATTTTGTGATTACCTGCATTGTAATATTTTGCCACCAATGCCAACTGGTGTTCATAAATAAGATTTGCTCAACACGGTTTGATTTTTAAATTTCTTACACAGACTGTCCAATATGTTTTTGCTTTGTTAACCCTTCAAGTGGCAATCGCCTAAATAATACTGATCTGACGCATGCCCCTTGTGATATTTGTTATAATGCATAGTTATGTTATCATTCCTATCATCGCAATTCATATATCACTGTTGCAATCATAAAGAGTTGCTAATTTCAATAGTATATTTTGTTTTACTATATTTACTATAATGTCATGTTAAAAAAAAGAAATGGTTAAAGTGAAAAAATCGCATCAACTCATATCTTTTGTTTTAACAATATTTGGGCAATTATTTGATGAAATAATTTTTGTTATTATAAGTGGCTATATTTTCCATTTATATTACTTCTGGTTTTTTACTTCTAAATTCTTGATGTGAAGAAATATATGTAAAATCACATAAGTAGTACGCTAGTCCATTATAATATTGTGCAGTGTTATGATTTTTAGTTGAATGCGCTTAATTTATATGCATGTTATTTGGTATAACTTATACACGTGTAGTATTAACCCTTAAAGCGCCGTAAGCGCATATGCGCGCGAGGATCGACTTTGCTCTGAACGCCGTAAGCGCGTAGACGCGCAATATACTTGTTTTTACTATTTTGCACTGTTAGTTCAGAGTTTGTCCGCTAGACTGTGAGGGGTGTATGTTACAGTAGTGTAGCGGGGCTGTGCCACATCACGTGACAATCTTTGTGTTTAACGATCGATACTGAACAGGTTTTTGTTGAACAGCTGGCAGTTTGGTAGTATTGCTCAACGCCGCAAGCGCATTTATGCGTACGTCACTGCCTCGCCGCGCGCCGGGCATCTCTTGTGTTCTTCTTCATATCCTGTTGAAGCAGTGCGATTAGTTGATCGGTTAAACTACTGTGTAGTTTTATGTGTTATATGATCATCTTTTTATGAAAGTTATATATTTTATAAACTTTTGAAATAAACAGTTTCTTGAATGGCGATAAAAGTCTTTTTTCCTCGTAGAAATATTTTTACTCCTTATATTTATAATTATGTATTTTAGCTCTTGTTCCGAAATTCTACATTTATGTTTATTTTTTTTATTTAGGCTTGTTTTTACTCCAATAAGTGTTACAATATTTTATTTACTTCTATAAACATCTGAAAACCATTTTGTAATTATTATAAAAATAACACCCGTTAGAGGACTAAGAATTTGGAAAATTTTGGTTTTCAAATTTTTGGCATGTAAATTTAATTTTTTATTATAACTTTGTATTAAATATGTAATATACTTATTTTCTAGTTCTATTCTAGTACATATAAGCACGCAATGTCATCATTGATATACATAATAATAAAAGGAAACAGTAAGCATGGGGAAAAATTTATAAAGGAGCTGGAACGCTACATAGTAAATCATGTGTATTTTTGGCAATAAATATGATAAAAGATATTTTTTTGTAGTTTCTGTTTTATTTTGTAACCTAAAAAAAGAAATTAAAATTAGCGTTGAGAAAATCTAATTTTAATTTTTTATAATAAATGAGCGCTAATCCAGAGTTTAACTGAAACTGTTTGGCGCTTTAAGGGTTAAAATAAGGATTATGGTGAATTATAAAAATAAATACTATGGTGAATTGTTCATAGCAATTGTAAATATGTTAGAAAATTTAGCCGTTTTGTACTATTTGTGTTTGTGAATTAATATCAAATAGTTCTTCCATGAAACATGTACAATGTTATATATTTTATGAATCTAAATAAAATTGGCATATTTTGGCTACTCAGTTTTTAAATATTATTATAATGAAATAAAATATAAAATAAAACAAGTTGTAAACATTTAGTTGGGGGGGGGGAATTAATTATAAGAAAGCTCTTATACATCTTATTTATCTATATATTTTTTTGATAAAAGTATATTTTAATGTGTATAGCCTAACTAAAAATTGTCCAAATTTATAAATATTTTATTTAAAAATTTAAGATTCAAACACTATATTACATATTTTTACGCACAAATGAATGTAAGAAACAGGGCATTTATGACAGGAAGTTAATCTGATTAGCTGATAAACAAATAATAATATTCTACAGTTTCCTAGCTAATGTTTGTGGTTTTCTACATTATCCATGTGTGAAGCCATGCAATGTTTTATTAGTGTGTTTACTGTGGTTTAGCATTTCATTTTGAAATTTAAAAATAATTGTTACATTGTTTGTCTCATTACTAACACAAGTTGTAACGTTGTACCACAAATTATCCAGGTTTTAAATTGATTTTAACTGTTTTTATTTTTGAGTGCTATACATTTAACTTTTTTTCAGATTATCGTCAATAGATTTTAACTGCAATGAAAGAGACAGTACATTGATAGCAAAACTGAGGTTTAATGCTCTACCCGTTGTGCCTAATCAATCAACAGGATTTGGCAAGAAAACACAACCTCCACCTCCAGCAAACAAAAATAAAGTAAGTTTAGATAATTTAATGCTGGATCTAGCAGTTCTAATTCCTATAATGGCAGGCACTATTTTGCTAGTTATGCACACCTTCATTCAAACCTATGTAAAATGTTTATCATTGAAGTAAAATATACACTATTATATATTTTATTTTTAAGCACAAAACAAGAAACATTTATATGAAGTTGGATTTATTTTTTTTATTGAAATTTAGGTTTTTGTTTTACATTAAAGGTGAAAAAACAACAAGTAAAACAAACAGTATCCAAAAGTAAAGCCTTATAAAAAATAGAAATTTTTTTATTACTTTTCAAAATATACTTACTGTCTTAAAAAAGGTTTTTTTGCTAAACAAAATTCCGCTTTTTCTAAAATTTGTAAATTGTTTTTGGTAAATAGTCAAATGTTGTGTTTTTACAAAAAATTACATAATCACATTTTAACGTTTTTATATATTTTCTGTATGCTTATTATATTTTGAGCACTTTTCTATATTCTAGAGCATGAATATTCTGAAAATAAAAATTATTTGTTTTTTTTTTTATACTTTAATATGTACAAATGTTTGTTGCAAATCCCAATCAGTGCTTTTTCAAGAAATAAAAGTTGTAAAAAACACAAAATATATTGTCAGAAAATGCTGAAGTGAAGTAAATTTATTATAATAACAACACATTGTCTAACAATAATTGTTTGTTCACCTGACTTATTTACTAGGTCACTCATGATGTTCAATAAATAAGGAATGAAATGAAATTTGTAATCTAGGTGTAGGCCTAGTTATAACAATTTGTATATCACAATTTAGACTACAGACCTGTGGATTTCACTAAATTATTGTACAATAAATGAATCACAAATAAACCAATTTTCATGGTATAGTTTATACATACAAGCTTAGAATACACAAATAAAATTTAAGAATACATAATGAGTAATGCTGGTGCTTCAATATGGTAGCAATAGTCCTTTCGAAATTATAAAGTTTGATCACAAAATAAACACTTATAATTTATTTATTCCTTGAAGATATCTCACTTATTGCAAATTTCACAAGGAAAAGTTTGATATCGTTTGATAATAACATTAACATTTTATTAAAATCAGGACAAATTAATATAGCGTGATAGATGCCAGTCTTGCCATCATTACTTTTTTTGACATTTTGAGTTATGTTATCCATCTTCAAAAGAGATGGTATATTAATACTTATGAAAAAACATTTGATTAATTTTGAACCAGAACAGAGTATATCTTGTGTATCAAATAGAAAATTAGAGAACATCTCCCAGAAGAAAGGGATCAGGGAGCCTAACCCAGGAAGATTAAAAACATATGAGGTTTCGAAATAGTGTTTTGATTCATTTCTAAAGTGCAGGAAAAGATTTCTTGCACAAACCAAAAGTCCTTTTACCAGAGATATAATATAAGCAAGTAAACTTTCTGACATTGGAAAAAATTGTTTTGTTAAACTAGAATCATATATGGAATCACATACATACTGTGTGACTAAAAAAATGCCAAGGCAATGTTAAAAAAACAATTTTACTCACATAAATGGCTGTGTTTTTTCAGTGGATTGTTTTTAAAACATTATTGATAATAAATGTTGATAGGTAGATAACAAAATAAGTAGTCTTGTAGCTCAGAAATTGTGATGTGACTGGAGTGTATTATCAAACATAAATAGTAAACCATATTGGTTCTCAAGTTTTGCTTGACTTGGAAATAAGGGGAACTCTTCAAAATCTAATCCAATTTATTTTTTCTGAAGGAGTTGTACAAAAAGTACAATTTTTCATTTTTTGTCAATGATACTGCAAGTGCATACAATGAATTATTTCAAAAGAGTGGATAGATAAGCTGGTTATCAGTATGCGTCATAACCATAAATAATCAATATTACTTAACACGTTCATGACTATGACTTTTTTCTGGACTTTTTTATGTCGTCAAATTTTTCAATAATAATGGCAAAAATCCATAATCACTTTTTTGACGTCAAACGTCTAAGTATATGGTAAAAGGTATGTAGGCTTCACAGTTTTGCACAAAATCAATTATTTCATTGTGTTCTATAATTTTTTTCCGTGTACCCCAAGGGGTACCTACAAAAATTCATTTACCTTAAAAACGCCCGACAGGGTACACAATATTCTGAGGGATTTATTTAAGCATAGATCAAATTTAACAAACCACTAAGACTGGAAAACAATGAAAATGCAATAAGAAAATTCATAGCAATGTGTAGCTTATCGGGCACACAACACGCTTTATGAAAGCCCAACCAGGTTCACGCAGGTAGTTGTGAAAGATTGTGTGTACCCAATGCAGTACACGTCTTCGTGAACGTGTTAGAATGTAATATGAGCATAATAATTACACTTAAAAAGTATTATGATTTATTTATTTTTAAGTTGAACATAGATTTGTAACAAACCTTAAATGTTTGCAGAGCCCGGCAAAAGATGTAAAAGATGAAAAAACTGTAAAAAATACAAGTTCTGGGGAGAGCAAGCAGTCTGAAGTCAAGTCCGAAAGTGAGAAGGTGGTTGTTCCCTCCATGTTTAAAAATAACCCTGCACCTAAAAAGAAAGCTGGAGAAAAGGTAAACGGTTGTGGTTTTATTGAAAAAAAAAAAAAAAACTCAAGGCGATTTAAGTGTATTTTTTAAGAACTATTATTGGAATTACCAAAAACTTTTGCCAAAAATTATGTTACAAATTTTATTGTTTATAACTTAAACTGATTATCCTATACAATCTTATGTTATAAGTAGTTAAATTACTTTCCAAAAATAAAATGTGTATATTGCTCCAATTATCAACTGAATATTCAATAATTCATTTCTTATAGTTCTTTGAATAGTAATAATGAATATTACAGTTAAATACAAATAATTGGATGGATCTAATTTTTGGTGATGGTTAACTTGCAAATGTCAATAATCTTCATATATCTGGCAAATGAGGCACAGCAACTAGTCTCAACAGTGTCTACCTACAAGTTTGTTTAGGATAGAAGAGCATTTAACAGAACTGTAGCATACATATTTTACAAACTTATCTGACTTCATTTCTATACTAATTGTTGGTAGTCCAGTATAGGATTTTTGGATGAACTGTACTTAGACATGTGCAGATGTTGGAATCATACAGCTTTAACTTCAATTATTACCTAAACCCACTTCAGTAATTATGGACCTGTTGTAGTTATAACCATGGGTTGCAGTATCTACAGTGTAACAATGTATGTTTGTTATAGAAACATTAAGGGTGTTTGGAACCCGAGTCTATCAATTTAATCCATATCGATCACAGTATTTACAAATTAAAATACAACTCAATATAATTAAATGTACCCCATAACACTCACAGAGTTTCTCCCCTTCGTTATGAATTACCATGTCAACTTTAGTATATCCAGAAAAATATCATATCTGGATTTGAATTGAGTCTTCAATTTTTGATACAATAGTAGGTAGGATCATTTTGGCCGTTTATGGATCTGAACACATTTACAACGTAAATAAACCTTAATTTTATTGCGTTTATAAATCAAAGATTCAGTTCAACTTAGAGATGCATTAAAAAAAAAGTTAATTGGTGATAGTTGATGATTTAATAAGTTATTCTCTTAATGATTTGTGATATTTTCTTGATTCAAGCATTTCTTCTGTTTTGATTGATTACAGGCAGCAGCTGTGAATAACAAACCTTCCAAAGGAATAGGAGCATTTTTCAGCAAGACAAGTAAACCCATCAGTGAACAAAAACCAGTAGTAGATCAAGAAAAGAACAACAAAGAAAAAGAAGTGGAGACTAAAGAGGAAAGGTTGTCACCACTAAAAGAAAATAAAGCTACATTAAATATTTGTGATCAAAATAAGAAGAATTCCAAAACAGATAGTTCTCCTAAAGAAGCATCAGCAAAAACAAAAAAAAGCAGATGCTAAACCAATTAAAGAAACTAAAAAGGTAATTTTTCCAAACTGATTTATAGATTGACACATTTGGCATCATCAACTTCGATAAAACATGACATTAATACGCTACACACAATCTTAAAGTTACCCTTACAATGTTAGAGGTGGGATACAGTATGGTGTAATGAGACAAGGGTGAGGACATTCATTTGTGGCCGTACAGACAAAAACTGGTTGGCCGTGCACATGTCGTCACTTAGTTAACAATGACATGCTCACTCCCTCCACAATACAATGTTCCGTACTGTTCCTTGCTGTATTTTAACGTAACAAAAATAGTATGAAAGTATTGTGATGAAACATACTTACTTTCTGAATACGCCTTGTATCAACAATTTATTGTTTAGTTTTACTTGATATTTCTTTAATTTATATTTCTAAAATATCTTTAATTGTGTCAAAACTCTGAACAGTCTTCATCTATAAAATGCACACATTCCTTTATAGTAATATAGTATTATACACAACTGCTTAATTTTTGCACTCATTTGTATTAAAAGGAAGAAAATAATAATATAAGAATTTTGCTTTGTAGCAGAAAACATTTATTAGTACATGTTAACTTTTTTTATTTCACTACCTTTTTCTGTGTAGTAAATTAATTTTGTGTTCAGTAAGGCTGAAAATTAAAAAATATGGCAACAAGATTTTCCTCACTAAAACTAGGTAGTTTTATTTTTTTATACATATAGCCTATGTATTTTATTTTGTAATCAATCTTTTGAGAAATTAAACCGCTTTGATCAGGGTACTCAATTTGCAGAGAATTAAATTTTGGTTTCATTCAGTAAAATAAGTTAATATAATCCTGGGTAAAGATGGAATGGTTTGAATATTTTCATGATATAAAGAAATTGGATTGGAACCATTGTGTTTCAATATCAGGTAAAACAATTACTGTAATTGTGTAAGAGAAATATGCTCCGGAGTCTTAGCCAAGTATTGTTTTAGTTGTAATTAACCTAACATGAACTGCTATATCACTTTGTTATTTTAGTGTTCATAATTTTCTTTATTCCTTCTAGAATGATTCTAAACGTTCCACTAGTAAGAAAAAGGCAACCAAAAAAGCAGACAAGGATGAGAAGAAAAGAAAACGCCTTGTCGTTCTTAGTGACAGTGAGAGTAATGAAAGTGAAGGTTTGTTATCAGAATATAAAGCTAATTTTAGAAAATTTTCGTAACACATTTTGTAAACTGTGGTGTTTATCTATTAAAACAAAGGTAAATGTTTCTGTTACGTTTAGAAACATATTTTCTTAGCTTTAGACATGTGTCTAACTGACAAGAATGTCTTGTCATCTTTTGTAACTTATATAAATGTGTATATTATTTCAAAATAACACATGTGAAAAAAAACAAATACCTAAATACCATGTTTAAAATATATTTACTTAATATGCTAGCAATTACAGCTGCATGTGTGACTGTCTCACGTATACAAATTCTAACATACGTCTAGTAGTGCTAGAAACACGAAACTTGCCATGTAGTTGGCTTTTGCCGTAGAACTATCGGGAAAAGTCTGAAAACCGGAATTTTTTAATTCTAAACCCCTTGAAGAAATTCGAAAAAAACCGTTAAATTGGACTATTAAAAAAAAAACAGAGAAGGTGTTGGCAAGCTGTATATGGATAAAAATTATAACATAGTTCTAGAAGTGCTGGAAACTTGAAGCCTAGCATGCAGGTAGTTTTTGCCGTATAACCCATAGGAAAAGTCTATTTCTACTTTTAAAGGAATTTTTACTTTTAAACCCCTCAAAAAAATGTGTGAATTTTCACCCTTGCAGATGTTTCGTTCAAGCTTGACAGTCCACTTTCTGGTACACAAGGCTCTGTACCACCTAAACTGGAGGTCATAGCTCAAATCCAATAGCAGAATCAAAAAGTCAAAATTAAATTTCCTATAGAAAAAGTCCAGTCACTTTTTGTCATATCTCTAAAGGTTAAGCCAAAAAACGCAAAAAACACTCTCAAAGTCAAAAGTTTGGTTAAATCTGCAAAAATTAACAAACTTAGGCTAACTAGGCAAACCTTTTTATATTTATATTTTCAATGCGTTTTGTGGCTTTATTGCTAAAAATATCGTAAAAAGTAACAATTTCTTTATAGTTTCATTCCGATATTTGGTTCTGATATCACAATTTGGTTTTGCTCTCTAGTTCGGCTGCTATTGAGCTTAGGAAAAAGGCCTGCACAGGTGAAAATGAACCCGCCATTTTAATTTTCTTAGGGGTTGAAAAATTAAACTTTTTACTTTTCAGACTTTTCCAGGTGGTTGGTTACATGGCAAAAGCAACCTATGTGCCAAATTTTTAGCCCTTGTAATGTAGGTTAGAATTTGTGAGTGAATGAGTTACTCATGCAACTTCATAGTGTGTGTGTGCGCGCATGTGTGAGTGGGTATATATATAGATAGATATATATAGATAGATTTTAGAATGATAAGTTTACATTAGTTACTTCCTTTTGACTCTGAGAAGGAACAAAACTTTTATAGCTTCAGGGGCAGGTTTCATGTCTTATCATGATACTTATCTCTTTAATCATAATTTTATCAAACTACTCTCTACTCTTTACAACTCTCTGTTCGAGTCCTATCTCAGATATGGCATTGTCTTGTGGGGCGCTACGGCGAGTGGCAACCTGGAGCGTGTTCTCATCATTCAAAAAAAGGTTATAAGAATACTGGCTGATCTTGACTGGAGAGACAGCTGCAGGTGTGCTTTTAAAGAAATCGGAATATTGACAGTCACTAATATCTACCTGCTGGAAGTGATCTACCTGGCATCCTCAAGACAACTGCAGCGCCACATGGATACTCACACCTACCAAACCAGGAATGCCACAGACTTTGCTCTGCCGATTCACCACAGTGGTCGCTTTCAATCAAAGCCTTCATATGCTGGAGCCAAGTTTTTCAACATCCTTCCTGACACAATCAAGAGAGCTGACCCAATTATCTTAAAGAAAAAACTTCAAGCTTGGTTGCTCCAACGACCGTTCTACACCATAAATGAATTTCTGGACTGGCCAAATTTTACTATGTAAAGCAAGTTCTGGACTGAAATTACCATAACAAATGTATTGTACTAAGTGACACCATTTTCAATCTTGAAGATTGTAAAATAAAGATATTCTCTCTCTCTCTCTCTCTCTCTCAAAATAAAAGTTAGATAACAGGATTGGGCCCTCAAAGTCTAATCTTGTTTTATTATGTGCTATCACTGCCTTTCCACCTTTGATACATAACAAGTGGAAAGTTTACTTGTACTTGTACTAGAGCTGTTATGTTATATGTTAGGAGGTTTAATGATGTGATTGTTATAGAGTGGATACCTTTAAAAAAATATATTGTACAAAAAGTATTATTATGGAGGGGTCATAAAAGAAGACAGCGGGTAGAATTTGGGGGAAGGGCGCTGAAATAATTTCTTACGTTGAGTTTCTATTTCAGATTGCCTCGGTTCTATAGCATTTGGTAACGTGATCTCTAGTAAAGAGATTTTATTACTTTCTACTTAAAATATAAAGGTTAATGAGATGTAACACTGTCAGGCAAAATAATTTACTCATCCTCATGTATAAAAACAAAGAAATGCAAGTGTAACAGTTTGTTTTTGACAATGGAAAGATTGTGAAGGAAACAGGATTTTTGCGAACATTTGCCATCGTTCAGTGATACAAATATTTTCTTTGCAAACATTGTTTTACACAAATTCAATTTCACAAAAATTGTGTCACTGATTTATTGTATTACTAAATGATGACAAATGTCCGGAAAAATCTTGTTTTGTGAAGTGTAACACACCACAGGTATTCTTTTCATTGTTCAGAAATCCTTATAAAACATAATATAGATAGAGATGTATCATAGTTTAACACATTGACTGCTTCGGAAGTATACTAATACTATCTCCACTGTCCTAAGGTTGGTACATGTACTGTGCTGCAGAGAAGGTGTTAAAATCTTATAATCAAGCTAGATATGTATCATAGTTTAACACATTCACTGGTTCGGACACATACTGATACTACCCCTACTATCCTAACGTTGGTACGTGTATTGTGTCACAGTGAAGGTATTAATATGTGAATTAGTCAAGCAGTGGTCTTCAAAATGCAATAATATTATATCAATGTTTGGCCATTCATCTCTGTTGTGCACCATAAAAACTGTTTATATCCCTCTACAATCAGAAAATCCATGGAATCTAATGATGATGAATTATAAAATATTCATAATTCATAGTATTTAATATATATAAAATATATAGTTGTTTTAGTAAAGATTTCGAACAAGTTCAGAATAATTAAACATCTTAAAAAAAGCAAACATATTATAGAGCATATAGAAGAGCTTTCTTAGTCCTTTCAGTCAATACTACAAGACTAGACTAAGAAGTAGTGATTACCCTCTGAGCTGAGTAGGACTACGTTGCTGACAAGAGATAACCCAAGAGCAAGTTCTAATCGTTAACACTCGAGAGTAAGTACCCCGACCACAAGAGACAACCTCCTACTTAAACATGGACATGTTTTTCCTCATGATTCTGCGCCAGGTTATGAATCATCAAGAGGAATCTTAGTATCCTTTGGCGTTGGTCACAGATAACATAGTTTGTCTGTGGAAACACATTATTGATATGTTTTAAGAATTATACTTTATGACTTATAAAATTGAAATTTAAAATTAACCCTTCGCGCGCTGTTGACAAATATAACCGCCAATATTTACTTTGCTAAAAACGCTGTTGACAAATATATTCGCTTTTAAACATTGAGGTTATTATTGGGAGTAAGTAGTTCCCAGTTTTGCCGGAGGAGTGCAGTAACTACTGGAGCATATATCCCTCAATAGAAAAGCACAGTAATAGTTGTCCCCGCCTCCCGGTTTTTATCCAAGCTGCAAAATGGCGGCGCACTACCCATGCCACTGCCTGTTTTGCCAGACACTAGCGCTACTGACGAAATAACTCGCCGGTTTAGTTCGTTCGCGGACTGCGAGTGGAACTGTTGTGTTTACGTTGTCAAATTGGTTTTTGACATATTGGGAAGATGTGTTGTGTGTACACGCAACGGTTTACGCAAGGAGACCATTTACGTGTGCGAGACATGCACCGCCCAGCCGAACCTGCACCCGGATAGGTGTTTCAAGACGTACCACACGTTGACGTTATCTTGAACACCGTGATGGCTAATTTTAGGTCTTTTTATACCCATTAATGTTTTATTTTAATTGTATTATATACATACTATACATATAATATACTATAATATAATATTATACACGATAGTAAAATTTCGTTCAACATTTCGTTAAATTTGGTGTATTTATACTGTTTTATAATTTAAATAAACGTATTAAAAAAATTATACTTTTTTCGTCCCCAAAAGACTTTTTATATGGTAACAAACTCAAATACAACGTTAGCGTTGACTTTATTGAAAAAAAATGTTTGAGGTATATGTAGCGTTTGGGTATGGTGCGTCCCAAATTGCCGTAGCGCGGGAAGGGTTAAAAATAAATATTGTTTGAATGTGTGTTAGTTATATATTTAAAATGAGACAAACAATTCTGCGGGCAAAAATAAAGACAGCAGTGTTTGATATTTAACATAAGTCCTACGGGAGAAAAATCAAGGTTATTACACATAATTTACATCACATGAAATCATAATAACAACATGATGATGTCCCTATAGTTATTTGGTTCATTTTGCATTATATGAATCCTCATCCTTAAGCTCTCAATATTACATGAGAGCTTTCATGTTATGTAAAGGTACTGTTGGAAATCTTACTGCTATAATAATGTAATAAAATATTACCTAAATTTAATCTCAATCAAATATATATTTTCTTTGCAATTTTAATATGTCTTGCTCCTGGACAAGTTCCTAGTCTCCAAAAGGATTTTCATATAGAGCCAGTCATATATAAGTCCAGTTTTCACACTCTAATTTGTTTGTACAATTTTATTTGAAAAAAAAAATGTTGTCATAACGTGTGTAGGAAATATCAGTGCAAATGATTGGATTGGAGTGAGGTTGGGCGGAGAATGAAATTTTCTATAATCATGCAATCAGATTGAAAGGATGATAACGCCTTTGGCTTGCTGTGGATTTTACCTCTAGGCCCCTATTTGGGTGTTAGTAAATTCAAGGGTTAGAAGAATTGGGTTATGTATTTAACACTATTGAGAAAGGTGTAAATGAGGTTGTCTAGTAAATTAATCGTAATGTTCTAATGAAATATTAACCTTACCCAAACGTCTGATTAGCACAATACCACCACAAAACATGTAACAGTTAACTCTAAACAACGTAATACACAAGTGTGATGACCATATCCACAAGTCTAACTAAAGCTAATATTTTTTGAGGGAAATGACAGGTACACTGCAAGTTCGTATAAGCATAGGCAAGGTGCGGCACAGGCAGCCAGGTCTAGCGTGACTTCACCGCCAGCGCTCGGCTCAGTGTGGCCCACCTCCTATACTCTATACATCTTAAGCATGGCCCTCCGAGCTGAGGGACAGGACGTGGTTATAAATCAACGACCTGAGGCAGAGAACAGCCATGGCTATTGTTGTGGCCAATGAGAGGGTAATCATATGAATTTGATGGTGAGCCTAAAGAGTTAATATTTGTTCTCTATGCAAATTCAAGTTCCTGTAGTCAAAAGGATAAAAATTAAGTTTACATAATTTTTCTAAAATTGCTTGCCAATTTTTCATACGTTTTGAGTACCCTGTAACCCCAATTATTCCTTACAACCAATTATACCCATACAAATTTGTAAAAGTATTTCCTTCAACACTGGCCTTTCTATTTGCCTTTTTCTAATATGCACATCAGTACAGTACTTGAAACAAATCATGAACCTTATGTATTTAAATTTATAATCATTTGTAGCTGATGAAGAAGTACAAAGAGAACCAACACCAGAACCTGAGCCTACCATGATACCAGATGATGATGATGATGATATCATTCATGGAACTCCAGAGCCATCTAGGAAGAGAAAGAAGAAACTTATCAGTAAAACATTTATGACACCTGATGGATACATGGGTATGTTTCTTAAATTTACCTTGTGATAGATTATTTTTATTTTTTTTAATTCTTTTAGAAACCCTGTTATGAGTATTTTATCTTAATAGAACACTAGCGTAGTGTGTTAGTTTACAATCATTATAACATTGTTTTTTAAATTAAGTGTTCAGAATTATGTAGGCTACATGTTGGCTGAATATAGTGAAAATGAGCCCTCGACATGCAGTGATAAATAAATTTTCTCTATCAATGTGTCAATCTATTTGTATTAACACTAAGGGCCGTGTTTATGTCTGATTTTTGCCAAACTTCTTATAACATTTTCTCCTATAAATCCCAAACATAAGTTTGTTATTCAGTTCAATTTGACTCAAGGAGACGTAGCGCCTCAATAACAACTACATCCTGCAGTTATTATATAATAAGTATTGGTATTGAAGTGATCTTAATAATATTTGGCTTAATAATGTCATAGGTTATTTCTAAGATCAATAATATCTTATTTCAGTCAAATATTACATGAGGAGTTGAAGTCCTAGGTTAGAAACAATAAATAAAGTGATTGGTCTGAATCTTTTATTACTGGATGGATACTGTCTAAATTTCCCATGAGTATATAGTTTTTGGTTGTGTGTTAATCAGGATTGATTTAAAAAATTTATCAAGAACACGGTTTTGGTAATTTTGTTTGGAAAGAAGCTTTACGTTACTATGATTATTATGGATTGATCCCAAAGTAAAGACACTCCTTAAGGAAAAGAATAAAGCCATTTTAAAATTTCATTTCAAAGTCAAGTCCAATTTCAATCAAATATGGCCAAAGGAGTTTAAGGCGTACGACGGAACCGATGATTCAAGTGACTATTATATTTCTTATTTTTTTTATTCAGGATAAATCAAGTGACTGGTCTGAGCCTGAACCCTTTAAACAACTTGCACTATAAATAAGAGTCAGTGTGTGAGCTTTTATTCTGTCTCATAATGACTAAAATACTGTAGTTGTTTCATCTAAAATCTGATATCACATTTTTCCTTCAAAATACTATCATATGCAATAAAACTCAAGTGACTTATAGGGTTATTTTTTATTGTTAAGTCACAAAACAGCCTCTAAGACAGATTTAATGGATCTCATATTTTGAATGTATATGCCCGCTATGACAAATATTCTGCCATGGTTCTGGGATCTTCATGAAGGTATCTCAACAAGACCGAACATAGTGCATTATGGATTTATATTAACTTGAAGGAAACATTATAATCAAAGATGACTAGACATTTAACCTCTAAAACATAAGGAAAATCACTAGGACAGGAAAGGAAGCCTATACTGCATTTAAATCTAAGGTCATTTTGCAGCTCTGAAGTGATACGATATTCAAAATGAGTAAGATGGGGGATTGGGGCCACCCCCCACCTATCCTACTTAGGTCCCATGGGCCACCTCATCAGGAGAGATAGTGTGCACCTCTAAGCCATGCCACCTTTATTGTTACTCCCTTTACAACAATCTCCATTGACTCGATGTACTGTTCTCAAAGAATATGTCATTAAAGTATATTGTTCTATTTTTACCAGTCAAACCGGGCATGATGAGTTTTTCGCTGAAGTTTAAGCCTGCATTAATGTTAAACTATGGGAGATTTTTGTGTGGATTTGAATAGATTAAGAAGTAAAAACTGCATTTGTGGTTTCAGCATAAATTCTCTAAATTTTTTAAATAATTTTAAATTCATAAATGTCTCTAAAATTGTGTCTTGTTTTGTTAATATTTTCATAATAAAACCAATCTAATGTTGTCCTTATGCAGTGAAAGAAATACTTCAAACCTTTATCACTGGGTTTAGTAATTTGTTAGGATATTTGAAAAACGTTATATTGTAAATATTTTCTAAAGGGGTAATGCCTATTAGATCAATCTATTCACTTGCTGTTTATGTCAGGAATTAATGCTAGTTACAAAGCGCATCCGGAAAGTGCCATTTCACTGTAATGACGCTATAGCGTTCTGTTAGCGCTCTGAACATGTATACTTTTCTTCTTTACTTCATCAGCTTCACACTGACGCCTTAATTGTCGATTAGTCTTATGGTTTACTTTAGCTGTTTATTGTTCAAAAATATTGATGATCATTCAGACTAAGAAATTTGGTCTGTTAGTCAGTTTTTCAATGCAAAGAATTCAAGGCAGATTAAAAACATCACCAGATTATGGAGGTTTATAGTGAAGTTGAAATGACTGATAATGGTGCAAGTGGAATAAGACAGTTCATTAAAGAATGGAATAATGTCCACAATGAAACATAAGTGGGAAGTCTCTCTGTTGTGGGCAGGACTTGGTTAGAAGAAGGGGTATGAAAATCAAAGAGAGTTGAAAATTCACTATGGAAATCTTTCAGATGAATTTCCACAAGTTTTGAGAACTCTTTTGAATAAGATTGTAATGATTACTTAGGTTTTCATAAACTCTGTTCCCACTGGGTCGTCTTTACTGGTGAGGTGTTTCTTTATAGAAGGTCACATTTCTTAGATGGTCACATGTTATAAAAGGTGCCTAAACAGTGGTGAAAATTATGATGAAAAATAGTGCATTGTATAATCTTTTATGTAAAAATAAAAAAGTTATATTAACACAAATTTGTTTGTTTTTTCAAAAGAATGATTAGTTTTGGAACACCTTCGTAACATTACTCTATTTATTCTGGGCTTATTATTTTGTGCAGTTACAAAATAATGATTTATTTTCATGACAGTTACAGAAAAGCAGATGGTGGAAGCAAGTGGTAGTGAAGATGAAGAAGGCGCACCTGAGAAAAAACTCAAACAAAGTACAACGGATGATGAATCTTTGGCCACAAAAAATGACTCTAAAATTGATTCTAAATCAGCAAAATCTGAGTCAACGGAGAAGAAAGTTTCTCCTAAAAGTACAAACCCTTCACCACAAAAAACTAAACAATCATCATTAATGAACTTCTTCAAGAAGAAATAATACTAACATTGATTAATCATTGTACTTTTACCATTTTAAAATTATATTTTACTTAATTAAAATTTTACTGCATACTGGTATCTGTTACTATTTCCTTTAATCTTTGGTGTTATAATTAATAATTAAAACCCTGTGAGTTATTTTGGGTAACAACAAACAATACTATTAAAACTCATTTATCAGCATACATTTAATATTTGCAAACAAATATATGTGGCTTTCCACAAAATTAAACATTCAATAAAAATGAATCTAATATCTGTAATTCTTGGAATGAGTTATTTTGTGTGTAACTTAAATACGAGTAAAAAGTGAGAGTGGTATAACGTTAATACATAAAGCTAAATAATACGAGTACATAATAAGCTATTTAGTAAAAAGTGCAAGCTAGGGAGGATAAGATAATTTCTCGATTCCTGCAAATATCTGAACCCTCTTACCCCCTGTACTTGTAGCTTGACCGAGTACAGCCCACTCCAAAATCAAAGCATGACTGATAGTAAGTCACTCCCGCCCCTGACAGTTCTACTTTTGGTTTAGATGTATCTCATGTGCTTTCATGTCAACTGGCTCATGTGATGGCCATACTAAATCGTTTGATCTGTATTTCACCGTTCCAAAGAACATGGTAACATATTATATTTTTGAGAAAACTGAAAACTACACAACAGATTTAATTACTGGGTGAGCGTTAGCAAAGCCTATCACTGGAGGTTGAAAAAACTGTCATTTCTATCAGTCTGACTGTCCACATGATATCTCGAAAACAAACTGACCTGTAGATTTGAAATTTTGTAAGAAGTTCATTTCTATCTATATAAGCAACACTGTTTTTGATGATGGTATATGTTCCCCCTATGGCATTTGGATGAGCATTATTGAATATCTTTACATTGGTCTCATGGGTAACCATAATGGCAATGAGAAAATAGCAGAATAAATCAATTTGAAACAAACCGAGTACAATCATATGAGATTTTTACCATGTGACATGTTTTAGAAGAGTGGAAAATCAATGTTAAAACTCAAAAAAGATTTGATTTCTGTGCACTCTTCGTTGTAGTACTCTCCCTAGTCTACTGAAACTGATATTATTTCTAACCTAACTTAATAAACAAAAATGGGAATGCATTATGTGGAAAGATGTCTCAAGAAAGATTTTATCTGTTGACTTTAAATTTTGTATGAAACTTCATTTCTACATAGATAAAAATGAGTTGTATGATAGCACTATGTGACTATGGAATTTGGCTGAGCATCGTAGAAGGCTACTTACTACTCAGTAAGCTGACACAGTTTTTTTTTGTCTGCTTATAAAGATTTCTCTTAGCAAAGCCTGTTACACAATGTGAGGTGTGGCGTTCTCTTAACTTGTTTATTTTAATGGCTAACAGCCCGTTTACAGTTATACAACAAGATGTTATACATGGATATGGTATATCTTTTTACTAATGGAGAAACAACAATCGTCTAACAAAATTAATTTAACTAGTATAGTTTCATAAGTTTATACACTATCATGTATATACCAAGATTCTTAATTCTGAGAATTATTTTCTATACGATAGTTCCACTTTATTAAACAAAATGTTTATTGTTTTTTTCTGAATAACTAGTACTTAGTTAAGATTTGTCAGTAATTATTCAAACACTGGAATACTGAAAATAATATGTGGCTGGATGTGTGAGAAATATAATGCTTCAATGATTTATCGTGTTGTTCAATGAAAAAAAGTACAATAGGCCAAGTCTCAAACTACAACAAACCATGTAATGTTTACAGTCCATCTAAGCACCTCTCAGCCATGCCACCTTTGTTGTTGCTCTCTTTACAATTATAATCTCCATTGACTCAATGTACTGTTCTCAAAGAATATGTCATTAAAGTATATTGTCTATTTTTAAGAGTAAAAAATTGCATAGTTAAAAGGATATCATGCATGTTTATTCATAAGTGTAAGATATTACTTAAGAATTAATTTACATTCAGTGCAGAGTCAAATTCATTTACACTGCACAACAATGTTGTATACAGTTATTTAATTCCTCAGTTATTTAATTTGAGGCAGGTCTGAACTCATGTGGAAGAGTGTTAAATATTATTAAATCTAAAACAGAAAAACAATTAATGCGTTGATTCAATGTCGCATACTTTTTTCTGGATCTCTTCAGACAAACATGACTCCCAGATTCCAGATGCTGCTCTAAGAGGAAGGTGAACTGGAGCTAAACTTTCGGTCGAGGCCGATCTCCACGGGGTCAGTCGCGCCAGCCACTCGTTACGCCAGGTGAAGTTGCGCCTTCATCGCGACTGCCGACTGAGCCCGTGTGGAGTTGGACGACCTGCCGTCCCCGCGCGTACCGGCAAATCCGTCGCCCCGAGAATCGGGGCACGGGATACGCTGTATTCCATGGCAAGCTGAATGTTTTGTAATACAAGAGTACTACGAGCGGACGTTGGGCCAGTAGCGACTTTAACATTCACAACAATTTAATGTTTTACTTCATGTCTTTTTTTAGTTACACAACATTTATGATTGTTTCTTATGCCATAGTTACGTACATCTGCTTTGGTTAGGAATAGACTTAAGAATCCTTAATGGCATAAATTCGTTGCCATTTATAGACACTAAGTACTGTTAAGATTCCCATCTGAGTGAATAGAGAGATGCTTTATTTACTCTTCTGAGTTGCATTAAATCCCTACGACCTTTTGAAACAACAACACATACTGGGTGAAACCAAAGCCTTGTTTTACAACTAAGATAGGAATGAAAGAAGGCTAAATAGACCGTTTTTAGACTGTGAGCACTGAGTTCATTGGATAGTTTTCTTAACAGAAAAACAGCATGATTTAACGTAATACACAACAGATGTATATAAAAGTCCCAGATCAGGACCTAATCAAGAGTAAATACAAGGAGTTTCAGAGTTTGAGGTATTTTTTGTGAGCATGAGTCAGGTAACTGGTTTTGGATTCATTAAGGATTCTATCCTCTATAACAACTGATATGTAGGGATTACAGATAGGTATTGTAATTTTCAAAAAGCTCAACACTATCTTTTGACATTAATATAATATAATCAGCAAAGAATAAGGCTTTGCCTGATACTGTATAAATATCATTTATAGTAACTAAGAATAAAAGTATCCCATTACCAACTAACATGGACTCGAAACATTTTCCCATTCCTAGTTGACAACCTATTTACAACTGCTTAAATAAGATACAATCATTCTGGGGAAAACATTCCTAGTCTGTAAATCTTGAGCTGAATTGAACGAGAATCATATTACTGTTTGAGATGCAACCACTATGACTGTCAACCTCTTTCTACAGAAGTCAAATTTGATCCGAACCAGGAGACTGTAAATAAAAATAGTTGTAGTTGGTGAACATCGTTCAAATGTCTTCGAAAATACAGGTATAGAGATATAGGCCTGTGGTAAAATAAATAAAAATTATAAACCATAAGAGTTAGGCTTTTAAGTGTATTAGGAGGCAGCGAAAAACTATTTCAGGAGGGGAGACTGTTAATTTTATCGGAGAAACAGAGAATCTACTTAGCGTAGAAAACAAAACATCCAAGAATATTTTTCAGTGAGGCTTAGTCTTTGTGAGTCTTTGTCAAGCGTGGGTTTCATCCTCTACAGGTCAGGTTTAATGGTTCTGTAGCTCACATGGTCTCTAAGAATACACACAGTTTCTTTGAAAAATACAGATTTTTATTCATTAAATCTTACTTTTTCGTCCATTCCATAAATCTGAAAAAAAGTCGTTGAGATAAACAAAAGTTCGCCAGGGGTGGTCTTTATCGATAATAGTTGATGACGTGTTGAAAAAAAGCAACACCATTTTCTTAAAGGAATCTGGTAAAAATAAGTTTTCCACAAGCTTCAAAAGCTGTAAACTTTCTCACCTCCAAAGAAATAGGGATCTGGTGATAAGCTGCTTGTAAGTTAATAGTGGAAAATAATTTGAATTTTATGGGCTAGCTTATCAATTTTATGTAGATAGGTGTCTAACAAGGTGGATTTATTTGTTATTTGGGATTAGTCGATAGCCGGCCTATTTTTTAAAATTTTCACTTGTAACCAATCATTGCACACTTCATGAAGAGTTACTTTTTACAATTAATCCTTCGAATTGTAGTTTGGAAATTTCAATCTCCTTGTGAGATGAGTCTTGATCGAGTTGCGATAGGTTTGCAATCGCTGGTGTAAGGTTGGAAAATAACTTAGGTGGTGTGCAAAGATAGTATAAAATTTTAAATTTTACCTCCAAAACTAATTTCGATATTCTCATAATCTTTCAAAATATCGCTGCCAACAGCACATCTGTGCATAATTCTTTTAAGACACAAAACTTAATTTGGGGATAGTGAAAACTTGCCACCTTCATATCTACAATAACAAAAACTTAAAGTCTGGAAGTTAGACTAGCGGCTGTTGAGACATGACCGACTTCAGAATGGATTTTCATTTGTGTTGTACAAATTGCAAGTTAACGTAACTGTGAGAACTACCTGTCAGCGAGACTGGTAGCTGAGGCGTTAATTAAATATACTTCAACAACGGATTTTCATAGGGAATCAGGAGGTCTTGATCTCACAGCAGTTCCTATGATTGAGGAAGCAATAGAGCTTTTAGAATTAGGTTTAAATTTAAAGACTTTAGAATAAAGTAATTTTTTCTTCACCAGTTACAAGTGGCGTCTCCTGCAGTGCATCTGTTACTGGGGTGAGATTTGCATCTACAATAATAACATTTAAAGTCAGAAGTGGATGGAAGAGTCTTTGGGCAAGAAGCTGCAGAAACATTTTGATCGTCAGAAAAATAGTGCTGATTAGAATGGTATGAAGTTGGTTAGTACAACCCTTGGTTGTGAATCTTTCTCAGAAGGATTCATAATCAAAGGTATTGTATACCCAAACTGAACAGTGTACTGATCCTCCTGCTTTTCAGCAGACTAAGGAAAAGGCCTGTATTACTGCATCACTAAGTTCTAAAGTTTGATTTCCTTACAGGAGGATTGAAGGCCATTTATAAAACAATCTCTAACACAGAGATACCTACCTTAAACAGAATTTATAATTACAAAGAGATCAAGTATTATGTGATAGACTCACTATTTTGTTACCGTCAATTGGTTAACTGGTACCTAGTATATAATATCACTTTTGTTAGGAACATAAAGCTGGTCAAGTACAGTCAGAGTCTCATAAAAAGCAGTGCATTCATCTATTTATTCGTAAACATCAGCTGTAACATTACATTCCAAGACACGATTTTTGTTGTATTCAATTAGGTCTAGAATGTTGAGAAAAATCTTTCTCCAATATTTCTATTCCTTTACAGCGTTAGGTGAGTTGTGCTCAATTTCCAAACATTTTGGTTCAATGTACTTGTACATCACGCAAACAAATTAAGTAATTAAAAAAATTGTATAATAAAGACTAAGTATAAACCATGACAAGTAGGATTTGAATTACATAAAATTTGAATATGGAATATAACTGTAAACAAAATTAGCAATGCTAAATAATAGGTGACAAATGTTAAACATATGACTATTAGAAACAAATGGTTAAACATCATCTCAAGGCTTAAAGCTAGGGACATTGGTTTGAGACACTTTCACTAAGATACTAACAATCCTAGAGCGTTTTAATACAGGAGATAAATTACCATGCTACAAGATAGCATTCAACAGGTAGGTGAAGTCATACAAACATTGCATAAAAACATTTTTATAATAACACTGGTCATTCCATAACATGTACATGTTAGTGATAGACTGTCTGTCTTTCATCCCATATGCTATTGTGAAATTTTATGAATTTAACTATTATTTTTAATCATTTTTGTCCCCACACAAACTGTAATCACCAGACTGTAATTTAATGTTTCCATTCTCAATATTTTGCATAATTTTAAGATAATAAAGTAATTTTCTCTTTCATTTGGTAACAAAACCAAACAAGTGTTTTTATTGATCCCAATAATTATAATTTATAATTAAGTAAATATATAAATTTATTAATTATTTTAGGAGTAAACATCCCTGCTATCAGAAGCCTTGTCTACACTCAATGTCATATCATAAGTGTTTATGTTGCCATATTCAGGTAGTCTGTCATTTAGAGGTTGGAAGGAAATATTACCTAGGATCTTCTCATCAGATTGCTAAATCCAACAATTTAAATGATCCGCAGAAGCAAAGTCAGAGGCGGGAACAGTAGGCCTAAGTGGCAGATTTTTCAATAGGCTCACTAAAAGGACCACAAACTTGTTGAGTTTTTTTGTCACGTATAGTGACTTAAATTGTTTACTTTGTACACTGTCATACTAATGATAATTCCATTGTTTGGTTATTTGAACAATACTGTACATTCTTTTAAAATGCTCCAAATACAATAAAATTATATTTTATAAGATTATAAATTTATTATTTAAGTAGACAAATTTCTACAAATAATTGTTTTTAAGAATAACTTTTATAAAAGTGAATCTAAGTGAGAGGTACTTAAATAAAAAGTTCCTCTTTTATCTTTTTAAAATTAATACTAAAACTACTTACTACTTATTACTTGTTTTTGTATGTTTTGTAATTTACAGTAAACATACAAATATTATAGTCTTTACTAGAAGAAATGTTATAAAAAAGTAAATATCACGTTTTTATGTATCTTTTACCATTTTAATATAATAGACATTTTAAAAATGACAAAAGATTTATTTTTTGGTTCTTACATTCTCTTAACTGCCTGTCCTTAAGTTTGTGTGCAATTTGAGGTAATTTTGGGTTGACAAACTCAACCAAATAAACCAACATTATAAACTACTTGGTTTTCTCGACAGTCAATAACAAAGTCGATTTTCTTTGATTTAAAGAACATACCTACATGTTTCTTAATTAAATAAGGTTTAATTAGTAGAAATAAGCCTAACCATGGACTAGCAGCCTTTGTGTACATATCAATACTAATGTGATATTATTTAAATGAAAGAAATTGTAAGTTTGAAAAACCTCATGTTACAAAAAATGGTATTAAATGAATTTGTTATAATTATTAAATTAGTAGGAAAGAATAAAAATGAAGGACCAACAGCGATTGTACGGAGATGAGCAGAACACAAAGAAGTAAAGTAGATTAGAACTTCCTTTTTTAGCAGTGGTTTGAAAGAACCCAGCTACAAGTAGATATGTAGACGTGTTATTTTTGTGAACTTCCTTCTCAGAAGGATTCATAATCAAGGGTACTAGTTAGGCGTTGCTAGACTAAATGATCAGGGGGAAAGTAAATTGAAATTCAAGAAGTTTAAGGCAGGTCATCCCACAGAGAATTGATAAAATGTCCTCAGAATTAGTTTTAAGCTAATTTAAATTTAATAATAATTTTCTAGTTTGAATAAATCATACAGACAAAGATTTAAAAGAAAACAATACCAATTTGTCAAAATTAGTGAACGCAAATAGATAAAACAATGAAAATGAATATTTTTAACGAAATCTTTTAAATTTAAAGTAATACAATAATTGGTCATAATGTAATCTTGATAATTATATAGTTTATTATGTTTACTATCAATCTTAGTAAAATAACTAAATTGTATAACTAGTTAAGACTATAGTAAAAGTTTGAAGACGAATTCAATTGATAAATCTGAACCGATTCTCAAACATTTGACTCCTTAGCAAGAACCAATAGCATAATATGACAATGTGGCAGTCATGTTTTTTAAAATTCTATTAAAATACATACCAGTGGCATAGCAAAAAGGGATATTAGTGTGCCCCCCCCCCTGAAAGCTTAGAAGAAAACATTTTTAAAGAACAGTAAAAAGTCAATAGGCTAGAAAATAATATAATAGCTTAAAAGTTTGAAAATATACTGTATAAATTACTATTAGTAATTAATATGTAACTATATCATTATTAATGGACAAACCTAATCCTGAACAACCCTACCTGATAAATAGGTGGTCGATTTAGATTATCGGGTCTATGCTACAATAGGTTGTAACTCACACTCATTGCAATTCTACCAAGCACCTTTGAACAAAAGAGGCACTTCCATTGATTGCTTAGTGCTCGATAGCACATTTATGACTTAGGGTCTACTACCGCCTTTTGATTGTGCTATCTAACAAAATCAATGCTACTACCCAAAGTGATACAAGTACAAATATTATTTTTCGTTGTCAACATACTATTGTTTTTTTCCATTGTTGCTTCTACAATTTAAAACTTACTTCTATGAGTTTATTCCTTCACAAGCTGTGAACATCACTGATGAAGGTGAGCGGGCAGGACAGCATTACCAGACGCAGGACAGTGTTTAGGAATGCAACAGACAGACGGAATGCAGAACACAATTAATTAAAATTCTCAAAGAAATCCACACCATGTCTTAGAACGATTATCTGCTTTTAGAAGACCAGTGGAAATTATATAAGTTTTTCATAATCCAAGGATTTTTTTTACAATACTTGCATGCACTGTAGCTCTTTTTACTTCACAGAGATGGACATAATCATAAACCCATGTTGTCTCAATTGACTAATTAGTGTGAATATGCCTCAACCAAAACTAAATAACGCACTAAAAAACTAATTTTGGTAAGAATCGAATTATAAAGACTGTAAGGCCAACAACACTGCAAATGACTTTCACACCATTTTCTGGTACACAAAAAGACATTTCATAAAATGAAACTTCTTTTAAAATTAAAGTACAAATTCATCGGCACCTCTAATGTGTGTCCCTAAATGGCGAGTTATCGTAATATGATCAGTTATATTTAATCAATGCCTCAGTTTCAACTAATATACAGCAGCAACGGAATGGACCAACTTAACATATGTACTAATTATTACGCAAATTTCTTCAAAAAAGGCAACGGATATATTGAGCATCAAGGGCAAAGCCTGAGACGATTAAATACGAGATTAAAGACTCGTAAACCCAACGCTGATAAAATCACTGCAGTTCATTGAGTGGCAGCGGCTACAGAACCTTCTTGTTAGTAGTTTACCACCGACAGGGTGGACCCTAATTTGTCAGTTATAAACCCTCACTGAGACCCGCTGGGTATCCCCTTCTGTTTCCTCGTGGAGAACCTGGGTATAATTAAAAAAAAAAAAAAAAAAAAAAAAAAAAAAAAAAAAAAAAAAAAAAAAAAAAAAAAAAAAACATGACAGAACAGTTATACAAGACGAAGGAAACGTGAATAGCTTACAATGTGCGTCGTACAGATTAGATAATGGTGAGTGCGCGTTTCTTACGTATTTACCATTAAAAAGCTCTTCCAGCAGTTTATACTAAGCATACGCGTTTGAATGATAGGCATATAACCAGATTGGACTGCATATAACCATCAGGACTCCAAAAGAGGACATAAATCAGAACTGCGTATCAAGCATTACAAGGTGCTACAGGACTTTGAGTTTAAAGATAAATTTTACGGTAGGTAAAATTGTAGTGGTACCACCTTAATTTGAAGGTAATCATGGGACACGATAAAAATATGAAAATGCCAGGGCAATTTTCCAAATGTTTGGGAAGCCTAACCAAACTAGCCAGGAATACTTTCACCTCTGCCAGGAGATCGTCCTAACATTGTTTCTAGGGCGATCAGACTACGCCAGTGGAAATTAGTAGATTAGATAATTCCTACTTTAAAGATTGATATTTTAATTACAATAATGTAAAATTTCGTAACTTTTCACAAGCAATATATTACCGAAGGATGAATTTACATTAGCGTAACAAATATTCTTATATTATGTATGTGTGTGTGTGCATTTTTAGCTGTTGTGAAAAATTGGCATATTATATATATATATATATATATATATATATATATATATATATATATATATATGCGATGCAACTGTATCTATAATGCTCTTGCAAATTATGCAGTTTAAATAAAAATGAACATCACAAGCTTATGTAATGTGAAATAATTCAAACAATTGTTTGTGCCATTCCTAGGACAAAATGATCACAACTTTAATTTTGGAAGCAATGAGTAGCGATATAGAGTTAAGTCAAACATTTTTTAACGGAATATATTGTTGTTGGCCTTTTAATGCAAATCCCTCTGTTATTTACATTTTGAAAAACCATATCGCCTATCAAAATTTAAATTGTGCAAGTTTAATTTCAGTTTGGAAATATTTGTTCTGCATACTGAGAATAATATAGCTACCTTTTTTTGTAATTTTTCAAGAGTGCCGATAAACAAAATGCCTTATTCTCTGGTATTAAACAATCAAATAAATGAACATTTTTATCATATTATTACATTTAAATTACAGTATAAAAGTATAATGTAAATAAAAAAACTAGAAATAGGTGAGGAAGAGTTTAACCTAATGTTGAAAGTTTAAATACAATTATTTTGAGATTTTAAGAAGATATTAAAGTATTGAATAGTCTAAAAAGAATATTTATTCTCAACTTAAAAAGAAATTCAATTATGGTATCAAAAGTATTATTATTGGAACATGCATCAATGCAACGAGAAAAGTAAAAAACCTATTGTTTCAGATATTCGCAATGTATTGGGCTAATCACTGAAAAATAGAGACCCTTAATACTCGCACAACATGAAAAGGCACTCTTGAAATCTCATTAGTCTATAATAGACCGGCAGGAGAGAAGCCAATATACGGTATGTGGCTATGTTATAAAATAACAAATTTATTTTAATGCAATCGATAGAGAATCTACCCTTAAGAAATGAATCGACCTCTAGCCTCGCTATTTTTAATGGAGGTCGAAATGAGATGGTACTAAAAAGGTTAACTAACTTAAATTCCATTATGATGCAATATACATAGATCAAATGAATTATAGATCTATGAATAATATATTTTGTACATTATTATATTTTAACTATTAATTTCGTAAAGGTTACTTAACCAACTGTCAGACATTAATAGGCAGTGCCCGGCGACAGGATTCTCGGGCCCCTATGCAATCATGAAGACCGGGGGGGGGCGGGGGGGGGGGGGGTTGGGGTGGGGTGGGTGGGGTGGGGGGGGGGGGTGGGGGTGGCGGAGGAGGGGGGGGGAGGGTGAGGGGGGGGGGGGGCGGTGGGGGGGGGGGGGGGGGGGGAGGGGGGGGGGAGGGGGACGGGGGGGGGGGGGGGGGGGGGGATCGAGGGGGGGGGGCGGGGGGGGCGGGGGGGGGGGGGCGGGCGGGGGGGGGGAGGGGGGGGGGAGGCGGGGGGGGGACGTGCGGTGGGGGGCGGGGGGGCGGGGGGGGGGGGGGGGGGGGGGGGGGGGGGGGGGGGGGCGGGGGGGGGGGGGGGGGCGGGGGGGGGGGGGGGGGGGGGGGGGGGGGTGGGGGGAGGGGGGGGGGGGTGGGGGGCGGGGGGGGGGGGGGGGGGGCGGCGGGGGGGGGGGGGGGGGGGGGGGGGGGGGGGGGGGGGGGGGGGGGGAGCAGCGGGGGGGGAGGGGGGGGGGGGGGGGGGGGAGGGGGGCAGGGGGGGGCGGGGGCGGAGGGGGGGGAGGGGGGGGGGGGGGGGGCGGGGGGAGGGTGGGGGCGGGGAGGGGGGGGGGAGGCAGGGGGGGGGGGGGGGGGGGCGGGGGCGGGGGGGGGGGGGAGGGGGGGTGGTCGGGGGCGGGGGGGGGCGGGGGGGGGGCGGGGGGGCGGGCGGGGGGGGGGGGGAGGGGGGGGGAGGGGGGGGGGGGGGCGGGGGGGGTGGGGGGGGGGGGGGGGGGGGGGGGGAGGGGGGGGGGGGGGGGGGGGAACGGGGGGGGGGGGGGGGGGGGGGGGGGGGGAGGGAGGGGGGGAAGGGGGCGGGGGGGGTTGGGGGGGGGGGGAGGGGGGGGGGGGGGGGGGGGCGGGGGGGGGGCGGGGGGGGGGGCGGCGGGGGGGGGTAGGAGGGGGCGGGGGCCGCCCCCCCAAAGATTCAAACGAGGCAACCAACCAATTACATTAAAATTCACCCCCCCCCCCCAACGTTAGAACAAAATTTCCCGGGATATTGTTTATATTAACATAGCAAGCAGTATTTTAATCAAAACTACTACTCCATAACTTGATTTACTTATTGTTAAATGATTCACTCGTCAAAATTATGCCAAATCCGTGATTTTCCTTATTTACTTCAATTTAAGTTATATAAATAAATGTTGCTAAACAAATGGAAAGAATTGAGGATTAGAATTATGTATGATTATTTTTTTACTATTAAATCAATACAAAACAAAACTCACTGAACTTAATTAAAATCAAAAACACCATCCTTTAAAAAATATACACTAATGAACTAAATTGACATAACATAATTAACAAAGAATAAAATCATTAAAATTAAAGTTCAACTCGTGTCGCTCTCCTTTTTAGTAGAACACAAAACTTAATGATAGGTTGTCCGGAAAAACCTAATGAAACAAAGACTAAATAACATTGAACAATCACTTAACGAACAAAACTAAAAAAAATTAAATGAACAAAACCTAATGAACATTGTCCAAAACATAAATTGAAAATTTAATAAAGAAAACATTGGCTATGTTACTCCCTAACATTTAAACATGACTAAAACACAAACCGTCGGCCTTCTTCCCAGCAAAGTCTTCTATAATGTCGGTCATATTTCAAACTACGTGCCAAAAATCTGACTCCCTGGCTAGAATACTCAGGTCATGTCATGCGGTCTGCGTCATCGTAGAACGATTTGCACTTTAATACTTTTTTCATCAAACTGAAAGCTCCTCTCCCCTTGCTGACAGATACAGGTATGCAACAAACAACCGGATCGCTGTAGTGATATTTGGAAATAAACTATCTTAGTTTTTTTTTGTTCTTCCTTAGAGCGTTATTAGACTTAATGTTGAAGAGTTTTGTTCCCCAAGTTAGTGCGATGAATCGATTTCAAATTTTTAAATTCATTTTAAAAATTCCATCTCTAAATCCTCTTTGTATTTGACACAGACTCAAACATTGCTGCTCAATAAAAACTGTCGTCTTCACACACTCAATATATTTCCAAAGACATTGGAAAAGGTTGCTGATTTTTCACAAACTCGAATCTCTGAGACAGTCCCCCCTAAGACTGAGTCTAAAGATCTTGAAGAAGACATCAATCCTAAAACGTTCCCTCTTGTTTTAATTGATGTTCCGTGCCGTCCCCTTGTTTCGATCATGAAAAAATCTTTCTTTTCTTTAATCTTATTTTCCTTAAAATCAGTTTCCGAGCAAATCTACACTCTCAGCCATGTTGCACTGCCACTAGCTTGGCCTCAGTGTAAGATTGCTCCATCTGTCTCTCAGTAACTTTTAGTTCCTCTATTAAATCATTTCAGATTTTTTTGTTTTCAACGTCTAGAATGGTTGATCGGGCTTGTAATAAGTTATTTTTGTTTGTCTATTGCTAACAACGCACCTTTAGCCAGATTGTCGACATCATGATACATTCGACGATTGAGTAGATAATTCAATAGCCTTTCCAGATCTGTCTTGCATTCTGCAATAGATTCAGTACTTTACAATTCATTGAGGCCATTGATGATGAGAGGCAAATGCTTTAAGAAAGGGCGCACACTATCTACTCGGGCTGACCATCTCGTTTGAGAAATACTGTGCAGAGAAAGCCTATTCTTGTTTTTCTAAGTACTCCCCATCTTTGAGGGCTCTAGAAAGAAGTTATACGTCTTTTGCAGCATGCCGAAAAAAATGTTTGTAGCTTCTCGCAGCATTCAGCAGCATTAACCCCACACAGGTTGAGGCTAAGTGCGCACAGGGTTATTATAAAAAAAGCGCCAAGAAAAATTGGTTGGTCTCCAATTATGATGGCTTGGGCACCTTTTGTATATTCACCATATTGGGATCCATTGTCGTACCCCTGCCTCTGCATTCCTTCACGGAAATTGGAGTGTTTGGTTGAGCTCGCTAATAATCAACTTAGCCACATCCATTCCAGTTTTTTTTTTACGTCAACAAAATTTAAAAAATCGTTATCGCAAAATTTTAAATTCTGATCCACAATCTAAGAGATATCTCAAGATCAACGTTGTTTTGCTCATATGTGAGGCATCGGGGGTAGAGTCAGCAATAATAGCATAATATTTTGATTTCTTCCTTTTCTTCCAATACCTTCTAGTCGCACTCTTTCCACAAACCTTGAATGGAATTTCATTTTGAGGAGTCTTTAGACAGATAAGAGCTTGAACACGTTTCCCCTTCTTGGGCCTTCTTTTACTTTTGCAATATGTTCTCTTCGTAAAGGGACATATTCCGCTAACTGCTCTATCAGACCCAGAAAGTTTCCATTTGTTGGATCCCCAATTTTTTCAGAGGTTCCCCTCTAGAGCTAATCCTCGCTCGCCAAGAAAGAAGACCACGGAGAGCAATCTTTGAAATATATCCCTCAATATTGGTTCTTGAAGCCAGTTCTAGTCGAGTTGAGAATGTATGTCTGATCATCACTTACCTCCTTTCTAACTCTCTCCATTGGATGTAGCACTTTTTGTGGGAAGCGCTTGGTTTCATGCAAAGGTAGCTTGTTGTAAAGCTTCCGCCATCCATATTCCTTTTCCCCATCCACTCGTTACTTAATACAAAACTGACTATTGAATTCGTGTTTTCCCCCCCACTAGTATTATGAAAAGTCTAACATGAAAACAAAATAATGACTCGCATCTCCCTCCATACAAGGCCAATCTCTTCTGAACGCTCTCTCCCGTTCGGCCTTTTTGAAAAAAGAACCGTTTTTTTTTGGAAACCGCTCCTTTTTCCATCACTTGGCAGATCTGACGGCATCAAAGATGACACCATTTTTCACTAAATCCTCAATCACACTGTCAGATCACCACCTGTTTATTCAGAAGTCCCAAATCTGAACTGTAATTATAGTTCCTAACCCCGAATCACATAGCATTTAGAATGTCACGATGTGATCTTCCAAAACAAGTAATCATCTTTAGATCATGTTTCTGAGGTACAAGCTACCCTACCATTGTTTTCTCCTTCATCAGCATTAGCTACACTTTCAAAGAGCTTCGCTGTCTTCAGTATTAGGGTGTTCATGAAAACTGGAGAAACTTCGCAAAGTTTTCTCCTGGCGGCGCCAGGTCGTTAGGCCGCTGTTAGAACTAGTTTTGTAGACTTACGTCACTTTGATTCCAACGTCAAAATATGTCCTGGATCCTTTATTTGAACTTTCATTTTTCTTGCCTTTCTTTACGTTTTTTGAGCACCAATTATGTTGTAGTGTCCCATTTTGAGAATATAACGGTGTGTTTATGCGAAATGATGATAAAATACGGGGTGTAATGGACTCTAAAAATAAGAGCTTGGATTAGTCAAGAATAATAAATTGATTGGGCAGATCATGAAAATAATATTTGAAATAGAATTTTAGAACCTAAATATCAAAATACAAATTTAAAATGTATCAAATGATCATAAACACTATTAGACAATTAAAAATTAGTAATTGAATACTAGGCCTAAACCGACAGTTGCTAAAATAAATACGGAATGTACATTAATCAAACGCTCGTTTAAAGTATAATGAATCTCAAACTGGCTAAACTAATCAAAAACACGACAGTGCAATCACAGGACACGTGAGGGATGGATGATTCATTGACTATTTTCGGTATACTGTATCGCTTGCTGCGCTCTCCACTCCGATTTCCAAGGTCAAGTTTTTTAAGACGTTCACCCAGCGATCTCTATTGTTGTTACCTGTCTTGCAACAATTGGGGTTTACTTCCTTTTCTCTCTCTGTTTATCCTGTCCTCACTCCCATTCCCTCGCGTGAACTGCGCACGGAGTGTTGCGATGCGTACCGCCTCAAGTTGGTTTGTCATAACACCAATAATATTCAGCAACGAGCCAACACGAAACAATACCAAACTATGTCGTCATTGAATAATATTTTCTACGTGCTAATGTGCATACTGCAAACAAGCATGTGAAACCAACCACAAAATGAGTGAGTCGATGAGCCGTCGTTCTCTCTGATTTTTAATAGGAACACTGATTAATTGAAACTTAAAACGACGTTTTCAGTAGAAGTAGCAAACGAATTTATGTGTTGTTTTTTTAATTTTTAACCATCCTACTCCCTCATCATGTTTAGTTTAGATTTTAGATACACAGTAACGTCAGTAACATTTATAATTCACCGTCTTATTACATAGGTACGTTTATAGACGAATTACAACGTCCTCAAATTTTTGCAGCCATAATAAGTAAGTTTATTTGATTTTTTGCCTGTTATGGAACCTTGTTTGATCGTCTTTAAAAGGTAACGCATCCCTTGGATAATCGGGAGTTAACTGTAACCTAATTTATTTATGAAACTGATTACTGTATAATTCAAATTTATAATGAGGGGTAAAAAATCATGGCTCCACATGGTTTGGGCGGTGGACCCCTGGTCCCCAGGCCTGGGCCCCCTGGGGGCCCGGCTCTGTTCCCCTAATTTATATATTTTAACAATTTTTTATTTTATATGTTTAATTATTATCATCAGTTAAAATAAAAAATCGCCGTTACATTAAAATTAAAAAACGCATGTTTTAATTATCCCCTACAGCATGACAAGTGAACAGAAGAGAGCGGGCCCGTGAGCCTGATCCTGTAACAGGGCCCGCATCAAATGTGGGATCCATGGTACAATTTTTATTCAGTTTTTTTAATTTTTTTTCGGAAATTTGGAACTTATTTTCTAAAATTAAATGATAAAAATATTTACCTAACTCACCTGTATGTTTTTCTTTAATTCACGGTTAAATCAATCTCAATCTCCTTAAACAACAACAACGAACAACAACAAACTAAATTAAGCACGACAACAAACTAAACTAGAAGTGTACAAAACAACCAATCACGATAACTTAAAAAAACCATTACCACCAGCAAACAGCTTAGAAATGCAAGATTGAAAGAAACTTAGTTTATTAGCGTGTCGGTATCAATGTCAATACCGACGCTCAGGTTGCAACTTGTAGTGAGCAAGGAGGGAGGGCCGGGAGGGGAGGGGTGAGAGAAGAGTCCCACTGCCTCGCGTCCTGGGCGAGCGGACCCCGGCCCTACGTCCTGGAGCAGCCACAACCACAACGTTCGCGCCACCTCAGTGTTTTAACAATTTTATTGGTTAAATCGGAGCAAAGAAAAGTAATTTAAATGAACATTGCATTATTTCCTGAATATTTTCACCGCATCAGGCCCTGGGCCGATGGTAATGGGGCAATTGATATAAAAAAAATAAAAATACATATTTTAGTCGGCCCGGTCCCCCGTGGCCCCGGCCCCCTATGCATTTGCCCCCCTTGCCCCCCCCTGTCGCCGGGCCTGTTAATAGGCTACAATTAATATTAGTGTCAGATAGAAAGGACAAAGGGACTGTAAATGCACCTAAATTCAATGGCGAGAAGAGCATTTAGTGGGTGCAATTTTCACTAATTCATTGTCGATAGCAATAAATGTAGTATGGAACACGTGCTGAGTTTTATTGCTCCTGCACGACCTCTATTTTCTGAAATGTTAAAGCTTTGGACTTTGCTATGTATATTATTCATTACTAACCTTCCTCTTCAAGTAGTATAAAAAACAAGCAATATATTTTTGTACACGAACTAAGCTACTAAGATCTAATTTGAGCTCAGCTCGAACTAAGGTTTTATGAGAAATCAAATATATGTCTGCATTGATGTGGCGACAAATTACCATTCTTATTTTGTTCCCTGGAAGTTTACAAAACAGATGAACCGGAAAGATGGATAGCGCGCATGTGCAAAGGTTGGGATGGAGCAGGCATTCGATGTAGGGTAAAACAAATTTAAAAAAATTATTCTTCAACGTTCATTAACATACACATAAAAATGGTCTCAAACATTACACTGCTATATCTTACTTGATACTAAAACTATTAGAGAATATTTTTTTCATTTCACTTTTGAATGAGTTCTCAAGGTGGTGCGATCGATTTTTGGTTTGGAAATTTCTTTTTATATTTTAAATTCTTAGCTCTTTAAGAAATTGCTCTGAAGACAGAAAGAGCAGAATTTTGTTTCAACTTGATGTGGGATTACGTTTTTAAAGTAAGAAATGTAGGCAATTTTGTAATTAAGTTCAAAAACAACTGAAAAAATGTGAACATTTTACGGTATTTACATGAGTGAGACGTTTTACAGTTTTTATTACTAAAGGAAATTATATTTTTAAGTAAAATAATCTACGTAGAGTTCCCTGCTGCCGTAATATTGAAACTATGGTCACATATGTGTTAATCACAGTCAACAGTGGATATGTGAGGATTAAAATGACTAACACAACATGTACTAACACGTTTAACCATATGCAAGTTTAATCAATATACCCAAGACCTAGAAGACTTTAAAAGCTGCCAGCATCATTACAGAGATCTCTGCTGCACCAGTATTGAAATTATAAGCACATTTATGAGTAAAGGCGGTGCAGTAAGTTTTGTAAGAAATGTTTTCTCTTAATTTTCAATGAACACATTTGTTTGTCACGACCTTTTAAAATAGCTTTTTTAGACTTGAAAAGTGAAAGAATTTGGTAATTTTTCGAGGGCATTTAAAGCAAAATTTAGGAGCATCTTATAATTAGACTCAAATAAAACTGTTCTAAGTAAGGATATGATCTTTTTATAGTACGTACGTAAAATGTGGCTTGAGGGAGTAACATGTTGATTTTTATAAACAATATAATAAATCAGGACAAAAAATAAAAAAAGTTATTCCCTATGTTGTAACTGTCAAAACTTCACATTAGAGATAAACACAGCTATTATGTATGATATGGGCCTGATTTCAAAATTGTCTAATTAGGCTATTTTAATTGGCTACTTATAATTTCTTCTTAAACTATAAAAAAATGTTTTAAGGGGTTATAAATTTAAACCGTAACAAATATTTTCTTTACCAAAACTCGATTTTTCCAATTCGCTTTAACAGTGTTGATATGCTATGTTTTATCGACTTTATATATATATATAAACATAAAAAGAGTGTGGATGCGTGTTTATTATATTTTTAAAATTATACATTCTCCATAACGCTACAGTACAAAATATGGGCGTAAAAGTACACGAGGTTTAACATTGCTGTTATGGGAGAAAATTCAAGGTAGAATACTGCCTGTATAATAATAATAATAATAATAATATTTTAATAATTATTGTGAAATTGTTTAGACCTTAACACGAGTATTCGACCATACAGTACTGTATATTCTGCACTTTAATTAGTCCAAACTCCAAAAATAAACTGTAGAAGTGACCTTAAAATGTGATTAATAAAATTAATTTTAATGTATATTTTTGAAGACGAATTATTTCAAATGTGTATATTAATAACATGTCGTTTTACAAACGCCTCTGAATACAACGAGGTTGGGGTTTATTTTAATATGCCGATATTAAACAGAAGACAGATACTGTTCTTTAACCACCCAACTATTGATAATAAACGTGTTGGGAAACTGACAGAAATGTCTTCCCCAGAGGGTGGTGCGGGAGGCGCGCTACGACGCGGTGGTGGCAGGTATCAGTGTGGCCGACGCGCCGCGACGTTCAACACCCCACTCTCACTGCAGTGTTGATGTTACTACGGCGGCCGTGTAGTGTTCAATGACTGCGAACAATGTGCTGTCTTGGCGCTCTATTTCTGGCAATCACACTCCTTAAGGGTGAGTAGCCTAAACACTTAATCACAACTTGTAGTTCAACCCTATTTTAATAAACTTTTAGAATACCCATTTGAAAAGAATATTACAACTGGAATGATTCAAAAAGTATGTATGTGTATATACGCATATACAATGTATATACGAATGCTTATTCCGGTTCTTTCAGACATCAATATGTTAATTTGAAATACACTCTGGCCACCTTATAGGCTTTTGGTATCACAAACATTTAAAATAGCATATTCTGATTTGAATTATGTCTTATTAAATACTGATGCTTCTGCAGTTACTTACATTCTCCATAGGGTTTGAGACTCTAAAATTATAAATAAGAAATTTGTAAGAATCATCAATTGATTAGTATAAATAATTAATTATTTAATCCGAGCCAAAATAAACGTAAATAAAAATAAAAATCGTTAAATAGTTCGTTTATAATTAGATTTAGTTACGATGGATTAAATCAAACACAATTATAAAAAAGCTGAGTACAGTAAACAATTCGAAAGTGAAAAAATGCATTAATCCATTCACATCGACTACCGTTAGCTAATAAGCCAAATCAAGTTGTAATAGATTTAAATTTTGTTATTTGTCTAACTAAATAGTACTGTACACACGTATTCATGGATAATTAAGATACCAAGGGACTGATAAAAAAAAGTACTTGTCGGCCCACTCACAGATCATATAGTTTTTGTGGGGACTTTTCACTATATATATATATATATATATATATATATATATATATATATATATATATATAGATAAGATATATATATATATATATATATATATATATATATATATATATCTTGTTAACTGATCTCGTAGTGTTGGAATTGCAATTGAGTATTGAAAATTGCAGAGTTGGCATGTTGCAACTTTTGGAATTTACGAATTATGGAACATTTTTAACCATTAAAATTACCTTTTTTTAATAAGTTATTAAATTGTAAACATGAAATTACGATAAATTGTAGTAGCTTCTCATGTCACATGTATTTGTAGCCTAAATGTATCTGTGGATAAAGGCAGAATCGCATGAAAGAAAATTCCCACAACAGTAAGAATTCTCAGTTGTTCTTCGTGTATCCATCCATTAAGATGGCATTTTCAAATGTTATTACCATACTCGTGAAGTTCTTGATTATTAAAATATCTGAAAATTGTCTTTGACTATTATGATATTCATAACGGCTCAGAAATTCAATATAAATTCTTAGAATAAAGTGTTGGAATTTAAATTATGTATGGTTAGACAAGCTTACTTATTAGTTACAACTATAGCACCAGCTTAGAGTACTTTTACTATCTCACTTATATGAAAGTAATAGTTTTTGTTGCAACGAAGTGTACGTTCAAAAATAAACTTAGATGAAGTAAAAACAATAGAAAATAAGAAGGAAATATTAGGGAATGAATTATTTTCATTACAAAAAAGAATGAATGATAGTTTATCTAATCAATAATGTTATATTTTAATATAACCTTAGAAGAAACATGTTTGTAAATTAGGTCAGAAAATAGTAAAACAACACGTCCGTGTCCAATAGGTCATGTAATGACAAACAATAGTAACTTATTGTATGAGTATCTGTATGTTTGATCGTATTGCAACATATCAAGTGTATAAAAATGGGGAGCTCACAACTACTGTAGGCAATCTTTACTGTTTTATTTATTTATTTTCTGACCTTATGAAGTTTATAGGTGCTATGCGCAATTGATTTTTGCTTTACACAGCGTGGGTCAGGTAGGTCCTTATACCGTGTGTTAATGTACTCATCGAGAAAACAGTAGGAGTAACATTCGTACATATGTCAATCGGCGTATTTTTATAATGTTGTGGTAGATTCATATAACACAATACAACCTTATGCTATCTATTAATGTCCCATTGAAATAAATATGTTGTTAAGATTAATTTTCACTATTAATGTTAAAGTGAAATAAACCTAAAAAATGAGTAAAATAAATATATAGTTTAGTATTTAAATGATTACCATATTATATACATTGAATAGTAGTACAAAATACAAAAAATAATGAATGTCAGAAAAAGTGACAAAATTAGAAGTTTATTTTAAATTAAAATCTTCTTTTGTTCGAGGCAACACTGGTTTCAATGTCACAACTATTCTTATGTAGTAGTTATGTTTTAAACGTATTCAGTGAGAAAGGTTTCTGCTGACATTTCGTGAATCGAAGAACGGCAACAGTATATGTATTCGTCACTGATGAATAAAAACTTATGTGTATCGAATTAAAGGTTTAAACGCACGCACATTTGCTTGGCAGTATGGAAATCTCAAGCACCTATCTTATTTTACTAACGTCTTTGGATTTTATCAATTCTACAGTAAATTTAGCAGACTTACTGGTTGGATAAATCTATTCAAAGCTAAAGTTCCTCTTACACCATTTAACTTGTTCCGTCGTTTCATTCACTACGTCCAGACTGAATTGTGCAGAATAGTGTGAATAGTGTGGCCGGACCTAGCCGTACCGAATTTGCCGAACCTTTTGGTTTACACACGCAAGCCGCTGTAAGCCGGACTTGGGCTTGGTTTAGATCGTCACTTGGATTTTTGGCCGACAACTTTTCATATTGTATGTTGAATCCTCTGACCGACACTTGAGCGTGCTAACTACAGGCAAGCCTGGTACAGTCTGGTGAGTCGGACTGAATGTGATAGTGTACCCTGCATAAGTTGAACAAGTAGAACTTTCTCTGACATGTCACTTGGGTTTTTGGCCGAAAACTTTCCATATTGTATGTCGAATCCTCTGACCGACACCTGAGCGTGCTAAACTGCAGGCAAACCTGGTACAATCTGCTTAGTCGGACCAAATGTGATTGTGCATAAGTTGAATAAGTAGAATTTTCTTTGACATGTTCGTGTTTAAACTTTTATACAAAAACGAGACTTTATGGATTGTATGGAGAATTGACTACATCTTGGAAGTGTTGCTGTTCTTAGTTTCACTAAATGTCAGCAAAAAAGAGAACGCTTTTAAACGGTACAACTTCTACATAGGAACATGTTTGATGTTAAAATTCGAGTATGCCTAACCTCGAAGAAAATTAAAATTACCTTCCAGATTTGTAACATATCCGAACAATAAGAAAACATTTAAAGCTATTTTTATTTGGTAATACTTTTCAACGTTTGCCGCGTATTAATTGTTTGGATGCTGTACTAAATTATCTACATACGTTTTCTAAACGAGAACACACTTTCCAAAGAAGAACACACTTTTATTTATACATTTATTTTAGGTTAACAACAAAAAACTTTATAAAGTAAAAATGAGTACCGATGCTACACTGGGTTTAGTATGGCTTTCAAGTGGCATTGTTTTCTTCTTAAACTCTTCTCACAAGAACGTAGCCAGAAAAACACTTTGGGGGGTCCAGACAACTGATATTTTCCCGTAGGGGGCAAAGAGTAAGGTCCCATAAAGTTCTTGGGCTGTTTCTTTGTTGATAACGATCATTCAGCAGTACATGTCAGTAATATTGCCGAATTCTTTAAATAATAATAAACGTTTATTAAAAGAATTTGGGGTCTGGACCCCCTTGGACTCCCTCGCTGGCTACGCCCTTGTCTTCTCAATATTTTACATTTAATTACTTAGATTCTAGAATTTATTTAAATAATATGGAGTTGTATGTTTTTTTATTATGCATGATTGTTATGGATAAGTTTATACAATATACTTATGTTACATAGTGTAGTAAAATTCTAATTAATTCGGAAATATTTCCTACTCCCTCATCCTTAATTACTAGAAATCCCAATTAAAAATATTCTACTACCATAAAGAGCAAAAACGGTGGTACTTCCCGGATTACTCCTATACTTGTTCATTTGAAAAAAAGGCAACAAAACTTGAAACTTGCATGGACACTATTATGTTCAAATGATCGAACCTGGGCCGCTTGGAACATGTGCACTATGTAAATGACTAGAGAGAGAGGGCGTGGTTACCGAGGTACCGCGTGCTACGAGTTAATATGCGTTAGAGTGCAGTCTGCACTCATTGCGATATATATCATTTGTAATAAACAAGAGTAGGATTGGCAATAATAATACAGAGAGCTCCATTCAATTACTTATTTTAATTGTGGTCTGCAATCTAATGGCTGATTTTACAGTTGGTTACAATACAAGATCAGATATGGCCTACTCTAATCATAAAACACACAGTGCAGTGAGTAAAAATAGTATTCCTTAAAAAATTAAATACAATTTAAAATCTGTTTTATCTTTAGTCTTTTACCACTATTGATATGGCTTTGAAGTATATTGTAGTTTACTTTTGAATACATCTAAACTTTCATCTCAGTGTATGTTTGAACAAAATATTTGTAGGTACTAAAAATATACCAATGAACAGTTTAGTTATTTTTACTGACATTTTTCTAAACAATAAAGATTTACTTCGACCTTTATACTAATTTGTTATTTTCAGATTCAATATTAAAAAAGTTTGGTACATCAGGATGCATGTTGTTACATTCTATTACGTAAATATCTTCATAGATATTGACACAATTATAAGTAAAAGGTCTTTCTCAAGAAGTGCAATATTTAATGAAAAGCAAAACATGAGTACTATACAAAACAATCCAATTTTAAGATAAAGAGGGTTTTAAGTTCAGTTCCAATATAGGTCGTACTGTTAGAGATAACCTCTCCACACTTTAACTCTATCCGATTAGACACATAGTCCTAATTGTGTGTAATCGCAGTTGCGTGAAGTATTCGCTATATACTGGATAAACTAGATTGTTAAATACCGTTAGTTTATTACATGTATCATCTTATTTTTATTTGTTTATTACAATACTTTTTTAATTGAAATATTTGTTTATTAAAATGTATTTTTCACTTGTTTCTCACTACTCAAAGATACGCTTTTCTCATATAAACGTATGGGATTAATGCCTCTATACTCTCCCACCTCTCTCAAATAATCAAAATAACTTATATGTACAAGACAGGAGTACGGCAAACCACTTTTCGCTGTGGCTGCATACTCAATTTTAAATACATGTTATTCTCGAGATATCATGCAGACAAATCTACACTGATGGACAACAGAAACTATTAGAATACATAAATTTACACATACATCTTATTTATACAGTACGGAGAAAGAATAATACAGTGGCAAGTTCATTTTAAAATTTTGTGACAGTGAACTCTTTCCTTGTAGTATCCTCCATACATTACCGGAACATCTGTTATTGATAACTGCTATGAAACCTAACTCAATAGAAAATGTATTATATAGCAAGATATCTCGACGAATACCATCTGTTGTAATAATTGATAGCACAATGTTTTATCAAACCTAATTTCTACAAAGACAAGAAGGAGTTCTATGATGAAACGTGCCCAACTATAGAATTTTACAGATCGTCAATCAAGCCTGTCACTCAGTAGACACAATTTCCCTTTTATTAGTGGACAGGATGTAAAAGTTCTTTTCTATGCACAATTGAGTCCATGACATTGTCAGACTCTAGACACTTCCCTAAGAAAAAGGTGAACTGGAGCTAAACTCGACATTTGTATTGAATCAGCCCTTCCAAACATAGCTACCAGTCGTATAGATTAGGAAATGTAAAATGGCATAAAATACTGCATGCAACGTCATCGAAAATGTTTTACACGAACTAACAACAAAAGTTTATTCCAGAATTAAAAAACGAGTTAGAGAACTATTTTTGTGTGACTATTATATGCTACAGATACCAAATAATTTGCCTTTCATCTGTTCCAACCCACAAGCAACTATATCACATAGGCCTCTGTAAACAAACGCTCAATGACCACCAATCTTACAACAGAGCTTGTGTTTAAGGTTTCGATTACAGACAGACACAGCGTTAACCGATACATGAAGAATGCCAATGTTTAGCGAACTTTTCTGAACAAGTGATATTCTCTTTACCAAGTACAGATGTAGCAGTGACAGCCTTCATGTATCATATTCAATATCGACAGCTAAATAGAATCCTCTCAAAAACTTTTGCAGAAGTTGGTTGGTTTAGACAACAAAGTTCATTTCAACATCCTTATGATGTGCATCGTCTCTCTCTCTCTCTCTCTCTCTCTCTCTCCCCTCTCTCCCTCCCTCCCCTCTCTCTCTCTCCTCTCTCTCCCTCTCTCTCCCTCCCTCTCTCTCTCTCTCTCTCTCTCTCTCTCTCTCTCTCTCTCTCTCTCTCTCTCTCTCCAGGTCAAAATACATTCCACAGCTCCCGTGAGTGTAAGTTGGTAAATAAGTTATAAGGTTAAACCTGGAAGACTTCATCTTAACACTCCTTGGGCGAAAAAGAAAGCATTCAAAGCATAATCCTTCAGTCTACTGACAATATCGATGCAGATCTCAGGGCAGAATAACAATGACCATGGAGGGGGGATAGATGTAATATCGTCAGGGCACAAGTCGATTTGAACATAGTTTTGTAAGTATGATATTCCGACCTCAATGGAGATATGACAGATTCACGATGTTCAAATGTAATGTATTTTATCCCAGTGGATAATTAATAATACAAACTATGTTAAGAGGATAAAATATCACTCATCCCAATTACAGCTAGACAAAAGTCACCCATCATCAGACTGTTACATTTAAAGAATTTAAATTTCCTTATCAAAATTTCGAGAAGTGTTGAGAAAGAAAGAGGTATGCGTAGTATTAGTAAAACAAAGGCCTTTATTCTTACCTGGAAGTATGTGAACACACGTACACGAACACTTCATGTGCTTGTTAGTAGGATCCCTTAGTTTCATTTGGTAGTTCAATCTAAGTATATTTATATGTTTGTTTATACATATATAAATTTATTTATGTATAATTCATTTATACATATATAAAATATTATACATATATAAATGTATTTATATTTTAACAGTTTTTACATTACTTAGTGTAAACAGTTTTCAGTTTTGGATTCATTAGTTGACATTAAATTTCATAGTTTATTATATCCAATACGTATATTATATCGTCCTAAAATACGTGTAAACTATTATAAGAACACCTCACCTAGTGTCAATCGAGATCATATTAGAATGGTGAGTGCCACTATTGTCTACGTAATCGTTATCGGTTCTGAAGTAGAGTATGTTATCGGTTCTGAAGGATTGTACATGAGAATAGAGTATGTTATCGGTTCTGAAGGATTGTACATGAGAATGGAGTATGTTATCCGTTCTGAAGGATTGTACATGAGAATAGAGTATGTATCCGTTCTGAAGGATTTTACATGAGAATATAGTATGTTATCGGTTCTGAAGGATTGTACATGAGAATAGAGTATGTTATCGGTGAAGGCAAGGGCAGGTCACAATGTGTGCGATGTTGTTGGCCCGAGTCCAAGCCCGGCGCCTTCTGCCCTTAACGGTGTCAAACTCCCGCTTAAACGTGCTTTATTTGTTACTGCATCTATATATTCTGTTTTCTTTTTGCGCCAAATAGCCTACACAGTGTTTTTGCCCACGATTCTCACATTCGGCATATTCTGTGCTATAAACACATTTTCTCTCTATATAGACTGACAAACTTATCCATGCATTGTTCACTCTTTTTGCGCCAAATAGCCTACACAGTGTTTTTGTCCACGATTCTCACATTCGGCATATTCTGTGCTATAAACACATTTTCTCTCTATATAGACTGACAAACTTATCCATGCATTGTTCACTCTTTTTGCGCCAAATAGCCTACACAGTGTTTTTGTCCACGATTCTCACATTCGGCATATTCTGTGCTATAAACACATTTTCTCTCTATATAGACTGACAAACTTATCCATGCATTGTTCACTCTTTGTCTCCCATTGCAATAAAGTTCTCCGTTTAAGTGAACCAAGTTAACGATAGCGTAAAATTATAAATACACTGTATAAAAATCATAAATAATGTTTAGAAATGTGTCGTTCTTAAACTGCTAACAATTATAATAATAATACCTAATTTTCAATACACACATAATTTGTCGCCCAAGGGTGAACTGAGTAAGTAATAAATTCATATTTCATTGGTTCAAAAAATAGTAGCTATATGTAAAATTGTCTTTGTTTACATTTTTTGTGTTTAACTTATTCTTGATTACCTGAAACTATAATAGTAAAAATTCAAATTTCGACAGTTTGAAAACCACAAAGGTGAGTTTAATGAAACTAAATATATCAATTTTGTATTACAGTACTTACTTATGTACTTTTCATACTTATGGCAAACATTGTGTGTGGGACAATTAAATTTCACCCAAATGGTTTCACGGGAAGTGAAGGTATTAACACTGAGTACGAGTAATTCCTTCATACCGATCATCACCGAATCTCCGACTCTAATCTCGAAACTCATTCTTGAGCTGCTGAGAGTGCTTCTGAGTCAGCAATGGCAACTAGAGAAATCGACTCGCGTTTATCTCGCCATTTAAAACATTTCCAAACAAATGGTTCTAACTTTTAACTCGCTCTATCAGGAATATATTTTTTGTTATTTTAATTCAAAATTTTATAATTGAAACAAAATGCCAAACTGTTGAATATTTTATAGTTATATGAGTTGCAGTTTTGAACTGCATTAACAAAGTTTTTCATTAAACACTTTTTACCATTCCCTCTGCTGTGTTATGATAAAGTATTGTTATAGCAATTATATAGGTGCCGGTTAGACAACAAACCTTATATAAAACCAAATATACAATTATGATGGTATTATTTTACTCCATTATGAGATGAGTTTTTAATAGATACACACATATAAACAAACGAGGCAATGGTCTGTGAATACACATTGGTAAATGTTATAAAATCTTTAAAAAGGAAAAATAATATATAATACAAGGTTCGTTTTCTTACTATAATATGAAAATAGCTAACATTAGCACTTTTATTTTGTAAATAAAATGTGCTAATGCACAAACATTACAAACATGCACAACAAACAACTCTCTAGTTTACTTGTTATCGGTCCTAAACAATGACGAGTTCATCTTTTGGCAGTTTGAGAACTAATTTTACTAACTCTCTTCACTGTTTGATTTTATGTTGTGTTTCGTGAAATTTTGAGACAAAACTATAACGATTTCATTATTTTTAAATTAGAAAAAATATTATTTAAATTATTTGCAACAACTAGTTGTAGTCATTTAAAACATATTTCCAATTTCCTCCAAGAGTCTCCAATTATTGTTTGTTAGTTGCTAGGAGCTATTGTGTAGGAAATAGGAAACAGGATTTTTAGGATATTTGCTATCTTTTAGCGCTGCAAATATCACCAACACTACGTTTCTAGAACTGCAATCTGATTTCTTCTTCAGGTAAATAACTAATCTAACTCATAATTAGAAACTAGGTTAAAATAAACAAATCATATGCATAAGTCACGTTGTGTGTCAACTTCAGTAATTCTCAAGATGTCCAGACAGACAGACAATCGATCAGAAAATGTTTATATTCCCCGGTAGACATAATCAGCGAGGACAGAATAATATGTGCCAGCCGACTAAATGATAGATAGGCTTCAAGGACGCTCAGCCAAATCCCATGGCTAGACATGCACCATAATAGAACTAACTCATTATTGTCTACGTAGAAATAAGTCTTTCTCAATATACCTTGTGAATAGTTAGGCTACATGCCATGTGTATGCCACGTGTTAAAATGTTATATAATTATACTCAGTTTATTTACAAATTAATTTATTCTAAGATTTTCTCGTTGCCGTCATGATTATCCTAAAGACAATATTTTACATTGATGTCCATAAATTATTTAAAAAAATGTTCACTAAGGTAATTCCCATATAATATATCGACCATCGTCAAAATTGACGTCTGTACAGAAATAAAGCCTATTATTGCTTGTTAGGGAAATGGTTCTTCATACTATATATTTACTAATTAACTCAAACAATGTTCTATAATAATAATTATTATATTTTTGGCATTATATTATACGAGTACTTCTTATATAGGCCTAAGAGTAGCTTAGTTACGCAAGTTATCGATTTCTTCTATGCCATCACCAAGGACAGATTTTAAAACGTATTTAATTGAAGTCTTTAAACTGTTTGAAGGTTGATATAAACGAGCTATTTTGAGATTGATTGTAAAAGCCAAAGTAAATTGAATTCCCGCGTGATGAGGAGCGCGGCGTGGCGGTGTTCATCGCTTATCATCGTGTTCATCGCTTATCATCGTGTTTATCGCTTATCATCGTGTTCATCGCTTATCATCGTGTTTATCGCTTATCATCGTGTTTATCGCTTATCATCGTGTTCATCACTTCGTTCCGATAATCATCGACACTACAAAAACTTCAATATTCATGTTGAGAATAAAAATTATGAATATGCTAAAACTTGGTGTAACAGGTTTAACATGTGGTGTATGCAAGGATCTATTCTTGTGCGTAAGATACAGTTCTGTACAAGAGTACCTTTTAAGATGAAACGGTCTTGAGGTTGAGAAGATAAAAGACTTGACTTAGTGAGGCAACACAAATTTCTGAGCTTTGTTCCGAACGACAACACATACGCGAAGGCGTCTTAAGACGATAACGTTAGAAAAAGAGAACAGAACAGATTTATGTTAAATTATCTTCTAGAAACCATTATTTACCTAAATGATGATAGAAATATTTCGTTGTCAATGTCAAGGTTACAGACATTCTGTGTATGTCGTGTTTGTTGACATATTATGCCTTGTTACAACAAACACAGTTTGACTTTTTCCAATGTTAATTAATGTCGGAGTTCTAGATGGCCGTTCTCTAAGAGGCAATGTGAACATAACGTGAATATACTAGAGAGAATAGATCGTAAATAAATATTTTCTTCCATTGCCCATTATATACGTCAGTTATGCTAGTGAACATCCATCGTTCATGTCAGAGTTTAAAGTGACGATCCTCCAAGATAGTTTAAAAAACACTTTTTTAGAGCAGATAGCTGATTTCTATATAATATGTATTTATATTTATTATATATAAATATATATATATATATATATATATATATACATAACCATTACCAAAACACACACACACACACACACACACACACACACACACACACACACATTTATTTATTTATATAGAGCAGATTTATATATTTTTATTGGAAAATAAGTTACTGAGATGGAGGTTTCTCTAGAGGTCTGTCATCAACGCTAGGATGTGAGGGAAGATCCCTTTAAGACCTTGCACTCCGAATAATGGTTGGGGTGCATGCCAAATAAGTGGGTGCAGCGTCACGTGATGAAGTAGTTAGTGTAAATGGGTCAGGTGATGTAACGTCTACTAGGAGATCTTTAAGCATATGGTGGAAAATGAGAGAATCGTGATAACAGCACAGAATGGAGTATATATCACAATAAATAAAACAAAATTTTAGGTGAAGTAATTTAATGAACACAGACTCACGCTTTACGTAAAGTAATTTTATAAACTAAAAATGTGTTTTCCTCTTTTTATAAAAAGTAGAGAGCAATCCTCTATTTAACCTTATTTTGTCCAGTCCTTATGGACACCTGGGATTTCATCTTCAGGTACTAAGGTATGAAATCTATCGTTGAAGATGAAATCCCAGCTTTCGAAATGTACATAGTATGAAAAATAAAAGTTAAAAAAGTGTTAAAAGGTTTATACATATTGTGTTATATATATTTATAAAACACTTTTCGAGGCTACATCTCTAATATAAATAAAATATTGCTTGGCTTTGATATTTTTATAAATATGAAGGCGAGTAAGATGTTCTTACGGATTCTTTGGAACACTGCACTTATTTCTATATTTCTATATTTCCCTTGGTGAAATTTTATAAAATGATACATACTTTATTTTCTTTACAATTGGAAATGACCATGTGGGAAATTTTTTACCAAGCAAGATGGACCTGATAAACCGTGTAAGGAATCCACAATTTAGATGTAGAGTTCGAAACGGGACTAAAATTTCGAAATGCACGTTGATCCAACTGAAACTACTAGAAATACGTGTAAGCTGGACACGAAATAACGGTGTCCAGGAGCAGCGTACACCGAATTCTTGACTCTTAAGAGGCGAAACATAACTTAATTGGGCAACCAGACCTCCGTCTCATATACTCCTAAGCACATCACTGGCCGCTAGATTGCACTACTGGTAAGGGCATTTTATTCTTTTACAATTTTTAAATTTGATTCTTATGCTATGCTCGATTTATCTGGACAGAATACGTTGCAGAACTAAGATTACATTCAAATCAATATTGGCAAGAAAAGGTTCAGTGAGTGGGTTCCGGATATTCTATATTTGAGAATATGCATAACCTGTAATTTAGCAGGAAAACTAAATAAAATGTAGTAATCTAGATTCCCTTACCGTATTATATCACCTTTTATGATGTTAGGTTTATTACCTTCCCCTATTCTCGACACAGTTTCAGTTTTCCCGTAATGGAGTCGTCACGTAAAGTCTGTTATAGACTAACCATGCAATGAGGTTTACGTATATGAATTTTCCAGAGACCATTAGGCTACTTACTTCAGTGAAGGCTGACTTACTTTAGTAAAGTTTTTGTCACTAACGGTTACGTTACAGTCTAAATAGTATATGTATATTAGTTTTAACGCTGTAAAATGTTATATTGATGCAATTTTATTTCAAACTATTTTTCAGAATACATCACATGAAATGTATAAAATAAAGAATTGTTAGGAAATGATAATAATATATTAAACTGTATAATATTGTCTGTTGCAGGGACGTGGGGGCTGCGTAACGTGACTCTGCTGATCAACCCTCCCGTGGTGGAGAGGGGCAAGAACGTGGAGCTGGTGTGTAAGTACGACCTCCAGGGGGCGTCCCTCTACACTATCAAGTTCTACAGAGGTAATCACGAGTTCTACCGCTACAATCCTATGGATGTTCCGCCAGTCAAACTTTTCCTGTTTCCTGGGCTTGATGTTGATGTAAGTATGTGCCTCTGAAAAAAGTAACTTATTCAGTGTTACGAGCTAAATATATGAAATTATTCTTATGCTCTTCAGCAAACAATTCACAATTTACAATAAGATTTACACCATAGTGCAGGACTCTTTTACATTGATTGGTAAACAAGAGAAAATTTCAGTATATCAATACCATAACTTCCATATGGCTATTATAAATAAGTAACTGTTTCCAAAGAGCTAAGGTAATTTTTAATGTCACGTCACTGCAAATTTTCAGTAAAATCTCACGGGAGTATGCTATACTCAGATCATTGGCTGAGCGTTAGCTAAGCTTATCACTCAGGGATAAAATATCTCTTATTATCTGTATGTCCGCAGTTTATCTCGAAACCTAACAGAGCTATCTATACAGTTGAAATTTGGAATGAAGGTTAATAAATATAGGCAACATTGATTTGGATAGTCGTTCCATTGCAATTTGGCTGAACGTGAGCGTAATATAACTTTCCGCAGGGCAGATAACACAAAAACGATATTTTTCTATCACTTCATTTTCTTACTGTACTCCCCACGATGTTTCAGAATTATGTACACCGATTTTAGAGGGTTTTTTGGGGGGGTTACATAATCCATACTTACTACATGATAACTTGAGAACGAACTTGAAGTATAGATGTTATATTTTGCATGAACGTTCATTTCTACATAGAAGAATCCAGTTCGACTTCCGTCCATGGTATTTCAGGATGATATTACGAGAATGAATTTAAAATTGCATGAAACTTTCTTTTCACTTGGGCAAGGTCGAGTTGGATAATGGCGTATACCCTCACCACACGGGATTTGGCTGAAACTCAGCAAAGCCTAACTGTCTTTATCATTGGGCCTTCACTTAGAGGAGTATATTTGGCAATATTTTAAGTTTACTTAGTATTTTATATGTTCTACTTTCGATACTATCATAATAGGCATTATTACTACGTGAGGAGATTTTTGCTGGGCAAAATACTGTCCTCGCCCTCGCAACGATATCGGTAACCTTCTTCAGATAACTATGCAATAGTCGTCTTGATTAAAGTTATGATATCATGTCCCCTTACCGATTATAGTGTCTCAAAAATGTAAACTCTTAAAAAATAATTATAGTTCCGTTTTAAAATAGGCCAGATACATTGCTGTTATTTGCATTTGTGTTCACGTTGCCATATTTAGAAAAATTTAAATCTTTAGGCCTATTTTTTAAGATTTAAGATCTATTTTCAACCTTTTTACGTCTGTTTTGAATGGTTTCGAGAATTTTGTTAAAATTAGTACTAATCAGGTTTTATAGCAAGATTTTCTTCCATTCAATACTATTTTGGTGGAGGGGTTTTCTCATTGGTGATATGCATTCCTTTATAAGTAATGAATAAGGCGCAGAAGACAAAATTTTACTAGTTTTCCTACTCTAAAATGGCCTTATTAGTTAGTCCTACAGCCATTCATGCTAACTTCAGCCTTACCGTCATGCACTATAACATACTCTCAATCTGTTGGACTAACTTTTAGCCCGTCTCTAAATCTCTAAATTTCCATTTAAAGAGTTCAATACACGGCATATAAAACAACACACTTTTGAAGAGGATCAACATAGCCTAAGTATCAAACACCATGTTAATTCCGTAATTTAATTTCCTGTGGGTTTGTTTAGCCACTTTTCCACTGTAAGTATCTATCAAGAAGGTCTATAATGATATCTATAAGTATTTACATAAACAATATAAAGACCATGAAATTGTTCGATCTAGCCCGATTTCATGATACTCGCGCGTACGCCCGAAAGCTCCCAAATGTGCGTCCGATATACGAGTAAATAATAATTACATTTCTGACAATTATCATATTTATTTCTGGATATGAGTAAATGGTATCTGTTTCGAACCAATTACATTTCTGATGCTACAATTGACTTCGCTTGCTCTGATGCCCCATAAAGAATATATATACTCCAACGTATATATGAAATGAAAGAAGGTTTATTTCCGTTACAGTTACAAAACTATTACAATCAATTTTAATATCTGAATTTATAATTAATATATATATATATATATATATATATATATATATATATATATTATATATATATATATATACAATAAATAAATAAAAGTATTATACATAGCGTATGGAAATTAGCCTACATGGGCAAGCAGCCTGTGCGTAGGCTAGAGTCGTATTATTAATAAATAGTATGTATATAAAACTAATCCCCAAGGAATGTAGCACTGATATACCTCTTACAGCAAAGTTACTGTAGTCTATATTAAATAAAAAAGTTTATCGCCATTAGTGTATTCCAGTACCTGTCAACCGGTTTTTTTTTTCAAGTTTACTGCCGAAGGTGGATGTGAAGTGGGAGATACATGTAGTATTCAGTAATGTCTACTGTAGTAGTTAGTCGTACGTAATTTTATAATCATGAGCAAACAGTTGGTACAAGAAATGGTCATGATCGCCCACACTCGGACAGTAACACGGCCTCGGCCACCTCAAGTCCAATATGCAGTAGAAAATTTGTTAACTTTATGTTTGAATATTTCAATAGACTACAAGGTTCGAATAAACAAATGTTACTAAATTTGTTACATATATTTCTAAATAAGGTATGAATTATATAACATGAGTTAATAATTGGATATGATTCAATTAGTGGTATAACAGAGATCCCCACTCTATTAGAGTGCCTTATAAGTGCCTAGTATTATAAAAATGTGACGTTAAAGAGAAAATTGAAGAACAATTTTTTTATATATGTTTGTTAATATACTTTTTATTTACAACTGGCGTAAGGAAAGAATTGCTGTTTCATGAAACAGATTGTAAGTCGGATATGTTTTACATTTCCTAAACCCTGCTTTTAAAATACTTTTCTGGATAACAATAAGAGGTTCAAAGACCGATTTCCGAGCTCCGAGCTCGGGATATATATATATATATATATATATATATATATATATATATATATATATATATATATATAAAAGAGCCAAATGGGTCCAGTCATTCTCGAGATTAGCGCTTAACAACACAGTTCGCAATTCATTTCTGTTTATAACAATATTCTATGGTTTAGGGTGTGTTTTATACCTTGGAATTTCTTTTGGTCACCCATTTTTTTTATTATTTCATATTGATACAAAAATATAAAACTCATCTGGTAGTATGGTGTAAGCCAAATTTACTGATGATTCATGGTTAGTTCTCTAGATTACTTACAGGTTAGTTTGATCGTACGTTTGACATATGTGGCTTATGTTCTGTATGATATTATGATGTTACAGCCAAAAATCTTGTTACTCTAAAACCAAATTTTCACCTGTTATTACAGCTGGACTTGTCCCACGACAGTAACGTCGTGATACAAGGCGCAGACTACAGCCTGGCGGGGAACATCAGCTGTGAGGTGTCTACTGATGTGCCGCCACATCACCACTGACATAGCTACAAAACTGTCTCTCAGTAGTCGGTAAGTTATACAATCAACTAGGCCTATCTACTCTACACTATTATTGGCTCGATGAGGAGAAGAGCAGTCCTAAGCCAACCTGATGTTGATATACATACATTCATAACATCAGCTGTGAGGTGTCTACTGATGTGCCGCAATCACCACTGACATAGCTACAAACTGTCTCTCAGTAGTCGGTAAGTTATACAATCAACTAGGCCTATCTACTCTACAACTATTATTGGCTCGATGAGGAGAAGAGCAGTCTAAGCCAACCTGATGTTGATATACATACATTCATAACATCAGCTGTGAGGTGTCTACTGATGTGCCGCACATCACCACTGACATCACTACTAACTGTCTCTCAGTAGTCGGTAGTTTATACAATCAACTAGGCCTACTCTACACTATTATTGGCTCGATGAGGAGAAGAACAGTCCTAAGCCAACCTGATGTTGATATACATACATTCATAACATCAGCTGTGAGGTGTCTACTGATGTGCCGCACATCACCACTGACATCGCTACAAACTGTCTCTCAGTAGTCGGTAAGTTATACAATCAACTAGGCCTACTCTACACTATTATTGACCCGATGAGGAGAAGAGCAGTCCTAAGCCAACCTGATGTTGATATACATACATTCATAACATCAGCTGTGAGGTGTCTACTGATGTGCCGCACATCACCACTGACATCGCTACTAACTGTCTCTCAGTAGTCGGTAAGTTATACAATCAACTAGGCCTACTCTACACTATTATTGGCTCGATGAGGAGAAGAGCAGTCCTAAGCCAACCTGATGTTGATATACATACATTCATAACATCAGCTGTGAGGTGTCTACTGATGTGCCGCACATCACCACTGACATCGCTACAAACTGTCTCTCAGTAGTCGGTAAGTTATACAATCAACTAGGCCTATCTACTCTACACTATTATTGGCTCGATGAGGAGAAGAGCAGTCCTAAGCCAACCTGATGTTGATATACATACATTCATAACATCAGCTGTGAGGTGTCTACTGATGTGCCGCACATCACCACTGACATCGCTACAAACTGTCTCTCAGTAGTCGGTAAGTTATACTATCAACTAGGCCTATCTACTCTACACTATTATTGGCTCGATGAGGAGAAGAGCAGTCCTAAGCCAACCTGATGTTGATATACATACATTCATAACATCAGCTGTGAGGTGTCTACTGATGTGCCGCACATCACCACTGACATCGCTACTAAACTGTCTCTCAGTAGTCGGTAAGTTATACAATCAACTAGGCCTATCTACTCTACACTATTATTGGCTCGATGAGGAGAAGAGCAGTCCTAAGCCAACCTGATGTTGATATACATACATTCATAACATCAGCTGTGAGGTGTCTACTGATGTGCCGCACATCACCACTGACATCGCTACAAACTGTCTCTCAGTAGTCGGTAAGTTATACTATCAACTAGGCCTATCTACTCTACACTATTATTGGCTCGATGAGGAGAAGAGCAGTCCTAAGCCAACCTGATGTTGATATACATACATTCATAACATCAGCTGTGAGGTGTCTACTGATGTGCCGCACATCACCACTGACATCGCTACAAACTGTCTCTCAGTAGTCGGTAAGTTATACAATCAACTAGGCCTATCTACTCTACACTATTATTGGCTCGATGAGGAGAAGAGCAGTCCTAAGCCAACCTGATGTTGATATACATACATTCATAACATCAGCTGTGAGGTGTCTACTGATGTGCCGCACATCACCACTGACATCGCTACTAACTGTCTCTCAGTAGTCGGTAAGTTATACAATCAACTAGGCCTACTCTACACTATTATTGGCCCGGTGATGAGAAGAGCAGTCCTAAGCCAACCTGATGTTGATATACATACATTCATAATAACAACATAAAAAATATAAAGAATATGTAGTCAATTTCATTATACGCTATATAATTGTTTTAAAATATATAGTTGATAAGGCACAGAAGTTATATTCTTTGTATTTGTTAGGACATACGTCCAAAGGTCACAGCGATAAGGGTGTCCTGCATGTACTTTACCCAATGTGACGGCAGACACAATAAACCTACAGTTGAGCGAACACGCTTGTATTTTATTTGCCACTTACCATATGACATATACATACATTCAGACCGTCCCCGATGAGCTTAGAGTGAGATTCAAATGTTGCTTCTCTGGGCCTTCTTTATTTGAAAAACATTAACAAAATCTTGTTAACTTTAAATTAACAAATTGTTTCTTTTGGCACTGTCACAAAAACATTTTAACACGTCTCTGTATAAAACTTCAAGAAAACGTTACTTCCCTCACTACAAGCCTATAGTATTCCCAAGATCTTATTGACTAGCAGCTTGAAATTATTATACTTCACTGATTCTATAATATGGGGGGAACGATGTTCCCTTCTCGGTAAATATTTTTTATATATAAATTACTTAAAATTTAAAACAGAATATCTTTTAGGGAGATTATTAAAAGTTTTGCTACTTACAGATAAATATCGGAAGTATTGATAGATAATTGTAAGAAATGATTTAAGGTGAATTTTTGTATAATCATATTTAGACTAATATTAAATATTTGTTTAACAGTTTTCGTGTTTGATTTGTTTACTCAAAGTTGTAGAACTGTAAGTAAAATAATGTTAAAACATATTAAAAAGGTGAAACCATTAAATAAATTTAAAACACTCGTTTTTTGAAGTTAAAAAATTTTTAGATATATTGTTAAGGCCTCGTTGCTTTCGAAATGTGGATTGAGTAGCCTTAACGTGTGTTACTTATTACACACAGAGCTAGAAACTCTTAATTGGTAGAAATACCTTATATTTGTTAACCTATAGTGAAACAGTAAATTTATAGAAAATAGTTATGTATAATTACAAATAGTTCTTATAATATCCTGCGCAATACAGCCTTATGTGCAAAACAAATTAATGGAGGTATACTACTATCATGTTACACGGATGCATATGATGTCCCATATTCAGCAGGAATTATATTAATAATTAAACTTAACACTGTTATTCTTCCTCTGTCGTAGTAAACATGTATATTACTCACCCATTGTTCCTGCAAAGGGTGACTCTCCAGAAGTTCCATTCCACCCACAACCCATAACTGGGAATTATAGTCAAAGTTGAAACGTGACGCTGCTCGTCAGGTCAATTGAAGCAGAGACAATTTTGTGACAACAAATTTGACTTGTTATATTACGTTAGATATTAAACGTTACCATTAGAAGTACGTTAACTTTAATGTAGTCATTTATTATAATAACCATGCCATCCTGTTATTTATTTATAAAATACAATCTTAACTTTGCTGTTTTCAATTTTTGTAATGTTAAAAGTCTGTGAGACTTGTTATAAGATGTTATAAGACTAATGTACGATTCAGTTTATTAATTTGAGCTGAAAGTCACCGCTTGTCTCCGAGCGAGGAAGTCTCGACAGGGTAATTAATTGTGCCCTTTGTTCTATGCAAGGGACAGCCTTGGGCTCCGACCTCTCCCTTCCCTCTGTTCTGTTGTCTTTCTCCAGAACAATTGTCTTAATTAAGTGGATGATATCGTACACTTAGACATACACGTGTTCCACTGACAGTTTGTAAACAAAGCGTGATTGTCTTCCAAGTTCACCAAAAATGTTGGTTGTGTTGTTCTTGTTTTTAAGAGCGTGTTTTAGTTGTGTATTAAGACACATTGTTGCACTGTGCAGAGCTGCCTAAGGACCCTCCATACATCAGTCCTGAGACAGTGGACAGACAGTACGGGGCCGGAGACAGACTGCGGGCCAAGTGTACCTCAGGGCCGGCCAGGCCCGCGCCCACTCTGGCCTGGTTCATCAACGACGAGCCGGTCAGTTGTTTTTTGTGGTAAAGGCTAACTTACATAGGACTTACTTAACAAATTAGAGACGGACTTTAAGAGCCTAATGTAAAATCAACACATAGTATAAATTAAAGTTGATTTTTGTGTTGGTATGTTTGTGCATCGGTATTTTCTAACCTACTCAAAGGATTTTGTTACGGTTTTCACTGTCGGTTTCGTTCTGAACTAACGCAGGTTCATAGTTATATGATACATAAATATTTTAATCATAGAAAGTAGAGAACAGTTTTTACAATGCGAAAACCGAGGTTTTCGAGAATTCGGGAAAAATAATTATAATATATACGAAATGTAATTTAAACTTGACCGACACAAATAGCTGTTGGCCCTTTCAGCCGAAGTTCACCAAAGACGTAGACTCATTTTATTTACTCTTTAATTTTACAATATATTAAATATACAGTGCATGATCAATAGTGTAATGCATATTGCAAAGTTGAAGTTAATATCTAATTCTACAACATATTTAACTAGTGACGAATTTAAACCATCTAATGCATTGGAAATCTATTTAAATGCTTTTATAAAACCCACATGACCCAATGAACAAAGCAGTGAATGTTTGCACATACGGTACTTGACATTGTGTATGATATTTTTTCTGAAGCTTAAGAAAAACAAAGATATAGCTCATTCTTACCCTTATAACAAGCAACGGAAGCAAATGCTTTTTTTCGAAGACTTTTTAAGCTTATGATGTATAGTTTCTTTACCGGTGATATATGTATATCTATGTTTGAAATATTCCATAGTGCTACATCATAGCATAGTGTGGCTTGTAGGTTGTAGAATGCCCTTCCCCACACAATTACTTCCATCGATAGCCGTTTTTGGTTTGTGGCGAAACTGAAAGATATGTATGTATCTTAAGCGGTTAGCCGAGACAGGTTTGGTCTGAGATGCTGTGGGCGTGACAATGCTAGAAGGATGAATGTGAGATTGTGTGTAATAAAAGTTAGGACTTCTTAGCAATAACTAGTTATAATAACTACTTTAATTTTATGTGTATATTAAAAGTATAATTTTATTTAATATATTTTCAAGAATTACAGAAGTAGTTCATTTATTATTTTGTTAAGTTTTCATTTTTAAATGTTAAAATATGAAATTGATTTCTCCACGTTGTTTATATGCAATTATGTCTTTAATCTTTAGTCTTAAGGTAATATTTCATTCATTTTTTAAAACTTTACGTTCTCGCTTTGCAGTGTAAGAAAAGGCCATGCGGCCCTACATTTGCCTGTATAAATGAAAGAATTTTTCATTTAATTTCATTTTACATCATAATTGCTTTCAGTAAGTAGGCTAAGTCCTTCAATTTTTAAAATTGCTTGTGAAGCCGCGGATCCAAAATAAGACTGTTTTGTTCAAAGACTATAAAGAGCTATGTATTTATATTTTCAGCACACATTATATTTTTGACAATAACAAATAATCGAAGTTAACTAAACAAATGGGTTTATGTGAAGTATTTATTAAACTAGATTAGCCTAAATTGTAACATTCCGACAAAGTTTTCTTTTTGAGAATTATGGAATGCTACAAAGTTAGATTTTACGTGATGTAAAAGAAATATAATTTCTGAAATGTTTGCTTAATTTTATCTGGTTTAAGAAAACCCAGTTTGAAACTGGGAACCATTCGTACCTTTTCCGATCGAGAATTGATTTCGTATAGTTCAGAAAGCTAATTTCACTTGTATAAATGTACTAAAAAAGTATTAAAGTTATTATACCACGTTCAAGACGCGTTATCTGCTCACACGCTAATTTTAATGTGGGTGTCTGTGAGACGGACGATAGTAAGGATGTGGAAAAAACATCACCACATTTCCTGTAAACTAGTATAAGTGTATTTTCGGTTTAATACAATGTATCGCAAAATGAGTTACGTGTAGATTATAATTAATTGTGTAATTCGTCAATTTCAGCTATTTGGTACAACAAACACATTAGCACTTACAAGAGGTTTGCGCGGTTTGACGTACATTATGTAACCGTCTGATCATGATTTAATTCGTTTCAGTAATCAACTTGTATAATATGAACAATGAAACAAACCTTTGATTTATGGCGTTTCTTACTCAACAGCCGAACACAGGAGTTATTGTAACGCATTGCTATGATATTGTCATAATTTTATTAAACTGCAAATACTATACTGCAACAAGTTGTGTGTTTTTACCTCATATAGTAGTCTAATGCTCCATAACAATGTCATTGTAGAAGCTAAGAGTACTTACTTTTAGCCATGAATTGCAAGACGAGCAATGCATTTACTTAAAGAAGACGTCATACAAACTCAACATTTAATTATAATGGGTTTTTTCCTTCCTGCCCCACTATGCATTAAAAAAGTAAAAACATTTTACGGAAGTATTTCGAGAGTAACACAACTAGTTTTACATCACGATAACGGTACGTATGGATTATTTCAAAATTAGTAATATGCAATATACATAAAAAACCCTTTAACTGTTCCAGCTGATAACCTGATGACGTTGCTGTTGATGACTCAGTCAACCAGGAACCAGACTGATGGCTCGCTGGAGACTCGGACTATCACGATGGACACGAGTTTGTTACCTCTGTTGTTGCAGTTGATGACTCAGTCCACGAGGAACCAGACTGACGGCTCGCTGGAGACTCGGACTATCACGCTGGACACGAGATTGTTACCTCTGTTGTTGCAGTTGATGACTCAGTCCACGAGGAACCAGACTGACGGCTCGCTGGAGACTCGCACTATCACGCTGGACACGAGATTGTTACCTCTGTTGTTTGCAGTTGATGACTCAGTCCACGAGGAACCAGACTGACGGCTCGCTGGAGACTCGCACTATCACGCTGGACACAATAGTGTTATCACGTCACGTGAGCTCCGGTCGGTTAGTCCTCAAGTGCACTGCCTTGCTGGCGGACATCTACAAGGAGACGGTCAGTATGGTCCTGCAGTCTCAGCAGCCCTGCGAACCAACTGTGGGGGTGGGGGGGGGGGGGGGTGGGGGGGGGGGGGGGTGGGGGGGGGGGGGGGTGGGGGGGGGGGGGGGTGGGGGGGGGGGGGGGTGGGGGGGGGGGGGACTTGAATAGTTTTTTGAGTAATGGCTGGTATAGTATATTTAAAAACTAATAACTAAAAATACCAAGCATTCTATAAAAAAAACAAATGTTACATCTCACTAATTTGGGCTGATGAAATTCTACAGTTAGTATAGTATCAGTTATACATATTCTACTAACTATAGAATTTTATCCATCCAAATTAGACAGGGTCTGTTATAATAAGTAAACCGGACTGAGCCTGCCCCCGCTCCGTCAAAAAGTCCTGCTAACCGGTATCTGGTGCTGTAGTGGTGGTAGGGGGGGTTCTAGTGAAAGGGAACCGGGCTGCAGCAGTTGGCCTCCCAAGCGCTTGGAGAGTCAGTATCGAGCGAGAGCAGAGTGCATGTTCAGTTACCCACGTCGGAGTTGAAAATGGAGAGTACGATCGGAAGCAACGTTTTAGCATTAAATTTTAGTGTCGAACTCAAGAAAACGGCCACGGAAACTCTTCAAATGATTCAAGAGGCTCTTACGGTGAGGATGCTCTGTCCAGGAACTCAGGTGTTTCAGTGGCACAAAAAATTTCCGGGAGGGCCCGCGATGACGTCCATGACAAAACAGCGCGTCGGTCCTCCATAAAACGAGTCACACGGACACAAATGTGCAAAAAGTGCGTGATGTGTTGAACAGTGATAGTCGTCTGAGCATTCGGGCTATCGCAGATGAGGTCGGAATTGATAAGATGACCGTTCAAAAACATTATTAAGAACAATCTGGGCATGAGGAAGATCTGCGCGAAGCTGGTATCCAAACACCTGAACTGACGAGCAAAAGAAGCGTCGTGTTGCTGTCGCTTCGGAAATCCTTGATCGACTGCAAACCGAACCAGAGTTTTTATTCAACCACGTTTATTACAGGAGACGAGACGTGGGGTTTTTGAATACAGATCCTGAGACGAAGCGGCAGAGTTCGGAGTGGCACACACCGGCGTCACCACGACCGACAAAAGCGCACATGAGCAAAATCGAAGGTGAAGTCGATGCTCATTGCTTTCTTTGACGTGAAAGGCATTGTTCACAAAGAGTTTGTGCCACCCGGTCAAACTGTAAACGGCCAGTACTACAGAGAGGTGCATCCGTCGACTAACCGCCCGGGTTCACAGAGTCCGTCCGGAGATTGCCGTTTCGTGGATTCTCCATCACGACAATGCACCGTCGCACACCTGCCTGCTCGTCACCGAACAGTTGGCAAAACAGTCGAGGGCAACGTTGGCCACAGCCTCCTTACAGCCCGGATATGGCACCACCGGACTTCTTTCTGTTCCCCAAGATCAAGAGACACCTTAAGGGGAACGTGGTTCGGGACTCTGGAAAACGTTCAAACGTTGCTACGACGAGGGCTCTAGACCAACATCGAGGTTGCCGACTTCCAGGGAGCGTTCAGGGATTGGAAAATACGGTATCAGCGTGTTATCGACTCCAATGGGGACTACTTTGAAGATTTCTAAAGAAAAATTGTACATATTTTGCCAATAAAAAATTTCCTGCAGTCAGTCCGGTTACTTACTATACAGACCCTGTAGATATACATATTATACATAAATTATGTATTTAAAACTTCCAAATTGCTTTTATGTTTTTTTATATTAATACTTTTTGTCTTATAAAAGAAATACAACAGAATTTGACAGGATAAGAACAAATAGGTCTATTTAGGCCTATAAATCTTTGTGTATTAAAATACTAAAAAGCTTTCAAAAATATGTTTATACATTTTTAACCAATCTTTTGGCAGTATAAAAATTTGCAAAACTTTATAAAATAAGAATAATGATATTAAAACTAATTGTTATGTTATGAAAACTTCCTTTAACAATTTAGTGATTTTTAAAAGGCTAAGATTTTACATAGTTGTAATAGATTAAATTGCATTTGCACATAAAGTGACATTAGTTCAGAAATTTCTGAGCTTGACAGCCAGTTTAAATGTCAGTAAAAGTAGTGGAAAACAGCGACCTTTACCAAGAAACTAACACAAATTGATATCTACTCAGTTTGTTTAATAACTTTCACTGCTGTCTAATTGAAAAAATATATAAGAAGATAAATTGTTTACAAAGCTCACAAGATGGTAGAATTTGTTTGTATATAGCGTTACCATGACCCAATTGTATTAAAAGAAATTTCGCTTTTCGAAAGATGTATTGTCAAATGTAAATGTGGTGCAAGTGATGGAGATTGAACGAAAAGCCTAACAAAACACACTTCAAATATTATCAGCAATATATTTTTGTTGTTGAAAACAATAAAAATGTAAAACAAGACTTATTGAACTCCTTCATTTAAAAATAGGTGCATACTCAAATTAGTTCATTTCCATAAGCAAAATGATTTAAATTTTATAATAAATTAAAACATAAAGAATCTAAAATAAAATAATATGTTTTTACTAAATTATCTTTTAGAAAGTAATTGAGGCCATTACAATTTAAACTTTGAATTTAAAATGTTAAAACAAATTTCTTAGACACAAGTCATCTTACAGCGACAAGTCATGCAATACCTGCCCACGTATTACAAATATATAATTAGTGAAACTTTGCATTTTTATTTTCGCTACGTTACAACCAATAAATGATAAAATAATTTTTTTAATCCCAAAATTAAGGTCTACCAGCAAACACAACTCTGCCTGTTGTGTTGTGTGAGAAACTTATGTTGTCATGTTATGTTGAAACATGTAGACAAGACAAAACACCCTGCTGCTTTACACTTTATCAAGAGTTTGCATCTCATAGATATGCGACAAAACCACTTTTTATATATTATATTTATTTTTGTTAAATATATTTGTCGAGTTATATTTGAATTCCGATACCTTGCGAATGGAGTTTGTGGAATAGGATCGCGTGGCCGAGCGCGTACGCGGGTTTTGTGTTGCCAAGCAAAGATCTGCACAGATAAATCGCATATAATCTATGAATAAAAATATTCTATTTGGCATAAAATCTTGAAAGTGTTTGTTAAAATGTTTTTAACAGAAGTAATTAATCGGTTGTTTACTAACATAAGAAACTATACTACATTTTAAAACCTAAAAAAGTCATTTCTAAATTGATTTATTTTATATTTTACATAGTACTTTCTGGATCGAAGAATTCACACAGAAAAAAACCGAACACTATAGGAAAATATGCACAAGAGCTTAATTTATAAAACAAGCAGTTAGTGTGTTATTTCAAATCATAATAGCAGATTATTTAAATATAAAAAGTGCATTGATGGAACAGAGAATGAAAAAAAATTCTCACAAGACTAGGCTAGACTGGAAACCAGTCAGTTTTAGGTTAATTGTACGTATAGGTGTTGGAAAGGCATACTCAAAATAAGTCAAATATCCATGTATATGGGATGTATCATCTACAAATTTTGATATATTAAGACGGATGATAGGTATGAAGGCAACAGAAAGTAGTTGAAACACACTAAAAGTGAGATTGGACACATTCAGTGTAAAATAAACAGTGAGCGAGAATTGAGGAATTAACAACAATACTAAGTTAAGAACACCTAACATAATAGAAAATTCCATAGCATAAAATAAATAGATAATATAAAATAATGGGATTCTTAGATGGTTGTTATAGAACAATATATAGGACCAGGACCAAGAGATTGAGTAGAAGAGGGAGTGTATGTTGGATAATGGAGAGAATGAAAAAGAACACTAAAACAATACAGAATATTATACGACAAAATATTGTATAAAGGCTTATGTGGCACACAGAACACTGGTGGAGTGCTATATCTTCCACCTGATCATAAAGTAAGTTATTTATCAGAAAATATTACTGAATTCTTCTTCTTTAACCCTCTCCCGCTCGCAAGGCATGAATCGCCATATAGCCACTGCAGCTTAGATGGCAAAGATCGGCACGCACTGCTTTACCCACTAGAGCCGATAAGTGCTGCTCTCGAGTACCTATATTTTGTACTACTACGGTTTGTTTGATCAGGAGACCATTTACTTTACTTTTACAGTAGATTTATTCCTTTATTTTGCTATTTATATTAGTTGTGCGGAAACAATGGCGGGTAATAGTCGTACACTTCGAGACAGTGAAATCGATCTCGTTATTAGTAGTGATTGCGACGATTCAATTGAGTGTAGTGATGTACCAGATCCTTGTGAAGTGGTTGGTGTCATTGAGGACGTAGTTCGGAGTGATCACAGTGGCAGTGACGTGCGAGCCAGCCAATGACCTTCACCAAGTAACTGCGCAACAAACAACCCCGCACCACCCTGGTCTCGTACAATCAACTTCATCTTCACTGAACCAATATAGTAAAATAATTAATATATATTATTATAGTTAATTACAATGACAGAACGTGTGTAAGTTGAGGCGCCGCGTATTTTGACCGATTGCGACCGGCAGAGCAAATTATTTGAGGTTAGAAAAAGCACCGTGAGCACCTGGAAACAATGCGAGCGGGAGAGGGTTAAACAAGATCCATAAATAAAGTTTCTACAACTGGTTCTTATATTCAAAGTGGGTTTAATGAAAGTGAAATTTAATTCCTACGCGATTATAGTGAAGAGTAAATCAATCTATTTATATCTTTCTGTTTATGCAGTATGAAGGTGTAGGTGCTTCTAATAAGAGTTATATTTATTAGCCAAAATCTTTGGTTTCATTCAAATAACTGTTGTTTTGTCTGAAATTCATAAAGAAAGCACTATTCTAGTCAGCCACCAGACACAATTTTTCTTCAAGAAGCTATATAATCTTTTTGTAAGGTGGATACCATTCTCAGAACCATGTACAAATGTAATACATGTTTAAAATTATAGCGAGCAATACTGTGAACATTCCAAGATGAGAGACAATAATATTCCTAGTAACCTAATTCAACTGTCAATCCACACAATCAACATTGTGATATACAAAGTAAATGGAGGGAGCACTCACTTTAAAGGCAATTTTTTTTAATGATTGCTATGATCTTGACTTAATCATTTAGGCTACTTCATACTAATTTTTAATTAAAAAATTACTGTACAATTATTTAGCATCTAAATGACAGCGTCTAATAGTGATTTTTTCATTAAAACCTAAATTTGATGTTGTATACATAGCTCTCTATGAGCAAGACTTTAAAAGTTTGATGCATAAAGAGACCTTTGTTATATAAATTAAAAGCAACTTGAAATGGAAAGAATCCCAGATGGTTTGGTACTTGCACGTACCGTGTTAAGAAAACATTATGTGATCAATTTTTTGTGAATATATAAATAAAAAAATGTATATTTTATGCACAAACAGGGTGGCCAGTCAAAACCTTTTGTCAAATTCCCGGTTTTTTCCCAGTCGAAAATATTGGAATCTCTAGTCTATTTCAAACCAAATTAACAACTGTAATAATGTATTTGAATCTCTAGTCTATTTCAAACCAAATTAACAACTGTAATGTATTTAACCCTTATGCTGAGTTCAACAGTGACGGTTCTTTATTGTCACCAGTGTATTTGCAAGAAATGCCACAAAGCTTTGGTGCTCTAACATTTTGTTCCCTAGCGATATGCGAGGAATTCAGTGACGATTTATCGCTATCACTTATTTCAAACCGTGAGGCAGACTGCAGTCCAGCATTACGGGTCAGAGATCTGCGGTGACCGAACTTCAAAACAATCAGTAATTTGCATACTGCCAATCAATAGTCATCTGGGAATAGAATTTTTTTTGGATTTGAGATTCAGCTTTCCCAGATGAGTAGTATATTGAGAAATCGTGATTTTTTAAGTGTATTTATGCACTTGTGTTGGTATTGGAATCGAGTAGAAAGAAACCCGATATTGAGTATCGGAAACAATCCAACCCTACTAAAAATTCCAGGGACAATATAAAAATTCACACGTTTCCCTGGAGTCCAAAATTCATGCGAAATACACGCTTCTCAGATTCTCATCATTAGATATAGCCCTGGTTAGAGTCCCGCGAAAGTATCGTGGTTCTCAATATATATCCCACTGACGGCAAATTCATAAAGAATGCATTAGAAAGTTATCTGCTACAGAAGTTACCGAAGTGCGGTTTGTCCGCAATTTGTAGAATAAGTACATATACATCAGTACAGAACAGTACCTTACACAATTGCACCCAGAATACGAGCACAATCAATGTTATCAATTTACTGGCTCCTAAATATTTTGTGTCAGCCTTTAATATAATCCAAGAATATAATCACTCCATCACGACAAAACAAAACTACAATGTAAAAAACGCACGAAAGGCTGTGGTTTTGTCATGTGATCGTAAGATTATAGTTATGGACTACGAAACACAACATGACATAAGGCTCCTTATACATGTTGGACTATTTGGTTTCAACGGTTCGAATTGTTCGGCAGATCGTCACGTGTGCGGGGAAGTCTTCAGGTAAATAGTTTCGGAGAACTTCGGGATTTCCAGTCGTCGTCCACCCAAATCCCGCTCTGACAACGACACTGACGTGCATGTTTGATTCGGTCGGCTGGCCGTCTGTTAGACTGGCGACAACATAAGCTGCGTTTACACTGGTAAGTAAAGTTACGAGAGAATTTGCACAGCTACTGTCACATAATGTAAACAAGAATAAATAATTTTAGTAAGGAGAACTGTCACAAATAATGTATAACTTGCTATAGTTGTATCGCTGGTTGTTCCGAGAGTCAATACGAAGTCTGTTTACTCACGGCAGAGATGTCTCAGCAATGTTTAAGATTGAAATTTTAATAGTCAGAACCTTAGAAACACCTTTTACGCGCTACTTGATGTCTACCATGTAGTTAGATTAGGTTTAGGTTTTAAAAGATAATAAATTCAATTTTTCAACAGAAATAAAAAAAAAAAAAACGTTTAAAGAGTAAACATGTAAAATTATGCCCATTTCACAAAGCGAGAATGTATTATGGCCAAATGAAGAGTTAAATGTAATAAAAGTTGTCATTTCCAACTGGTGTTATAGCTGTACTTAATATATATTAATGTTTGTGTTAATTTCTTTGAAGAAAATTAACTGTATGTTGCATGTGTTATGATGGCAGTATCTGCATGTTATTTTACTCACTGAAAAGTATCAGTGTGTCAAACTACTACAATTTGTAAAATAAATTGATATGTTGCCTCTAGATAACACAATCATACTTAAACAGGATTTGTACAGATACTATCAAAATAAACAACAACAAAAAATTGTTACTATGTTACAAATAAGTGAGTTAAAATATTATATCAGTTGTAGTTTACAACTGCTACGCTTCTTGTATCTAGCCTAGATGCCGTATTGTACAAACACGTTTTATCACAAAACTGTACAGCCATCTAACATGAATGAAAAAAAGCCACCCTACAATAACATTAGAGAATCGTTGAAAAAATCTTGACTGACTGTGAAAACAAAATATATAATTTGATTGGATTGATGAAATAAATGTTTTATTTGGGTAATTGTCTGTTTTAAATGGATTTGTATCAATATTGTCTGGATTATGATAAAAAAATTTAATTCTCATAGTGTACTTCAGAAAACCTAACTTTTATCAACTGCATTCTCAAGTGCATCGAAAAAAACTAAGGGAGTTTCATTTTCAAGACTTTTTTGCAATTATTGGCCATTACATAGATTGCTTAACTCCTTCTTTAACTGGAAATCAATATTGATTACGCTGTGTCTAAAACTGGCATAAACAGAGATTTTGTCGACTTACGTGATTACCAACATGATTCATATACCACTATAAATTAGAAGAAATACCTATTTTTATTCTTCTATGTCAACTGTGACGTCACAAAAGTGATGATGAGTAATTTCCTTAGTATTGCTTTGCAAATCTTTACTTGGTCAAGAACTGTAATAGCAGTATAGTTTATTTTAACTTTCTATTAAAGCACTATTCCATTCATTAGTGTATTATTCATTGAAAGATTTTGTTGGAATGAATTCTTTTTTGAATAGTTTCAATGAATGTTGAAAAATGTGTTGCGATAATTAAAGAAGTGTTATAAAAATAACAGGTTTACATTTGAAGGTAATCATTATACGCTATTTGTAGGCAATCTCTTAAGCTAAATTTTAGTGTAAAATGGAATTCTGTAGTCGTAAATATAATTATTTTATAAAGTTTTAAAATTAATTTTTCAATGTTTGCAAATAATGCATTTACAAATTATACCCTATTGTTTTTTAGTGCATAAATAGGATATATTATGTAAATGTTTTATTTGCAAACATGGAAACATTAATTATAATGGGTGATTAAAAAAGAGCGCCGTTTTAATATATCAAATTAAGGGATTTGTTTTAATGAAAATCTGAAATCAAATACATAAATATGTTCAATGGGTGATTCAAAAAGAGCGCCGGTTTAATATATCAAATTAAGGGATTTGTTTTAATAAAATCTGAAATCAAATACATAAATATGTTCATCTAACCTTCCGATTTCATGTATGAAAAATAATGTCATGCATGTGTCCTCCTCTGCTACGCTGGCACACAACAACTCTGTCCATGAAATTAGCCATGACTGCATGACAAGTTTCCACTTCAATTTGGCTGACAACCCGTCGAATTTCCTCCTTCAACTCATTGATGGTTCGGGGTTTATTGGCATAAACTGACTTTAGATAACCCCAAAGATGAAAGTCACAGTGTTAAGTCACACAACCTTGGTGGCCATTGATGGTCGGAATTACGAGAAATGACGCAATCCTGAAAAGCGGTCAAGGAGCAACACAATTGTTTCACGGGCAGCGTGGCAGGTGGCACCATCCTGCTGAAACCACAACTGGTTAATGTCTATGTTATCCAAATGAGGCCACAAAAACTCCTTAATCATCGTACGGTATCGGTCTCCATTCACTGTCACAGCTTGCCCTTCCTGATCTTAAAAAAAAATAAGGGTCGATGACGCCGCCTGACCAAAAGCCGCACCAAACTGTCACTCGTTGTGGACACATTTCCCCTTCATTAATCATGTAAGGGTTTTCTGAACCCCAGATACGGCAGTTCTGTTTAACAAATCCATTCAATTGGAAGTGCGCTTCATCACTGAAGATGATATTCATTGCGAAGTTTTCTTCCTCCTGCGAATTTTTCAATACCCAATCAACAAACTGTTGTCTCTTCTGGTGATCTGCCACTTTCAATTGTTGCGTCAGCTGAATTTTATAGGGGTGATATTTGAGATCCGTACCGAAGAATTCTCCGTACAGAAGAACATCTTAAACCTAATTGTTGGAGAACGGCGACGTATTGATTTCGCTGGACTAACATCCACACTGTCACGAACCACCTCAATGTTCTGTTCAGTTCGGGCACAACGACGACGTCCAGAACGACTGTTGAACCCGTTTTCTTGAAACTTTTTCATGAGTCTGCGAACTGTTGATTCATTGGTGCTTCATTACGTCCTAGAGTACCGCAAAGTCGCCTAACAGTATCCGCATAACTCTCCCCACTCTGATAAAACGTTTTCACTATCAAAACTCGTTGCGCACAAGTAAACTTCTCCATGGTTAGACACAGAATGCACTAATGAGAGAAATATCAGCTGCGTCAAACAATCGGAATGTAGTCAGAAAATAGAATCAAGGTCAAACATTGTTGCCAACCGATAAAATAAAATTTACCGGTCTTTTCAAAACCGCGCTCTTTTTTTTTAATCACCTATATATATATAAGAGGAATATAATTATATATATATATATGTATATATATATATATATATATACAATTATAATTCCTCTCTTTTTGAAATATGTACATATTAAGTATGGACAAAAATAAACATTCCATTCAAAGGTGCTGCAATATTTGTTAATTATACCAAACTGAAAGCAATGTAATAGTAAAACCTGTCACATCCAGCCTATTATTTTAGGACAAATTTACAAAGTCTATTCAACAGGTGCAGCAATATTAATTAATTTATACCAAACCGAAAGCAATATATAACAGTAAAATCTGTTATTATATCTAACCTAATCTTTTAGGGAAAATGTACTGTCTATTCAACAGGTGCAGCAATATAGGTTAATTATACCAAACTGAAAGCAATGTAACAGTAAAATCTGCCATATATGACTCTGAAATATCTAGTCAGATAATAAATAATAAGAGGTTTTGTATGATAGTAAGGAATCCCAATGGGCAAGATCAGATCAGTTTTCTTGCTCATAGGCTGAAAGAGTGTGGCAGGATGGTAAGATTGGGTCAACCTCACCTGTAATGTTTTTTTAGAAACACTGACCTAGCGAAACATTGATATTAAAAGTGCTCGGGAGTGCTGCTTTTAATGTAACAGTAAAACCTGTCATATCCAGCCTAATTGATATGTCTTATAAGTCAAAACCTCAAATTTAAAATATTACATTTACTGTATGTTTCACTTTTGCTCCAAAATAAAAACTGTATTACACTCTTTAGAATCGTGTTTCATTGTACATATATAAACACATGAACGCTCAACTAAAAGTGTCTGCTATAGTAGTTAACTTTAGCAAGTTTTAAAATATTATAAGCACTTGTACCATAAATCTACAAAAATTCACGGGAAGCAGTTAAAGTACAGTATTTGTTTTTATAGTTACATAGTGCATTTAAAAAGTTTAACAGAAACAGCAGTAATGTATCTGGTATATAAATCGCTTATGTCGTAACTATATCCTGCTTTAACTAAATCCTAGCACAATATTAAGCCACGTATGACAGGTTTTACATAACCTGAGTAAAATAAAATAAATGAAAGCTGTTCAAGAGGTATCATATAACCTTCTGATAGCCAAGTAATTACAGATTAGTAAATAAAGACACAAACCATGTTACCATCAGCCACTGATGATGTTACAAGCCAGTAGGAGGAAATCTAGATTCACAACTTAATACGGTTTTCAGCCATCTTGGAATTGATATATCGCTTAATTGGTAAACCGATTTACACTTAGGACATTGAATTGAACTTTAACCCATATTATTTTTTCATAAAGGTTAAAAACTAATGTATGGAATACCAGCTATTGGTGTAAATACAAAAATAGGAAGAAATGAGCACAAAGAAACAAACCTTTGTCTCCATATTCCTAAGCTGAGTAAAACCAAATTTTCTAAAGGCAATTTTTTGAACTGTTAATTCAAATAAACACTATAATAAAGTCCAGTTATAAACACAAACACATTCACTTTAAGCTAAATTATGTTTCACTAGTCTATCATAAAAAACCCAAAAAACTTATATCTAAAAATCATTTAAAAACAGAAGTTGAACCGCCATAGCACTTAATAACTTGTGAAAGAGGACAGTTGACAAGATCCAGATGTAAGCGATACTGGAACACAACAGACTAGAAACTCTTACAACTAAGCATTCATTATATTATACAATACACTCATATCAGCAACATTACACTTAGCTTCCTCACAATGTCAAAACAATGTATTACGCTTCTTAGTAATATACTGCTATCAGATACTATTTGTTCACAAGATTGCTCTTTTACATGATTTTTAAAAAAGTGGTGTGTGCTAGAGCCAGTTATTTCATTATGGCTTTAGAAGCCATATGAAGTAGTTAAAATTTATGACAATTCCTCAATATTGCTTATGTGATGAAACTGACATAGCATACATAGAGAATTGATAGTGGAGACCAAGCAAAAACTGCTTGATTAAGTGTCACTAATTGCTTGATTATGCAAAATAATCAGATGATTAAAATAAAGGCTGTAGTTTTAACACTGAAACTCAGATTATCAGCAACTCACGATTAACAGTATAAACATTAATTAAACCATGTTTTTTAGAAGCAAGTAAACAGATAATAGTTAATATGTGATTAAATTATGGATATCAATTTCAGCATTTTTATAAAAACAAAGTCTTTCAATCATTAAAATATTCATAATGAAAAACAATGGATAAATTTTAAAATTAATACAAGACCACTTATTAATAAACTGTTCAATATTTCTTAAATATTAAAGTATATTGTGATCAACTAGCCAAGGAAGATCATACAGATGAAAGATAAGCAATTAGGTGTGAATATCTAGACCTAATTACACTATCTCAATACAAACTGTATAGAGTGAAGCGTCGACAAACAAAAAATAATAAGAATTTCCATTGGAGGGGAGCGTTGTTGGAGAAGGGGACGCCACGGGGCGGTCCAATTCCACAACCCCCACTCGTTCCATAGGAGCATTACACTCACCACTTCAGGTCGGCTGTGGAAATCATCTGTGAAAAACGGAAGGGCAAAATATTTTGAGCATGGAGTTGACAGCTATATTAGACAGTAACTACACTACACCAATACTTCTAGAACTATCTATAATTAGTAATTTAATTGATACATTGTAATTTGGTAAAGAGAAAAATCAGGGGTGGCCACTCAAAACCTCTTTCAAATTCCCTGTTGAAAATTTCCGATTTTCTAGTTTATTTTCAAACAAAATAAACAATTGTAATAATGTATGTTTATGCCGAGTTCAGAGTGACATTTTATTGTCCCTAGGTATTTGCAAGAAATGCTCACAAGCTGTGGTGCTTAGCATTTTGTCACTAGAGATATGCGAGATATTCGGTGACGGATTTATCGCTCTATCACCTATTTCACGGTTCTTACTTTTCTATCCCAGTTTTTCGATATATGTCGAGAATCATCGTGTATACCTAATAACTTTCTTTCTGTGATGTTTGGAAAATACATATATCCAATACAGAATAAACAAAGATAACAATGGAATACCAACACAGTGCTACCGTGGGGTAGACACCAGACCTTTATTTTTTTTTATTTTTTTTTTTTTATCTTTTCAGATCTACATGCGCACTCACCACAAGTTTCTGCTCGTTCTCTTACAGAGCAGTTACCACTGGTAGAACTCTGCTCCTATTAATGTCCCGAGCTGTCGTTGGTATTCGCCGATTATGTTATCAATGTTTACAAATTTCTAATTCGATCACATACCTAAACCCCACCCCCACCCACCACCCCCAAACCCCCCACCACCCCACCCCCCCACCCCCCAAACCCCCCCCCCCCCACCCCCCCCCCCCACCCCCCCCCCCCCCCCCCCCCTCGTTAATTGTAGAATACAAAAAAAAAAACCGTAGAAGTAACTCTACGGCTTACTGAACTTTCATTCAAGTAAATTCTAATTACTCAGTCAGGTTGGAGTTCATCATTCTTTAATAAACAATACTCAACTGAATCCATGAGCAAATATTATGTGAATTAAAGAGAATAATAAACCTCTTGACGGTCGCAAATAAGATCTATATGTAACAGCCCCTTAGGGTCAGGTGTGTGTGTTAGTGTTTTGCAGGCATATATTTGCTTAGTCTAGGCGAAGGGTTTATTTCTGAAATTCTTGGGTGAATTATGTGCATGTCCAGTCAATCTCGAAAACTACGCTAAACTAATAATTGGTGGACTGTATTGAGTCGCTCTGGGTAGTTTTACCACACACCCCCCCCCACCCACCCTATCAGAACTCATACAAATTATATTGAATAGTTGTTACGGGACTGCTTATTGATTATGATGGTGTACGTTTACTGACATTACATATGTCTGATGTGTATCTTGGTCGAGACTTCAAGGTTACATGTCCCCCCCCCCTCCCCACCCCCCCACCCCCCCCTCAGTCAGGATGAATGATTTGTCGGATTTCCTTAGATTGTTGTCATGATATAATTGTTTTTGGGGATTGTCGGATAGGAGAGTCAGCTTGAATTCTCTGCGTAAGTTATATTCCTTATGTGCCCGCAACACCATTTTACCCCCATCTAGTTTGTTGTTCGCCTATCTTACAATCCATGATCGTCCATTCCAAATTTTCAAAAAATAAAAAACCTTAACACCCCCCCCCCCCTCCCCCCATAGCCCCCCCCTCACCCCCCCCCACACACCCCCCCCACCACCCCCCTAATCACCCCCACCCCCCCCCCCCCCCCCCCCCCCCCCCCCCCCCAGCCCTGCCCCCGCACCCCCCGCCTCTTGGTTCAGTTGAAATTCATGCCGGGATTGGCCGAGATACTTCCTTTCACACAAAAACCCCCAAAACTGTGTTTAAACCTAAAAAGTGTTTGTACTGGACATCGTACGAATTTTTTTTCATTCTGTCGTGATTGTTGAATCTTTTGATTTTTTTATACGTAATCTCGCGAAACCTAGTAATGCTGTTGCACCACTAACATTTCGTTTTATTTCAATTCCTGACTTACCACTATGCCTTCTTTTTTTTCGGAGAGGGAGAGGATGAGATGAAGTAGAACCCTTGTATAAAAAAAAGAAAGTACGCGTATAAAAAAAAGTACTTACATGACTGTCTTCTTGTTTTCTTCTTTCTTCTCTTTAGATTTTAACATTGTTAAATATTTTGTTGAAAATTTAATTATGAAAAAAGGTTTTAGCTTGATTATTCAAGAAAAAATTTAGTTTAAATGAAAGTCTGATATCAATCTCTCATTAGAACACTGCATATGTCCATGATTATTATGTATAAAATGTATTACTTTTACTATTACCTTTTCAGTACACATTTAACCCTTAAATGTCATTGAAATTGCATTTGACGAGCTGAAGGAAATTGCATTATGTAATTATTAGTTTAATAACAAACATTAAGTGATTGGAAAGGGTAAGGGACCACACATTATCAATGTTTTCATTGGAAATCGAGGTTTCAATATCATGCTGTCCTTGCATCTAAAATCTTCTTGGCCATCTTTCCAATATTTAAAAATCTGTTAAAATGAATGTAGGATTAATGTTATTATTTTAACTGCTCTAAACCTATCTATAATTTCTTGAGCTTTTCATAAACTGTGTAAAAATCATAATGGTTGAATCATTGTATCATCTATTTGGTTACTTCACAAGCAACTGAGATTTTTATTATGTATGCAAAGTAACCAATTCATATCTTTTATATGTTTAGTATACTTTCTCTCATTTCTAATACATCGTGCTTAGAAATCATGTTCAATATAGAAAGTAACATAAAATCAAATTAGTCCATATTGAGCAGTTTAGTTTATTATAATCTAGTTCTCTAATCTAATTTATCTCTCTTAATTTTGCATTGAAGCTTGATGGTTAATTATTTGATACGGTACTTGGTGATGGGTGTAATTGGTTATAATAACAACATTGCACTTACCACGATACCTGAAAATCAGCACATCAATCTCCTAATTGTGGGAAACTATTTTCTGGTGTGGGTTGAGTTTTTATGTAGTTGGGAACATAACAAATTCACATAAGCTATAAAAATAGCTATATAAGAAGTTCCTTTCATATTTATTGTTTAGATTGTATTTGTTGTCTGTATTGTGAAAAGCAATACTTAAAAATTGTTATTCCAGAATATCAAAGATTATTTCAATTGGCATAGTCTACAATCTGTATTTCAATCTATTGTTATGAATAATATAATCGGAAACTGTTTTCTCGTTTTAAGCATATATTTCCCAATTATTATATCAAGAAACATTTTTTATGAATTAACATTATCATGCACAGAACGTAATTATATTAGATTTATATAAGATATAAACAAACAATTTAACTATTTTATTAAAACTAATTATGATTTAATAAATTTTGTAAGTAAATGTAAGGGAAATTTGATGATTCTATCATCAAGTGCTTAAACTGCAATCCAACAATTCAAAATCAATTTGCAGGTTTTTTTTATTACTAAACCTATCTTTGATTTTATTTTGAATTATTAAGTGAACTATTAAGAATTATTGCAATTATTTTTAATTTTTAAGAGAAAGTTGTGATTAAAATTAACACTCCTAGGTAAGGATAATTATACTTTTTTGCAGATTAATATAGACTGCTGGTGTTAAGTGTTATATAGCGATATGCAAAAATCAGAAATATGTTATTCTTTTTTTTCTGTTTTAGGTCAGTTTCCATACTCTAAGCACTGTATTCTATTTTTGATATGTTGTTTACTTAGCAAGTCCCATACTATATTCAGACACACCAATATATTTGATACTCATAAATAAATTTGTTTCACAATTACTAAGAAACTTAAAATTGAATATGAAAATTACGAAATTCTGGCACCAGGCTATAACAAGCTATCACAAAGTTTGAAATTTATAAGTGGCTAGAAATATGTTTTATTACTATTTGGATTAGGATAATTATAACGCATGAGCCATTCGTGGCTTATGCCGCACATGACTTATTTCCTTACGTAGTCATTTTTTTGTGCGGCATGTGAGTAGACATATACAGTTGTATCCCATATTCACATAGGTTTCATCTGATGTCATTGTCTTCTATATCAGCCATCGAAGGTACAGGGTAATCTTTGTCATGTTTTGGAGCTTTAGTCAATTGCTCAGTGTTGGTCTAATTGAAGATTTTTTACTGGTTAAATTTTTTGACCATAGTGGAAAATAATAAAAAGTTTGGTAAGTAACAACTTTGGGCAATTGAACCATCTGAAATAAACAAACTCACAACGAGTATATGACAGCTGGCTGGTCATTGATAGCACATGACAAATGTGATCGTAATTTTAAAGCTAATTTAATCTTTAAACTAAATTCTGTTATCTGTGAAACGGCAAGTTAACAATGTCCTAAATTTTCTAACTAAACTAATAATAATAACATTTTCTAATAAAATTGATGTTTAATAAGAAAATGTGTAATTATTATTATTTGTAACATTGAATTTAAAATTAATCCAAGAATCTTCTACTAATATCTAGTTTCTTTGTGACCAATCTGATTTAAACCAGAACCTAGAATATGTGTTTGAGGTTTACTTCCTGTAATCAAACATTGGCATTTTTCAGTGTCCAGTCAAACAGAACATTGGCACTGAAAGGCATAAGTAAACATAGTTAAAAGCAATTGATGTTCTTTAATCTAATAACTGATTATCATAATAAAATCTATTTACAGTGCTACCATAAGTAATGGCAAATGAATTGTTTATTATGAATTTTTGACCGCAATATGAAAATAAATTATGCTGTGGAGGAACAAAATATTGTAGTTGAAATTGCAGCAATATTTTACTATAACAGAGCCTTACAGTGTATTCGTGGTTAAAACGAAAGATGAGATAGACTCGTCTTTCACCACGTAGTCCTGATATAGCAGGAAAAGCTCAACTTGACAATCCTCAAGGAAGTAAGGGTTTACTTAATGTGATAAAGATGCAATGACAACAAATCAATCCCTGAATTTTATTCTCCTGTCCTATCCGGCAGACCTGTTTCAAACTGCCTTGTTTTTTTATATTGTGATTTAAGAGGTTTTTACAAGTACAGTTAAAATAGTTCTGTATTTGTTTCATACAATTAATCGTTTAATTTAGTTTTAAATCTGACAATGGAATATTAATGGTATAAAAATAAATGGTGAAAAAGTGTGAAATAAATGTTTGTATTTCGGTAAGTTAACACATTTCACAAGTGTTGTAATAGTATTAGTTATGATAATTTTAATAAGCTTCTCGTTTGAAGAACGTAAGCCCAAATGTTTACTGGTATATTTAAAATTAAACTATTTAAATTTTAAAATGATTTTGTTTACGTCGAAGATAATATTATCTAAAGATGAATAATATTTTGTGTCATTGGATATTAAGTGTTGATTCCAAAAACCTGTTTGATTTACTTATGTTATTCATGTTCATATAATTATGCTTATAGTCATTTTTAAATGTGTTTAAAATTATTGTATATTAAGAATGTTAAGATGTAGCACCAAAAACTCTCTAGACATTTTATAGTGGTATTTTAAATGTTTTATCTGTTTTAAATGTGTATTTATAGTTTTTAGTAATAATTTGTAATGTTTGCTGTTCATGACGCATTTAAAACTGATGGCTACATATTAATATTGAATACAGCAGTGCTATTTTTATATGGTAAAGATCAAGAACCGTTCAATTAGAGATTGACTAATTATTGTTAGTAAGTAAATATCTATCTAGAGAGTAATTTTCTTAAAATATTAAGAATTTAAAAGAAATTTGATGCTGGAAAACATTTTTAAAACGTTATTTATCGCTTAAGTTTGGAAAATACTCTACATTACATACTCTGCCATTTATTAAATTCAACATTTATACGTCAATAGTATAACAATGAATAAATGTGCATAATTAACATTGTTTAATATAATCATTACAGTCATTATATAACTTTCAATACCAGATAATTCCAGATTTCAATAACATCTCAAACTTATCTTCTAAATAAATGATTACAGCTTTTGTCTGTTTTCTATTTCTTTGTAATTTGATGTGTAATTAACTCGTAATAGATTATTGTAATATATTTCCCTTTTTTTATTTAAATGATCTAAATAAATCCAACAATTCCTTTGGTCTCTCATCTAGCTAAAAAATTTAGTATGCATTTTTGTACATATAAAAGTTTGTTATGGACCAAGGGAAAACAGGAAAGGGTAATTTTGGAGATAAGTAACATAAGTATATTAGTTTCTTACCAGAGCAATATTGTTTAAATAAGGAGTATAAATGAACCTATATACATCCTTAATATTGTAATAATCAAAGTCTTATATTACCTCAGTTTCTTTTAATTATTTATAAAGAAATGTTCCAAAATGAGTGTTAACATTTTGAGACAAACGCCAAGTACAAAGGTAAAATTAAAAGCTTTTTACATTTTTTATCTTGTCAAAATAATTTCAGTAAGCTTTAGTTATATAATTTTTAAAGTTCTTGACTGCTTGTATACAATAATACAAATACTGTAAACTGTGCCATTTAAATGATTTCAAAGTAAGCTGGATGTGTTCTTCTTTTCTTATAGAAAGGGCTACTCAAAATTTTCTTGGTGATCTGAGAATTTCATATCATGAGTAATAGAATTATGAATTATCACCAAGAAGACATTAATCTCACTTTTCCCTGAGCTTTTTATTAAGCTGTGTAACTTTTACAGATAATACAATGATAAATTTGGTTTCAGAACAATACAGCCGATGATACTTGATCAGCACTACATTGCTCTCAAGACACAAGTGATCAAAGCTGAGCGAAGAGTTCTAAAAGAACTTGGTTTCTGTGTACATGTGAAACACCCTCATAAGGTAATTATACTCACTTCTAACTTATGGCATTTTCATCCATTTTCTGTGACATGGAAAGCTCTCTTTAAATGTAAATGATTGCTTAGAGAACAATTTTGAATTTTTCAGTAATTTGTTTTAATTTTTTGCTTTAATTACTTGTTGGTAGAATTAATCACTTGTATTTTTATATCACTACTCAACAATTCAATAAATCAGTGAAATAATCATAATAAAATATTGGTGTGGTTGTTGCAGATCATTGTGATGTATCTGCAAGTGCTTGGATATGAGAAGAATCAATCAATTATGCAGCTGTCTTGGTAAGTATTTTTCTCTTTTCCTCTTGTTCATCTAGTATGACATAAAGTGTTCTGATCAATGTAGATTTGAACGTTATGAAGTGTTCTAATCAAAGTAGATTTTAACGTGTGCACTCTTAACAGAGATTCAAAGTCCAACTCCTTACATGATGTACCATTAACCAAATTGAGAAAAATCCTCTTGAAAATGTTTTTATTTATGCTAGTACAAGTAAAGAGAGCAATTTTTAAATTTTAAATAATTTACTGTTAATGAAAAAGTGTCAATTTGCGACTTATTGGTTAAGTAAATGTTAAATTTTATGTTTAAAAAATGTTTTTTTTTAAATATAATTAGGGGGTTTAGTATAACAGCTCACCCCACAAAGCGTACAATAAGTGACTATTATTGCATAGCCCGAGGCTAGATATTTTTTCTTGATAGCCCTAAGTGTTATAAATCTTTACTGCTCAATATGTTGTTATTATTACTGATAAAATTGTTATTCATCTGACTGTTGCAGGAATTACATGAATGACGCTCTTAGAAGTGACGTTTTTGTGCGATATGACCCAGAAACTGTGGCTTGTGCTTGCATCTACCTCTCTGCCAGGCGTCTGCGAATAACACTGCCCAAGGTGCCGTCTTGGTACTCACTGTTCCATGTGTCACAGACTCACATTGAGGATGTCTGCAAGCGAATTCTCAGGCTCTATGCTAGGTCAAAGGTAATAATAATCAATCTCTCTAACTTTCACTTCTAAAATGGTATTGGCTAAAACCTAAATGAATTAGATGTATGAATGTATTGTGCGAAATAAATGCCAATACAAAAGTTAAAGTAGTAGCTAATATTACTGTTTTTATATGTTATATGAAATTAATGAGTTTAAATAATTGATTCTTCTCTACAGGTCAAAGCTACAACCATAAATTGCATTTTTCTAATTTTTCTGTTTCTAAAAGATTATAATTTTTGCATTATTACGGAACATAGCACAACTATCTATAAATTATCTAAAGCAAGTCAATGTAATTATGTATTTCACTAACATTTCCTGAAGGTGTGAATTCCTCAATAGTTTGTTTCTTAAAACTTGTTCAAATTATTCATTAAATTTGTAGTTAAAAATACTAAATATTACACCATTTGTTGGCAGCCAAACTCAGAGGAGCTGGAAAAGAAGGTGGAAGAGCTGCGGAAGGAGTATCAAGATGCTCGTCAGCGTGCCAGAGGAGTGGTGTCTGGCAACAACACGCCCAATAGTGGGGCGTCACCAGTCAACAATGTGTCACCCAAGTAAGTATTAACTCAAAACTAAAAATTGAATGCACTTTTATTGGGAACCTATTTAAATGAACAACAATCATCTTTGGAGTGTCTTATGTAAAATAAAGAAATGCCTGATAGAGGCCAGTTAACATCATAATCTAAATTGTTTTTGAAGTCTGATAAATTACATTAGTTATACAGATTTGATATTAATTTGAATTGTTGATATGCATTGATTATTATTTTTCAGGAACAACCATTCAGACAAACATAGAAGTAACAGCAGGAGCCATTCAAGGTCTCGGAGCAGAAGTAGGAGTCCTTCAAAGCACAAGCGTTCAAAAAAACACAGGTTTGTGTCTATTAATGAAAAATTAATTTTTTAACATGTGATAATCTTTATATATATATATATATATATATATATATATATATATATATATATATATATATATATATTGATATATATTGTGTGCATATGTATGTCACTCTACTCCTACACAACTAGACCGATTTTGACAAAAATGTTTTTGTGTGTTGAAGGGATTCAGAATGGTTTGGATTTACAACTCTGTCCAATTTAAACTGTTTATGTTTTATTAATGTTTTATTTTTAAATTGTTGTTGATTTTGGAATGCTTTACCTTCGATCTTGCAGACTGCATTATCCACACATAATACAAAGTGAACTGATACTTAACAGCTGTTAATACTTTCAGCTGAAGTTCATCAAAGAGGTAGAAACATTTGTTTACGTTTGAAATTAAGAAAATTATTGTAAAGTGCTCTTGACCAGTAGTGTAATGCAGATTACATACAAGAAGTTATTGCCTAATTTTTAAGTTTAGATTGCACCAGTGATCATTAGACTGTCTAATGCAATGAAAATACTATTAAACGTTGTTATAAAAACCACCTCATTGTACAAAGCCATGAATGTTTGCACATAAGGTAATCGAATTTGGTTAGATCGAATCGTAAATGAAAAGAGCTGAAAGAAGACGCTGGTTTTCGTTGATACATTTTTTTGATCGGAGCACAAGGCAAACTCCACAATAATACTGGAAATATCTAAGACAGAAAACTAATTTTAACAGACCAAATTTGATTCTTTATAACCTAATTAGTTTATCGAGATTCCTCCATATAAATTACTTATACTGAATGACTTATCAACACCTAGCAAAAATGAAAGATATAGGCAGGAAATATGGTACATACCTTCATAATGCACCCAAGAGACTCACGAAGGGACAACTATCAATTATCTCAGGAATGTTTAGAATGTGATAGAAAAAGAATACGTGAATATAGTGTACTGTTTTTCCACAGGAAATTGCGTGCGAAGTGGGCAACTGCTAGTTTATTATTATAATTAATAATTCACATGATATTGATGTTGTGAACTGGCAAAACTTTGATCAAATTAACGTGGTGGAGAATTGTTATACTCTTTTATAGTAATCAAATTTTGTATTACTCAAATTACCTTGGTTGAACAAGACTCGTATTTGTTACTTGTGCTTTATTTTACAGTTTTGACTCGAACTTGAAATAAGAGTTTGTTATATTTTATTTTATGTATTAACCCAATTTGTTAAAGTAATGTATTATTGTTTCAGTCGAGGCAGATCAAGGTCTTTGGATCGCAGGAGCAAGAAGTCACACAAAACTCGCCGTAGCAGTTACACTCCGTCCCCTTCCCCGCCCAAGCGCTCACGGTCAGTATAACAGAAATGTTTTCATTGGCAGTACTAATTTATACTTATATGTACAAATAGTTTCAACAATTTGAATGATAAACTATAAGATGTCTAGTTTCCTGTACAGTTTCTAAATAATTTTATTTACTACAAGTACCATTTTTTATCATTACTGTAATAATATCATTTGTTGTTAACCCATTGCGGATCGTATTGTTTTGGCGCGCGGGCACGAATTAATTTACGGTCAGCGGCAACACTACGGCAATGGTGCGCCACAGTATCGCTCGCTATCGTATACTAGAATATTGAGCTGTGAAGGTATTCATTCAGATGGAACAACGACCTGCTGAGGTATCCGTGATGTAGGAACGATAACACGCGAGCAAGGTTCCGGGGTGGCAGGGATGATGTCTGAATCATAGTCTGAATAAAGCGGCTCGGGCGAAGCGATTACAACATCCGCGCCATTGTCTATACTAAATCCGCCAATATGTACGTCTGCGTCGTTTAGTTGTGTCACTAACCTCAAAAGTATTATAATAACAACTTAGGAAAACACCCAATCAGAAGCGCTAAAAAGCAGAGAGTAAACTCATATGAATGATTTTTCAACTTCGACATACAACTGCGATCTGTAGGATATTTATAAAACTTTTGAAAACTCTAAACGTAGACTGTTGTTAAACACTCTTAGTAGACAAGTGAAGACGATCGCTCGATCTATCAGACATTAAAAGAACTATTTGGAGGGAAATTTAAAAGCAGACTGCTTTTGCGACCTGAGCTCGTCATCGTGCCGTTAGGCCCGGCCGCCGCGTGACGAGCTGGGCTCGTCAGTGATCCGCAATGGGTTAAATTAGCAGACCCCTATAATTTTAACAAACTTTTTTCTGCCAAATAATTATATCTATCCATTCCATTCTCATGATTTCTTGATGTATAGCTATTTATTGATTTTATAAAATTAACATAGTTATTAACTTTTTTAGTTCTCACCGCCCAGTCTTTAAAATAATTACACCATTTTGAATAACAGTGAGAAATAACCAACTGATTAATGTTACAGTGACAAGTCCCGCTACAGGTCACGATCTCGCACCCCCGTCCGGTCTGGGAGCTACGACAAGTACTACTCAGGAAGTGATAGCAAGAAGTCCCGAGTGAAGCACCGAGAATCCCCAACCAGAATTCGCAGCCGCCACTGACAGTTTCCCCCATCCTAGATCTCTATTTGTACATTTTCTGATGATGCAACTTTTATATATTTTGTATTTTTCCTTATTATTGGTAGTTTGTATTATTTACAGACCATTACTGATTTTAGGATGGCTATATTACCCTTTTAGGAGTTACGTGTCTCTTATAGAAACACAATATTACAAAACTAATTGTTAAGAAATGTTAGTACAATGATAACTTGTAATAAATGTTTTATTTCATTATTTGTATCAAATAATGTAAAAGAAAACAAATCAACATGAAGATATTTTTATCACTTTACAAGCGTTATTATCTTTATAAAAGTGTAGATCTCTAAAATGCCATTGTTTTTTATTTATTTGCCTGGAAAAGAAGCTTAATATGGGTAACTAATATTGGGACCTTAAGTTCTATTTTTATGTTTTATAACTTCAAGAATTGATAATGATTTATAATAATAGGATGTTTATACATAACAATTTTATTTTAAAATTTAAATTAGTACAATAAAATATTAATTTATATGGTTTAATCACTTCATAATAGTCAAATCATTAAGAATCAATCCATAAAGTACATTTGAAGGTATTATAAGGGCGAAAGTTGCAGTCAGGCAACATTAGAAAGTTTAGGTTTACTGTCCTTTTTAGTGCTATTAGAAGATAGATAATAACGTCTGTTAAAAAGATTATTCTATATTTTTATAGAATAATCTACTGCCATATATTTGCCACTTCTGTACTCAATGGTGATATATCAACAGAGAAATAAAGCTGTAAATAACAATGTGTCTTGAAACACAATAAGACTCAAAAATATGGCATTGAACTGTCGTGTATGAAATGACAGCAGAATATCTAGTTTTGCCAGATGGTCAATCTTGAATACTTTAAAGGAAATGCTTTTTAACAATTCAACAATAAAACAACATAGTCTGAAGCCACAGTGAGTTTAATGGTGAATGTAAGTGGTGCTTTGCAAAGTAGATCTTTGCCTCTCCTGTAAATTTACAGAATCTTACAGTGGTGGTATTTTTGTTAAGTTGACATTGGGGAAAAATAAAATTGCAAAATTATGATCAATTATAATTGTGAATTGTAAATGTGAAACTAGAGGTTTTGCTGTGTGGGTAAATTTGTTATGGTCTCTTAATAACCTAAGTTGTACATGTTTGAAATGAGAAATACATGAAGAATATTTTATTATAACCAAATTTTACAAAGCATCAATGACAACTTATTTTTGTTTGCTCACCTTTTCTAGTACATTTTTTCCTATAACAAATGGTTTCTATTTTCTTTTTATATGATAACATACTTTTAAAAATCTTTAAATAAAATCAAAGTAGCGTATCCTGAATGTTTATCTGAAATTGTTTAGCAAGAGACATGAATAAAACTGCAAATCATTAATGAGAAGAAATCATAGTACTTAATTAGATAATATTCAGTATTTGGTTTGATTTCTTCAGTGCCTACTGGTGTTATTTTCTACATTAAACTGAAAAATTTTTTAAGTTTGAAGAAGTTTTTAGGAGTTTAAATTCGTTGAGATATTGTTTTTAATATTGATTAATTTTCATGCCAACAAAGATTGAAACTGTAAATTGTAAATTCTACATTAACCGAAAAGTCAGGTCATTGTAGTGTCACTGCTTTGTGGGTTACATGACCTATTCAGCTTAACTAGTCATATATGGTATCATTACAACCAAAAATAGTTGCACTTGTTTGTGTGTTTGCATGCCTAGGTAAGTGTAAAGTGTAAAATAGTACAGATTATCACAAACTGTTCAAACAAATGTTATTTTCAGACTCATCTCTTCACTGGGCAAAATATCATGTTGCTTTGTAAAAATTTTAAGCATTAAGTAATTGTAAATGTGTAAATATATTTGATACCTAAACTGTACCAAAAGATAGGAAAATCAATAAAGAAAATTATAATTTTTTTAAATTGTTGTTTTCCTTTTACCGTTTTAACTGAAAATAATGAGAAAACTACCTACACAACATATTAGCAAAGAGTATGTTGTAGTAATAACCCCTTTTATTCGTAATTAGCAGTTACACATGGCTTCATGCAATTACTGAAAAATATGGGCGTATTGTCTTTAAATTACATTCTACTCACTTCTGAGATAAGTTAAGTTAGTGCAAGATATACCAATCTCCAGATCCATTTTAAATTTAAGTTTAAAGTTTTGCGTTTTGTGACCCTGAAGTTGGAGTTTCATAAGTACCTATGAAATAACTCAAAAATTGTTTTCCAATATTTATTGAGTAACTTCAACACTTGAACTATTCAAATGAATTACATTTCTGGCGTCATAGTTAAGGTTACTTCGTTGACCTGGTATAGAAAACATACATACCTTGGTCTGATGCCCACATCTCTCCAAAACAACTAAGATGGGGTTTAAAACATTCAGACTGTAGCTGAAGTTCATACCATACCAAATCAACACAGTGTAAAAACATTACCATCTCAGAATTTGATGAAATGTGGTATGAAGGTAGCTTTTTATAGAGTAGGAAAGCGCCAGTTTGCCCCCAAATATTTCAAAGGGTTTCAAGTCACAGCTATGTAATTTCTAAAAAAAAACTGCATTCAACATAATATTTTGAAATCATAGTCTTTCCCCTAATTGAGCTAGAGTGATGGGAGTGGTGTCATTTTACTCAGTTTTAAAGTCTCTTTTTAATGAACAACACACCATACTTTTTCATAAAATGTTTTAACATTTTAATTTTCTCGAAAAGTACATTTTTTCTAATTTTGAAAAAATTTTTATAAATAATTGTATTTTTGGTTAGTGATTCTCAAAATTTCAAAGTGGGAGGCTAATGGATTTATAGTTAAAACCCGTTTAATAAAGAGTGTTGAAAGTTTTTGTAAAAATGTCATACTTTACCTAATTTCATTATGATGATGATTATTATTATTATAACTATAATTTGAGTACTTAAAAGAAGAGGGTTGCCCCTAAGACAGCAATTTAGCCATTTATAAAATGATTGTATTTCATAATGCACTTAAATTGAACATATAAAGAGACAATCTATTTATAATAAGGAAACTTATCTAGATGATTCTTCAAGTCAGTGCCAAAAGACATTTGTGATTACTACTCAGATGGATGTGCTTGCACAATGTAAAAATATGAAAAACTAGTATTAACTGATGCTATCATAAGCAAGATTTTGGTGTAGAGGTAGAGTGGCGTTGTTCTGCTACTACCCATGAAAAAAGACCATGTGATGGAATTGGGGATTCAATAGAGACTTGATGAAGTAATGGCTGGGTCTGTGATGACTCCATTGTGCTATATACCAATTATGTTCAAGACAAGGTGCCAAATCAAAACATTTGTAAGCCTCTTGAGCTCAGTTCTAAATCTTTAATTTTTTTACTGATAAATTATTCAAGTCCTTTCTTGGAGGTAGGTGGAAGCTATTGGAGCCTGTTGTTTTATCTTAAACATAACAACACTTTATATTACTTAGCCTCAATAAAGGATTACAACTTGAAGTATGCTGAGGACATGTTCCATAAGCTATCTCCTTATGTTATGTCTGAAAATATTGACAAACCATCTTTTGAAATAATGGACTGCCCGCAACAAAGTAACTCCGTAGATTGTGGCATCTACATCCTGTTATTTATAGACTGGCTGGTTAGTGGAACTAAAAACAACACCTTACCTTCATGATTAATATTGGGATCCACAACTTGGAAATTACAGAGTTGTATGTTGTTCAGAAAAGGGCAGCTTTGGCATATCTTACATGCAATGACCATTACCACACATTAGGATATAGTGTAATAAATAAACTGTTGATCAAAGAATTTCCATCAGGCAGCCCTTCAAAAGAGTAACGAAGAAGGTACTAGTCAAAATCTAAATAATGCACTACTCACACAACCTGAAAGTGATGTTCATAAGGATGCTTGGCTTGTAGTAGGGTCTAACAGTAGATTACAAATTTCAGAGTGCAAAATAAGAAGAGAACCAGTCCTAACAAGAGCGTAACATTGCCCAATAGTTTCAGCCTTTCAAGTATTTGTACAACCAATAAATTCCAGGTATTCAAAAATTTAACAGAAAGTGAGTCACAACATTTAAATTTGATTCCAGTGAAAAACAGGCAAAAATTACAGCTCAAAACCCAGTAATAAAAAACAATAGAACATGGTCCAAGACAGTGAGGGCCCAATATCCTATCCCTGAAATAAAAGTAACACCTTGTACAGATAACCAAGGTTAAATGTTAGTCTCTAAAATAAGTAAAATTAGTAGTAGAAAATTAAATATTTTTGGCTATGTCTGACCAAACATCATTCTTATGGAGGTAATTGATTCATCTACAATTAAAATTTAGATTCCCCGCTGATAGTACTAGGCGGAAGTAATGATAGTCTCAACAACAATCTTTTGCCAATGGAGGAGAGACTGTTGGCTCTGAGTGAAGCTAGACCTCTCTTCATTACATCCATCCCTCTGTGGTGTGACAAACACTACTACAGCGAAGAAAACATTTTAGCCAATAATATTAGCAAAATTACATTAAAATAGAATAATGTATTCATGATTGATTTGAATAGCATTGAGAGATCACATTTTACACATCTTAGACTCCATTTAAATAATAAAGGCAGAAGCAAAGTAGCTCATATCATCTTGAGCAATCTTTCATGGTGGTCAGCTGCAAAACAAAACAACATGAAAATCACAGAGAACACTCAATATAAAAAATCCTAAGGTACATTGAAAAATAAAAAAGAACGATATTTTTTGGCTGAAAACTCAATGTTCAATGTTATTAAACAGTTCCAAAATGATGAAATGGTCGGTTTTGCTCATAGCATATCATCAGATTTTCACCATCCTCGGCACATGACTGCAAGGGTCACTGTAGTCTTTAAAAAACATTTTGGTAATTCGAACCCAGAGCAATGTGTCTCCAACCATCTAATTTTACAGAAAGCTGAGAGCGGGGCTACCATTTATAGCCTGGTTAGAAAAGAAAAATATCATGGAAAACCAACAATGCACGACTACAACACAAATTGTGATAGTGTGAAAATAGTGCCTAGAGACCTCACATTTAGTGAGGTACTAAAGCAGAGTAATTGTGCAAATACAAGTGCAGTGTTGAATTTAAAAAATAATAAAGATGAAAAAGATACCGCTATTAACATTGTTAGTATTAATAATAGTGTAGATTGTTCACAACAAAACAATTCTTTTTTTATGGCAAACCCAACCTCAAATTTAAAGTTATACAAAACTTTTAATAGTAATTAATCTGTAGCGTTGTTCTACCAGAATATAAAAGGGCTTGAGTCATCAAATGAGTCTCTTGATGAATTAAATCAAGAAATTGTTGTACTTTCAGAACATAAAATGCTTAAAACAACTTTAGAGAGAATAAACATCTTAGATTATAAAGTAACCAGCAGTTTTGGTAGAGACATCTCGTGGAGGAGGTGTGGTTATTTTGGCTAAACCGCACTTAAATGTCAAAAGAATTGTTTTAAAGAAATTGAACAACTGCTTAGCGAATCAATATTTGAATGCTGCTTGGTTAAATTTTAAAATACCTCCCTCTAAAAAATTCAAATTTACTGGTTGCAGGTTTCTACAGAAATCCAATTAAGTTAAAAGAAAAAGAACAGTTGACAGATTAGGTAAAATGTTTGAAACTCTAACAAATAAATTTGCAAATAAAACTGTCCTGTGAGATCTAAATATCAAATTTACGGAACAAAGAGTTGCATCCAAAAATCTTGATAACCTTTTAGTAGCTGATGGCCTAAGATAATTAGTTAATTATCCAACCAGGGTTACAGAAACATCAGAAAGCACAATTGAAAACATACATGTATGCACAAATATTGACAAAAAGTGTATCAATATAATATGAATAAACACACAACCTTCCGACCATGATGCCCAATTATTAAGTATTCATTCTTTAGATGAGAAAAATAAAAACAAACAACCTTTAGTATTTAGAGTTTTCAAGAAAATTTCCTGATGCAATTATTAGCAAATTTTCCATTGCATTACAATCCGAATCGTGGCTTGATACCCATATTGTATATATGTATTCCATGATATATTAATGTTTTACTTAAATTTGTGCTTTCCAAAAAAAATTAACAGATATTAAAAAAATAAAAAGCCTTCGATCTCTGAGGACTTTAAGTCAGATAAAAAAGAAATAATAGAACTCAGTAAAGAAGCTAGAGATACACAAAACAGTTCTATGTTTCTGAAAGTTAGAGAAATGAATAAGTCATAGAAAAAAAGGTTTACGAGAACAAAAAAGAATATTTCTCCAAAACTCTTAACTTATCTTCCAATATTAATAAAACTAGATGGAAAATAATAAATAATGAGGTTGGGAAGAACACTTTAAAAGAGAATAGTATAATTAAAGCTGCACGATAAACTTGTTCATGATCCTGTTACTGTAGCCTATGTGAAAGTTTCAATTATAATTTTATACATTTTGTTGAGGGCAATATTTTACCTTATGTAGATGATAATAGGACAAATGGCAATAGTTATGTAATTTGTAACTTATCTACAATGAGTTGTAAGATCTTTAGATGTAACCCAATCGATGAGAAGGAAACTTTAAAAATAATTAGTAGTGTAAAACAAAACAAGTTCAGGCTTCGATGAAATACCAATAAATTTAATAAAAAATGTCAAATTTCAGTTAGTAAAACCTATAACACATTTAATCAACTCATCCTTAATAACAGGGGTATTCCCAAGCAAACTTAAAGTCTCTAAAGTCTTGTCGTTCTTTAAAAAAGGAGAAAAAACTGATATTAAAAATTACAGACCAGTGTTGTTGCTTTCTGCAATATCAAAAATATTTGAAAGAGTTTTATCTAACCAATTAGTTGATTTCTTAGAAACAAACAATTTAATCCAAGATTGTCAGCATGGTTTTCGAAAGGGAAAATCAGTAACCATCGCAGCAACAGAATTTATTGAGTCAGTAATCAATTTATTAGATGAAAAAAAAGAAAGCAATTGGGGTTTTTATGGACCTAAGCAAAGCGTTTGACTCCACCTTACCCATCCCTGCTTAAAAAGTTACACAATTTAGGCATAAAGGGCAAGGCATATAAATCCTTACCCCTTAAATCCTTGTGGGGGGGGGAGGGTTATTGGGTTGAATCTTATCTTGAAAATCGAAAACAATTTGTTCAAATAACACACCTTGATGGTAAAAATATCAGAAGTTATTACAGATCTTCAGTAAACACAATTAAATATGGGATCCTGCAAGTCTCTATTCTAGGTCCAATTTTATTTGTTATATAAATGATTTTCCAAAATTATGCTGCTCTAGTAAATCATGCTTGTACGCAGACAACACAAGTCTAAATATTAGTGCATCCTCATGGGGTAGCGTTGAAATCAAAATAAATAGTAATCTTATAAGTCTTGTTGATTATTTCACTGAAAACAATATGCTCCTTAATTTAGAAACAACTAATTGTATGATGTTCCAAACAAAGAACTATAAAATGTCTGTGCGATTATAAAACTTTAAAAATTATTTATTTTTCTTACATACACTAATTAGTTTTGGCATTTCTTTATATTGAGCAACAACTTCCAAAAATCTTTATTCAATTCTAAAAGTACAAAAAAAAAGGCAATAAGATTTATATTGAACCTAAAGCCCACCAAACAACCTCAGTAAAGGAAAAATTTGTGGAACTACAGATTCTTACTGTTTATGGACTGTATGTTTATGAAGTAATATTGTCAGTCAAGTCAAGAATGGGAGAGCATATGCTTAATGGTACTAATCACCAGTATAACACAAGACAGAGAGATGAATTGGCTACGGTACTCCTTCTTATCGATTGGGCACTTTTTGAAAAAAATACCACAATATGCTGGAATTAACTTTTACAAAAAAAATACCCAAAAATATAAAATCAGAAACTTTTTTCTAAATTTAAAAATAAACTAAAAATGTATTTAATAAATAAAACCCTTTATTCATTCAATGGACTATGAGGGTAATGTATTGTACTCTATTTTAATTTAGTAAAAGATCATAAATACATGGTCTTAATTTGTAAGTTTTTGACACTATTCAATTGTATTCATGTAATACAGTATGAATAAAGAATATTTTGATTTGATTTGATGAAAGAACAAGGTTACAATTTCCACATAAAGACCAAATGTTAATTTCTTTCTCACCATATGAATGGGTGGTGGGGAATTTATGTTGCCTTTCTCCACTGGATGTTCTGTTCATTAATTCCTCTGTTGTATCTACATAGAATATTTGTACATACGTCTTGAGTGGAGAAGATAAAATTCATTCCAGATAGATTTCCAACTAACCATTCATAGAGTGGGAAGGGAGCTAAAATTTGATCTTCATATAGAGATTGTAGGGTTATACTTTCGGTGCGCCTGAATTAGCACCCCCTGGACATAGCACCCCCTCGCTACTGACGTCATTTTGACGTCACGAAAGGGGGTGCTAAATCAGCACAGTGGCCGTGTCCAGGCCCTGAATAAGCACCCCCTTCGAATACGTGGGTCCTAATTCAGCGCCTTGACCGTGTTCATGTGCTGATTTAGCACCCCCTTCGAATACGCGGGTCCTAATTCAGCGCCTTGACCGTGTTCATGTGCTGAATTAGCACCCCCTTCGAATACGCGGGTCCTAATTCAGCGCCTTGACCGTGTTCATGTGCTGATTTAGCACCCCCTTGAATCTGGGGGCTGCTAAATCAGCGCCGTATTGATGAGATGAATAATTATCCCAACGGAATAGAATAATAAACGTTTAACCATATTGCAATTTATTTTACAATAAAATAAAATAATATGTACGGTATATAATAAATATATATATATATATATATATATATATATTGCAATGAGTATGTTTACTACGTTGTTGTGGGTTTACTTAATATTTAAAAAACAAACAGTTCATTACCAATTGTAAAAATACTTTGCATCAAATATACTTAAGTAAAAGACTAGGTTCTAGGCATTCAAATACAGGTTTATTTTAAAGTAAAATTAATTTGAAATCATGGTATGAACAACGCAGAGGAACTGATATTGCATAAATCCGACATGTGTAATAAATATACATGTTCAGAGATTATATCAACCTATTAACCACTTTAAAAACAGTTATTTATTTATTTTAATTTTTCGAATACCAATCAAAAGCGGGAAAATTTAGAACCGTGAAATTGTAATTTTGCGACGGCTAAGAGCCAATTATTTTTAAGAACGCATCATAAACTGAATTATACTATTTAAACTGAATAGTATAATTCAAACGCACTTGACAAACAGTTTAAATATTATTTTATATCTACAAGAATCAATATCATTCAGTTGTATCCTTATCGGTTAGTTCAACTATAAGTAAAAAAAAAACGTTGAAAACAATGTTAAACACGTAGCAATAAATACACTACCGTATTTTCAAAAGCGTTATTGCTTAGGTCAAACCATACATTTATATACTGAGTATTATGGATCTACATTGCTTAATTTCCCCTGTGTCGGTTAGTGTGCATTTTGTTGTTGTTGTTAAAAATGGAATATCTTGGAAAACCTAATAAATTTAATCTTACCAAGTCTTGGTCAAAATGTTATGGCGGCTAAAAATATATTATGATGTTATCTTTAATACTTTCAAAATAGTGGCTATTAAAATATTTTACCTTTTAACTTCTTAAAATCTGCAATTATTCTAAAATATTGCAAGAAAATGAATTTGAGAGGGTTCTATCACAAATCTAATGACCAAATATATAAAATATCATATGCACAGATTTACTGTAACAAAACACTGTCGACATTGAGGTTCTCAGCGAGTAGGTCACAATATAAAAATCGAGTAAACGGCGGCTCCAGAATATTTTATGCCAATTCATTGTGCTCACATCTTAGTCCCTTCATTTAAAGTACAGGAAATACATTAATATCTGTTGCCAAGCAACTTTTTTTCTAATAAATTAAAAACTGCTAGAGATATTGCAAATTTATCAACAATGAATGCCTTTATGAACAATGAAGGACAAAAACAAACGTCTTAATTGACAATAATAAACTGTTGTATTTATCATAAAGCTTAAATTTATTCACAATATATGTTAAAAAAACTAGATAAAATGACTAGGTTATTTGTTATATATTAAGAATAATAAACAACAAGAAAAATAGTACAGTAATATTCAGACAATAATGCTTTTATAGATGACAAAATCAAAGATAAGCGGTTTTATTGGAAATACATCTGATTGTCGCTTGACTAAATTTTTGTAAATAAATATGTCCTAAAACAACAGATATTTAAATAAATTCATTAAACATCAAATATATGATTCTATTCTATCTTTAGATAGGCCTGAAATATGTATTTCAAATGTTTTGCATAATAAATGACAAAAATAAAATATAGGGATAAGATACTCTAAAGCTGCTGTTAATTTATTTTCACGAACCGTGTTTTTTCACAGTAAGATGCTCTTAATGAGTTATTTATCATTAGTTTGAAATAGTATTTGAGTAATTAGATTTATGATACAATCCACGATCAGATTTATTCTTGTATACGTCCCGGATTTTAAGACATTCAAAGTTAATCAGATTTAATGGCCGCCATTTCGAAAGTATTAATGAATATTTTTTAACTGGCCTTATTACCACAAATATTTGACCCAAATTAGGTAGGATTTGTTTATTCGTTTTAAGATATTAAAGCGAATTTGTCTATAAAAAACACATACAGACTGACGGATAGGAAACTAAGCACCGAAGATCTATTTCCATATTCTGAAATGCGTTTGCCATGACCTGAGCAGTTGCGGTATATAGACTTGTCCTAAGAATTACAGGACACTCTATATATATACAATTATTATACAGAGTGTTCCACAACCTCTACCAATATTTTCAAACATTATTCATGGACCAAAGGCAAAAACAATCATATTCACCTTTCTAAAACTCAATAATTACTCAAATAGCCACAATTTTGTTTTGTTTTTGTCTTTTTTACTTTACTATTTATATTTGATGGATTGTTTAGGTTAAAATTGTGTATATACCTTAATAACCTTAAGGAATAATTACATCAAAAATGTAAATGTCTTACAAGCTTTATTTTCAAAATAGTGATTTCTAAAAAATCTTTAAGCGTAAATATCTTAAAAGCGATATATAGTAAAAAGGTCTCAATTATTACACAATTTAATTAAAAATCCAACGATACCAAGATTTAAAAATTGGTTGTGAAATAAGGGAGATAGTTTGTTTTTTAAAACCAATTACCAAACAATATACGCCTTTATTATATGACAGCACTGAATATGGGCTGCAACAATCAGCTGTTTTGATTTTAGCTGCTCTAATCAGGTGATTTTAACATTACATTGCTGAACTGTGGTCACAATATCCTTAATAATTATTTCTGAATATAAGTTTCTTTTGATTAAGAAGTCAGAAAAAACACTCTAATACATGTTGATTACCTAGACCAAAAATTAAAAATGTCTTTATAGTTATTATATTTCTATTTAATAATTTTTGTTTTTTAAATGGAAGCCCTCCGACCTTCTTCTGGCTTGTAAATTTATACGGAGTTTGTAGATATGCTATTGATTACGGTGGTAAACGTAGATGCATGTACCAGTAAAGATTGATATTTGTTGCAGTTGTTAACCCTTTGAGTGCCACGGTGACGAAATTTCGTCACCAATGATAAATGCGAGAAATGCCACGGTGACGACTTTTCGCCACCAGTTGTATATGCGAGAAATGCCATGGTGACGAATCTTCGCCACCAACTATTTTAAGATCCTTTGTTTATATTTTTTCGGTATTTTTATGTTTCGACGTAATAAATTGTATTTCCAATAATATGCCTTTAATTTTCTGTGGTGTTTGGAAACAAAAAATCCAATTCCAGAAGAGAATCTAAAAAAAAAACAATGTCCATCACAGCGCTGCCGACAGCTGACTAGCTGAGTAGCGTGGCAGACGACGAATGCAGAACCGCGTGCTAGTGTGTTGTTTCTTTGAAACATTGTTGCTTGAATTCTAATAGCGTAATTATTACGTTTTGTGCTACAATCGTTTGAATTGTGCGTGTAGTGTTTATTATTAGTGTGTAAAACACTTAAAGTAGTTTTTCAAATGGCTGAATAATGGGATCCTGAAAACCTTAGATCAAGTGAGGTGGGACAGAGAACTTGATGGTGATGTATCTGATGGTAATTTATTAACCTCAGAAGACGATCTTAGTGATTTAATTTAGTGATGATAGTGATGCCGATCCATTGTATGAGCCACAAAAAAATGTACATACAGGTCAATCCCTCAGAGAGTGACTTTGATGTTTCTAGACCTAGGCCTAGTACGTCAGGAACACAGGTTAGGCCTAGACCTAACTTAAGTAGAATCATTGATAGGAGTGTGTTATCCAGTACCTCTGAATCGGATGATGATGCCGACGGGCCTACAGACAATGATATTTGGCTTAGTATAAACGAAGAGAGCCGCAGTAACTTCACTCATGATTTTTCTTATGTTGAATCTCCAGGACCTAGACATTGCCCACATGTTGACTCTAAGCCCATTGACTATTTTACACTATTTTTTACAGAAACACTTTTGACTATGTTTGTGGTTGAAACCAACAGGTATGCTAACCAGACAAATTTCGTCTTTTGCAGACAATGACTCACCTGGTAGTCGTAGGCACAGCTGGATCCCCGTGAACATTTTGGAAATGAAGGCTTTTATTGCTGCTGTTTTAAATATGGGCCTGATTAGGAAACCAACTATCCCCTCTTATTGGTCAACTAGTGACTCACAAGCATGGACCAAACCATGGTTTAGTAAGATGTTCACACGAAATAGATTTCAAATTTTGCTTAGTTTCTTTCACATTGTTGACAATGAAAAACTACCTAAAGCCAACCAACCAGGTTACGACCCCACTCAAAAGTTCAAAACCATTAATTGAGCACTGTAATAGGCTATTTAAATTCTTTTATACAGCCCATGAACAGTTGTCAGTCGACGAAATCTCTAATTGGGACGAAAAGTCAAACCGGAATCACACAATACCTCCCCAATAAGCACCACCATAGGTGGGGAATAAAGTTATGGGTGTTGTGTGACTCTGTATCTAATTACTGCATGAGCTTATTTTTGCTATCAGGGTAAGAAGAACACATCTCCATCTGATGAGGTAAAGAAAAATGGTCTTGGCTATTCGGTTGTCACTTCTCTTCTTCGTGCTTGTAATTATTTACAGAAAGGGTTTCATGTTTTTACAGACAATTTTTTTTCTAGTATTCCGCTGGTCAAAAAATTGTATGAGGAATAAACCTTTTTTACTGGCACAGTAAGGAAGAATAAAAAAGGCTTGCCTGATGGAATCAAAGAAAAGTTTCAAGTTGGCCAGAAGAAGTACTACCATCAAGGAAAACATAGTGACACTGGCCTATAGACAACAAAGCATCACAAAAAAAACCAGTTGTTTTGCTGTCCTCAAAAGCTGAGATAAAAGATATTGTACATACCAAAAGGAGGCATGGCAGGGTAACAGTTTGAAAAACAAACCATCCATCATACTAGATTACAATAAGCACATGGGTGGGATAGACACATTCGACATGATGCTCTATTCTTACCTTGACGAAAGACGAACAGTTAAGTATTGGAAAAAAGGTTGTTTTTAATCTTTTTTGCAAGAATGGTAATAAATTCCTACATTATATATAGGGAAAATTGTGTGTCCAAAACAACAGGAAACCTCTTTCTAGATACCAGTATACTGTGCAAATCATTGAAAGTATTTCTGATGAATGGGTAGCACAGCAAGGTAAAACTGTAAATGTAGAGGGTGACAAAAGAAAAATGGATTAGAAAAATTGCCCGGAAAAAAAGAAAAGACTTGTTTTGTATGTACAATGAGGGGGCCTGATTTCAAAACAGGAAGGAAGAGGTCTAGAACAGTTTGCAACATCTGTGGGGAAGGCTGTCATGGCACCTGCTTCCCAAAGCACAAATGCAAGTGAAGTGAAGACAAACTGTTGTGATAGTGTATATAAATAATTGTATATAAACATTTAGTGAAGATTTTGAACTGAAATTTCATTCTTTCATTCTTGAGCATAAGAAATACTGTATGTGGTGAGTAAATTTTATAAGTTTTCTTTTAGATTACACACAAATGTATATGATGAGGCTATGTGTGTATTTTTTCCAAACTGTTTTGGTCTAAAATAAAATTTTTTTTTGTCCCGGTTTTGAACATAACACTATGAAATTTTGCACATTTTTTATTAGTAATATTTCCTTAGAAAAGAAAGTGTTTTTCCATAGTAAAAATGTTTTTTTTTTATTTGTGAAAACTGCAATAAAACTTTAAAAAAATGTTAAAAAAGAAAAATATTTTGTTTTGTGTTAAAAATATATATATATAAAAATAAACTGTAAGAAAATTTACTAATAAAAGAATAGCCCAATTAAAACCAAGCATTTTGATCTACACAGCATGATAAGTTTCTATTGATATAATCCTGTTAAAAAAATGTTTTACTAAGTTGCTACACAACTGGGATTTCCGGGTCTGGCATTTTTAGACATACCCCTGAATATAACATCTGTTGCAAAAAGTTCCATAACTCAATATATGGTCTTGGCACTCAAAGGGTTAAGTTTGTTCTAACCGAGGTTTGAAGATTTTGTTCTACCCGGAAAAGAAAATATTAAAAAACATAAAAGTTTACTGTATACAAAATGATAATATAATGTACATTTGTATAGTATTTTTTATTATTAATGAAGTAATATTTATGCTTCTATACATCTCTTGACTACCTAGTTTACAAATCAGTTATAAAAATTACAACGAATTTTAAATTAGAGTGTGACAACATACATTACACTTTCCAATGTAAATAGCCTTAAAATAAAAGTACAGCTAAGCTGAAGTGTAATTTTAAATTTTACCTTTTTGTAGACGCTTTATTAAAGACTTCACTGAGATTTCACTCTTCTTTTTACAATATTCTAAGAATGTTCGTCCTTAAGTTTGACACTTCCAGATACATGGGGTTAGAAGTGCACGTGTGACTAATGTAACACACAATAGTTAAAGATTCTTTAACTGCATACAAAAAGGCGATGATTTTCAGTTTTTGTCCATACATTATTACCGTGTTCTAGTTTATATTTTCTCTTTACTCGTGTAAAAGTATTCGTTACCTAGAGAGTATAATATGCCACACCTTGGGCCTGTACACTCAAACATTGTTTGATTTCTTCTTATATTTTTTACGAAATTTCATCAAACAAATTCACTATACATATACATAATAAGTTCTGTATTAATATAGGAATAACAACTGAGAATAACATCGATATTATTACTCGACCAGTCGATCCGGCCACATCAGTTCTGAACAGTAGGGTCGGTAGTGCACGGACGGGTTTCGTCAGCTTCGTGTGGACCTACAGTCCTACAATCGATATTTGCAGGTCGATTTCACTCTGTATATTTCATATTTGGTAGACGGCTGATATATAACGAGCAACGATGTTAAGGCAAAAATAAGGAGTTTCAAGTTTTTATATGTTTACTAGCTGATACCGCCCCTTCGTACGGAATTTTTGTTGAATAACTGGTATGTCATAGACATCTCCTTCATGTCTTAAAAAATGGCATACTACTGATGAAATAAATTATGGTCATTGGAAAATATTCCAATATTAATTTCAATGCGACATTCCATGATTTTTTGAACTGATGTTCTAAAGTAATTTCAAATCACGATCCCTCCTTTCCTATAGTGCTGTAGGTAATAAAATACTTATGATCCACATTTGAAAATAGGGTTACTCATAAAAGGAGCAACAAAACATATATTTGAGAATATTTTACATGTAATAGTTGATATCACTTAATATGAAAGTCCCAATATGAATTCTATTATTCATTCTCGTAATATGACACTAATTATCATCGATACCGTTAGAAAAAGTAATATAATCGAGGGTATAATCCTTTACCAGAGGGATATATCTGCTAGAGGTAAGATGGACAGAAGTCGACCAAACATTTTTTTTACATTAACTATTTAGGAAGAAACCTTTGCGGATTAATATACTTCATCCTTAGCTACAAATGCCTCATCCATAAGTTTTTATATCACAGTGTTAAGTTCATAAACTAATAATGTATCTTCAAGTTGTAGGCTTATGTGAAATATACCTTTCTTCCGACTTAGCCGGAAGGGATATTGTGTATTTGATGTTTCTATATATTCCTTTAATTATGAAAAATAGTTAGGCATGATTCTATAGAGGATATTTTACACGTAAGCAATAGTAATACATATGGGCGTAACCTTGAAATATTTTTGTGAGTACCATTCTACGGATTTTTGTGTAGTGTTGTCTATGGAGCTGTTCCATTGTGCAGATGATTCACGGTACGCCTAATAGTGCATAAGATAAAAAATTTTAATCTAGTTTCTTACTGCAGATGGTTACGAGTAATTATTCTTCTGAGTTAAAGGACTTCATCATCCGTAAAAAAACTGTTCACAAGCTCTACAAGTCAACCCTTAAGTATGAACATCTGTTAAACTTCAAGCAGCTCAGGTACCATTGCAGACTGTTGGTCTCTCACTGTCGTCAACGTTCTATGAACCACATTAACCAGTAAGTTATAAGCAACCCTAAGCTCCTCTGGGGCTTTGTAAACCAACTGAGAAAATGTATCATCTTTCCCCACCAAGATTACCTTCGAAGGTAGGACGGCTGAAGACTCCGATTCTATCTCTAACCTATTTGCTGACTACTTCTCCACAATCTTCAAGGAACCAGCAAGTGAGCCCCCAACTTACAACTACACCAAGTCAAAGAACATATCAATCTGGCAAACATCTGCTGTGACCGTCGAGAGGAAAACTAAAAAATCTCAACCCTGACAAAGGAGCTGGTCCTGACAACATCCCTCCTTCTGTACTGAAGTTCTGCAGCTCAATTCTCGCTCCTCATATCTCCATCTTTTGGAATTGCTTCTTCTCATTCTGGCATATTTCCCTCCTGCTTAAAGCCCGGTTTTATAGCACCTATGTTTAAATCCGGTTGACCGCACAGAAGCCAAGAACTATAGGCCCATAGTTATCCTCTCTTCTCTCTCAAAAGTATTTGAATCTCTCATAATGGATGGCCTGAAGTTTGAGCTAAAACACACACAATTATTCCTGAACAACAACGGTTTTATGAGTGGTAAATCTACAACCACTAATCTTGCCTTATTCCACCACTACATAACATCTGCATTCTCAAACGGAAATCAGGTTGACTGCATATTCTTAGACTTCTCTAAGGCATTTGACAGAGTGAGCCACAAGCACCTTATGGCTAAACTTGATGCCATGGGATTCTCAAACTCTCTTTTGACGTTCCTTCATTCCTATCTCAGAGATCGTACACTCAAGGTTAGATGTGGAGGCGCTATTTCTCGATCATTAAGTGCTTTATCAGGGGTTCCCCAGGGATCTCTCCTCGGGCCTCATCTGTTTAACCTCTTTATAAATTATATCGACCACTGCCTTGGAGTTGAGCTGCTACTATTTTGCTGACGATGCAAAGATTTTCATAGAAATAAACTCTTTTACTGATCACCAACTGCTTCAATCAGCACTTTTCCATATCGAAAAATGGTGCCTTATGAACGCTATGGACCTTAATATATCTAAATGCGCTGTGATGGACCTTTTCAAGATCTTTTACACCCTGTCTCTTCAACTACTCTCTTTACAACACCGTTCTTCATCGAGTAGATAAAATAAAGGACCTTGGCGTCATCACAACACCAACTCTTCACCCTGCTGAGCACATCCAATAGAGCAAACTCAACTCTTGGATTTATCTCTTCCGCTCTACTCGTAATCTTTCAGTAGACGTCCTGCTGATCCTCTACAAAGCACTTGTTCGTCCTCTCCTGGAATACAACTCTTCCATCTGGTCACCTTCCCAAGAAGGACTCAAAACACAACTTGAAAGAGTTCAGCATCGTCTTGTCAGAACAGCTGGGTTCAGAGATGGCCACCACTACATGAATGTTCCAATTGCTGGTTATCAACTACAGCATGGCCTTGCTCCTCTTGAGGCTCGTAGAAAGATACATGATCTTATCTTTCTCCACAAGATCATCATCGGAAGCATTGATTGCCCGCAACTACTCAACAAAATCTACTTCCATGTTCCTGGGCATACGAGTCTGCGAGACACCTTTGCAAGACTGTACTATTCAACGACCTACCAACAACAGAGTACGATACCTCGACTTCTACGCAGCGGAAATGAGATGGGACATCTTGTTGACTTCTTCGCCACCAGCCCTGCTAGATTTCGAGAAGAAAATCATCAAATTAGTATATGGCACTCTATAATTCTGTTTTCAACTATACCTTTTTTTCTGTTTTTACTCGCCTTTTTTTTAGTAGTACTTTGTTATATATTATAGTCTTTGCATTTAAATTGTTCGATATTGTTGTTGTATTTTATAGTTTATTGATTATTTCATGTACCTGTTCTTGTTGATCTTGTTTAATCAACCCTGTTTTTTGCTTGACTCTTTGTGCATCTTAAATCTCCAAACTTTTCTTGTTATATTGTCAAATGGTTACCTGTTGTTGTTATTGAATTATTGTTATCTATTGATTTAGTCGTTATCAAGTTATTGTTATCCAATTGTATCAGTTGTTGTATTCGCTTGTTGTTGCACTCTTATTCTATATTGTTATGTTATTTTACTATGTAATGGGTATTGTAAAAGTGGCGATTGCCGTGGAAATAAATAAATTAAATAAAAGGGCAGGTACTGAACAATTATTTCTGTAATAATTGACAAGTCAAAAACTGTAATTTTCATGCTTCATCTGTTTCATTCCATAAAACCTAATTTTGAAATTTAATTCAAATTAAATATGAAACAAAAATGCCGCAAAGAAAAATTCTATACTGTGTGACAGTGAACTATTTTGCCTAAAATACGAGCCTAAATTGTTGACAAAATTATATTAGTTTTTTAAATTTGAGTTAATTAAACTAAAAAAGAACACTCCATTTCCGTGAAGCTATTAAATGAAATAAATAGTTTAATTATGGATTCATATACAAATAACATAGTTTTGATTATATCTAGAAACATGTTTCATTGAGTTTTCACGATTGGATTAAGCTTGAACTGTTAATGCACAGTGAATACCCTTGACTAGACTATGAGTAGATCTTCCATTGGTATGGACGCCCAGTACTCAATACCTGTACAATAAAAATGACACAGCATAGATACTAGACTAATTGTGTATAAAAACCATAATTACATTTTATCTTCCGTAATATTCCAAAAATCGACTCAAAAATAGTTTTTACTTTCACAAAAATGTATAACTGTAGATACAGCAGTAAATATCTTATATTCGAGAGGAAAACAAATGATGGTATTCTTATAGTTGATATGAAAGAACTTAATATACAATAATACAAATCTTATATCTCAAAAGAATGAATCCATACATCTAAATTAAGACAGCTAATTAAAATTAAAACAAGAGCAGCATTTATCATAAGTTTTAATTTGTCTCTAATTACTGTATACTCGTAATTAAAAAACGTAAAGGGAAAAGAGCCTACATGGGCTTTAATGATCTGTGCGTAGAGAATTTTGTTTTTTTTTAATTACATATTTAGCAGTGCGTTAATTAAATTTACAAACGGATTAACTGAAAGAATAAACTGAAATAGAATAAATTAAGGATATGATTTAATTAATTATTTTAATAGGTGATATTTAGAAAAAATTTAGAAAAAAAGAAAGCAAAGTCATGACTGAAAATCATTACACAAATATGACAATGCGTGTGAGAGGGAGGAGTGCTAAGGTCTATTAGCCTTATTAGTCGGAGCATTATTATGTAATATTAAGTCTATGGTAATTTTGAAGAGAAAGTAGCCATATTTGATTATTATATTATTTAATCCTTTATCGGAAATTGCAAAACAATCGTAGATAGTAGCTTATAAGTGGCAACGTCACAAAAATCCAGATAACAACTATTATATTTATGATTAAATTGAATATGTAAAAGATAAATATCCTTTTTGCTGGTTGAATGCTAGGGGGTGCTAATTCAGTGAATGAGCCATGTCCATGCGCTGAATAAGCACCCCCTTGGAACAGGGGGGTGTTAATTCAGGGCCTCGACCATGTTCATGCGCTGATTTAGCACCCCCTTGTAGTCGGGGGGTGCTAATTCAGTGCCTGGTCCGTGTCCGTGCGCTGAATTAGCACCCCCCTGCCGTGACGTCAGAGCCCGAGGGGGTACTTATTCCAAGGGGTGCTAAAGCAGCGTCCCCATACTTTCATCAAGTCTCTTCGTTGAACTCCCAACTCCATCACATGGTCTTTTTTCCATGGGCAGTTACAGAAAAATGCCACTCTGCTTCTTTGCCAAAATCTTGCTTATGAAAGCATCAGTTAATACTAGTGTTTCTTATTTTTACATCGTGCAGGCACATCCATCAGAGTAATCTCAAATCAAACTGAGTAAAACGATACCACTCCCATATACGCAAATAGCTCGAATAGGAGAAAAGTTATGATGATTTCAAAAAGTGTTGGTTCCAGGTTTTTGGTGCGTTTTGATAAACTTTACAAAGCAGTAACTTTGTAACTATTTAAAATATTGGGGGGGGGGATTGGGAATTTTCCTAATCTATATGAGGACTACCTTCATACCAAATTTCATCAAATTCTGAGGTGGTTAAGTAAATCTTAATTTTAGTGTGTTGTATTCATATGGAATGATCCAAAAGTTATATTATACTACTGACCAAGCATTGTGTACCTATATGCTCAAATGTTCAGTTAATGGTATATTTTTACTGAAAATTTCAATTTTTTTATCTAAATACATTATATGTTCAACAGAGATTACCAAAAATGTTGAAATAGTAATAGGCCTATATGTTAAACAGGAAATGTCCAAGTAGCATTTCAGGTCAATCAGTCCAGCAGTTCTTATTTGATTGAGTAACATACAGAAAGACAAGTCACAGATATAAGGTAGATTTTTATATAATATACTCGTACATTACGTACTAAGTTGTGTAACCAATTTTAATACAAAACATGTCCAACATACAGGTTTCTTTAAATTTTAATAGATCTTTAATATAAAAAATTAGGTGTGGGGATATCAAAATAGCTTTAACATTTTGAAAATGTAATTCTTAAATTTTCAATAAGTTACTTATAGGATGTTATGTTCCGTAAATTTGTCCACTACATAGAGTGCTCTGAACGATAGAAACAATTAAAGTTTCATTTTGAATTATTTATCATTGCTTTCTAATTTAATATTCAAAGAGTTTGTTTACAATCTGGCATGACCTTGTAACTGAAGATTTCTAAATATAATTAGTCTGTATTGCTGAGGAATTGTATGATACTGTTTGTAGCGATCGTGAAATTACTTCCATGGAGTGACTTACATTTAAATTTGGAATTTATATGGTTGCCAAAATATTATAGACAAGGTAAGGTTAGAAGTACTAATTCTCCAAAACCAGAATAAGTTGACTCTCATTTGTAGGTTTCTTTTTCTTCTCTTTTAAGCCTCAGTTCCATGTACACTGATATATTAGTTTTTATTATAGTGGCATTTATTCGCAAAGTACACTATTTTTCGTGTCTATGCATGATTGTACCTCTCCGGGATTTGATGTGATCTCTCAGAGAACCGAGACAAATACCATTAGTCTACGGAAGAGGACTGTAGCTGTCGGTTTTATAATCCTTTGAGGTTGGAAGGAACAGCCTGTCACGGCATACTATACTGATATTACATAGTGTCAAGACAGCATAGAGTTACATGAGGTGATAAAAAGTAAAATAAACAAAATTAAAAGGCAAAAGTTTTTAATCGCTTATTGCAAGACCCTATTTTGACAATGTTTGGAATTTAAAATCAAATTGTTACTACTTATCAAAATAACATAGTATTGGCATGTTTTAAAAAGGCAAAATGTGATGAACTATTTTTTAGGAAAGGCCGATTCCCTTTTAAACCTTATTCTGCCCGTTCTCTTGGACCACTGGTCCTAGCGAGGATGTTATCAAAACATAATAAGGAGGAGAGTCGAAACAGTAAAACATCGATGGTACTCATAAAAAGTGCTACATTCACTGAGAGGATTAGATTATCACCAGCTCAGATTATACCCTTTACTCAGTTTTGTAGTATTTGTGTAGTTAGAATAATCAAAGATACTAACTCGTTCATTGTGCGACCGGCCTGTAGCTAGGCTCCTGTCACCAGGTTGTAACAACAGTATAGATGTTTTAGTTTTGCAGTTCTTGAATTGAATTATTTTTTTAATAGGCCAATCCCTCTTTTAAAACCACTACATCGGGTGTCTTAGAAGTCCCACTCATCCTATTAACTCTCTTATGAATAGCGATTGAGTGATTTCAATTGGGGGTTGTTTATATGACCAACCGATGAGTTTCTTATGTAAGAAAATTGTTTACTTCAGGCAGCACATGAATTAAATATTTAGAATGTTAAATTTTTTTATCTCTCTGCTTTTCTGGAAGAAACAGCATTGTATTGCAGTCGGATTAAAGTTCTTGTCAATCGAAAAAGGTGTTTCCCATGCAAGGTGTAATAGTTACTAGTCCAAGTTTCTATTATCAGTTTATTACCTTCCGGTTTCAATTGTTTTAAGTTTTGTTAAATCTAAGAAGATATCAGTTGAAATGCCCCACAGTATGCACTTCAATGAACATAACAGGGTGGATGAGAAAGATGCATGTACATTTATAGCTCGTCACTATAGATTTGTTTTTTCTACATTGTCCTCTAATTCTCCAGTTTTAACTTTAATACCAGGATCAGTTAACTCTCAACATCACGGAAGAGGACATAAAATTAAAATTACTCAATTTTGGCATGTCTAAAGGCTGGTCCGAACAACATATAGAACCTTCTCTTTTGTGGTATTGTAGTTTTTGCTTAGTGGAAATTTTAGTTATGTGAAAAACTACCTTTCACTTACAATTTTGTTGGCCTTCGCTAAAGGTTTTGAAAGGTCAGTCCTGAATAAATTTAATTTTTCTTTAATGGTATATTAAAGAAAAACCAGCGTGGCTTTGTACAAGACAAATAAACAGTGACTAACATTTTAAGAGTGGAAGAACCTGTGTCATCTGCCTTCAGAGCGAACCACCAATTATATACTATATAATAAGTTGATTTTGCTAAGGCTTTCAACAAGGTGGACCACCGGATACTAGTCTCAAAGTTGAAGAGGTATATCTTTATATTATTCCCGTTCCACTGGACTTCCTCACCATTCGTGGGCTCAGTGCAAGGTTGGGATCTGGCTTCAGATGAATCTGGTATCCTCCAGTGATCTGACTTCGGATCTCCATTGTTTAATCTATTCATTCGATGATGTGTTTCGCCGACAATGTGAACTTTTTAAAGAAGTCGCCTCCAGAGTAAGCGCTGCTCAGCTAAAATGAGTCTAGGAGAGCGGTGATGTAGTTTAAAGATAATAACATGAAAATTAATCTTAGTAAATGTGCTATCATAGCCTTAAAACACTCCCGCTCACCTTTACTAAATGAATATATTATCGAAGTTGAGGCAGTTCTTAGAACCACGTCTGTCAAAGATCTTGGGGGTTGGTTATATTCAGTTAAAACATGAACATTGGTGACCACATTGGTAGCATAGTATGCTGGCTTGGTTCCTCTGTCTTGGTTTTAAGCCTGGTCCTAAATTATAAACACGCCGTGGTCGCTCCGTATTTTAATTCAATTAGCAGGTTTATGGAGTGTTAAAGTTTCGATTCTGCAGTCATTTACTAGCTTGAGTTTGATCGATTCTAATCGTGAACGAGACAATGTCGAAATGTTGTAGGTAATTTCTTATAATAAAAATAACCATTGGACTAACAAGATTAAGACTTGCACTCGGAAATATAACTACGCTGTTTTGTCAATCTAAGAAGCGGCGCACTGGTATTGACTCTTATCGTTATTGGTTCTGGTGGTGATATCAGTAACATCCTGGACCCAGAGTTCCCTAGCTCAATTTTCTGTACTTGACATAATATTGCTATCCAGTGGATCTGTTTTATCTTTCATATTTTATTCACATGTTATTTAGTTTTTAAGTTTATTAATTTAATAGTTTTTATCTAGACTTTATTGAATTTCAATTATTTATTACATTTATTTGTGAAAAATGTTTCAAAAAGAAAAAACTAAGACTAGTAAACTCTGTATAATTTGCAATGTTATATAATACAACGACACATAATTTTAAAAAGTGTTGAGGTGTATTGACGATTGTATTGCAGATATGATTGTATTAAAACTGATGGTACATGACAACAGTGACCTGTGCGTAATCAAAACCAAAATGAGCCAGGGACCTTGACTGACCACCAAAAGTTCGCCAAAAATCCCTCCAACATCATCTGAGTCGGTTAGGGAAATCGCCTGCCTCAAAAAGGAACTAAAACGCATAAAAATTAATACAAATCTACTGAATCGCACCACATAATCTGACAATCGATCACTGAACTTCACAGACGAGATATTTCATGTGAACTAACCGACGCTCCGCGTGGACAATACCACCTGTGATTCCTTGACTGTCGACTGTGGTGTACAGTATCAGCCTCACAGCCTACCAGGAAACTGCGTTCCCACTTCCACAGACTCTGATGTACTGTGTACCCCCAGCTGGAGCAGCCTGAATCCACAGCTGCTCAGCAACCTTAAAACAACAATATAAGTGCTAGAATTTGAATATAAATGTTTGAAGCTTCACTTAAATACATGTTCCTGTGGGAAATAAAGTGATGACAGCCGTGGACGAAAGGAAATACTAAGAACCACAAAGCCCATGCAGTAACATAAAAAAGTTTTAAGTTCAGAAACCAGTCAACAACTCGACACTAACCAACACACCGCAATAAGACAAACTACTTTAAAAAAGGCTTGAAACCATTCGCCCAGCAACCAGACACTACCTGAGCTTCTAGGTGATAGACATCGCGAGGTAAATCACGCCGACATTGTGAAGCGACGAGTAACGGTGAACACTGTCCAAATGTCCAAAGGAGAAGTCGCAATTTTCGCGAAACAAAGATTTTCTTTTGATATTTTTCACTCACAGAAACAATAATTATTGAAATAATTTTGAAGTAGTCGAAAACAAACTTCACAAAAATTCAAAACTAACCGTTATTTGAATTTACAGGTCACCCGGCGGAAACTAAAAAAATCTTTTTTTCCGAATACGAAGCCGTATTGTCAGACTTGACTAAGCGTAAAAAAGATTTCATCCTGATGGTCGATCAGACATCGATACGTTGAACCATATTATCCAAATAAAACACGATGGATAGATGTTTTGAGGTCATCTGGTCTTGCATTGTCAGTCAAAACTGCAAACCTCGTGACGGCAACAACACAGACAGCTATCGACCATGTCATCATTAACCTTCCAAGTTGCGGTATAGATGGACAACACAGCCATTTCAGACGACTACGACCAAGAGACTGTAATTAGTAGAAGAAAACTAAAAATGATAAGAGAAAAAAGGTAAAGTAACATTGCTCTCCTCGATACTTTCCTTTCCAAGGAGAAATGGGAATTTGTTTAACACATTACAATCCATAGAACACTAGTATAAATACTTCAGATTGTTTGAATTATAAATTCAATTTGTGCTGTCATACAAAATCAACCGAAGTTCACCACAAAAGGTGAACAATAAATGGATTACGGAAGAAATTTTGATTTCGAGAAAAAACCTTGGTTTTCTCCGAAATTCAAATAAATCTTCAAACGAAGAATTCAATTTGTTTTCAATATTACAAAAAAATGAAAGAAAAGGTATCCAATGTGCGAAAATATTGACTTCTATAAAACTATTATTGCGACAAGACTGTTTGTCATATTAGAAGTATATTATAAGACCATTATCTTAATTAGTCAATCTGCCTTTTGAGTGAGGAGGTTTTTCCTCGTTTCTAAATATCGTAATGTCAGTTTAATTTTCTAAGAAAGATGATCGATTTTCTACAAATAACTATAGGTGTCTCAATTTTCCGGGTTTTAGCAAAATATTTGAATAAATAATTAGACTAGAATGTTTGAGTTTTTAATAAATACAACCTTCTTTCTGATGATCAATTTGGTTTCAGAAAGGGCAAGACGACAATAGACGCGGTGTTGAGTCTAGTCGACGCGCTTGTTGATGGATTGAAAGCTCGAGTTTCCTCTTAAAGTGTTTTTCTGAGCCGACTTAAGCATTCACTATGCTGACTACTCCGAATCGCTCAACCTAACTTGAATTGAGCCCTTCTCAGTGGCTCAGTTCATTTTAAAGCCAGCAATCACAAATAATCCAAATCTCAAATAAATTCTCTGAACCGATTCACCTGAGTTATGGGATCCCTCAGGGACAAATTCTCAGTCTGATTTTTTTCTCATCTTTGTCAATAACATAGGGTCATCACACTACTGCATGGGAAACCTGTACAATACGCTGATGACACAACATGATGTTTAAGGATCAATTAAAAAAATGTACTGGAAGAGTAAACGTTTCTTGACATCAATAGCAGTGCCACAATTTCAACAGCCTTAATCCATCTTATAAGATGATACTATTTCGAAAGAATTTGATTATTCCAAATTCCTCGGAATATTCCTGAATCGGAGATTTACGTGGAATGCTCACATTAACCATGTTTGCTTCAAACAGTCCTCAGGAATTTGTTTCGAGGTTTTTGTCAAATACAGCACTATTCAGATTCTGATGACGGCGTATTATGGTTCGATTTACTCCACCTCACCTGAGGTTTAGTTTTGTGTAGAGCAAGCAAAAATAAGCTGTTTGGATCATCGCACGACTGAAGTTAAGTGAATCATGCCGGGAAGGCTTCAAAGGTTGCAAATAGAGACTCTGCTATGTCTCTACATTTTAGAGACAAAATTGCACAATCAAAATTCAATACGACTGCTTCATCAAAATACGCAAACTGACCTGATCAAACTGATTTAAATGCCGGATAATTTTGTAGACGACGAACTGTTTTTCTTGATTTTCTAAACTTTCTGGTGCTCGAGATAAAGTATCGTCCAGATGCATGCCATTGCCTTTACTTTACCATGGTTCTATATCGCTGGAGAGTCACGATTATGTTCTGAATTCTTTTTTTGACATTTCATCAGGGTTTTTTTTTAAATTTAGACTAATAGACTGTGATCGGTTTTCACAATTATGCCAGATCTACCGAAACAGATTTTGATCAAACCGATTGCACGCAAATACGATTACAAGCATCAGTTTCTCGATCTGGGCATAATTGATTTGTGTACTTTTTTGCGCATATGCGATTGAAAAATCTGTTGGATTGTTAGTGGTTTGGTCGGATCAGAGAAGTTGAGGAGGGCTGCTGTTGATATCTAGTGCTTGATATTTTGAAAACATATGGAATGTTAGTTTCTCCAAACAAAAGGTTCATTTTATGAGTCAGCTTCAACCCTTCCCACCATAGTTACATTATGTGTAGAAAAGTCGGTTGCTCCACCATGCCTTGGGATCGTGCCTAAAACATCGTAGTGGACTTAATTGTGCACCTGATTAGATAATAAGAATACCTCTTCACCTATATTACAATACATTTCGTAGTCTAGGTGTCACTGATTTCGAAATGCAGAGAGTTCGTTTTGAGCTTCTTCGCCGCCGACTTTTTTGGAAACTCTTCAGACAAAAACGACTCCAGATGCCAGGAGTCAAGATTTTGACAGCGTCAGATTTTAAACGCTGCACTAAAAATGAGGTGAACTGTAGTAAACTCTACATACACATAGATAATTTACTATTGTGTTATTGTCATCAGTAATAATTCAACTACTTGTTGAATAATTTGTTTGCACATGTTGTTCAAGCTTTATGATAAATTGGTCTTGATAATTAATTGTATATCATTTCTGTTAATTTATTTTAACTTCACATTGTAATGCTTGCTATTAAATTAATTTATCTAAGTTATTTGCATTTTATATTATAAACCTAAATCCAAATGTACCTAGTATTGTATTCATAGCATTAATAGTTGTTATATAATAAATTGTCAACTAAGCTCCTACAATGTAAAATTGGCTTTAGCGTTGATATCATAAATCAAGAAATAAATTTATCATTACACAATCTTTATCAAATATAAACGACCGATCATTTTGGTCACGAATTTTCCTACATTATGAACATATCCTTCTAAAACCACTTTTTAAGAAACATTCCCCATCAGAAATGTTTAACTACAAACAATCTTACTCTCACCAGTTTTATCTAAAGTACCTATTTGAAAAATAATCATGGTCACTAGGTTTATAAAACATAGATAAATACAATATACTTACTATATAAAAGCAAATATTTACTATTTCAGCAGTGTATGCATTAATTTAAACTGTAATAACGCCAGTCAGTTACAAAGAAAGAATGGAAACAAAATTTTGCGATCTTTCAATTTAATTCATGTATACAGTTATATCCAAGTATACCTTGCAAGGCTTTGTCTTTATGTCTAGTCCGCTACATCTACATAAATAAGCTGGTGTTTAATTGTATAATGTTTATTATCAAGCTTCTAATACAGCTTATGTACAAGCTGTATCAGTACATCGGAAGATTTATGGAAAGATTGTCATGGAGGAATAACGTCATTTTGCTCCTGGAATGTCTCCCATTCCCTCCACTAGAGACTGTAAAGTAGTCTCTGCAAACCAGACATCGCATTGGATTTGGAGCTTCAGTCTTCACTCTTCTGTCACGTAGAAACTTTATGAAGTTAAAAGTCGACTTGAGCCGGCTGAGATCTAGGTATAGGCTATGTTTTGGTTCATAGACAAGAATGATTAAAATTGTGTTTTGACTGTGTTGCAGTGGTTTACTGTTGATATCAAGCGTAAAGTGCATGATTAATAAAATTCGAGATTTTGAATATCAATAAAATTCTGTTGAGCACTAGTCAGTAACTACCAAATAATGTCATTGTGTATATTATACTGGATTCCATTATTTTGAATTTGTTTTATGTATTGGGTAAGTAAATTATAGTCTAACCTAGCTGAGACCACTTACTTATTTATTTAGGTTATCTAACGTTTTAAGTTTGGGTAAAGTTATTTCGATATAATTCTCATCAACAATTCATTTTCAGATTGACTACTAGTTACTGAAATGTTGGTCTATTGCTTTATAACCCTTATAACTAAGGGTCAATACATTGGGCCTTTCGGAGTAGGGCAATTATAAAGCCTTTAGGCGAAGGGTCTTTGATATATATAACACATATAATTGCTGTGATTGCTAAAGCTAAACCCACTCTCCCTATACACTGAGCTTGTTATGACTGCAGTATAATAAGCAGCCACCACCACAATCAAATATTGATTATCGAATCATCGATATTCATGACTATCTAAAAATACTGAATACAAACCGATCTATTCTAGCCTTTGGGTAGGGTCCAATAAGCGGACCCGGTTTTTTATATCGAAGAATATAATCATCGATACCTAATATTCGCATATCGAATCATAGACTATCAATCGATATAACAGTAATAACAATCATATGTTTAAATTAAAATGTGAATTTAATTATAACAAATAATAAATGAACATAACCAAAATCAGGGAAACTCATAACTTTAACTAAATGAAACAGAACGAAAACGTTTTTACTAAAGTTGTGTCCACCATTACCTTCTTTTTTTGCATCTGAAGACGACCATGTTAGCTCCTCTGACAGTTACATTTGTTACCTTTCCACAAATATCACATAATGGATTCTTAGGTACTAACCCAACATCCTGAAGCCATAAAAAACATATTTTATCGTCTTTTAAAGCAATTTCGTGAAGCTTCCTAAGATTGACGGCCATTTTAATACACAATGTTACGTGAAATTTAAAATATTACCTTGTATTATTTGAAAGTGTTTACAGCTGTTCATATAGATTATTTAAGTTGTTAAAAAATAATTCATCAGTATCGATTGATTATATCGATGGTTATGATTAAGTAATATCGTTTGCCAATTTCGATATAAAAAACCGGGTCCGCTTATTGGACCGTACCCTAGCCTTTCTCCTAACTAGACACTTCAGATTTAAAGGAGCAAGATGATTTTTTTGTAACCATTTAAAATATTGTTCTATGTTTAAAAATAGCTTACATTTTGAGGCAATAATAATGAACATGTACATCACCATTGTTCTTGCCAATGTCACTAGCCTGCCCAGTACGTAAATGAAATAAAAACAGATGGCAATGATTAATTATGAATATCTATAGGTCAATGTTGTAATCAATAGTTTGGACAGTTAGCGGACTGGTTTTTATCTCGCTCATTAAAATCATCCATACTTTATATATCGAATAACAGAACTATCAACCGATATCAATGTATCTAAAATACTAAATTAAAGTCACATGTTAATGGAAATAATTTAAACAATTACGTAATGTCATAAATATTAAAGGAACCATAACCATTAAAAGATAAAAATTTAAGACATGTGAAAGGAAAAATGTCTTTTAAATAATAAAGAAAATTTATCATCAAAACAAACTTCTTGAAACCGAAAGATATAGTAGTAAATCATCTTTAAGTTAAGTGTTATTTTGTTTAGTTTTCTAAAGTTAACTATTTTTTTTATTTAAAAGAAGTTAATTATTATAGATAAAAATTGTGTTTAGAATATGAAAATGTGTATACAGATGATTTATTTATTGTTCAGATTAATTAAGTACTATTGGTTGATTATATCAATGTGTTCTATGATTAAATATCGTTTGATAATTTTTAAATAAAAAACCAGGTCCACTTATCGTACTCTACCCAATAGTTTTGATATTTTTAATCGATAATCATGATTCGATTGTGGTGGTGGTCACTTATTATACTGCAGCCATTATTATAACTCTGTGACTACGTTTAGTTGTAAAGCTTTGTTAGCTTTCATTTATATTTAAATATGCACTTTATCACTGAGTATTTGAAGATTTACACTGTCGGGCGAAAAGACATGAGTTAACTAAATTGAATACAGTATCAAATTGTTCTGAGCGTTTTACAATATTGTAAAAGATGTGACTGTGGCATCACATTTCTTACAAGAGAAATTTAGCACACATTGTAGTGTTAAATATGAATTAAGGTTAGAATACGATAAGTGTACCCAGTTTTTTATATTGAAATTGACAAAAGATATTACTAGGCTGCAGTACGATAAGCGGCCACAACCCCCTATCGAATCATCTAATGATTTAACTGCTGTCAGACATGTGTAAAGTAATTGTAAGTATTAGGCTACTCAAACTAAGTATAAATAAAGTATTATTTTCTATAATGTGAAATGCTTATATTTCTTTTACATATAAAAATATAGCTTGATCTCATAATACAATCTTGAAAGTCTATAACATAATTCAGTTAGACACTGTTCCAAATTAATTCAAACAAAGTTAAATCAAGTGTATGGTATTTGAGTAATTGCTGCTAGAGATTAGAAATACTGATATTTATTAATAACCTATTACAAACCTGTTGGGGTATTATGTTCTAGTAACCTATTACCAGCCGATCAAATCTCTGTATTACCATCCTACTGTTACTGAAGTGACATTACTAAACAGACTAAATCTACAAGTGTGGGTCTGTACACTTAGTATACAAAAATTTAACTAACTCACTACAATGTAAATTTATTTAGATTGATAGACTAAGAAACTGGTTATTTCAAATGTTCAGTATTCAATACAATTATTGGTTACTACTCAGACCCAATACGTTCAGACCCAATCTTCTATTCGTTTTTAGCATATACATATGTACGTATTATAAATATAAAAAGTTAAAGTCGACATTTCGCTCACGTGATCTGAGCTTGAATTTAGGGTACTTTGGGATTATACCGACCACACCCAGACATGAATCGTTATTTGAAATTTTGCTTCTACTGATTACTAGATTAGATTAGCGTAGAACAATATTTTGTCAATATAAAACGGGAATTGTCTTATCGCAAACCCCTCCCCACCCTCAGACAGAGGTCAAAGTCGAGCGGTCTAGTAGATAACGTGATTGCAGAGTCTCGCCGCCCGTTCAGCTGGTGCGTCGCTTTGTTGTACTTCCTTAGCTTAACCTAAACTCTTTATTGAAAAAAAAAACACTCAAAACTTGTTTTTATTCTTGATCACATTCCGCCACCCAAAATGCGAGTGCCTCCGGCCATCAGTGCCGCTGCCGAAGCCCGCGCTGATGTCGACGAAAGAAAAACATCCCTCGAGATAGTACCTATCAGTAAAATATCAAATTCTAGAGGGGCTGATCAGAAATATAAATTGAATTGTAATGGACAGGCAATTATGTACCGTGCAAATCATGTGATGCTGCGCCCTGCCCTAATCGGGATTATCGAGAAAGATAAGATAACAGCGACAACAATACTGATCACAATACCTGGAAATGCTTGTAATTATGTAATTAAACATTTTTTTTTTGTTTCTATAAATTTATATTTTTGTGTTCTTCATACTCGTGTGGTCGGTATAATCCCAAAGTACCGAATTTAGTTACTATCTCGAGGATTTTTTTTCCCCAGAAGTACAGGGCCCGCCATGTTCCAAATTGTCCAACGTGATCTGATGTCGGAGAAGTTGGACAATCTAAGACGTGATTTGAATTCGAGAAAGAACCAATTGGAAATGCTCCTGGCCATCAGTGCGAGCTTCAATGGCATAAAAACATCCCTCGAGATGTACCCAAATTCAAGCTCAGATCACGTGAGCTCTTAAAGGTTATCTTTAACTTTGGTAATTACTATTATATTTATGTTACTAATTATTATTATACTATTACTACTAATTACATATTTATGATTACCTAATCTAAACATATTTATACTGTGTAATAACATTCTATAGCGTAATATGTCCATTCTTAGCCTCATTGCTTGCATCAAATCGCCTCGGCTGCGACCTAATACCAGAAAGTCATTGTGAGAATGCCAAATGTGTTGAGATTTATTGTGACGCTATTCTTGTAATCTGTTACATGTCTGAATAAAGAAATATTTGGATTTGAAAATCATTCAGCCCCCAGCTGTTACTGAAATTACAGTGTTGCTGGTAACACATTATCCTGGTATTAGGTTACCACTGAATAACCTGTTACCGACATTAATACTGCCCATTTGTAATGGCCGCAAGTAAAAATTTAGTGACATTGTCAAATTCAAAATGACAGTCAATTTTAGAAAACGTAATGAAATTGGTTTAAAAGAATATAAAAATTGTTTTTCTTGGCTTCAAGATGTTGCTGTGGTTTCAAAAAACCCATTATGTGGACAACCATAGTCACAGACATGTGGAAAGCATATTTTGAGTTAAGTGAATGTGGTTTTGTGGATTTTACCGTCAGTCAGTCAGTTTTGTACTCAAGACAGTAAATGTGTATAAAATTTAACAAACTAAACCATGTGAAATTTAGTTAATTTTTACCGTTTTGAAGGATAAATGTTATGACAACTTGTGACATAAATTACACATATACTTCACCATTGTACCTGCAGCCATTACTCAAATAATATAATCTTACAAGATTTTAGTTTGAATGAATTTGGAACAATATTATTATCCAATACATTAAAAGGAGCTGACAATAATTACTTGTATATAACTGTAGTTAGAATGTATTCAATAGTTTATGTATTTTTGTATGTATAAATTGTGGGCTGATACACAACAGAAGTCAGATACTTAAACAATTTATTTATATTTGTATGATAAAAGAAATTTTGTGTAACCTACTTGTCACTAATTTTCATCTTTTAACATTTTTCAGAAAAACACTGATGGAACCTAGTAAAGTGACAAGTAAAACCAGCAGTTTGAAAGCTCTTTTATTGAGAGCATGGAGGGAGCGATGGTCAGACCTGCAATGGGGTATTCATATCAAAACGGTAAAATGAACATGATACTTTAAAAAACATTATTATGTAGATTAAAACACAATATCATAGACTTTGCACGTGTATGGGCACTTCTGGTCCGAGTGAAATACATTTCCGACGTCAATGTTGAGTTAGCTTTGTAGCCATGATCAAGAAAATTTGTCAAAAAGTGTGCATTTATGGCTATTGTAATTTATTCCAGTTTCAGTATTTTTCGTGCCATAGTTGATTTGCCATGTGTCTTCGATCAAGGAAATGTCTACGAGGTGTTCCAAATTTTATGCCCACTGAAGGGATCTTGGAGATATAAGAGATATACCAAAGATAAATTGACAAAGTTGTGCAATAATTTGTGATTTTTATAAGTTAAAAATAAAGCACTTTTTATTGAAATATTTGACTAACAGGTTATGTACCAAAAATTATGACATAAAACCAGTTAAGTTGCTGGAGTGCTATGCAGTTTCATCTAAGTTAATAAGTAGCTTAAATAAATTAAATAAGTGAACCTTAACTAATCTGACAAGAGAATAGTTATTGCTAGTAATAATCAGTATCTAGTAGTACCAATTTATTATAGTCTGGTTTTAAGACATTCACTTTCTTGTACAGATATTACCAAGAGGAGTCAGTGGGGACGTTTACAACCTTGCAGATTGCATTCTTCAACAAGCTCTTGTAGGCCCTGGTCCGAATCTGCTAGTCCTATCATATCTCAAACATTCGTTAAGCTCTCAGGTAAGTTGGACTACTGCTAAAAATAAATTTTAATTTATTTCTTTTGTACAAGTCTTGTATCCAGTATATTGAGTCACATAATTTGTGGGGCTCACTGTTATGGTAATTGAATAAAAGCTGGCTTTTGTTTTGACCTTTTCAAATATTTACAAACAGTTATTAATTTACGAATATTAAAGTTTATTTTTTAAGAAAAGTTTCTGTAACGTTTTTAAAGTACATATTTTTAGTTAATCTTCATATTTAGTTTATTATAAGGCTGAAAATTAACTGTAATAATATAGAAAATTGAAAAATAGCACCATCGATAAAAATAAACTAGAAAACTTATTTGTTTTTAACAGAAAAAATTAAATATTTACAAAGCAAACTCACACAGTTTAGAAATTCCATAATAATGACTAACAATGTTTGATTTGTCTACAAATAGACCATTTGTTTCTTAATATCTAAATCTGACTAAGTGTAATAATTTCCTACACATTTGTTACAGTTGGTATCCTATGCTGCAGTTCTACAACGAATCAGCAAGTATGATGGGTTCCACAAGCCTCATTGCATCATCAGTTTGTTGGAGTTTCTGGAGAACATTTTAGTAAGTACATGGATTTTATAATGTAGTAAGTACATTATATATAAATAATGTTGTGTTTCATTGAAAAAAATCATATTTATAATAACAAATAATTATTTTAATCAACATTGCTGATGTTTTCGAAAATCAGAGGAAATATCTTTGATGAAAATTTGGAGTAATGTGTGAAAACATTAGTAAATTAGTGAGTGAAACAAGGGCACTGTCCTTTGCTTTTATAATAAACTTTTAGTCAATTAATCTATAAATAAAAATTAATATTGTAAACAATAATTTTTTTATAATTAATTATTATAAACTTATCATATGTTTAAAGTTCAGTATTAACATTAGGCGATTTGAAAGTGTAATGATTATGGGTGATTGTTGTCTGCTACAAAAGAGTTTTGTTGTTTTTAACTGTTGACAAAATGTTCATGATAGCCTTATGATATAGTTCCAGTGTATCTATCTTTACTTTACATGTAAGGAGTTTTCTTATCACCACAAATATATTATGATTATATTCATTTGGTTTTGTCATACAACAAAACAGAAAAAGTATGTTTGAACACACTACTTAAGGTCAGGACACACCTGCACAGCACCCGACACGTGAATCGCCCAAGTGTGTCGGTGTGGGCCCGGCTCGGTTACTGTGAAGCCACATATATCTGTATGTTGTTGAGCGCTAAAATCTCACTGTTTGTACTAGAGCATATTTCTTTTGGATTTTAAAGCAACAGATACTTAAAAAAAAGGTTCAACTAGTAAAAAAGTAATTACTTAGTCGTTTTGTAAGTCTATTTATTATAATTGGTAAAACATAGTAAATATTTGTAAAATATACACTAGAGTATAAAGTTTTTTCATAATCTCAAACCTTATGACTGCAAATAAAATATTTTTATTTTAAGACTGTACTGTAGTTTGAAGAATAAAATAAATATGAAAGGTCATAGAAACATTTTAAATCTAACCCTACAAAATACAGGAAAAATTATTGACAAGAAATTTCAATACATCCAAAATAAATATAGTTTTGGACAAAAGAAATAAATTAAGGGGTGAATATTGTAATAACTGGAACTTTAATTCCATAATTTTGGCCATCGCAACTGGGCAGGTGTGCTGTGCATTGTCTTGATGAAACAGAATCTTTTTCTTTTTTATATGAGGATGTTTTTCCTTGATTTCTTTGCTCAGCCGTTCCAATAATGACGCATAATACTTTCCTGTTATTGTTGTTCCCTTTTGTAAGTAATCAATGTAGATGATTGCCAAAAGACCGTGACCATAACCTTACGTCAACCTTGACCGTCTTCACCTTCTTCAGAGCCTGTTCGCCTTCAAAAGAATTCACTGTTCTATTTTTGTTCTCTGAAGTGTAGTGATGTATCCATGGTTCATCAATAGTTATATATCGACGCAGAAACTCATGATATTGTGACGGAAAAAGCGTCGTAACAGTGTCATAGTTGACACAATTGCATTTATTCTCCACTGTGAGTAAACGCGGCACCCATCTTGCCTAGATCTTCATATCCAATTATTCTTGGAAAATTAAAGCCACTGTACCTTGCAATAAGCCTGTCACTTAAACTCAGTCATCTTTTTTGTATAGGTCTTATTTATAAAGACTTTGCCTGTTTATATGAGAAAATTTGTAAATGAACGTTCATGTAAAATGTTAACATATTTGAAATTATGGTTTTAGCCCGGCATCACTTGTCGCTTCAAACCGGAGGAAGAAATGATAGCTGGGTCAGTGTTATCTCTGGCTCACTGGCTGCTGCAGTGCTACTATCACACTTTGCAATCTAACAATACGGAGATCTCACCAGAAATGCTCATGAAACCTGCAAACATATTAGATCACATGCTGAAACGTGACTTCACTGTTGCCATGCTGTATCTGGCAAAACATGAACATAAAGATTTGTACATAGAAGTTGTGAATAAATGTCAGATATTAGAAGCGGCAATTAACCAATCACCTGCCTTGTCTGCCACAGCACCGATAAAAAATGTATTACTGTAAGTATTTGAATATATCTTTATCACATTACTCAGCTTCAAAATAAGTTGGGATGATACTATTAGTTGATATTCTTACTCTGTCGTCTGCTAGTTAGTGAGAGCAATGAGTTGTTAGATGTCACAACGGACAATGTTAGTTATTCTAGCAGATAAGCTCGTTATTCGCCAATAATAGTTACGATTCACAGTGTAAGAATAGACGAGCTGTAGGGTACCATTATTTTGAGTCAAAGTGTGCCTGAGCCTCTTATCAATCTGTGTCAAACATTTCAAAAGTTACTTTAAAATAAGCTTGAACTCATAGACATGTAACAATAGAATGTGGAGGATAGCTTCCAATTGGTGTCAAAATATTTTTTTATGTGCAGTGAGTGAATAAATAAAACCAATTTAAAATTAAATCCAATACTTATCTCTCACAAAATAAAATTTCCTGCCTTTTTGCAAAAATTGTTGTTTAGTTGATGTATTTATTTGTTTTGAAAAAGGAACATTTTCTCTTTTTATAAATTTTTGTTTTAAACAAAGAAAGCACTAATGATATTTTATTTTACTAATACATCATTATTGCATTATTTTAAAATTTCATAGCCAACTTTAGCAAAATTCCCACTAAAAGTTGTTATTACGCAATGTACTCAATCCCATACCCCAATTCTGATGTTATGTAGGTTCTGTAGTTTTTTGTACTATTGTATTTTGGACTAGGCAACGATGTAAATTTTTAATTTTTGTGATGTCAAAAATGCTTACTACAACTTGCTAATAACATTCACTTGTAGTAGTTCACCTTTATTTTGTTGTTGTCATATTTATTTGTTACTATACAGTTTGACTTCATAGATGATTATTTGTAATTACTACTGAACATTTATTTATTTGTCATGCCTTCAGTAAAGCAATTGTATTTTGTAATTAATAATGTTATAAATAATTTAACTATGGAATCTTTATTTTGATTCTCTTGTATTTTACTTTGAACTTTTGCACTGGTATGAATGGGAGCAGAAAGTTGTATGTCAGGGGAACTTTTCAACTACACGATAGTATGAGGGCTATTCCAAAAGTAACCGACGTTCACTTACAGTGCTAGCCGTATTGGGGTTAGCATTCTCTCTCACACACTAATGCGCACTGCAGGTCATTCATGTAAACGTGGCAGTTAAAAAGTCATACAAACACTTGATAATTTTCTGTAGCTGTGCAAAATACATGGGGCAATTGAGTGTCCAGCCAAATGCGAGCTGTAATTAAGTTTTTTATAGCAAAACAGTATTCAGCAGCAGCTATTTAAAGAGAACTTTGTGCCATTTATGGGTCAAACGTTCTGGGTGAAGCAAGTGTATGTGAATGGGTTGGTTTCTTAAAAAGTGGACGAACAAACATCCACCACGAAGAAAGGAATGGTAAGCTATCAATGGTAAGTAAAGAACTTGTTAATAAGAGCCATCATGGGTGAGCTATTCATTCACAAGATCGTGACTGGTGATGAAATATGGATCAGTTATGAGAATCCTAAAACTAAATAGCAGTTAATGAGGAAAAACGTCTTCCCCTAACTAACCAACAAAAGCCAGGTAACAGATTTCTGGCAGAAAGCTCAAGATGACAGTGTTCTGGGATGTAAAAGGGGGGTGTTATTGGTTAGTTTATGGAACGTGGAACAACCAACAATTCAGAAGTGTATTGTGAGACATCAATAAAATTAAAATTACTGAATTCTGGTGTTATTTTTTTGCACAACAATGCTTGGCCTCACTCTTCTTGGCAAACCACAGACCTTATACGAATTTATACGGGACATTTTCGACCATACACCCTAAAGTCCAGACTTGGCACAGAGTGATTATCGTCTCTTTATGCACATGAAAAAGTGACTTGCCAGCGTATTGATAATGACGATGAACTGAAAGACGCTGTAAAAAAAGTACTGGTAAAAGGCACAAGGGACAGAATTTTTTAAGAAGGTATTGGTCAAAAGATATGATAAATGCTTAAATCTTAATAGAAATTATATTGAAAAAATAGAGGAAATTGTAGTTTCGAAATGTATATAATAAAATATGTTTATGTGATTGTGTGTATTTTTAATACTTGCAGTATCGTAAGTGCATATAAGCAAGTAAGTTGACCATGCTTCTAAACGCTGTAGTGCATATACGTGTAAAACGATTGCCCATACCCTTCCTTACCATTGCCACCCTTGTCTTGCCATTGCCTTGTTTACCGTTGCCATTGTCTTGTTTTAGAATGGTAGTTCTGAGTTAGTCCGCTAGATTGTGCGGGAAGTATGTTTCAGTAGATGTGCTGCATACCATGTGACTTCCTCAGTGCTTATTGATTGATGCTAAACCAGTTTTTGCCTTACAGGTGACAATTTGGTAGTACCACTCTACACCGTAAGCGCGTATATGCGTACACTACTACCGCACTGAGAATAAATATTTGTGGGTAAATACACAGAAAAAAATAAGCACTGAGAAAATACTGTTTTAATTTTTTGATAATTAATGAGTGCTAATTCAAAGTTAGGAAGCAACTATATGGTGTTTTAATGGTTAATAACCAAACAGTGGTTACTTTTGGAATAGTCCTCGTATACTTGATTGGGCAGAAACAGTATTTGTTATAACAGGTTTTCAATTGCTTTTATGTCTATGACCCCACTATTTGTGACTCTCAGAACCTCATCAACCAGTTGTGTTTCAGTAAACTATGCAGCCTGGAGTTGACTGGAACAGGACTAGAGGTGGACAAGGGGGTAGAACCACTAACCTACTGTCTGCAGTCAGTGCTAGCGATCCAGGTATTGCTTAATCCCAGTTGTGACTCGCAGGTGCTCGTCAATCAGCTTTTAATGATTCAAAGGATCAAGGTAAGCTGAAAGTCTAGATTTTGTGGTAATTAATTATAACTAAGTGAAATGAAAAAGGACTTTTTAGAGATGTAGTTATGAATATAAAGTCGTCCTCTGTACCACTTAGCTTGAATAAATTAACAAACATATTTACATTAAACACCTAAATATAAATCCATTAATTCTTGAAAATGTAAATAATAAAATAAAAAAGTTAAGTGTTCTTATGTTAGCTTCATCCTGCATTGTATAGGTTGGTTATACACCTGAGTGAGAGATCTAGTTGCAGATTTCAAAAGTGAGATCATTGATTTTTTTGTATCACTGAACAATGTCAGATATCTAAAAAAAATTCTGTAACGTTCATTCACAGTCCTTCTTTATCAAAAACAAGCTTTCTTTATATTCTGTTGTGTCATTTTATATCCTGTTCTATCGGTTCATTTGCCATGTTATTGACTGCTGAACTTGGATAAGTATTTTTATTCCAACTAAACAGTTTTGTTCACAAACTAATATTGTTGCTTTGGCAGGGTTATGGCAACGTGAGATTGTACAGTGAATTGATCCGAGCCTGCTTTATGATCCTCCATGATGTCCTGGACACCAGCAAAGAGTCTCAGTGGGGGGCCTTCACTTTTCTCAAAGTTCCGCACATCATACACCAATTACACCATTCCAGCTTGCCCAGAGGTTGGTGTAACATTAAAACTTGTTTGGCCTATGCAAAAATCAACACAAAATATTAACACTCTTCTATGACCACAATGTATACCACAGTTAATTTGTTTTTAACTTAAAGAATTTCTGCATGAGCTGAGAAATGTATTAGTTTAGTTAGTACCTTCCACTTTTTAATGCCATGGATTAAATTTGAAAATCTCCATGAAGGCTGGCATCCTAGTTATGAACTAAAAAAATCATTTCTATATCACAATAAACATAATTTTGGAACAGCTAACAATATATTTATTGAGTCAAGGCTGAGAGATTATTTATGACTGCATGTTATAAAAGGAGATAAACCTTAAACTTCTTTTGCAACAAAGGTACGTGTTACTATTAATAGTAGAATTATTAGTTGAGCAAGCTTTCTGGGATTGGGACTTTCAAGAGAAAGTTATGAATCATAAAACTGAGTTATTCTCTGTTACATTTTCCTTGTAAGCAGCTTGCAGCAGTGTAGATATTAAGTGTAGACTGTACCGACATAACTGTGTTGTAGGTGTGAAGACAGAAGATTTCAGTCAAGATGTGGTGGACAGCCTGGACTTTGTGTTACAGTTCACTCCTCTACTCGATACCATGGATGCACGCTGTTCCTGCAACAACTTGGAATGTTTTCTGAGAGAACTGCTCAAGCTCAACTTGGTTTCAGAAATGCATGTTAACCACTACACTGCTAAACGGTAATTGTATGGTTTATTAACCCTAACAGTGACAACCAAGAGTTTCAATCGATTAGAACATGTTTTGTTTAAGGGTACTTTTATACTTGCAATTTATGTCAAGCATCGTGATCTGACAATAATTCATGTGTATTGTACATGAATGGAAACAATTGAGGCTTGTTATGATTTTCGTTTGTAAGATATATAACTCCGTCATGTAAAGTGTGTCATATCGCTTTATAAAACGCAACAACAAGAAATGGTACTGAGTAACTGTTATTATCAAGTGACAAATGGCCCACCTCATAGTATACTACTAATTTTAAAATTTGTGCTAATCAACATAAAACATTGATTATGTGAAAGTGAACACATTTGAGCTGAGGTTTTCCCACTGTTTGTTGATGTTATACTGTATATAGGTAGCGTTATCTTAATCTCTCTTGGTGTTCTTCAGGCTTTGAGCTATTCATTATTTAACAATATGTGACCCCTTGCAATAATTTTTAGTCAGTTATTCCAGTCGGTTACAATGTCCCTTGTGAAACAGAGTGAATAACAATTATGATGATAAGCGAACAGAACCTTTAGATACAAGGAAGTAAATCACTGGTTCAATGACACGTTACTAACAGATTAACAGTATGTGAAATGGTAAATCATACTGAAGGAAGTGGTTCTGTTAGAGATCCATCAAGATATGGACAGCCGAAATAAGCAATCGTCAAAGATAAATGCGATTGATACACTTCAGTATGTAGGTATAAGTAAGAGTTCTGTCCATAGCATACTGCATGAAAATAAATTTAAGATACAACTTCATCAGGATCTAAATGAGGATGACACAGACTGAAACCTGTCATACTGTAACATTGTATGAACAAATGTATTTTGACAATAACTTTCCAATATATATTCTGTTTTCTAATGAGGCAAGTTTATGCTTGAATGGTACATCGAATAGACACAATACAAGATATTGGTCTCAAGAAAACTCACGATGGACAAGAGAGGTACATACCCAACATCCACAAAGTTTGAGCAGGATTGCTTGTTACTCGTGTTGTGGGGTCTGTACTATATAGAAGGGAATCTAAATTTCACCGTGTACAAACAATTATTGATAACTAGGGTGATATACGTTATTTAAGGGAGCTATAGGGTCCTTATTTTAGGAATATCTGGTTCCAGCAAGATAGAGCACATCCTAATTATGGGGTACGAGAACTGTTATCTTTTGAGAATGGTGGATTGGTAGAAAGGTTACAATTGTGTGACCACTGAGATCCTCTGACCTTTCACCACTAGATTGTTAATTTAAGAGACTTCTGAAGGGAAAAGCAAAACTGTATGTAACAGTCCTAATATTATTTCCACTGTGATACTTAATTGCTAGCTTTTTAATATTCATATTTCTGATATTAATTAATTAGCAACAATTACTCATATTTAATATCCTACATTTATTAATTACTGTATTCCAGAGAGGCTGCAATAGCGGAACTTCATAAGATGGATGCAGCATCCTCTGGTATGCCAATTACCAAGGTCATTATCAGGGCTGAGCCAACACTGTCTCGAGTTCTACAGTCATTGGATGCTGAGTTTCCTAAGGTACTGTTAACTCAACATAACATGTAATGTTAATAGATCAAATTCTTCTCACAAATGTAGCAAAGTTCATTATACAAATGAGAATACTTGGTTTTAAAATCAAATTAAGTAATATGTTATAAGATAAATCCGTAGGTTCATTAATCCTCGTAACCCATGTATAATTGCAACCTCAAAAGCTAAGACTTCCAAGTCCATTTTAAAAAGTGGAATGTACTAGTTTGCTCTTAAATATTTTAGAATTATAAAGAAAAATTACGACATCTTCTTTTGAATGGAGGTGCTCAAATGCAGTTCAGTAATATTTTGAAATTTTTATCTGATTAACATATAGACAATAGACAATAGACAATTTATTGGCCATTAATAATTTTCAATAAAATTACAATAGGCTTCGTCAAATATTAAGGCTTAAATTACTAGCCTAATCTAAAGTTAAAAATCCTTATGAACGATCTCACAGCTAAAATATTCATTAATATTATAGAAAGGTCTATTTTTTAGCCAAGAATACAATTTATTATTAAAAACTTGACATGGTAAAGATTGAACAGCATAAGGTAACAAATTGAACATTTTAATGCCTAAGGTTGTATGGTAATTCATGGTTTTACCTAATCTAGCTCTATCTACATTTAACTTATCTTTATTTCTTGTATTATAGTGATGAACATCATTTCTTTTCAAAACCATGTGTGACTTTTTTCTTACATCTACTAATACCTCATAAATATACAGATTTATAACAGTTAAAACACCAATATTTACAAACAAAGGTTTACAATGATCTAACACAGGTGCATCCGCTAAAATTCTCACAGCCTTCTTTTGGATTACTAGCACCTGATCACTGCCTGTACCATTACCCCAAATTATTAAACCATATCTAATAATACTTTCAAAAAATGCAAAGTAGGCCATTTTTATATACCTTTGTGATACTATTTTTTTAAATTACACAATAAGTAAATAACCCTAGATAATCTCTTGCATACATAATCAATGTGTTGTTTCCAAGATAGCCTGTTGTCCACTATTATCCCCAATAACTTAACAAAAACTTCAGATTCAAATATAGGCCTATTAATATTCTTAAGAGTTATTAACATTTGTTTTGTTTTTTCTGCGTTTAAATAGAGACCATTTACATTAAACCAGTTAACAGTTTCATTCATTGTAGTCTCTACCAAGTTGTTTAAGTAAAGCAAATTTGTGTGTGACTATTTAACAAAGTGGTATCATCAGCATATATAGTAGTAAAACTAGAGACATTAAAACTTAAATCATTAATAAATATAATAAACAAAACAGGACCCAACACAGATCCCTGTGGCACACCTATATTTATATCAGCCACTAGGGAATAAGCTCCATTAACCATAACAACCTGTTTGCGATTTGCAAGATAGGACCTTAACATGTTCAAATCGCAAACACACAAGTTTTTCCCGCATAGCAGGGGAAAAGAGGATAAAGGCATTTTCCATTAAAGTGAGGCTGGTGAATTCATGCAGATGTATAGAAACTGCCTATCTGTTTAGTGAAATGCTGTCTTTACTGTTTCATTGTACCAACTTATTTAATAATAATACGTTTTGAAGTTGGGTGCTATTAACAACAGCTGATGACTTTGACCAATGTTTTGAATTTTTTATTCTACTTGTTTGTTTCATTATTGTGATATCTTTATTTGATAACTGCCTTCTAGTATAGTGTATTTTGTAAACTAATGGATGCAAATTTTCGCAGGAGTCTCTTTTGGGCATGTTGTGTCAAGTGTTCACCGGCAAAAGTTTCGAGCTGATTCTAGCTGTGGCAACAGTGGAGGGCAAACTGTGCACCTTGGTCTCTAAGTTGATCAATCTCAATGAGTGTTGCAAGCAAGGCATCGATGAGTCAAACAAGACTTTGGCAATGCTCTTCGACATCACTTTCCTCATGCTGTGTTACATCACCCAGACATTTGGATCAGAGGTTGTCTATTTTACATATGCAGTGTCAGTTGTACCAATTAGCATATTTGACTATAATTGTAATTTTTTAAACTACCCAGAAATTACAAAAAAATACTGCTTCTCTAAGTGTTGATTTTATGTTGAAGAATTATGGATGCCCATTTTCTTATTTCAGAACTCAGTCAGTTTATGATAGCCAAAAAACTGAGAATAGACAATTCATAGAATGAATCTAATAAAATAATTTGCAAGTTAATTTTCCAACACGAATTTAACAAATGTACATAATTACAATGAGAGTTACCATTTGATTAGGGTATGGATATATAGGATTATGACTTTTACAAAACAGTTTTGACTTCTGGAGTCTGGATAATCACCTCCATCCTGCAGGACTTTATTTTTCATCAGATATTCCAGTTCAGTTCAAGTATAAATCTAGATTAGCTAAAATACATGTTTGTTGCAAACTGTATCTTTCAATTAGTTTACAAAAGACTTTGCTACACTTCCTGGTATATTTAAAGATTTTTAGAAGAAAAGAAATGCTATTAGTACTTCAATTTGGTAATCCATTTTTAAAATTATCAGATGGTAGAGTATTTATGGTAGGTGAATGTGGTATTTTTTAACTAATTATAATAGTAACAGAAAAGTTACTGGAATTTATTAATATTTTTAATTTTAGGTTGTTCTGAGCGATGATGGTAAAGGAGATTCGTTCATGAAGCAGTGGGTGCGTGAGTGTCTAGTGGAGAGGGGAAAGCCCAAGTCTCCCGACAACATGCTGCAACACTGTGACCCTAACCTGGTCGAAGCTTTGCTCACCCAGTTTAACTCAACAGACTCTGATTTTAAAATGAAGTGAGTTTGGTAAAAAATCATTTTCTAACATTGGAATAATTTAATACAAGCCCAGAGTTTTTAGACCACCACTATTAATTTTTCACGGTGTTGTCATGGATTATAATGCAGTAGGCTGTAGTAGTAATTCATATCTTATATGCAAATGTTTCTACCTAAATAATATTTTAAATACATACAGATATGTAAATATCTTTTTCTGCATTCTGTCAGTCAGTGTAAGACCAATTCTGTCCTTTCTTTTCCAAATAATTGCCCCTTTCTGCTATAGAGATCATTGTTATAATAGGGATTTCCTGCATGGCTACATTCATGCTTTTAAATCATACAGGAAAAAAATAAACTGACTTAAATTTTAGAAAAAAAATAAATGTTCAGTATTTGGTTAGTAGTGTAATGCACATTACAAAAACAAAGTTCCTATGTAACTTTTACTACAGTTTGCACAAGTGATAAATTTAAACCAATTAATGCATCGGACATTTTATTTAAATGCAATTATAAAACCCACTCCAATAAACAAAGCTGCAAATGTTTAAAACAAAGCTATGAATGATGAGATTTGACATTTTTAGTGGAGCTTAAAGAAAAATAGGAGGATAGACACTAACAAACCTCATTGAGCCATTCTTTCCCAGACTACAGTCCGAAAAATAATAGACTTCTATATCTATATCTGTTTGAGAAATATCATAGAGCTCCATCATATTACGTCATAAATGCTTTCGATAAAGCTTCTCCCTTCGATTTTGAGTATTGTATGCAAAGCCATGGTTTAGTCTATAATAATTATTTTGATTTGAATTTGTAATTGGCATTGTATGCCTCATGAACAAAACTTTATAAACATGTACAATGTGCATAAAAGTAACTTTTACTTCTTTAAAGAAAGAGCAATGCAATTTTGTTTAAGTATGTGATATTTTTAGTGGAATGACATGGCACGAGGTGTGTTTCAACATGCCAGGAGCTATCCGAGAGGTGCTAGTGGCGTGGGAGCAAGAGGCTCTGTCTGTGACTGATGTCAAGAGGATACTGGATGCGATGCAAGCCCCCATGTGTTGTCTACCTGTCTGTGCAGCCACTTGGCTCTGTAGCTATATGCAGGTAATATATTCGTCTTTAGTTGTGTTGGTTTCACTGTTTATCCTTATTTAGTTTCATCCTTGCCCATCTTGGGATCACATCTTAAGCTAGATATGAAAATGGGGAACAATCAAATGTAAACTGTACAATACAAATCCATCTTTCATTATTGGCCCATAAGTACAATCTATTACACAATTTTGTTTAAACCACAATGGTTTGTTCGCCCAGGGAGTTGTTCTTAATGTCTGCATGCAACGTACTGAAAATGTCATATAGTTTGTTGCTGTACGATACAATGAGGCTGTATTCGTTGGTACAACAATTGTTTCTTACAAAAGATCTGTTCATTCTAAAAAAAAAAATCAAAATAAGATAACTTCCATTTAAACTTCACAAGATTTTTAACAGTTCACAGCTGTTAAGTTTATGTATAATGTACTTTTTATAATGTCATGAGAAAACTACAGGATGACCTTTTTGCAAATTAGCTTTGTACTCTTTGCTTGATTCTTTGTGCAATCATAGTATTTCTTTCCAAAATGTTATATTATAAATAAAAAATAAGGAAGCTGATTGGAAATTATCTTTGCCTTCTACAACATTGTAATTAAAGCATGAATCACTGTATATTTGGTGTCTAAAAGTTGCTCTTTTGTAATAACAGCTTTTAATGTACTAAATACTGTGTAACAGTGTTTAATGTTCGCTGTTACACCACGTGTAGCTACTGTAATCTTTTGTAGCAAACATGTTATTTTTAGAAATAATTTGTTAACCAAAATTTTCTATGAATTTATTTATTTGTAGTAATTGATTATGTTTACTGATACCACTTCAATAGTATAGTAATTGCAATATAAATTTGATTACATTGCTTTTTTAGATTTCAAAGTTAGAAAAATTTTCTGTAGCCTGTATATTAATAAACTATTTTCTTGCATGTGTTTTATAGCAGAAATTAATCTTTTGTGGTTCAGTTATTGAACCTTTAATATTACTTCATTATTTAAACTACACCAATTACATATGCAATAGACTGGACTTAAATTAAAAATTAAAGTGAGTAATTAAATGTTCTGCAGGTCTCACCACAAGATGCATTACTAAAGCCGATGAACATGGTGCAACAATTCCTCAAAGTGCTCATGAGTGAAGAACTTGGAAAACAAAACAATTACAATGAAAGGTATTTTTTAACAAAGCTATATAATGTAATTACAGAGGTAGTTTGATTCTTATTTGCAATTGTTTAATATTTTTCTGAGTTTTTGTACTGTAAATTCCAATAGTTTAGAAGAACAGTTTTTGAACTAGCTATACTGTAGAGTATGACGTTTACCAATCAGAGTTGAGTTTAATTTTTGATTATTGGTAATTATTAATTATTTAATGCTTAATAAATGTGTAAAGAATTAGTAGTAACAATTAACAAACCATACAAGATTCCATTTAGTATCAAACTATTGGATTTTCTGTTGCAGTTTTAATGTAGTTTATTGGTGATCCACATTGAAATTATGTGAAAGTTGTTATCTGAGACTCGAATTTTCTAAATAGACTTAGATTTACATAAAAATTCACTTTTTAAAATAGCCTAATTTAAATTATTTCAATAAGAGTCTTCCTGATTATTGAGTTTAACAAAATCAAATGTTGATTCTCAAAACAAATTTCACAATTAAAACAGCCTTGTCAGTTAGGACTAATCAAAGGATTAAAACATAAAATTGACAAAACATAAAACGTTTGTTATAGAGCAGCATTAATGGTGCAGATCATCAGGAAAATGCAGTTTGATGTCCACACTCCCACACTGTCCAAGGTGAAGGCTATGGGACTGTCACACAGGTGATCTAAAAAATTAATATTTCAATATTTTAGAGTGGTTTATAAATGAACAAAGTAATGAATATAAATTTGAAAAGGTTTCTATATTTTTTAGCCCCAATTACTAGATTTCGTACTTTTGTAGTTCCTCTTTTGTTTTTTATTTAAAATGTATGAGATCCTTTTTATGTAGTAACCAGGACTAATTATATTTTAGAAATTCAGTAACAATGGCAATTCTGGCTATTCACAAAATGTGAAGGAGCAAAGTAGTCACTTTAGCAATGGTCAATTCAGCATTAAACAATTTCCAGAATGAAGTTGAATATTAATTTATTTTCTTCAAATAAAAATTCTTCTTTAAATTGAGTTTTGTTGTAGCATTATATCCAAGCAGCCTGTGAGTGAACAACTTGAAAGTGTTTGGACTTCATTGTTGAAACAAGGGTGGATCGGAATAGAAGCTACACACTCGCTTGAAAGTCTTCTAAATACAGGTGGAGCGCAATGGTTCGTCACTAACTTAGTTAAGGTAACGTAGAGAAATATTAGTATGAATATATTTCTTTTCTTTATTCAAGTTTATATTTTCTCATGAAAAGTTCCTCTCATATACTGTGTAACACTAGGAATTTTGAAATGAAGTTGTTTGTTATAATTTCATAATAATGTCCACGTACTCTGATGATGATGGTATACAGGAGCTGGTGAAGCTGCGATATCGAGATGACCTTGACCGTGCTGTAGATCTGCTCATGGGCGTATTCCACTTGGATATTGAGAACTGTACACTGTGTCTGCTGCAACAAGTGCTGCCTCAATATCTGCACAACAAGCTCCAGTCAGTATACGATAACAAATTATTTCTTTTTTCGTTATATCACGTAGAATGAGATGGGCTAATTCTGATAGTCAATTTTAGTAGTGAATTCAGAATATAGTGATATGGTACAAAATTGGTCAAATACCCAAACAAGGTGTATTCTAAAAACTAATTACAAATAAAGGTATTTGTTAATCTAATATTTATACAAACCGCATGTGTAACTGACTGAATGACGCACTCACTCACGTATATAATTCTAACCTACTTTCCAGATGGTTAGCGACTTGAAATTTGGTACTCAGATAGCTTTCCACGTGTAATCCACCAGAGAAAATCCGAAAAGTGTGATATTTTTCATTTTCTACCCCTCATAAATATTCCCAAAAAATCGTGCATTCTTCACCCCTGGCAGGACTATTTTTTGTAAAGACCCTGATAGAGGTGCGAAACCGTTGGAGCTTTGCTCGGATCATGACGGAATATTTGGTCAGGAATGAAGTGAACTACAAAAAAGGTCTAATGACTTTTTGCTCTATCTTCCATGGTTTTAAGCGACAAAAAACGCTCGAAACATTTTGACAATTCCCAGAGATTTTTTCGATTATATTAAAATAATGTTTCAAGCACGATTAGCCGGCCGAACCGTTGGAAGTAGCTCAAATCTGATTGACATCAAATTAGCAATTGGCGCGATCTACTGAAAAGGTCCAGTAATCTTTTTGCCCTATCTCGATTGGTTTTGCGAAAAAAAACTGTGATTATGTTACAATTTTGTTTGTAACTTTTACCGCGGATACTTTTGTTTTTTGGGGTCTCGATGCGGCGAAAACCATTGGTCGGAGGTCAAAATAAGGACTAACGTTTTATTTAGGAAATAGATGACCTACAAAAATGGTCAAGGACTTTTTACTATATTTTCCCTTAGTTGACCGCAAACGCGGATTAAGTGAAATTTATTGGACATTTTCGGAATACAAATTTTCAACATCCGGGGCTTGAATAGCGGCTATAATACGGTTGGTCGTAAACTCCAAATAAACAAATTTTAAACGGGATTTAGGAATTCACGTGATCCAACAGAATAGGTTTCAGTGACTTCTGGGAGTTGTGGAGCGTTAGCTTATGCGTCATTAGTAGATAGGGACTGAGAATATTTATTTGTTCACAGACACAATACCCTATAAAAAAGGCCCAAGTGTGTCATTGAACCCACCGGTAATATTACCACCCCCCCCGGGGATTTCCTGGTATGACCTGAATAACCTCATGTACATTCAACCCCAATGATGTGTTAACCCCCCTGGTGGTAACATTAAACAACCCCAGGGGAATTCCTGCCATGACCTCATGTCCGAATTTTAACAGTCACCAAATCTTCTGAAAAACCCCCCCCCCCCCCTGGGGTAAAAGAAAGAGTAAGCGAGAAAACAAGGAGAAAAAGTGAAGGAACGGGGAAAGGGAAAAAAAGGATAAAAAAGAGAAAGGAGAAGAAGAAAGAAATAGAAAAAGACGAGGAGAAGGAAGAAAGGAAGAAGGAAAAAAAAACAAGGAGAAGAAAAAAAAAAAGAAAGAAAGGAAATAAAGAAAGGGGCAGACGAATCATAGCCTATAAAAGAGAAGTAGAAAGAGAAAAAGAATGAGGGAAAGCGAGAACAAAGATAAAGAAGGAAAGAAAAAAAAAAAAAGAAGAAAAAGAAAGAAAAAAAGAGAAAAAAAGAAGAAAAAGGAACAAGTAAAAAAGAAGAAGAAGATAAAGGAAAGAAAAGAGGAGGGAAAGACAGAGAAGAAAAAAGTAAAATGAAGAGATAAAAGATCATGGTAAGAAGAAAGAAATAAACAATAAAGAAAAAAAGATCTGGTATGACCAGATAACCCCCTGGAGTACTTATCCCCGGGTATCGTTTAACCCCCCCTGGGAATTTGTTCATATGACCAGACAATTATCCTGACAGAAATTAAACCCCCTCTTGTCTTAACCTCACTTAAAAATTAACACCCACCCAGGAATTTCTCGCCTTGAATAGATAGTCTCCTGGTGATATTAAACCCCTGTTCGACTTAAAATATGCCTTGAGGGTCGGTTTTTATTATGTTTTATTACTAAACAATTCAAGATAGCTGACCACGTGCCAGACCTTTTCTCTCCGAGATCATTTCTGGCTAAACCATAGGTCGTTAGATCAGATTGAGGGACATTCGGAAGACAAAAATTTAGAATTCTCCAACAGAAAAGGTCCAGTCACTGTTTGACGTATCTCTAACGGTTTAAAGCAAAAAATGCCTCTAAGTCAATAGTTTTTACGAATCGGAAGAAAAAAATCTATGAAAAAGGTCAATTTTTAAAATCCCCACCCTTTGTCATTTTACTTAATGTCCGGACTTAACAGTCACCGAATTCAGCTTATTCCCGGAATTTGCAAGCGTTACTTTGGGGGCCTCTGGGGCGTAGCACCCCAGCGAGTTAGCCGATAGGCGAGTCTATATATATACAACCGCATGTGTAACTGAACTGACTGACTGACTCATCACTTCAAAAACAGTTTATACTGAATTCTAACCTACTTCCAGATGAGTTAGAGACTTTGAAATTTGGTTACCACAGATAGCTTTCCACGTGTAGTAACCACCAGGAAAATCCCGAAAAAAAAGTGAAGAATTTTTCATTTTCATACCCTCAAAAAAAAAATTCCCAAAATAAATCGCGCATTCTTCACCCCTGCAAGGCATTTTTTGGATGTTATGACCCGATAATGCGGGGAACCGTTGGGAGCTAGCTCGGGATCTGACGGAAAAAATTTATTGGTCAGGAATGAAGTGAACTACAAAAAAGGTCTAATGACTTTTGGCTCTATTTCTTCCATGGGTTAGCGGACAAAACGCTCGAACATTTGAAAAATTTCCAGAGATTTTTTCGATAAAAATAATGTGTTCAAGCCCGATAAGCCGGCCGCCCGATGGCCCGAAACCGTTTGGCGTAGCTCATATCTGATTGACCATCTCAAATTAGCAACATTGCGCGATCTACAGAAAAGGGTTTCAGTATCTTTTGCCCTATCTCGATTGGTTTGGCCGAAAAAGTGTTTATGTACAATTTTGTTGTAACTTTTACGCGAAACTCTTTGTTTTGGGTCGACGATTAGCGGCGAAACATTGGTCGGGAGGGTTCGACAATAAGACTACGTTTTATTTAGGAAATAAGATGACCTAAAAATAAGGTCCAGTGACTTTTTACTATATTTCCCGTAGCTTTGACCGCATAACGCGGGGTATTAAGTGAAAATATTGGACATTTTCGCCTAAAAAATTTACATTCGGGCTTGTTAGCGGCGCTCTCCCCTTAACGGTTGGTCGTAAACTCAAAACAAATTTTAATCGGGGATTAGGAAATCACGTGATCTACAGAAAAGGTTCAGTGACATCGGGGGAGTTGGCTGAGCGTTAGCTAAGCGTCAATTAGTAGATAGGGACGAGAGGGAATATTTATTATGTTCTCTGGACACACATTCCCTCTAAAAAGGCCCACAAAGTGTGTCATTAACACCCAGGCTTAATATTAACCCCCCCACCCGGGGGGATTTCCTGGTATGACCTGATATCCTCCTGTACATTCAACCACCTGATGTGTTAACCACCCTGGTATCTTTAAACCCCCCCCAGGGAATTGTCCTGCCATGGGACCTCATGTCCGAATTTTAACCGTCACCAAATCTCTTAACCCCCCCCCCCCTGGGAAGATCCTGGATATGACCAGTAACCCCATGGGACTTATACCCGGTAAACTGGTAACGTTAACCCCCCCTGGGAATTTGTTCTTCATGACCAGACATATCCTGACGAAATTAAACCCCTTCTTGTCTGAACCTCATTAAATTAATCACCCTCCCAGGGAATTTCTCGCCTTGACTTGATTGTCTATGGTGATATCTAAACCCCCTGTTCGACTTAAAATTACTGCCCCTTCGAGGTCGGTTTTTTATTATGTTTATACTCAACATACAAATTCAAGATAAGCTGACCCGTGCCAGACTTTTATCCCGAGCTCATTTCTGGCTTAAACCATAGGTCGTAGAATCAGATCTGAGGCACAATCGAAGACAAAATTAAATTTCCAACATGAAAGGTCCAGTCACTTTTTGTCGTATCTATAACGGTTTTTAAACCGCAAAATGCCTCAAAGTCAAAAGTTTTTACCGAATCGGAAAAAAAAATCTTTGAACAAAGGTCAATTTTTAAAATCCCTTGTCATTTACTTAAAGGTCCGGACGTATCCAGTCACCGATATTCCGCTTATCCCCGAATGTGCATGGTTTACTTTGGGGGCCTGGGGGCGTATTAGCCCCCAGCGAGCCGATTGGCGAGTAAAACTATATAATGTCAAGTCCATTACAGAGATAATTTCCAAATAGTGTCCAAAATTCATGAACACAATAATTGAAAAATGCTGAAATTGAACTCTTTTGTTCAAGCAAGATCCTAAATAGTCATATTGTACTATCTTTTAATATTTATAACTTTTTTGTAAAAAGATTTGCTCATATCCCTTTGATATTTTTAAAAATAAGTTCTATTCCTTATTTAGGCATATAGTATAAGTAGACAATCCATTTTACAATAAAAAATTTTAATCTTCAACTCCAAAAATATGAATTTTTAGTCATTTAAGATTTGTTAATACAGTTTTGTACCTACCTTCATTTTTGTACTTAATGACTTTGCTGTATCAATAACCTATGTAACATGAATTTGTAATATTAATGTTGTACATTTTTATGGCAAATAAAGATTATTATAATAAAAATTACATTATGGGATAGTGCTTTAAGAAATTAATTTATGTTGTAGCAATGTGTAACTAATAAAATTTAAACATTTGAAATTGTGAAACATTTTTCCTGCTTGCTATAAATATACCTATAAAATTAAAAAATAATTTTCAATTCTAAAGTATTTTGTGTAATAATAAAATCTAAATCAATTTTCAACAAATACTGTACTTCAGAAGTAATGATGTACTAGAACTGGATGAATCTGGTTTTAGAAAGCAAATGTAGAGAGGTAAATTAATAAAATTACAGAAAAAATACAGTAGTATAGTCTTTTAAAGAAATATTTTTGAAATTTCTTCTATTAACTGTTATTTTTAATAGGAGTGAAGACCTGATAGAACCGCAATCTTCAGCCCTGGCCAAGTTGTGTGCTTACTGCATATTTGCCACTTCTATCTCAAGTGGATCTTCAAACTCAAAATCTTTGAAACGTTCACGACACCAAATGGAAGCTGAGGTCAGTAATTACAATTTTAACTCGGTTACAAATAATTATTTGATACGGTTCATAACTGGATAAAGGTTGTAATTTGGAATTAGACAAGAGCATTTTATAAAAAGTAAGGATGAATAAAATATAACTTTTTAGTCATGAGAAGTTTTCAAAAACATCTGAAGAATAAAGAGTAGATAGTTGTAAAATAAAAATGAAATATTGTTGGATATTTTGTTTGTTTAAAAAATTATTTGCTAAACATATACATTTGCTCTAGTTATACAAATACAGTAAAAGCCCGCTAATTCCGGCATCCAATGGTTCGGCACTTTCATTCATCCGGCACCGTCTTACAACCGCACTGTGAAACGTGCAGTTCGCAAGAGCGCTCGGAAAGGTTCGTGCTCAGTCGGAAGGGATCGTATGTGACGCAGCAGCTGTGTGTGAGGGGGTTCAGGGCCACTTGCCGAGTGTCCGCCGTTAACGTGTTTGTCTAGCGTCTGCCGTCTGCCTCAGTCTCAGTCACTGTCAGTTCATACTCGAGTGCAGTCCGTGAGTGTTGTGCTCGTTCATATTGTGTTTTTAACTTTCTCAAAATTGTGCCCTATGTTTTCCAAGCCCGGCTCATCCACCAGCAAAGTTGGAAATAAACGTAAGCATGTCACACTTACCATTCAACAAAAGCTAGAAATTATAAGACGTGTAGAAAAAGGTGAGAGTAGAATGAAGCTAATGGAAGAATTCAACATTGGTTCATCAACAATGTATGACATCAAGAAAAATAAAGAAAAGTTACTTAAATTTAAGTCTCAAACTACAAATGTCAAAGACACGCAGTCCTCGACAAACTTTAAAAAAACCTAAACTTGACGACCTTGACGAAATTTTATTCAAATGGTTTTAGCGCTAAGCGGTCCTGAAGGGAAGCCTGTGACTGGGCCCATGATCATGGAAAAAGCTAAACAGTTCCGTGAGGAATTAAAAATAGATGAGAAAGAATGTGCCTTTTCTGATGGTTGGCTGCACCGATTTAAAAAATCGACACGGAATACGGAAGCTTGATGTAAGCTGGGGAGCTCCGATCAGCCGACCAAAATGCGGCTGAAGAATATAAAGCTGAATTTGAAAATCTAGTTGAAGACTACGATTTGTCAGCATGCCAGATTTACAACGCTGATGAAACTGGCCTACTTTGGCGTTGTTTGCCTAATTCGACTTTGGCAGCAGGGGATGAGAAATGTGCAAAAGGCTTTAAAAAAAACAAAGACCGTTTGACAATTTTGCTCTGTGGCAATGCCTCAGGGGACCACATGTTGACGCCTTTCGTCGTCGGAAAAAGCAAAAAAGCCAAGACCTCTGAAAGGCATTACCCACCAACCCGTAATATACGATGCTCAATCCAATGCGTGGATGAACTCCGATTTATTTAGAAATTGGTTTTTCCACCACTTCGTCCCATCTGTAAAAGACAATCTGAAAAACCGTGGCTTACCTGAAGACAGCAAGGTTGTGCTCATCTAGACAATTGCAGAGCTCACCCTGCAGCGTCTGAGTTGATATCGGGAAATATTTTTACTGTATACCTCCCGGCAAATGTCACGTCCTTGATTCAGCCAATGGATCAAGGAGTGATTCAGAACTTTAAATGTTTTTACAGAGCGTCCTTTCTTCAAGGCCTGATAAACTCAGAGTGTATGGTGGTTGATTTTCAGAAAAAATTCAACATAAAAGATGCAATTTTCGGAATCGCCTTGGCATGGAAAAAGGTCAAGCCCACCACTCTACAGAAATCTTGGCGAAAACTATGGCCAGCTGCCAACCAAGAAGAGGAAATTGCCGTTTCAGTCGTCGACAATGAAGCAATACTGGACTTGGTGGCCCACAGTTCCCAAGACGAAATAAGGAAAGTGCCACAAGAAGAAATCTTGGAGTGGATACACATTGATTGCGACGAGCCAGTTGAAGAAGAAATTACGGACGAACTGCTCATCAAAAGTGTACTTGGACCTCAGTCAGAGCCTCATCCTGTGGAGTCCGAATCAGAAGATGAAGAGGGAGCAGATGATGATCCAACACCCGTGCCTACGTGGAGTGAAGCAAGTGCCTCTATCGACACGTTTATACGATTTGCCGAACGCAGCAGCTCCTTACAAATGCTTCAGAGCTTGTAAATTTTATATGTTCTGAGAAATGACTTTTTAAAGAAGAAACATGATAAAAAAAAACAAACAGACATTAGGTCTTTTTTCAAATAAAATACTGTACACAAAACTTATGTTTACCATAATATTATATTACATAATGTACGCACTAGTTAGCCTACATCTAAGTTAACCTAAGCTTAGAAATGTTTTTCTAGGCATTAAATGTTCATTTTGTGTTCAAACTAATGTTTTGTTTAATTTTATTTATCTCCTTAGTAATTCTTTAATTGTTTACACGTAAAAAAGAGTGATTTTTTTAAAGCCACACTCTGAAACTTAGACGAGTTTTTAGCCCGCTATCATCGCTAAAGTAGAAAAAGTAAAATCAAGCTACTGTACATTATCTCTTTGGGAACTAGCCACTATTTTTAAAGAGTGATTGTATTTTGGCTGGGTTTTCAGTTTTTCCTAAGTTAATATCACTTGATTTCACTCCTTTTACTTTAGGTGTGATACGATTTTAGCGGCTAAAACCGAATTTTCCGGCATTTTCATATGACGCTCGGTAATCCGGAATTTTCAATAATCCGGAACACTTCGATCCCCCGAAAGTGCCGAATTAGCGGGCTTTTACTGTACTTAGTAAATATGTTCTTTATATTTAGCTGTTCTACTGAAAAATACAGACTGTTATTGCATATTATAGGACCTAGAAGAGTTGTGTCCAGCAAGTAAAATTCTGAGATTGGACTCATCCTCGTCTCCAGAAGCAGCTCTGATGTTCCTGACGTCAGGGAACAAGGAATCGTCATCACCACCTCTCCAGGAGCCACTATCATCTGCACTCAAGGAGGTGTTCAAGGCTTTATCGGTGATTGCTGAGCGCACAGCCCATGTCTCACAGCAAACTCACTTTGTGTTCCGTCTCCTAGAGTATATTGTGCGCTGCGGCAAAGACCGGGCCAGGCCTGTACTGCAAGGCATGCCCAACACATTGGTAAGTAGCTCTGCTATTTGACAATGGTCAAGCTGTTTTAAATGGATAAAACAAGCAAAAGATAAATAGGCATAATAAATTATACTTACAATATGTAATAAATTGGAATTTCAAATTTACAGGTTCCATGCTTGGTTCGAGCTCTTCCAGATCTCTTTACAACTGATCTCATCCTTCGTTTGTACGACATTAGTACAAAGAATGGGCGATTTGCAACTGCAAGAGATTTATGTCTTTTACGTAACATGAAAATGAGGAATTCGACTTAAATCAACAGTTTTGTATTTAACTGTATAATAAATATAGTATTTATTTTTATATTTAAGGTGTATTTTATCAATTCCTTTCCTGTCATGTAAAGCCAAGGGCATTATATATACTTACACACACACACACATCACTTTATAAATTATATAAATATATAAAATCACTTTCAAAGTGGCATTCAAGATTCTCCAATGGACAGTAGTTAACCTATCACAATAATTTGGAATTTGAATCGTCGTGTGAACATTGACCATGAGTCCATTCCAACGTACAGTACTTTTGTTTCTGCTGTAGTGAATAAAAAAAATTATAACTCACTTTTTTTGTTTTCCAATTATTTAACAATATATAGTTAAATTTTATTCTCATAGTTATGCCTGTATTGTACCATTTCAGTTCACTTTTTGTGCCATCTGGAACTGGTCCTTCAAATACATCTTATGTATAAAATATTTTCTTTTATTAATACTCCATATTATGTTAGAACAATACTTTGTTGATTTGGTAATTTATCTACATTTTCTGATACAGAAAATGTGACAATAATACCTTTTAAAGATCAGTAATTTGCGTATTTTAAGGAGGTGGAAGCTAAACCAAAGATAAGTAGGGTATGAACGAGAAGATATGATATTCTAGAAATCCTTGAAATTCAACAGGAAGTGTGAGTGAAACTCTAAGAGAAAGGTCTATCGGGTCAATACCAACCAACTTACAATTTTATATATTTGTGTACTTGCAAAAAGTACAATCAGTTACATAGTGGCAAGGATTTTTATAAGTGATTATTTGATTATAGGATAAAAATCCTTGTTATAATAGCCAAAGCGAAACCGCTAACAAAACAAAACGTAACAAAAACTTAAAGTTCTTTATTTATAGTATAAATCCATCCTTGTCATGGTAGTTTTCAGGATAGTAACATTTTCTAAAATGTCTTCCCATTTTTCTTTCTCTAATTGTTGGCCCAAAGTTTTAGTTTATCTTTAAACTGGAAGAATAACCTTATATTTTCTTTGTTAACGAGTGGTAAAAACGGTCCTAGGGCATTTTCTATTTTGTTTTGCTTTTCATGGGACAGGGTTGTACTTGTTCCAGTACTGCTTTAGTGGAAGAAAAATTCATTTATGGGTAAAATGTGTACCAGAGACTAAGGAACTAGTTTTAGATTTTGTTGTGTATGTTTTACTACTTATTCTACTCTATTGCAACTCTGTTGTTTCAAGTATTAAGGTATCTTGTACTTAAATGAACTAAGAAAAAATTGAATTTGGGTGAATGTTTTGTACCAGTGCGGATTTCATCCAAATTTTTGGGATCAATGCGGTGCTGTGACATGAGCCTTTTCTCATCTTCCTAATTTTATTTGTCTCTAATATCAGTGTCTATCACCACAGTGTCTATCATTAAAAGTTTTTTTTGTGCAGTAACTGTGTTATTTAATTAATGTATGTTTACTAAACAAGCTTAAGTTAGTTCAGCTAATATTTTAGTTGAATTATCATTGCATTTACAAAGGAAGGTACCAATGCAAAACAGAAAACTATTGCATCTTTTTTCAACAGATGAGTAGCTACTTGGTAATTTTCAATAGATCAAGCAAAATTGCTCAGTTGATGTCTGAGAAAAAATATATTTGAAAACAAACTTTCTGCTAGTCACAAAACCGTTGACAAAATTGCTTGTGAAGCTGAAAAATATAATTGAGAATGCATTTGAAGATGCATGCAACATCCACTTAATGACAACCAAAACTATTTTTAGAACAGTCTACTTTATTGATGAAATCAATGAAACTTGCACCGACCACTTTGGTCTTTTGGATGTACGGGCACTTTGAATCAGCCAAGACTGATAAATGCAGTTTTTACAGAACAAACAATGTACAGTGTTTTGTCAAAAAGCTGTTGTCTCCCAGATCTTTACTTAATTTAGCAATAATATGTGACATTCTAGCCGAGTCGTGTATGCTCTTAGAATCTCTGCAAAACAAAAATAACACTTTAGAAGCAAAATTGAACTATCAACCAAAGAAAATGTAGTGCTGTTCTTCGCTCAGAAAATAAAACAACTCCACCAAAAATCAAGCATCAATAATTTCCAGCCATGAATCCTGCCTGTCAAGAACACTGTTTCATCAAACGGCACACAAATCTGTTACAGCAACTAACAATGGTCGAACCTGACCAGTAGTTACTGACAAAATTGTATGTTGTTTGGAGAAATGGAGATTGAAATTATCTATTAGAGGTTTAAGTCATAATAGTGTATATTTTTTAATTGTTACTTTTGATATTTTTAATAGTATTAAAATTATCATGTCATATTCGTAACAGATTTATTTATTTTTGTTTAATCAATTTACATTATTAAAACAATTTACTAAAACAACTCTTAACATATGCAGTATATGGTAGTTATAATGCTTACTCTCAGACGGAATAAAATCATGTTTTTAGAGATTATGTGTCTCAACATTTTCTGCTGGAGGATCCAGGACACCCTTTTGATGTAACATTCCATGACCCACACCAAATTATCGGATTCTGGTACTGGAAAGTTTACAAGTTTTATATTATATACTTAAAAGCATGACGTGTTTTGCACGATTACAAGTATAACCCGTGGTTTAAGAACTTACTCCTTCAAGTAATATAACTTTTGGCAGTAAATTTATCACCCTGAACCATCGAAGTATCAAATCTCAAAATCTCCCTTTGATACCTTCACAGGTGTTTTCATGTAAGGAGGCATACATGGAATTGTTGCAAGTAGTCTTCTTGAGGACTGCTCACATAATTTTTCCTATTAATTTGTCTACCAAAAATTTGGGATAATTTTATTACTACCTCACAATATCCCCAAATGCTCTGAAAAATACTTCATCATAGTCTATTCTCTTATTTTCCATTGTAGAAAGTGTGTTGTGAATTGCACTGGATGCCCGATTGAGGTCTAAAACTGCCAACTGCAATAACATGATTATTGGGGAGGTACGTGGAAGATATCCAATCTCAAACTGAAGTTTGAGATGATAAATTCCCACAGACATAGTCTCACCCCACTAATATCTACTATTACAGCCTGTACTAGAAAGTCCAAACATTACCAATACATTTATTTTAAGCCTTAAAGAATTATGCTCCCTTTCATTAGTAAAAATGAGAATTATATAGAAAATTACACTTTAAATTTTCAGCACAAAGTCAAAAAATCTTTATTGACATATTTTACGTACATATTATGAATATGTCATATGAATAAAAGTTTCTAGAAAATCTTATCTTAGTTAAAATATTTAAATAGACATATCAACAAAACAAATTACGACTCATACACTCAAACAGTATACTATATTGAGTCTGGCCCATATCATTTAATAAAAATTACTTTTAATGTCATTTTACACAACAAAAATGGTAGGGTATGGTTCAGTGCTCAATATTGGATAGTAAGTAATGTGTTGCAAGGGCCTATTACAGACCATTGTTTTCACATGGATGATATTAGAGATAAATTTTAAATAAAGCTTTCATTTTATTAACTATATTGTCTAGTTACTGAAATCTTATAAACATTTTAACCCTTAGAATGCTAGATATAAATTTCCTTATTTGGCCCCAGCGTGCAATTAGTTTAAAGCAAATTACGTCAATTTGATTAAAGTTCTATTTGAATTAAGATTCTTGAAATTATTATAGGAAGCAATAAAAAAAGCTGATTAGGTAATGACTTTTATTTATTTATTATAAATATGTGTAAGAAAGCAAAACATGGAATTTGCCAGTTGATTGAAAATGGAAAAACCATAATTTTAAAGAAACAAAATTGAAATTCCAGTCTAAGTTATTCAACAGTTTTATATAATGTTCAATGTAACATATAACACACAATTCGGCATAGGAACAGAGCTTATGTGTAAATCCTAAGAATTGCACTGTCATCCTCCCACAAGAAAAAGCCGTCAAACGCTCCAATGTAAAGCACAAAATGGCGTTGTGTACAGAAACTATGATAACCAGTTTTAGAGAAATAACAGGCAGCCAAGAACAATGAATAAAGCACAAGTGTAGTTTGATGTTCAGTCAATATTATAATGCATTTTATGACCAGTTTGCGATAGAGGACAAAATCTTTGATACGTTTCCAGTCATACACGTTTGGATTAATTTTTAAAACGTAGGAGTTTTTGTTATATGTGTAGGAAGGGTAACTATGCATGTCATAGAAGTTTTAAGATATGTTTATTACCTTTTAAGTAAATATTGACTACTCTCTGACAACATTTTACAGAAAGTCTTCAAAAAATTGACTTGCTATGAAACGGTTCTGATGTTAGATTTCAGGACTCTATCTCATTGACCCTTAAATGACCAATGGCAACTATGTTAATATCAGAAAGAGAGAGATAAAGCCCAGCTAGAAGAGTTGTTCAATAAGTTCTTAGAAAAAGTAGCAAAAATCATTTCTTGGGCAATTCTTTTGTTATTTTTCAATATATTATCCTTACTTAGTTTTACAATACATTTTCTAAGCGTCTTTCCAAATTTTTTGTCATAAAAAAAGTAGGGCTTTGGAAGCTCCTCAAAATAGGCATTTGTTTGGGCGATTATTTCCTCATTAGTTGTAGACCATTATATGCCAAGCCATTTCTTTAACTCTGGAAATAAGAAATATTCACTGGGGGTCAAATCTAATGACGTATAATACTCTCCTGTTATCATTGTTCCCTCTTTCAAGTAATCAATGTAGATGATTCATCAAGAATCCCAAAAGACTTTGGCCATAATCTTACTGGCCGTCTTCGCCTTCTTCTGAGCCATTTGTCTTAAAAACATCCACTGTTTAAACTGTTCTTTTGTCTCTGGAGTGTTTCAACAGTTTTATGTTGACACAGAAACTAATCAAGATTGCAATGGACAAGCACCAAAATAGCCTCAGAGTTGACCACACAATTGCATTTATTCTGTACTGTGAATAATCTTGTCAAATTTTTCTTGCAATATTGAAGCCACTGTACCTTGCGATAAGCCTAAGGCCTTAACTATTCGCGCACTTTGATTAAGTAAAATTATATTGTGGATTTTGTCAACCTTTTCGGGGATCTGCTTTCATCTTTGGTGTATCATGTTAAGTTCATTCACCCAATTGTAAACAGTTACAAATACAGGAACAGATATGCCAGGAACGTTGTCCAACTCAGCTTTAATTTCTTTAGGCATTAATCTTTTCAAATACAAGTGTTTAATCACTGCTCAAAACTCACTTTTATCCATTTCTATAGACAAATTAGTGTTTTACTTCAATGGACAACAATTAAACTATGTGCTGGATACAGGTAAATCTTTAATAGCTGACTAGTAAGTAGTGTTACCTAATAGTAAACATTTATTCTAGGATCACCATCTCTTAGTTTTTCTAAGACTCATTGAACAATCCTTGTAGCAATAGCAAGAGAGCTGCCTGAGCCAAGGTTAACTGATTTAGTCTATGTTACTCAACCAATGACCCTTGTCTACCAGATTCACAGTGGAGAGACATTTATATTTCACACTATAACAAATGCAAGTCTTAAAGCATGATCACTTAGGGAAAATCTGTGGAGTGCCAAAATGAAATGGTCTCCATTAGGTAGAAACTTGCTTTATGGCAGAAAAGGAATTGCTGAAATCTCAAGAACTATGTGAACCTTTGTGTACCAACATCAGATCTTCTGGACATTACACTTCATACCTTAAAAAGCAGACACATCAAATATTCTTTTAATCCATTTTATGTTTCAAAAAATGTTTTTCTACCAATCAATTCCATGCAAATTCGGGTAAGATGATTGTGCAACTTTTGAAGACATATAATTAGATATTTCAGCTATTTTGCTTGTTACTAACTTACTGTAAAAATTATTAAGTTTGATACAAAAACTATCAAAGGTCTCAAAAATTTGAAACAATTAAATAGAGAAATGGTTAGAATTTAATCAAGAGTTGTTAAATATTCCACAAAATACTAATCGATTGTTGGCCTCTAGCTATGCACACATCTAACGTTTTGTAAGGAACATTTTGTTAAGCTTAATTCATTCTAAAATGGATATAATACAGAACTGTAGAACTCTGCTCTAACAAAGTACTTTCCATTTTGAGTGTATTCTAGAAAAGAACACCTTTTGAAATTATAAAATAATAAAACTTATTCTTTTTACATTTAAAATCTTTACTGCAGATATCTTGTATTACAAATATGAATTATAATTAGATTCTTTAAGCTTTTGGAGTGGCCTTTTTCTTGTCAAACTTTGCAAAATCCAAGTATCCTGGAGGCAGGACTCCTTTCCTCTCGAAGCCGACAACAGGAGAGAAGTCAAGGTTGGACAGTTGAGGAAGCATGTTGATGACATGAGTGCGATACTGGGGAATTGAGTCAATGGGATTCCCATGAAGGGTGAGGGTGCGCAGTGCGGATAGGTCCTTGAGGACTGACACTGACGATACATTTTGGATGCTATTGCCATGTAAGTAAAGTATCTTCAAATTTTTTAGCTGGAGAATTGGCTGGAAATATTTCAAAAAATTTAAGAAAAACTAAAATTAATAAACTTACCTGTTATCACCTTTACAATGTTTTTATGTACATACTACCCTTAAATAAAAGTATTTTTATTACGCTTTAATCACTGTTTTACTAAATAATATAAATGCACTATACATAATTACTGTACAAAGTGATCAATTTATGCTTAAGAACTCTTTAGTGGAAGTGATGATAAATTTTAATGTTAAGAGTGTAATTTAATTTCAAATTGTTAATGTTTCAGGATAACAATAAATACCCTGTTTATTTTGTTAAAATAAGATTGGTTTCAGATCTGCATCTCACAACTTTCTAAGTTTGTAATACTGATTCTTTATATGAGAAAAATGGTTTCATGAATATTTGATTGAATTCATACAACTTTTAACCAGGGAGGAGAACACCACACTGTCACAGAACAGGTTTTTATGAGGTTGTATGTAGAATTTCAAGTCTATAGTTCATTTTCATTGTTTATATGCCCTGCGAACAGATAGGCAATCAGACAAGAAAGACATTTTTACAGCTCCCAGGCAGGCAAAAGAAAAGAAACTGCCACCCTGTTGAAAGACTTCAGTGACGCTCAGCCAAATACATGCTTGAAAACGTGCACCATGATAGAACTCATTAATGTCTATGCAGAAATAAAGTTTCATGCAAAATTTAAAGTCTACAGATTAAATCTTTCTCGAGATATCTTCCCCATGATACATCCATTTTTGTTAATAAGTTGGGTTTCATAGCAGTGGTTTTATAACAAAATTCTACACACAGTCACCAAAAGATTATGTTTGTGTAGGGGTAGTTAAACTTCTGTGTTTATTATGTCACACACTAAAACCACATTATGATTGTACGCCGGTTGTTTACAAGTTTATTTTTTTTGTGATTATCTTTATGCCATCTTGGTTACCCATAAGACCAATGTAAACATTTTCACTTATGCTCAACCAAATCCCATGTACATCATTGTACTTTGTGTTGCCTATATAGAAATGAAGCTTCATACAAAATTTTAAGTTTAGGTCAGTTTGTTCTCGATATTTTGTGGGCCGACAGATAGAAAATAAAGTTTTCCGGCTTCTCGGGACATAGGTTTTACTAATGCTCAGCCGACAATTATACATATCACATTAAGTGCCAACATCTTGTGCTACCTTACACTATCTGATGTTCTTCACAGTCTACACAAGACTCTGGCACTGTAAGGGTTAACAACACACAGTACAGTTAGTTGACTATCACCTTGAGTGCTAACATCTCTCTCTATTTGACACTATCTAGATGTTCCTAACAGTATACTTGAGACTCTCGTACTGTAAGGGTTAAAAAAAGAGTACACAATTCTCAAATAACTGTAAAATCCGCAATAAAATTACCAAAAGCGGTAAAATTTTCCTGTGAATGTTATTAGGCTAAAATTGTCTAACCTCATAGATGTCGTTGAATGATATTTCGAGCCAGGCTAATTGTGAAGGTAAGGTTATGATGTGGGTGAGTATTGCTGCTGGACCACAAGTTGTTTGAATGTTATTTAAAGAAGGAAAGTTTCCAGCATAGCTGAAACTAGCCAAAGTCAAACCTCTTCTTAAGAAAGTTAGTGTACCTCTTCTAGAGAGGTAAGTAACTACCACCCAATATCGCTGATATCAACCTTTTCCAAGGCAATTGGTTCTATCCAGACTAATAAACCACATTTTTAAGCATGATTTACTTACTAAGTATCAACATGGATTCATGAAGGATGGTCACAACCACTGCTGTGAAAGACCTGATAGACTTTATAATCGATAAACTGAAGGACAGCAACCTTACTTTTTCTGCTTTGTATCCTTGGTGGAAGTGAGTAGGTTTTAATGGAAAAGACCTTTTTTATACTTCCACATTAAATTTATTTAATGTATTTTCCATAAGCAACCTTACTACCAAATTTTAGCAAGGCGTTTGATTGTCTTGACCATGCGCAGCTGTTAAATAAATTAGAAAGGACCATATATGACATGTCAGGTGATGGTTTGAGAGTTATTTATCAAACAGGCAATAGCTATTTGAATTAACATACACAGAGAAGGGTTGTACTCGAACAGTGATATCTAAACCATGCGTACCACAGGGATCCACCCCACCTTAGGACATGTCCTTTTTATTTTATTTAGTAATGACCTCTCCAGGTATTTGGAGAGATACCCAATAACAATAATGTATGCAGATGATACAGTGATTCTCGTCAGTGACAGCAAACCAAGTGGCCTAGAATTTGTCTGTGATTTTATCAACAATTTAACTGACTAACCTCATCGATGTCATAGATCTGGTTGAATGATAGGTCGAGCCAAGCTAGTTGTGAAGGTGAGTTTATGATGTGGGTGAGTATTGCTGCTGCACCACGAGTTGTTTGGATATTATTGTTGCCCAACCACACCGATGCTGTCACATACTTGTCATTGGCTCCTACTTCTGGTAGTCTGCCCACACGGTTTCTCCTTGGTTTTCTTGATAGAATGTCTAATACATATTGACTTCATGTTAACATAACGGGAAAATAAATTCAGTTAATCAACAAACCACTTTTGGGTTCGTCAAAAATATTTTATTACAAAATTCTCCCATTTTGTGAAAGAGTTGATATATCACAATACACAGTCCATATAGTATAAAGAAAATTACTAATGTATGCTACATAACATTGGGTCGTATTAAACATTTTTTCAATACAGAAGTATTTTTTTAATGATTCAAACATAATTATTACAAAGTTAATGCTAGAGAATATTACAGTTATTGAAAAAGATACACCAGGAATTAACTATCATTCAGGAATATTAATATAATATAATGTTTTTTGCCTTAATTTGTACATGTTTGAGTAAAATTTATTGTGTCATATATTATTTTATGTTTTATTACTTTTGCTAGCAAGTAAATTAAAATATATGTATATAACACCACTGTTATCTAATTTGATGATACTATTGTATTAAAGGGTAATAAATCATAGATCCTCAGCACATTCATTCAAACTCAGACTAACATCCAAGTTAATACCATTAAGAACTCAGTGATCACTTAGATAATCATTACACAAAATAAAATATACGAGTACTATACTGTACGTAGTGTATTATTTACTTGCAATACTAGGTTATGTTTTAGTATAAAATAAAACTAATAGATTTTTAACTATCCATTTGTTCAATTGTGTATTGTTTATTTCATGCTGTTAAAGAATGTTCTACATCATTAAAGAACCATTAATCAGCCAATTTTAAGACAATTTTTCATACAAGTAAAAACCACATAGTGTGTCACTGTAACAAAAGAATACATGATGATATTCCTTGCTTTTTCTTAAGAAAGATGAAACAAAAACTACTACTTACTTGTACTAAACTGAAAATACTCACCATTTTCAGTAGATAGTTCTTTAAAAGAAAAATCAAGAGGAGGTTTTAATGAGAGTGTCTCTGACATTTGCTTGCCTATAGACTTGTCAGACTTCTGTTTGGGTGCAGGCATTGTGGTGCTTATAATCCAGTGTGAACTGAGAAAAATAATGTTATTCAATTCTTGTTTTAAATTGTACAATTACCTAATATTAACATAACCAAGACATTAGTATTTGTAGTTATTAGAAATCTAAATTATAAAATCCTTGTAGTAGCAACAATAATATTACTGTTTTACTACATATGTTCTATAAACAAGTAATTTTATAACTAAACATTGTGAAAGATGTACAAACATGTCAAAATGATACTAAAAATAACTAAGTAATAAAGTCTAACAGTTACTAACAGTAATACAGTCGTAGTTAGTTGTTATTTACAGATCATTTACTTATAGAAGCATATCAATTTGAAATACCACTGAATAAATTCTATAGCATTTGTAAAATTCTTTGTTTGAAGGTTATTTTTGACGATGGAAGGATTGTGAAGGAAACAGGATTTTTCCGGACATTTGCCATCGTTAAGTGAAACAAGAAAACAGTAACACTACGTTTCGAGATCTGCGATCTGATCTCTTCTTCAGGTCCTGAAGAAGAGATCAGATCGCAGATCTCGAAACGTAGTGTTTACTGTTTTCTTGTTTCACTTAACGATGGCAAATGTCCGGAAAAATCCTGTTTCCTTCATTTGTAAAATCCTGTAAAAAATTTAGATCACAATTTTATTAGGATGATTCTTTGTGGATGGTATAGCACATGTGTAAGTTTTGTTACATTATATATTGTTATACAATTAATTTGTGAACATCTGTATAATTGTACACTGGGTTTTCAAGCAGACACTGCGGATGTCCGTAAAATCAGACGGCCAGATAATTTTAAACATCCATACATATAGATGGTAGGATCAAAGTGTTAATATAATTATTTTTTTAAATCACTTATTAATTACACTTACCTAATTCATAATTATTAATGTAGAAATGTTTTAATAGTCTGTGAAATGTTTGTGTATTTTATAATTCTATAACTATGGTTTTATTCTTTGTTGAATGAAAAATAAGCTGTCAATAGTAACCCTAGATTCATAACTATATTTTTGTATACACTATTAATGATTCATCTATGTTTATTAACAGAAATATTTGTATTAACTTCATTGTTACAATTATTTTACTGTAATTATTTTAAATAAAGTAACATATTTTGTTATTCAATTTGAGCTCACTTATTAAGTCATTAACATTCTTCACTTCTTTCTTAGCAACAATCAACAATAGATTAATATTTAAATTGTACTTTTTGTATTTCTAGATTATGTTTTAGTGTATAATTTATGTTAGATAATTGTTACTAAACATAAACATAACATATAAACATAAACGAACACATGTATAAATCTAATTTCCAACCAATTTTATTATATGGAGCAGAGACGTGGACTAAAAATGATTTAAGCAGATTGCAAGCTGCAGAAATGAGATTTTTAAGAGGGATAGAGAAGAGTACAAGAAGAGATAGAATAAGGAACGAAATAACTAGAGAAATATTGAAGGTAGTTTCTCTGCAAGAGACAATGGAAGGAAGAAGAATACAGTGGATGGGGCATGTGAAGAGGATGGGAGATAATAGAATGCCTAGAATAGCACTGGAGAAGGAGGAAAGAGGAAGAAGACCAAGAGGAAGACCGAGAGGAAGATGGGAAGACCAAGTGTGGAAAGACATAGAGAGAAGGGGACTACAGAAAATAAAGATGGAGGAAGAGGAGACCTGGAATGACAGACAAAAGTGGAGGAGGCTGTGTACGACGACCCGTGATAACGGAAACGTCTGATGATGATGATGAATTGTTACTAATGTACAAATCTTTATCTTATAACAATATGAAGAGAATTTGCATAGTACAATTATAGTTATAATTTAAAGTATTGAACAATCCTGAATAATAATTACAATTTCTGCTAAATCATTTTAAATCTTGTTTAATATTTATGCAGTGTTTTTCAAAGGCTAGGAGTAACTTAGATCTTAATGATGTGGATTGTTCAACAACAAAGATTCTTGTATGATGCTGTACAGATTCTTGGTCCAAAGTCTTCTTGAGTAAAATATGGAACAGTGAGTATAAACTATCATTGTCTATAATAACAACAGGCAAGATGTATAGGGGAAACTTCTTGAGTGGACGATCTGGAAGTTTCCTGAGCTGAATAGTGTAGGGTAGCTAGAACTTCTTGTTATTTCAGCTTATCTCACTGTAGTAGACTGGTTTTCTAGAGCGGTTTGCTTGTTCATGACTTGCAACAAGAGAAAAATGTTGGAACAATACCAGGGTAATCTTTCAATGAGAGATCGTTTTGTTAATCCTTATTTTGAAGTATATAATCCAGTAATCCACCGCTCATCTTAACTGGGTTGTCAGACGGTTAAGTAAACCGTGTGTTGGACATCAATCTTCCAAGCCACATGTTATTTATAATCTCAGTGCTAAGTACTGGGGTCATAGGTTGCAGTTATATGCGGCACCAGGAGCAATACAGTCAATGATTTACTACAACATGTGTCACTTCAGGGTTTTAACACTTGAATTATTTATGGCAGCAAATCGATATGAACAATACAGGGTGAACGAGACCACCTGGGCCACTGATTATAGCGGTAAAACAAGTAAAGATAGAAACTACGTTTCAAGTAAACCCCCCTATATGGTGGCCAAAGAATTCGATAAAATTATTTTGAACCCCCAAAAAATCTGTAAGGGGTTTTTTTTATGGGGTAGGAGTAGTACATTGTTTTGAGAAATTTATAAATGTACAAGTGGAGCATATAGTATCTCATTTTAAAGGTCTCTTGATACATTTAAAACAAAATTCTGAAGTAGCTCTGGATATGTTGGTCTTTCAATTCCATAAGGTTTAATTGCCCCAAATGTAGAACTTTGGTGTATGGGTCAAAATTAACTGCCCAGTTGGTGACGTCAGGTATTGTAGTTTGGAAGTTATTTAGTTGCCCAAGGTTGGTTGCACCATATGTTGGAGATTGTGTGTGTATGGAAATATGAATAGTATTTCCCCTCAAGTTTTTTGCACCAAATGTATAAATTCAGAAATGTAAGTCAGTAAATATAGGCCTAGCCCAGTGTAGGTGGTGTCATCAGATGAAGGTCAAGACTCTCGCTGTTATGTACCCAGTGTATTCATAAGCTTCATATGAACACGTCAGATCTACTGTTTTTACTATTTTCACGAATCACTAAAGAATGTTCGTATTTGATTTATCTTATATTGTTATTAAAGATTAGTTTTGACTACTTGCTAGTATTTGTTTATTTTTTAATTTATTATAGAATTGTGATTGTATTAAGTAACATCAAACTTTTTATCGTGAAATTTGCCATCATGTGGAATATAATACAAAAGTGATACAATACGAGGGTCATCCGGAAAGTGGTACCCTTTTGTCCAATAAAGACACAAGAGTAAATATTAACAAATATAAACATTTTTATTGGAAAGAACATACTTTATACTACTTTTCAACATAATCTCCTAGTGAATTTAGGCATATAAGTCCTGAAGATCAACCACCGATAGGGATTTGAATGGAGTTGCAACTTCAAGAAAATTAGATGCTTTTTGATTGAAGTAGATTTTTCAGATCAACATATATATTTTCTTCATCAGGGTTCCAAATACAAATGTTACTAAGGCACTTGGAATAACTTAGACCGGGAGAATATTACAAAGGCCAGAAGTAGACTTTTTTGACTACAATTTCCTATTTAAATTATTATAGGGCTCCATTGTACTATATTATATGTGTTTCCACTGCAACTACTAAGGAATTAGTATTCCTTCACTCTGGCCTTAAATATTTCAAGTATTACTAAAATTGTTAGAGCTTATTATTAAAGTATTCTGGAATGTTGCAGAGAATTCTGTGAATTTCATTGGTGCTCATACAAATTGTTTCACTCTACGACATGAGGGCCTCATAACATTGCTCATTAAACGTAAATTTTAGTTATTTTGAAATTCGTCAGAAGAATGGAATATTTTCTAGTGACAATAAATCGTTTTCAAGAATGTTTGTCATGCCATTATAAAGGATGTGCCTATGGTGTTCATGTTATTTAATAGGAAACCATATGCAAAGCCACGGGTAAATGCTAGTTCTCAATATTTCGTGACTTTCATAGTTGTGACTAGATTCGTGAAACTATTCTATGAATTTTGAATTATGGAGTGTTTTAAGACTAATAATATGTTCCTTATGCAACGTGTTTTACTGTTCCTTATGAAGACACTTGTATTTCCATACTTTAACTACTGTAACCCAATAATTAATGACATGACTATGATTTTGAGCAACAAACTCGAGAGAATCCAAAACTATTGCATTAGATTTTTGTTTGACTTGTGATAATGTAGCCTACATGACGCCTGTTTCTATCTTGATGATAGCAAATAAAGATCTCTGTATTCTGTAAAATATGACCATATTACCTTACTATATTCGCATATCAATATTAAAATTAAATTATTTGACGACCATTTAAATTTTGAATGTGTTTTATATATACAGTATATATATAATGCAGAGTAATAGTTTTAGTTTTTATTTTAATTTTTAAATAATTTTAAAATATTATAAACAGATTTAAGTTGATAAATTTTTCTACTGGAGTTATTATCTATTTTTTATTATTTGGATTCTGTTGAGGTTAAATGTAAGAAAGACCCATGTGGCCCTAATTTCGCCTCTTTACTCATGTACTAATAAACAAATTATAAATATGACTATTATGATTTATATTGTGTCTTAAAATATCTTGCTGTTTAATAATTTGGAGAAAGGAAAGGAAGTTATGTAATGCTTGCAACAGAAAAAGATGAAAGAAAGTCGAGTGTTCATAGTAAATGTTTAATATATAAAGTACTAGCTGTATCCCGCGGCTTCATACGCTTTTCGTAAGCTTTGCCCGTGTATGTGCACTTCTGGTTCAAGTGAATTATATTTCCAGTGCCGATGTCGAGTTTGCCTTGTTGCCACGATCAAGAAAATCTGTGTATGTTTATAGCCATCATACACTTAGGCTACATGTAATTTATTATAAAGTGGTCTAACACTCAAACTTTAAGTTCAATCAGAAATTTATCTTCGAGACAAATATACATCATAACTTCAATATAGTGTTTGGTTATTTAATATACATAACTGTCTCGTAATTGCAGTTTTTAGTGTGCAGGCGCTTTGAAAACTTGTATCTTTTGCAGCACTGCCTGGTGGTGAATTACATCAATAGGCATAGTATATAAACCTTCTCCGTGGAAAAATACATATACGTACAAATTTTCATCATGATCGGTCCAATAGTTCACGATTCCATAAAGGACAAACATACAAACATTCATTTTTATATATATAGATGATAAGTTACTTTGTATAATTGTGAAGCACCATACAGTGTAATGTACATGTTTTCAAATAAAAGAACCCCCGAACTCAGAACTTGAATTTTCATGAAATTACTACAGGCTACGTTTGTAAGGATGTCTAGAAATTAAGCAGAAAATATAGAATAATGTTTATTGTATAACAAAATGTTTTAATTATTCTGATTTTACAGATTTTCTCTCATAAACTTTATACTCATACTGGATTCCATTTTCTTCTTGAATTCCCAATGGTACATTTTCATCCCTAAAACAGAACAATTAACTATTATAGACAAACTTTTGATCTCCTACTTTCACATAACATTTGATAACACTATAGCTAAGCAAGAGCATCTCATTCAAAAACTGGACTTCTACAACAATGTACATACAAATTGGCTTCAACCTATGTATGTTTGTTCTACATTTTAAGCAGGCAGTGGTAGCTTGAATATATTTTATTGCAATACATGCATGCTTAATTTTTGTTTTAAATTGATAAAGAATTCAATACGAGTTTTTATTGTAGCATAATCAGTTGATGATCTAAGTGAAAATTTTACTTACGTATTATTTTCAGTACATAAAATAATAAAAGTTGATCTAACTTCCATAATTTTGTAACTTAATTTCTTTGTAATAATCCTGTTAGTTTTAAGAGAATACTTGACACCATTGCACTTTTATAAACAGCAGGATTGCAATATTGAAATGAACTGAAATATACTTTTTTTCATAACACAGTTGAAGTACATAATTAGTAGACTATCAATGTATTATTAAAACTAACACATTCTTACCAAGGTAAGGTTACAAGTAACATGATTTTCTCTACCTAGTTTAGAGTAGTGTAATTATAAAATCTCATCATCATAAAATCATCAAAAAATGGACAGGAATTTAAACTATGGCACCATTTAGATTCACAATTGCATGGTAATACTTTGGTGGGAAATTAGTACAATTTTAATTTAAATGAATAGGTCAATGTGGTCAGAATCAAATCACCTCAACCAGTATTATTTTAGTCATTTCTATGATAAAATTCATGTTACTACAAATTCTATATAGATTTTCATATTCTACTCACGCACTAAACACTATTATCTGCTTAATAAATTATTATTATATAACATGAGAAGATGATAATAGTAAAGCTCTAATCCATTTTCAGTGAAAGATTATGTTGAGTGGTTTTACAATTAATATGGTGAAAGATAGCATGACATTTGGATGTCTTTACCACCATTATGAAATTACAAGAAATTATGGCACTTTACTCTTGAATGTTTTAATCATTATTTTGATCAATGAAACCATTTTAAAAGTACAGTGCAAAGTGAATAATATATTCATACTTACATAGTTTCCTCGAAATTTTCTGGAAGTTTTGGGAAAAATGTATCACAGTTGAACTCCTTTTTAATCCACGTAATATAAATTCTGTGGCATTGGTCATGTCTCATTGCTTCCTAAAATTAAAACAAAATTAGTTTTGAATATAAAAAAAACAAATATTTCAGATAATGTGCTTTGTTTGAAAACTGTGTAGACGAAACGTTGCTCGTCATATTATTTCTCATCAGGCCAATAAAATGCTGGTATAGATTGTACACAATCAGCTCTCCGACTACTTAAAAAAAGATTTAAATACTTGTATAAAAAAAGTATTTATTTTTTTCAAACATAATTTTGGAAAGCTAAATTGACAAAATGTTAGTAAACTTTTATTCAAACTATGTAACTATTTTATTCTTTAAATGAAATTCACCAATAATAAATAAAGATAGTCATTATGAAAGGGGTAGGTAGGAAGGCCAAAAAAAGCCCAGAGAAGATTTTTGAAGATAAAGGTGAAGATGAACACAGTTATGGTACAGCATCAAAGGTATCTATCAAGTTTTGCCATATAATGTATAAAATTTATAGAAATTTCCTGAAAATCAGGGTTTTTGACTTCAATATACTTTTAACCACATTTATGACAGATTTGAATTAAAATTTGTATATACCATCTATGCACATTATATAATATTATAAAGAAAAAGTACCCAATTATAAAACTATTCATGAACTATGTTATTACTTTAAACATTTGTAAAATTGTAATTTTATTTGATAGTTTGTAAAATGTTGACAATATATTGAGAACAAATATGATCCATAGTGTATTGTATGATGAGATAGAAAATCAAGGTATACAGATTTTAAGTTTATATGTAACTTTGTAAAAAAAGTAATATATACCTAAAAAATCAATTTAACATGGGTAAGATATTGACTTACTTGAAACTAACATTGTTTGGCTTTACAGATATCCAAATGTTCCTATTCAGATATACAGTATGTTCCTTAAACCAAAACAAATTAAACAGTTAACTTAAAATATTTAATCTGTCCACCTGGATTTTTTATTTACTTTTTACACATTTAAAATATTAAAAATTGGCCATTTTTCATAGAATATTTTTAAAAGAATTACTTTTGTCAAATTAAAAAAAACAAACAAAAAGCTCTATGTGAGAAATGTATTATTGATCCATGAAATCACCAACTATGTGCCCCACATTTTTTTCTTGCAATCATATGTATTAAAATTACTATTAAATCTTTAGTACAATCCAAATTTAGTTGTAAATTTTTTTATGAAGAAATTATTTTGACTCCTTTTCATCAGTTATAAACAAATAAAACATTTTATATTAATTTAATTATTTACAAACTAACATTTTAGTTTGTTTGCTGTAACAATAAATTTATTTGTAATATTAATCATTTTAAATATATAAAATTTATTTATCAGTAGGCTATGAGTATGTTTATTTTGAAGAATGTATACATGTTATTGCGTCCAATTGTTTTTAGTTTTAATTGTTACTTTCTTAATAATTATTTTATGATTATAGATAGAAATACAAATTATAAATTTACCTCATATACAGAACTGCCACCAATAATCCAAACATTTTCAATGTTTTCAACTAGAGGGGGCTTGTCTAGGATTTCTAGTGCCTCTTCAAAGGAGTTACACATGACCACATCTGGAGGGTATTTATTGTCTCTGAAAAACAAAATAATTGATTCGTTAATATAATAAATAAGTGATATAGGAACAATGCAATTTGGCAAAACTGAACATTGTTCTATATCTGACTTATTAAGGTTTGGTGAATTTGTGTTGATTAGCTCAATAGCAGTATTAGTTTGTTTCCATGTGTCTTCATTGCCTTTTTATATGTTTTAAAAAATTAATCTAAGTATTTGTATCCAGTTTTGTAGAACGCTAAAGATTACTTGTAGACTTATAACAAGTTATCACACAATTTTAGTGATGACTGTATGAGTCATACACAAGTTTATGAGTGGTTGAAATGTTTTAAAAGTGTCATGAAACTAGTGAAATACGTTTTTACATTGAATAGTTTCTCACCAAAGTTACAATTCCTAAAACAGTTCAAAGAACTATGAAAATTAAATCTCAGGAAATACCACATTTATTTCTCTTTTGACATTCATTTCTATAATGTTAAGGTCACCACTGTCACCTGTAGCAGCAAACTAACACATGGATAACTTTAAGAAGATTGTCATGGAAGGAGCGTGGAAGAAGCCAAAATTATGGGTTTACTAAGTAGACGTTGTATAGGCAGTTAGGCCTCATGGACAGGCAGCGTGCATGAATTCATAAAACGTATAAGAGAGAGATATAGAATAACTTTATTCAAAATAAAGATTTGAAAGAGATAAAAAAAAATTACATTAAATTCCATTTTCACAAGAACAAGTTACATTATTACAATTAAATATATCTGTCAGTTTCTCCAGAACAAGAACTTATTCACTACGTAGAATTATTGTTGAACAAGCCATTTCTTTCAAATGGAGTCTGAGACCATGGTTGTTCTGATTTTTCAACTCATCTGAGAGGTTGTAGAACTTGGTGCTGGTGTATGCTGGTTTCTAAGTGTACAATGCTGTGTGGTAAAATGGAAGGTCGCATTTATTTTCAAATCTGATACTATGCTGGTGAATAGCAGCAAGTCTTTGAAGTCCATTTGTACAAGCAGATAAAATTACTGCTTTTTCAATCCAGTTCAAAAATTCACGAACTGTTTGGTAGCTGTGAAGGACACCACACCACAGTGTATGCCACAATTATATAAAATTCCATATAGTGTGACTCACTCTATATTGGTGAAACAAAATGTTTGATTCTTAAAACAGAAAAGTAAACACATTCGACACACAAAACCAAACATGCAATAGAATCCGACAAAACAAAAGTACTTGCAAAAATTCCATGCTATTACCCAAGGATAGTAATAAAACCACAGAAATAATCAACAAAACAATAACTTCCAAGAAGATAACGTGGAAATTTTGAATAGCTGGTAGCCTGCAATCTTTAGAAAACATGAACAAATATTTATCATAGTTTGTCTTTTGTTGATTAAGCTTCAGCCAATCGGGATAAAGCTCCTTCCCTTTCAACTCACCTATGCAGGCAGATGCATATTATTGGTATTTTCAGTTTAACATCTGTTTAATGAAGATTGCTCTCTACAGTAAGACAAAACAATAATATAATTGTGTAAGCAATGTTTGGACACAGTGTGAACTGGAAAACTAAGATGTTAGTCATGACACTTGCTGTGTAAGCCTAAGAACAAAGATCATGAATGAGTCGAAAGCGACGAGCAGTATGGGTCAAAGTGATGAAAACATTGAATAACTGCATGAATTAGTGACGGATGACAAACAATTAACTGTAGAAGAAATCAGTTAGGACTTAGGAATTAGTTTTGGTATCAGCAAACATCCAGTGTTCTGAAAATGACTTGACTTTATGTCAAATCATTAATGACCAAATCAAAATGTCAACAGAAAAAATACTGATTTTAAGATACAGCGCAACAAAAATTTTGACACAGGAAATTTTCAAGGTTCCAAAAAGTGACTTCAAGACCTGCTTTGTGCAGTGAAAAGAGCACTGGACAAAACGTGTGGCATCAGGAAGGAACTACTTTGAAGGATAATAGGTCTGAAAGCTGTTAGTCAAACTTATCTCTTCTAATGAAGCCAATTCGGATAACTTACCTATAGAAATTATCATTAGTTAATATTCTAGTTGCAAGGTAAACTAAACAACCTAAAGCTTAACATGCGCTGTAAACCAATCAGGTTTGTACTGACTCATTTACAAAGCCAACTCTAATTCCCACATAGACAGAGGTCCGAATGGCCACCAATCAACCCAAATTCTCTTAATGATTAAAACTGATTATTTTTCACACATTATGATGTTGAAGTATGTTTTAATACAAAACTAATTCCTCCCAACTTACTCTGAACGAGACAATACAATGTTTATCCTTCCTTTGAGTGGCCGAAATTTTTCAGGAATGGATTCCCATGTTTTCCTCCCCATTATAACTGCATTATGTTTACCACTGTCTTTTGATAAACTTGTCATTTTCGTAAAATGTTGCATTTCTTTTCTGTAACAAAAAACACTTACATTAATAGGCTTATTATTAGAATCCCAACAAACATTTAATAAATGGTATAATACATACATTGTAACCTAATGGATTCAGATATTTAACAAAAGCAACTCAAACAACATGACCATGTGTGAAATGTTATAAACTTATACGCTAATCTAATAAGTGCCCTATTAGGTGTTGATCATGTATAGGTATGTTATTTAAGTATATAAAAAATTCAGTAAAAATTTAGGATTTAATTATTTATCATTGGTTTCTTATTAACCCTTTCTATTCCAAATTCCATAATATCTGCAAATCTATGCATAAAATGCACAAAACAAGTTGGCAAAGTATTTGTCACAAATTAGTGCTAGACAAACTCCCAACAAATTTGATCCCGATACCAAAATTGTGGTCTTAATTCTAGATTCTGAATTTCATTTCCAGTCCTGTGTTATTTGCTGCTAAGAAATAATATAGCCTGATTATAAAAAAAATTGTATCACCATTTTCATTAACCATGAACCAATAGCAAAAATGTTAAATTTCAATACAAATACCAAAATGTGGTCTCGATTATCAGTTTGATTATTATTTCTGCACTGTGAATAATTGAATCAACTGAATATTATTAATAACTAAATAGTAATTAAGGGATTTAGATAGAAGAGGAAGAGCAGGCTCACCTTTACCTTCAGAAACACTACTCTTCTTCATCATAATGACATTAAAAAGAACACACTCTATGAAGAAAAACAGAAGTAATATCTTTCCAATCTAGTAAAGGTAAGCCTGTATCCCTACCGTATCTAAATTATAATTTTAAAACCCAGCTTTTATTCTCTTTAATCATAAATAGTAACTAGGAATTTAATGGGCTAAATGATTTTGTTTTGTTACCAAACAGGAGCAAGCGGCCAGCTAAAAGTTTCAAACCACCCTTAGCCACAATAAAACATTTTAAGATACAAATACAAGTATTTTTATAGAGGATACATTTACACAACTATCAAAATTACGACATTAACATAAATTAGCAAACGTCTGTCTACTGTCAAAAGCGGAAATCTATGTATAAACACAACAAGGAATTGCAGGCTAAGTATTATTTACAACAATACAATAATTTATTAATTTGGTTATCGTACCAAATTAAGTAGTAGTTGCACTATCATGATAGTGCAACTACTACTGTCAATTGTGATAGTAGAATAATGCATATTATGTGTTAGGATTTGTATGGTTTTTAATTTTACAAGTAATTTTTTCATCAAATTAGTAATTATTAAATATTTGTATTTTTACGTGTTTTATGAGTGTTCTGGTGTTTTAACTTCAATGTTTCAACCTTTATTCAGGTAGGGTAAACGTTCTAGTAAATGGCAATTTAACACATGTTCATAATTTAAAAATTTGCTATACTATAACTAAATGAGTTAGGAAAATCAAAATGCCAATATTCTTAGAATTACCCAAAAGTGTACAAAGTACAGTGTACAAGTACCAAAAGTGTACAGTCTCAAACTACCTTGGGCCTTCAGTCAAATTTAACGTGTGAGAATGAAGAAACAGTTTTCCACTAGGACAGAGACTAGTTCTAATGTTAATGGTAAATATCCAGCAAAATTCTGAGCGGATATTTACTAATTCTAACAGAGAGTGGAAAAAACTGCAAGTTACAGAGGTCGACGTAGTGGAAATAACTACAAAAGTAGGGCCCTTACATGGTTAAACCTATAACAAAGGTGAAAACAATTTTTCAGCCTCGGAGACTAAGTCTAAAGAATCTGTTCTTCAGCCTAAACTCAACCAGGTTTGTTTAGTTACAGTGATGCAGTAAAAAAAACTGTAAAAGCAATGTGGTACACGGTACTAGACAGGTTAGTGAAAACATGTTATTAAAACCGGCCAAGAAGCTGTTTTGGTTGTTCCTATCAGGGCTAGACCCTTCTGTTAGCTCAGAGGATATAATAACTTACCTAAAGTCACTTAAGGAATCTGAAAATTTTTGTGTGTGAACGACTTGAAACAAGGTATAATACATATAGTTCTTTCAAGATTGGAGTTCCTTATGCCTTGGGAGAAGAACTTATGCATCCCAATCTATGGTTCGAAGGTTGCATTATTGGAAAATACCGTGCTTCGAGAAATAGGCCCTAAGCCTACTGTGAATATCAGTGATTCTTTTTTGTGGACAACAATTCCCAGTCACTTCGAGCTACCTAAATGTTCCTATTGTGGAACCAACTCAACTTCAATGTGTAGACTTTACAGTGGTCCATTGGAATGTTCAGGGGATTCTCCAAAAAAATGGACGAAATTATTCTTCTTTCTAACAAATTGATACTCATGTGATTTGTATATGTGAACACTGGGAGCACAGAGATAACCTTACATCCCTAGGTATTCCTGGTTATATATTGGCAAGTGCCTATCACCGTTCCTTTAGCAAAACGTGGAGGCACGGCAATTTTCCTAAAGTCTGTTCTGAAGTTTAAAGAGTTAACCCACCTTGTGAATCTATCCATACCCTCAATATGTGAAGTTGCTGCAGTGTACATTGAGGAAGTTAATGTTTATTTGTTTAGAAATATATAGAGTGCCAGAGCATGACCAATTTCGATAGTTTTACCGAAGCTCTGAATAATGTACTGAATGTTTTTAGTGAGTAAAAATAAAACTAATGCCTCTATTATTGTTTGTAATGATTTTAATGTTGATTTTTTAAGTAATAGCTTGCAGAAAAGGGTTTTAGAAAACTTGTTTGTTAGTTTCAATTTGAGGAATTCTGTGTATGATGTAACTAGACCCTGGCCTATATGGTAATAGTGTTGGTACCTGTATTGATAACATAGCTGTATCTATGCACCCGGATAGGATTATTTCTGCCTTTGTGGAACTGATGGTACTGTCTGATCACCATAGCGTGATATTCAAGGGTAAACTTGATTCAGTTAATAGTTGTGGTTCTTGCTCTAAATACTACAGTAGGTCTGAAAGTCATTGTAAAATATCCAGAGCAATTGATGATGTAAATAGTGCATATTTTAGATTATATTAAGTAAAGTTAATTGGCTAATGTTGTACACTTTATCCTCAATAGAAGATAAGTTTGATCTTTTTTTTAGTATGTTTTTAGATATTGTTGATATAGCCTTTCCAATTAAATACAATAGGGCTTGTAAAAGTAGGCCTAAAAAGCCAAAATGGTACAATGAACAACTGAGGTTACTTAAAGAGCAATGCTTGCATACTTTATACTATTTTTAGAAGTACTGGTTGGATTTTCATAGAGATTCATATAGAGCACTTAGGTTGTAGATATAAATATGAGGTAAGGCAGCTAAACTAGCTTTCAATGGTAGTAAAGTTAAGAACGCTATTAACAAACCTAAAGCAATCTGGTCTATTGTCAAAGACAGTTTAGGTGGTAATGAATGCCCCTCTGATAATAAGTTAGACTCAACTTTGTCCTAGTTCTGGTTTTAATAATTTTTTTTTCTTAGTAGTGTTAAGTCTATTGCCCAGGATGTGCCTCAGGCAAAACATGATATGTCATACTATTTAAATAAACTAAAACTTTCTGGTGTAAATAAACATAATAATGTAAAGGAAGTCTTTTTTCGTTTTGTCGTGTAACTGTTGAAGAGGTTCATAGTGCAGTGTTATCATTGAGTAGCAGTTCATGTTTTGATGTTTATAATATTAATTCTCATATTTTGAAATTAGCATCACCTTTTATAGCTGAAATAATGTCTTATTTGTTTAATCTCTGTATTGAGTGTTGTATTGTCCCACAGTGTCTTAAGTTTAGTTAAGGTAATTCCTTTGCATAAAAAGGGTTTAAAGAGTGACTTTGCTAATTACCGGCCAGTGTCGATTGTACCTGTTGTGTCCAAGGTTCTTGAGATTTTGCTTAATAATCAAGTTATGAAATTTTTTGAGAATAATTTTTTGTTTTCTAATAGTCAATATGGTTTTAGACCTGGTAAGAGTACTAGTATGGCTGTAATTAATTTTATGAAAGATTGTACATTAAATGTAGATGCAAAAAAATTGTGGTTGGTAACTTTTATGATATGTCGAAAGCTTTCGACACTATCGATCATCTTATTCTTTTAAAGAAACTAAAATTTTATGGATTTGATGTTAGGTCTGTTAATCTTATGCAATCATATTTGTCTGAAAGGTTTCAATCTGTGTTTCATAATGGTTGCTTTTCTCAATATTTACAAGTGCATACTGGTGTACCGCAAGGTTCAATTCTAGGACCGACTATGTTTATTGTATATATTAATGACATGCCATCGGCTCTTAGCAATGTCTGTGTCTCATCCTCTATGTATGCAGATGATTTAGCAGTACAAATAAGCTGTTCAAATTTTAATTTGGCTAATCAGTTGTTGTCTCATTTTAACTCAGTAGCTGAGGACTGGACTGCAGCTAATGCTCTCTGCCTTAATATGGATAAAACTCAAAGCATTAAGTTTAGTTTAAGCAACTTTGTCAGTTATAGTTAAAGTTACATTTTTGGGAGTTTCTGTTGCAATCAAATCTTAAATGGGACTCACACATTGTAAATGTTTGTAAAAAGATTTCTAAATGTACTTTTATGATTAGAAGACTTAAATTATCTGTAAATTTAGATATATTGATGTCTGTTTATTATGCATACATTCAAAGCCATTTGTCATATGGAATAATTGTTTGGGGCTGTGATAATAATGTAAAAAAGCTTTTAATTTTGCAAAAGAGAGAGTTTTAAGAATTATATGTGGTGTTAGCTGTAGAACTCATTGTAAGCCTCTATTTAAAAGTCTGGGTGTTCTTACTGTCCCTTCGTTGTATCTGTTGAATTTGTTAATGTATATTAGGGCTAACTTAGATCTAATTCCTACTAACAGCTCAGTTCATGATTATTTTACTAGACAGAGTAACTTTCTTAGAGTTAGGCATGTAATTATCACACAACAATTAAATCGACATTTGAATTAGGTAAGAAAATTTATAATATGTTACCATATGAAATAAAATGTCTTGATGATAAAAATTTAAATTTAAGTTAAAATTACTGTTGATAGAGCTAAGTGTATATGACATTAAGGAATTTATTGAATTTTGCAGCCTATCTCAAAATGTATGAATCTAAATGTTTTAAGTTGTCTTTTATGTAGTCTTTAATCTTAAACTAAATTTTTTAAATTTTTTAATATAATAACTCATGCCCTACAGTCGATATTATATTTGTGAAATGTTCTTAATATTTTTTAGTATTAAGTTGAATTTTTATTCTTGTTCCTGTTCTAATTTGACGATGCCATGCTTGTGAAACTTGTATAAAGGCAATAAAGAATTTGATTGATTTGATTGATTGATTGATTGATAGTAAGCTAGGTCTATCATGTAAATCCATTCCTTAGGCATTTTGGAAAGTTCTTGGTTGCAGTATAATAAGTGGCCATCACCACAATCGAATCATCGATATTTATGATTATTTTAACTACAAAAACCAAAATGTTGAACCAAATGTTGTATGTATTTCAAAACATCAGTATAGTTCAGTTGTTTTTAGATCTAAAAAAAGTAATAATGTAGTGATGAACAAAACCTATCTAGGTATGTGTATTTAATATTTAATATGACATTGTAAACTGTATAAAATCAACCAACAAGTTGCCATTTGGTCAACTTTAACTGAATTAAATTGGTGTTAAGTTAGATGTTAATTATATATACAACAGTTTTTTTATTATTATTATTTTATTATAAAAAAAGATTACTGAAAGCAATTTACCTTATATTACATTCAAAAGGTATTAAAATAGTATTATCTAAGCCAAACAATCCATAAAATGCATTCAATGACCTTTGTTTATTACTTAAAGCTTTTGTCCTCCTAGATTGCCGTTTTACCCCAGTGAGCGCCGTGAGCGTACTGAGTAGGCCTATACTCTCCTCCGTCACCACTCCCCCTCCCTGCCAGCTGCGGTTCCCCTCTTGCGTATCTAAGAGACCGAAGTACAATATCGATGTACATATGTTATTTGCGTTGCAAGCTGTCAGTCATGTTATCCTTCAAAATAGTAAAAAGTAACTAAATGTTACACTGTTTTGTTTGTTACATTTTATCAATTTACATAGCCTAGATAGCTTTTTATTCCTCATTAAATTACTACATATTGAGATATAAAAACAGCTGAACTATACTGTAATTTGAAATACCCAATTAAACGTAATTCGGTACAACATTGGTTTCAGTACTTTAGATAATCATGAATATCGATAATTCAATGTAGTGGTGACTACTTATTATACTGTGACCAAGAGCTGACAATAATTAATTGTAAATAACTATAAAAAAAACTATAGAATGTTTTTGTATTCAAAAGTTAAGGTATTTCTAAATAATTTGGCTCCCTAATTCGATTGTGGTATTGGCCGCTTAACATAATGCAGCAGATTTCGTAATGAGCTAGTCAGTGGTATTTGGCTTTTACGCAACCTATATATATATATATAAATAAAACCTATATATATATATATATATATATAAAATATAACTTAGATGTAAATCATTGGAAGAATATATACATTTTATTTTAGGCACTTTTTGATTTGCGGTTGTGGTATAGTTAGCAATAAAATTGTAGATATTCATGATAATCCAAACTACCAAAACCAAAATGTTGAACTGAATGACTTTACAGGTAAAACTATTTAAATTAACAGTAAATATCAGCTGTTTTAATATCTAAAAAGTAAAATGTAATGATTAAAACAAATCTAGGCTGTGTGTATTTATGTTATATATGTGTATGGCTGTGTTTTTCATTTAGTTACTTTAAACTATTTTGATGCATGAAGTGCCTGACAGTGTTACAACATAAATAACACTTGTACATTGCTATAATTAGAATGTTTCTGTATTTGATAATTTGGAACCCTGATTAGATTGTGATGATGGCAACTTAATATACTGCACCCTGATTTGCCCTAAATATATTCAAAGTTGGCTGCATACATTTTTTACATGTGAGAAGAATCTTTTATTTAGACGGTACATACAACATTTTAGATAATATATTAGGCTATCATAGCAAATGTGTTAAGACATTCATTTGTAGTAAACACGTTATACTATGACATGTAAAAGTTTGTTGTAACGTCCTTTATATACATTATCTACTGAACTTACTTCAGCATCCATGGGATTTTCCCTTGTACACCGATCCCCAAGTTTTCACTAGCTGCTACAATCAACGATAATTTAATTTTCATTACAATTACAGCTTACAATAATAAGTACACGATTTTAAGAAGAAATACCACTGTTATTTGTTCAGTATATTGTAGGTAATATGTCGTTCGTACCCAAGACGAACCACAATAATAAAATATTAAGTTGTTTGTGTTTTGCTAGTAAATTACGGTATTGAATATTGATCGCGCCGCGGAAGTCACTACACTGTTTTAAAAATGAAAACAAGACGATAACCTATAGGTGTCTGTTGTGTACTCTCCGTCTCTACAGTCTGCTTCTGCTATCACTTGTCCCAAAAGCGGTGGAATTGGCGGGAAATAGGAGCAGCTGTTTGTAAGAGCAATCAATTCCTTGAGCAATAAGGGCAGGTAACAGCCATAAGGAAATAGCAACTAAGCATACAAAAAACGTACAGAAAAAAATGCAATACGTTACATAGTTCTATAATTAGTCGATCCTGTAATATAAGTCTAGCGGTTTCTTTAATTAGAGTACTGTTGACGTATTCAATAAATTAATGCTGATAAGTTAACATCTCTTTATATATGGCTAAAAAACTTATTCTGTTATGAATATCATTAGTAAATTGTATTCTAATAGATTAAATAAATGTAGGCCGTCTACAAAAATCAGTTGAACTATTAATTTAAAGGGTATAATTATCGACTCAAAACGCTCTTTCTAATTTTATTTGTTTTTTGATCTTTTATTATTAGTAACACCTGAATGAGATTATTTTAAATCGATTGTATTAATCCTGGAGCAATTTGGCGAAAATTTCGGATACAATAAATGATTAAAACTTTCGATGTAACTATTTTTAACAGAGGATAATATGATATAAAAAGTAATATTAAAGCCATGCAGATTGCAAACTCTTCGGAATACTTTTGTTTTTATGAGTAGAATATTATGTGTTTAATTATGCTGAGGGAAGAAATTAATTAAATTTGCCACTTGTGTAACTTTTATTTTTCTACCAATAGCCTATTTAGAACATTTATCAACTATAAAAACCATCAATCGTTATCGTTATTTTGTTACAGTTTGTTATCGTTAGTTAATGTAGTGTGGAGCTTGCAGTTTTAATTTAATTTACTTCACACAAAACAGAACAGCTTACGGCAACCAATGACGTTTCTGACCAACAAGTGTCTGGACTCCATAGTTGGTTTACATTTAAGAATAAAGAATATTTATTGCCTTTTATAAATTTAACATTTGCATACACTATGACAGATATTTGGTCTAGTAAAAGATACACTAAATTATAACTACTCCTAGTAACTTAGTACCATACAGTTGCACTCTGTCATACAAATAACATTGTTCAATGGTTTAAAAGCTTATCACTGCTAAAAGCCAATGTGCACAATTGTGTTTCAGACTTTAATACTTTTGTAACAAAAGGTTAATCAGTAACCATTCAAATAATTTATTTTTTAAACTAATCAGTGGCGTATTCCATGCAAATCAGAAAATTTGGTAAAACATTTTATAGTGTTAATTTTGAAACGTTGACAAGTGTTCATATTTTAAGATAAATAAACAGCGACTAGCAGTGCTCCAAGGGTCCCGTCCATGATTCTAACAATCTTCTTTTGTAATAAAATAAGTTCATGTACATGGGATGAATGGTCCCATTATATTAATCAACATGAGATGTAGGATTATAAAAGGCCAAAGTACGCTACTTGTAGATAATCTTCATGTACAAATGATTTCAACTTCCAAAATAAAAAATCACGGTAATTGTAGGTAATATTTTACAGTTATTAATATATTCTTTCTCATTTAATTTTGAATCAGTCTAAATTCCTAATAACTTTACTGATACATGTTCAGTATCTTGATTTAGACTTAACTCTTTCACTAATTATTTTATTTTATTTTTTACAAATCTGTTCGTTGGGTTAAATTATCATTAAACCAAAATTGTTTATTTTACTATTTTTAATGATATTTTTCATTTTTTATTATAATATAAAATCAAATTGCTTAAAATAAGAAACAAACTTTCTTCTTAAATGTGGTAGAGGGAAACGTAGTTTTACAGAGGGGAAAATAACACTTTGTTTTGGTTCTTTATTCATCAGCACAGCGTTCACATCTTCCCCTTATTAAGTCTTCAACACGCAGATGAGTGCTCTCGTTGACCATGGTTTTGGTTCTCTTCGATATTCTTCCAATGCTTGACTTCCTTTTTACAGGCGGAATTTTGAAACCCTCGACAAGGAGTTGTTCAGCAAGTAGTACCATGAGTGATGAAGCGATTGTTTCCTGTGTAGGATGTCCTGGTATAACATCCAGGCATTGCCTTCATCAGTTAAGAGAAGTTTATAAAAAACTTTCCTCCGCCATTTTTTATATTTTCTATCAAAGTCATAAACACCCACATTTTGATCCAAAATGTCTAAGCCTCCCAAAATTGCATTATACAAAATGATGGCAGATGGACACGGTACTTCCATTTGCACCATTTTGTTACATTCTCTTGACAGTAGATTGACTGCTGGTGTGGCAATAGCTCAAAAGAACAAACTGTTTGGAATCCTTCCATGTTACTCCAAGCACCCCATTTGAAAACATACAAAATGACTAATATTTTTAAAAGTTTTTTTCAACCTAGGGAACATTTACTTTGTTTCCAATACAATTAGCAACATTTGGATGGTATACTTCATACAGTAATTTGACAGAGGTAAAAACGATCAAAAGACAGTACAACTTTCTCTTTGACACCTCGAACAATTGCTGAAAGTTTCCCTACACCTGAATTTTTTCAGCTAAAGAACCGTTACAGTTTTCCATATCTTTGCCAACATAAACATTCATGTCATAGCTGTAAATGCTGGTAAATCACACTTTCCCATATCTTGATGCCTCTCTTCACGGATTTCAGTGGAACACATTGTTTTAGAGTGGATAGGTCACCCTCGAACTTGGCCATTGACTCATCAATGTCTTGAAAAGTTGCTTCACTTCTAGCCTTAGAAAAACTAGATTTGAAACACGAAACTAACTCATTTACATAGTAAGTTTTACTACATTTCTCAAGGTTTCCTGGTAATCTGAAATACAGTTTAGAAGTCAATATCTGAAACATATTTTTGATATAACTAGTTTTATGGACCCCATAGATTCTTGTATGGACCAGTGATCCGAAATGATGTAGGCGGTTGTAACACATCATAAGAATGCAACCTGTACTGTCATTATTACGTGATAGTTTGTCTTATTTAAATCCTTTTGACGTGACAACGTCTTAAATTAGGTTGCGGCTCGGAGTCACTCATGAAAAAGTGTAACGCCCGGTAACGTTACGATGCCCGTCCAGTGGGTCGCCGCACGGGATAAAGCAGATAACTATGTTTATTCGTGAAAATGTGGAGTGCTTAGATTCGTCATTTACAACAACTACAACAATAAAGGTAAATAATTGTACACTGATATTTCATTATCGTAAACTATGATTGATTGATTAATTGTTAGATTGACACAAAAGTTGAGAAACTGAGTTTATAGGTTATGTCATACTATTGACAAATGTTGATAGTGTTAAGTAAATTATTAGTTTAAATCACTCTGCAATCAATCGTAATTCAGTCGATTGTGAAGAAACAGTGCGTATTGCTAGTCAAACATTTAAAATAACAAATTATAACCTCTAACCTGTCATAACAGTGCGACCAAACAAACGAACTAAACCGACCAATCACCACGCGCGAAGTTAGAATTTAACTGTGTTTAGCAAGAATTTCAAATTCTAATTTTAGTAAATGTTTTATTCAACTTTACCATTTACAATAACAAATTTTAATTAATTTCAAATTATGTACAATGTTTTAGTAAACAAAATATATTTCTATAGTTAAAATTTGTGCAATTCTTATTTTCATTCAATTCCTTGTTCCTATTGTGCAATTTAATAATATTCATATCAATAAATATTCTACCGAGAAAAAGACGTTGTCACGTAAAATCTTCGCCCGTAAAACCGACTTTACAGGCAACCATAATTTTTTTCTTTTTTTTTGAGCAATGAATGTAGTCTCTAGTTAGTACAGTGGGAAATAAACATGAAAAGGCTCTTAGAGAAAATCTTTAAAAATAATTCAAGCTCGTTGGAGCCTCTATCAATGTTGGCCAATACTACAGGTTGTTATTTGGGTGAAATTGTTTTTTATAGGTTTGAAAGTCTTCTTCAGTTGGTTCCAAATAATTTTAGGCTTCTCAACTTGCATATTCTTATTCTTGTTCCTTCCGTTTCCTATTGTTGGTAGTCCGCTGGTTGCAAGTTCCCTCACATGGATCTTCAAGAGCCTCTCCATTGTTGTATATGATATTCAGCTGGTTACTGGACGTAACCGCACCTGGATCTAGAGACATTTTACCACACTCGGCAACGTTGGACGAGTTGCTTGACATACCCTCGTCTACAAAGGTCTGGTGTTTCCTGTCAGACTCGGACAGGATTGGATCTTCAAATGTTTGCTCACTATTTTTAGAATCAGACGAATCGGGCCGATCGCTAACTGCCAAAAACTTCGCTAACGGAACAGTCTAAGGGTTTTTACTCAGGGTCTCTATCAATGTCATACAGTGTACCTTCCAATGGACTGCCGAATCACTACAAGATAAATCAAGTATATAATTGATTTCTTGGCTGTTGATAAAGACGTTTTAGCCATGCCTACACTACTGCTAAGACATATACGTTCCACTCTAAAATACTACTGGGATGCTTGTGTTCCAGCACAAACATTTTACGGAAACTTTGATAAACAACGTTTAAATTAACAAAAACTCACAAAAATGTATTACTTTACATATAGTACAGGTACCTGTAGGTATTTTTTTTAAAGAAAATTACTAATAAAAACATTTGTACTGTCAGTAAAAACAACACGGCAAAGTTAAAATACCCAAATTAAATGGCAGGAACAAAATTACCCTCAAATTTGGCAACACATTATCTCTAGATTTCTTCGTTGCTGGGACATATGTGTCCCCTTTTTGAGTTTGACTAAGAATGTAATGTATTACTTATATCAGTTCCTTAGTTTCTTTCATTATATTCGAACATCAATAAGATTCTTTTCTGGTTCAAAAATAGTCTTTTCTGGCTCAATATGTATATATATATATATATATATATATATATATATATATATATATATATATTTGTTACACACACACACACACACACTTGTTTTCACTGTTTATATCTTAGTGAAAGGGTAGTTATTAATGGCTCGTATGAACCAAAAGGGCCAAGAATTAAACCCTGCGGGACGCCTGCTTTGACTCATTGCAAAAGCTTTGACTTTCATTGCTATATAATTATTTTACTGAAATATGATGAATGTCTACTTAATGTCCTTACAGAAAGTTCAGGATGTTCAGGGACATGACTCAAGAAATCGAACGCGCTGAGTTTTTGTTTATATAGGTACTTTCAAAATACGAAATCTTACCTGTTCCAAACAAAATAAAAACCACAGTGGAACCAACCAATGTTAAAGGGGTACAGAGATTTATGAGAATTGCAACGTTGTAACGAAATAAATTATCTCCAACAGTCCAACAGTAATATAATGTCACCCTTTGGTCACATAACGTATCTGGTGGTCAAGTCAAGTCGAAATCTTTTATTGTCATCCAACTACACACATTGGCAAAGGTCGAATTATATCAAATGGTACTAAATGTCAGTAAAACAAAACTTAAAACCATATTGGAAAGTTTTGTTTTATTAACATTTAGTGATATTTACAATTTTTCCAATTGCTCCAAGAGTCTTCAACGAATTAATATTATTTATAAAAATAGTTGACATAAGGATCGGTTCTAAAAAGCACCTGATTGCATTGTGCATTATGTTAATATCAGATATAATAACTATGTATTAGATATGATATAATATTCTTAATCAGATGGTGATTGTCAGTGCATTTTATTGGACCCAGCTCAGAAATCGGCTTTTGATAACATACTGTTCTTCTATTATTTACTGTCCTATTTATCTGTGATGAAGAAGATATTTGATCAAAGACTTAATTCTTTTACTATTTTAAACGTTGTGGTTACACGCTTTCTACTGAAAAACAAAAAAATCGTATCATAACGTGTTACAGAAAAAGTATTAAACTGTTATAAACAGTAAACAATAACAATAATACAAATACCCTAAATTTCAATTTTAAACCACAAATCTAACTACGACTAGACGTATAACTACGTAGTCGTGTGCAACTAGACGATTGAAATAATTCACAGCTCTAAAATAAAGCTAGCACGGTAGCGATGCATGCAAATAGCCGCACATAATTTATACCACACCTCCTCAAATAGGCACAAGTTGTATTCATCTAGTCTATGATGAATTCAAAGCTGTGGTATTTATTATCAAACCCATGCAACGTAATCAAAATAGCTTTTTGTTTCATTTTACTCTATGTGAATTACATTCCTTTCCCTTCCCTAGCATATGACAGCAGACGGCAAGCAGTTTTGTTTACAAGTGGGTTTGGTTGTAAACAAATTGAAATAAAACAAACCTATCCGTATTTTGTTAATTTATTAATTGTAAAGAGTGACAAGCAAAATGTTTCTCTTGTAATTTAGTTAATATCTTAAACCAGGATCATTTTAAAACTGTGTTATAGTGTTCATTTTCCTTTTATTAATTCAGAATTATCATGAAGTTTTGGCTTTATTCTTTTGCAGTTGCTGTATGTTGCATATGCATCCCTGTGTTATTATTTAATATGAATGCCATGAATAAATTAAAGTGTATTTTTACACATTTAAAATATTTCGAAAGTGACAGACCCTCAGACTTTGGTTTGGCATCTTCTGTTTGGTGTGTTTATAGGTTAGATGGTTCAAACTTGTGCAGCTTTAAAAACTTGTATCATCTACCTCAATATAAACAGTACTTTTTCTTTCTCTTGAATGAATACTCAGTGATTTCTGGTGTTAAAACTATTGAAATGTTAAAGCAATTTGAATTATCTACGGTAAGAAACCATTCAACTTTTCATCTAAAGCTTGTAATAATTGATTCATCAGAATATTTGTTAAAACAACATTTAGTACATGTAAATGATGACATTTTTTTAATGAAGCGCTTTAAGCCAGATAATATAATGCATATCATTCATGATGATCTTCTTCCTTTATTTTTTACGTTTAATGAATTGTGCAAAGGTGATATTTACATATGCTTATCTATGTATAAACTGTTATTCATTGATGATTATGGGAAAGGTCCTTATCATGAATGGTATGAAATGTTTTCATATCATAAATCTATATTTTTGGATACTTATAAAGAAGCCATTTGTTTTCGTAAAATTGTATTAGGCCTCAATCGTAAAAGTATTTGGTTTCAATATGGATTCAAAAATGTTCAAGGTCCATTATTGAAATCCGATTTAAACGCTATAGAATTAAAACAGTTTACAGATTTCATAAAGTATCAATTAGGTATTGTGAAAGGAAATATTTCTTCAGATCCACAAAATGAAAAACAATTAATTTTCTTGAGTAGAAAAATTAATCGCAGAATTTTGGGTGAAACTGAAGTAGCAGAACATATTAAAGAAATGTCAAACAGATCATTAAAAATCTTAACTATGGATCTTTCTGTTAATAGTTCTAAAGAACTGATTTCATCTCTACAAATAACTAACAACTTAATAGGAATGCATGGTTCAGCAATTATACTATCCATTTTTTTACCACAAGGGTCAAATATCATTGAGTTATTTCCATTTGGAATTCAGCCAAAATTTGTGTCACCTTTGAAGGCTTTATGCTCACTCCCCAACATGTTTTACAATTATCATTCCTGGGTAAATGAAAATGAGAGCAACACAATAACTCATCCTGAATATCCCACATTGCTTGGGGGGCTATATCATTTATCAACTACAGAACAAGAAAATATAATGAACATTAAACTGGTGCCTGCTGTTGAATGTTGTCATAATCCAGTATATTTATTTAGAATGTTTCAAGACACTATTGTTGATGAAAGTTTTTATAAATTAGCTTTCTCTGTACTTAACAATGTAACTGAAGTTTCTTTAACTGAAAAAGAAGTACATAAAATTACACGTAAAAATATTATTAATTCATGGTACCATCCACCTCCAGTATTTAATCTAACTTGTGAATGTAATGATGGTAAATTTGTGGTTAGGTGGAATTACTTTAAAATTTCCAATACTAGAGTTACTTTCAGTGTTGCGACTAGTACAGGTATTACGGCTAATAGCAAAAATACTTATTTTAATATTGAAAATGAGAAATGTAGCAGTTCTACGTCTCAGACTTCTTTTGTTAAACCTCCAATATCTGTTTGGGTGAAAGCAGTAGAGGATTACCAGGAGAGTGTGGATTCGTACACAAAATGTACTTAGGTGTATTAGTTTAGTTAAGACATTTGTTGCAAAACAGATAAGTAACAGATAAACAATTTAGAAATATATTTGAATTTAGATACAGTTTATTATCTCTTTAAAGCGTAGAACACTGATAAGAAGAAGTATAGTTTATCTAGTCACATTAATTTGTAGAAGTGGCACAGAAAATAGTAAAACTCAAATATTTGTAAAACTTGAAGTGACATGTCACTGGAATCGGCACAGAGCAGTGGACAGCCTTTAAAAATATAGCACATTGACTTCTTTTCTAAAAAAATATTAGAGATGCCATTCACAAAATTTGTGTCATATCCATATAGATTTATGAAATAACTTCTTGTGATAACATTTTGTATAATATAACTTGCACCATTTATCATATGCAAGTATGCACCATTTCAAGGCTTCAGTATAGAAGCGGCCACTACGAAAATTGAGTCGGAGAACCAAAGGTACTTTGGTGTTATTTGGAGGCCACTGTTTTTGGAAGAGTATTTCTCACCCCTGGCAAGCTTAGATTATGTAAGCGTTTATTAACTTTTTATATTTCCAATACGTATGTATGTATTTACCTAAGTACTTATACAGCCTAATAACAAATAGTAGACAGGGGTAGGGTAACCTCCTCACTTCCTTTTGGAAGGCAAAAAACTAGAATCGATAATCATCATATAATTTTCACTTAAGTGAAATAAAGTCTGTTCTTTCTAATAATGTAGTTTTTAAATTCGCCTGCAAGAAAAAATATTTTAAAAATATTGGCCTTTGGATAATACCACTATTTTATAGGCTACATTGAATAGAAAACTATTCCTGATATAGTTATCTACAATTAATTAAATCTAACTGTTGTTATTCATATATTTGTACAATGTTAAAATTAATTAAAAGTATGTTAAATCATTTGTGTCACAAGCTGCCAGACTCGCTTATCCTGTCCTGAAATCTTATTTATGAATTTTTTCTGGAGGTACATAAATTAGTTCTATCATAAAAAAGATTTCAATGTACTTTAAATAATTCCCTTGACATTCAAATTGTATATCCAAAGCATCAAGAATAATTTTTGTATTGTGGTTGTATGTAATTTTATAAAAATATTTGTAAGAAACATACTTTACATAATGTAATACATCTATTGTCAAATAACTATCTAATTGTTTTCCATTTTTGTGTGTTCATGTTTTTTACTTGCTTCAAAAAGGTGTAAATCATATAGATAGATATAAGTTGTCAGCAGTGGTTGAATGAGGACATCCTTATCTTATCAGTGCGCTCTGTGGATTTCCTTGTTTTCTTTGATAACCATGTTTGAACAGGTTCTTTTTGTTTTTAATCATGAATTGTTGCAAATATAAAAAGGACATTTTGGAAAGTAAAGATGTTCTTAAGAGTTCTAATTTGCCTTATAATACCAAATTTTCCATTTTTACTGTGCAGGACTGAGAGAAGCTATTTTTATAAATATGTGTGAATAACAGAAATTAGGCTGGCTGTGCCTAGAATGCAAAGGTTCTATAAATAGGAAAATTGCCCTTAAAGTGAATGAATCAGCAAATTTTGAAGGTTTAGAAATGTCTGAAATTTTTGAACTTATTCAAAGTGTCCATGTTGTTCAAATTGATGTCAAATTTAACAAGATCTTCAGATTAAATTAGAATAAGTCAGGAATTTAAGTATAATAAAATTGAAGAACAACTGAAAACCTTGCCTGAAGTCGAGAAAGAGTTAGAGAAACTAAGATCAATCATTATGGATGATGAGGATGAACAGATTTGTGACCTTGCTCACCATTTAAAAAGGTTGGATCAGTACAGAAGAAATACAAATTTTGAACTGAATATCTCTGCAAAAAAGGAAATAAAAATGTGAAAGAGATTGTAATTAAAGTCATAACAAGTTGGAGGTAGAATTGAAGGAAAATGACATTGAAGAAGCTCGTAGACTCCCAAAAATCAGAACTGAAAATCGGTTGGCTACGATCATTGTACAACTTGCTAGAAGGAAGCTAAGGGACAGAGTGCTGGAAGCAAGAAAGAAAGTGTTGACAAATGCAGATGTGACAGGGCTTTAGGGAGGTAGAATCTACATAAGTGAAAATTTGACTTTTTATTCCTAAAATTTGTTAAAAAGTGCAAAATCTAAAGCTAAGATGCTGAACTATCAGTTTGTTTAGTTTCGAAATGGCGTGCATATAAGAAAGTCCCCTGACAGGGAAATGATAATTGTCGGAAAGGAGGAGTATCATACTAATCTCAAATAAAAACTTTTTTAATTAAGTAAAATATTCACTAATTAAACAAAAATAACAGTTCATTCTTCCTTAGTTACAGATTATATTGTTGAAGGCAGCTCATCAAGCTGTTTAAGTTAAGTTATGTTTAAGTTTCCAGAATTTTTCTATTCTATTGAATTATAGAAAAAAATAACAAATTTAAAATGGGAATTTCCTTTTTACATTTCAATGTAGCCCCCATAACAAAGCACTGAGGATGAATTCTTTGTTTTGTTTAGTGATTTTATTGAGTACTTGGATGTTGTAGTTTTTACAGAAGTGAATGTAAATGAGCTTTTACTAGAACTATTTCATCTGGATGATTTGATTATTTAAAAAAAATGTAATATCGAAAGGCAAAGGTGATGGAGTATGTATTTATGTCCGAAAGGACAATTTAGTTAATGAGTTTAAAATAGGTAAATTTCAAACTTCTTCAATCTTGTTGGAAATATTTTTAAAGAAAATTAATTTAAGATATTAATACTAGCTGTGTACAGACCACCAAAACTAATAATAAATTGTTTTTAAAGGAGTTAGGAAGTGTACTTCTAGGACTGAAAAGTCAACAGGACTGTAAGTCTGACAATTGGAAATATCAATACAACTTAAAGATACATTTTTTCCTAAAGAAAAAAAAAAACACTCAATCCTCCAATAATTTTTAATTTTGTACACAAGCCCAAACTAAAAAATCAGTTATTGTCACACACATGGGAAACGATCACATCTTTAAAAACTGTATATTATTAAAATCACTCTGTAAAGAAGAAGAACTCAACACTTATAGAACACACATTAAAAAAACACGAAGATCAAACATTAAACAATGATTTTGGACTGTTTCAAAATTCACCTTTCCTTTAAAAAATAACTCAATTATTTTTGACCCAAAACGTTTATACACATTAATTTTAATATTTACTTTACTTTTAATCATACAAATCTTTTATTAGGCTTTATTCAGCTGCTAATTGTTTTTAAATTGTAAAAATATTTATACAGTATCAAACTGTGTGATTCACCTGATGATGGCCATCTTTTCAAATTGTTTGATTAACCTGACAATGGCATCTTAGATGTTGAAAGGTCTAGGTCTAAAAATTAAAAATTATTGGAGAATTGTTGGTTTTTTTTCAAAGAAAATAATTTATTTTTTCCAATAAGAAGAGTTCCTCTTTCAATTAAAAGATATATATATTTGCAAAGATATAAATGCATATCAGAACCTGATGGCTGCCTATGGTTTTCATTCCTGTATAGACCAGTGCATGGGAAGAGAAGATAAGGTAGGAAATGGTTAGGTCTCTTGATTGATCATATTTATCTAAGAGGAGATAAGATAAGAGCTAGATCTCCTGCAGTGAGGGTCAATATATCTGACCACTAATCCCATATCTTAAACTTACAAATCCCTGAAAATGGTAATGATTGTATACTACCTCATTATCATAAATATAAATATTTAAATAAAAAAGGTATAAAAACTAATTTGGAAAGTTTAAATTGTGTCTTTGTATCTAATAACGAATTTTCATATACTGAAATGTATTGCTGTTTGGTTAATAATTTATTTAAAATTTATTTACTAAAATAGCTTGTGCTTGGAAAATGAAAGGATAAAGCACCCCCCCCCCCAAAAAAAAAACCTTGGATGAAATAGGATATAAGTCATGATAATGTCTCTGATCCTATTGATATATTATTGTCAACATGGAGTGCACCTTCTCCAAATGTTTTTAAATGGAAAGAAGTTACTGTAGATCATGTAAATAAAATTGTAAATAGTTTAAGTAATTCTAAAGCTCAGGATGTCTATGGCATGTCTAATTTTGTTCTAAAAAAGATTGTTACTAGCATAGTAGATCCTCTAACTTTCCTGATTAATTGGGTTCTACATGAAGGTACCTACCCTAAGTGTTTAAAAATAACAGTTACAGTACCAGTTTATAAGAAAGGTGATAGGCAGGATGCCAATAGCTATCGACCTATTTCGCTCATTCCTGTAATATCTAAGGTGATTGAAAGTGCAATAAAAAGTCAACTAGAATGTTATTTTGAAGCCAACAAAATGTTATCCCCATCTCAATATGGGTTTAGGAAAAACCTTTCTACTATTAAGGCTGTGGAAGATGTTGTATCACATGTAATGAGTGGTTTTGAGGCCAAAAAAGAAACATCTGCTGTGCTATTAGACCTAAGTAAAGCTTTTGATGTTGTTCCTCATAATGTTCTTATTAAAAAAACTACAATCTTATAACATTAAGGGAAAAGAATTATTGTTAATGGAGACATATCTGACTGATAGATATCAATTTGTAAAAATTTCTGAAGAAAAATCTGATGTTTTAAGAGTTTTAAGTGGGGTACCTCAGGGCTCTGTCCTAGGCCCTTTTCTGTTTGTGATATTTGTCAATGATCTACCTGCTTTTATCCCTGATAAATGTATTTTATATGCAGATGACACGACACTGTTAACTTCAAGCGCTAATTCTGAAACTAACTGTATTGTTAAAAACTATATGGTTGAGAGATCTAATCTATGGTTCTGTGCCAATCAATTGTCTGTAAATAGTAGTAAAACAGAGGAAATTGTATTTAGTTTATGTAACTTAGATGATAAGACTGTGAAATTGTTAGGAATTACATTAGACTGTAAATTGGGCTGGCATCATCACACAAGTAACTTGTGTACTCGCTTATCTAGAGTAGTTTTTCCTACTAAGTAAGCTAAAACAGTACACAAATGACAGTTTAGTCATAAATGCATACTATGCCTTTTTCCACTCGCACATATTGTATGGCCTAATCCTGTGGGGAAACGCCCCTGGTGCAAAGGAGGTTTTTAAATGGCAAAAGCGAGCAATCAGATGTGTTTCAGGTATTGGCTTTCTGGATAGCTGTAGATCACATTTTACAGAGCTAGGCATACTTACTGTTCCCTCAATGTATATTCTCCAATGTCTGATCTATGTTAAAGAACATTTGGATGAATATAACCTAAGAGGTAGTTGCCATGAGCATAACACTAGAAATAAGGGCCTAATTGATTGTAAATATGTTAGACTAAGTAAAACACAACACAGTTATGGTTACATTGGGGTCAAACTGTTTAATAAGTTACCATTAGCTGCTAAGAATGTTACTGTACATAATTTTAAAAAACGTTTTACAAAATTGGTTAAAAATTAAAGCCTTTTATTGTGTTGAGGACTGGGAAACTGCTGACATGAGTGACCTTAAGTTTTAACAATACATAGCCTACCATTCTAGTCTAATATTTTATATGTTTTATGTTGTAGGCCTTTATATTTATATTTTTAGCATAGAGTAAATTTTATGTTCCTATTTGACAATGTCTATTACAATGTTGTATGTTGTTTAATGACAATAAAGAATTGATTGATTGATTGATAATCAAATTGATCAAAATGTGATAGGCTATTTAAATAGGCTAAGAGAAATCCTGGTGATTTATTATTAGTTGCAGAGTATAAGAATTTAAGAAATTTATTTACTTTAGTAAATAAAGACACATTTTGTAAAAATGAAGTATCACAAGAGAAAGATGGAAAGAAATTTATGAAATAATGGGGAGAAGTAAAACATTGAATATAGATAATGTTATTAATAAATTTATGGTTGGCAAAGTTGGTACTATAGAATTGTTTGCCAATGAATTTTCAAAGGTTTTTACCCAGGATATAAAGAAATTAATTCACAAATACAGCATTAAAAGGCTTGACAATACAATAATATATTTTTTTTAAGATTTTTAAACCGTGAGGGAAAAATAATTAATACAAATCTTTACAATCAAACACACGTCATGATTATAAAAAATGTAATTTTCAAGTTGAAGAAATAAAGCCAGAGTGCAGATGGTATAAGAAGTAAATATGTAAAAGCGTCTGAAGATTTTGCAGAGATTATTTAAAAAACAATAAATGCACCCCTTGAGGTGAGTTGTCCTTGTAAAATTGGAATTGTCTATATTCAAGGAAGGAAGTCATGTCCTTTTTCAAAACTATCACCCTATAATAAACTTGTCAGTAGTATATAAAATAATAGAGCATTGTGTATCTAAAAATCTCATTGTCTACTTAGAAAATAATAGATAATTGTCAATATGGGCTTCAAAAGAATAAAAGCACTGACTGAAACAATTCTTCAAATCTCTCTTATCGTCTAAATAATGAACTGGAAGTAAAAAATAAAATATTTATTACGTTCATCGATTTTTCTAAAGCGTATGACGTTCTTTAGTATGGCAGAACTATTGAATCGCTTGAAAAATTGGAATAAAAAACAAATTTCTTTATTGGTTAAGAGACCACAAAACAGAAAATTATTGTTATAATAGAGGATTTTACATAGGGATAGCATAGAATTGACTCAGGCGTTCCTCAAGGCAGTGTTCTTTGACCAATTCTATATATATGTTAACTCACTAGCTAAGCAAAAAAAATATAGATGTATGCAGATGATAATATTGTAACAGTTACCTCTCACAAAAATATTTATGAGCATTTAGAGATATGCAGCCTGATTTCAACAATATGGTTAGATGGTGTTATGACAGTGGCTTGATTATCAATGGCAGCAAGTCCCAAGTTATGCATGCACATTCGCCAGCTTATGATTACAAAACAGTAAACATTAAGCAACATGATTATAACTGCTTGCTTAATGCGAATTATATTATTGTTTTGAATATTTCAGGAAGACCATAGATTGAAATATAAAAAAAATAAGCACATAGACCATGTTTGTAAAAAAATTAAAATTTGTTCATATAAACTACACTATTTAAACAACTTATTGCTGTAGAATGTTTTACTTTTACGTTATGGAGCCTTGTTTGATTCAGTTATCAGGTATGGATTGAGTGCCTGGGGTAATGCTTCCACTTGCCATCTTGAAAAAATGGAACATTTGCAAATTGAATTTTTTAGAAATATTGTTCCTAGAAATATTAAATTACATAAATAGATTTAGCATTTTTTTAAAGCTGAAAGATTTTCTTCTAGTATTGAAACTGTATATACCTGATTTTTAATGATAATTTATGTAATAATAAGTACAAAGTTGTAAAAATAATTATAGTCTTAGCCGTAACTTTTATATTGTCCCTATATTTAATAACAAATATGGCAGTAGAAAACTTAAGATTTTTGTGCCAAAGATTTTTAATGAATTGTGTGAATCAATTACTGGTAGAAACAGCTGCAAAAATATAAAATTGGGCTTGAAAGAAATGATTAGGTGTAGTTATATTTAATTAAGTTAATGTATAAATGAATATGTATGTGTGTGTGTATTTATTTAATTCTATGTGTTTGTTAAAACATTTCTGCTTGAACCTCTACTTTTGTTATAAATTTAAATTGAAGTTGAAGTAAGTATTTAAGTTAGTTATAACCTGACTCTGTTTGTTTGTACTGTTAGGCGGCTTTGTGTTTGTATATAAATTGTTAGATATTTTTGTTATTTTTCCAAATATTATGTTTTGAGTTCTAAAAAGTAAAAGTTACAAAAATAATGAACATCCTTATATACAATAATTTAAATAATATTGTTAAGTTTTAACCTTTGGGGTTTTTGCACTCTTTGTTAATTGTGCATGTAAAAAATGTATCTATCTAATGTAAATTAAAAAATAAGTAATTGGAGGAGTTCAAATAAATAAATAAATATATATATATATATATATATATATATATATATATATATATAAAACCATTATGTTAAATTGCAAACTTTTATTATTGTAAAAGTAACTTATTTTTAATTGCGTGACTATGTTTCTCAGTTTCTCCTAAATAGTCATGCATATGCATACACAAAGTTATTGTATATTATTGTTTTTCTCAGTTAATCAAATATTAAGATCTATTTGAACTGCAAATCTGTATAAAACCTTGAGCTTTAAAATTGATGTATATACATTTAAAACTTTATTGTTACATAAAAATTAATAAATTCTTCTGTAATAAATCAGTGTTCATTTAATTTTCTGCCTATATTAATTTTTATATGGTTATTAATATTCATATGTTAATCATGTTTAGTTGTTCTTATATATTTCAGACTAACCTGAAAGACATAAACACGTATCGAAACTACTTTTACATGAATTGAAATTATTAGTTCCTATGCCTAGTCTTATACAGTAGAATCCTGCCATGCAAACAAATTGGAAATAATTCTCGTTTGGATTACTGAATTTTCAGATTATATAAAAGAATTATAGAAGTGCAGACAAAAAATGTAAATCAATAGCATAAACAGCACATTGATCTAATTACTTCTTAGCTCATGAAATTTATTTTGTTATTTTAAGATACACCATTGGTGTAGTGGTCACAGACAAAGCTTCATATCTTAACGTTGAAATGGAAAAGAGCCCTATCTATAATAGCAATAAAGCCAAGATGCAAGCCTGACGGTTGTCAAAAAATATCCCATTAACTAAAGACATGCTTAAAATTGAATTGTTTGTGCTTAATAAATGGCACAAGCCTGCATATAAAAATAATAAACAAACATGGACATGACATTTTAAAACTGCCTCCTTATCATCCAGAGCTTAATGCTAGCTAATCTGGACAGATGTCAAAAAATGGGTTGCTGCAAACAATGTAACTTATAAAATTGTAATGTTAAAAATCTACCCAGAGAAAATTTGAAAATATTTCTGTAAAAGATTGGAAGAAATACTGTGGAAACATAAAGAAACATGAACAGGGGTTTATTGGAAGTCATGAAACCCTCGAGAGTTGTAGAGAATCGTTTGTAATAAATTTGGGAGTGGAGTTCAGTGACAAAGATTATTCAACCGATTCAGAATGCGAAGATAAATCTGAAGCTAAAGAGTATATGTCAGGTGTGGAAGAGCTTCAATAACAAGACACAGGTAATTGAACAGTACAAATATTTTACAATATAATAAAGGTTACTTGTTAAATTATAAAAATTTTAGTAAACAGTTCTTTTTTATTTTAATTCTGTACTTGGTCGTGAGGTGAGGGGGGTTGTTGGTAGGTGATGGGAATGGCGCTACATACACGAATATTCCGTGGTTCGCGCTAACTGGCTCCCTCAGTAGAAGTGAATAACCAAAACCAGGAGGAATGGGGATTCAGGGTCAAGATCCTTATCGTACACAATAGTTCTTTGTGAATGAAAGAAAGGCTCTCTTTATGTTGTAAAACCTTTATTTTATTTTAAAAATATATATTTTTTGCAATAGGCATACTAAGTACAAAAGTATTGAATGGACTTGAATACTATCAACAAAAAGCACTACAAACATTAATAAGTAAAAATACTAGGAAGAAGGGATTAATATTATCACAGTATATTAAGAAGTCTATTTGTAAGAAAATTATAATAAACGTTTATAGACTATCACAACAATGCTAGAAAATGAACAAATTATAACACTTTATTCACAGATCAAAACAAATAAATGCAAATAACACATCCTGTGACAAAACTAAGTCTAACAAACAAAAAGAACTGTGCGAGGGATATTGACTTTGAAAAAAATAATATGAGAACTATAAAATATAACTAAAACTAATTCAGTATAAAATTAACCATTCCCCTATAAAATTAATACCTGTAAAAGTACAGCCAGCATGTTTGATGAACAGATCACTTAAAATTGTCTCTGTACATTAGTATTATTTAAAAGAATTACTGAAAGCTGGAGGTAAAAAAAGAAAGACAAACTGAAGGGAAACTTGTACATATTATGTATTATTATATATAGGGTCTCTGAAAATGAATATCAGAATTTTGAATGGCCATTACTTAAACACTATATAAGATAACTAAATGATTTAAATGCCAAATTGAAGTTGAAATAACTATGTTTTGTTTTTCGTGTAGCATGGGAGGAAACATTGGACTTGGAATGCACATAACAGCTTCCTTGTGAAAGATTATGTTTTACTATGCAGGATTAATGATATAAATCTAGAATGAACAACAACTTTCATTTTGTCTTTTGTATGCGATTGAATAAACATCTGCTGCTGAAATTCAGCTTAGGATAGTCAATAGAATGGATGTATAACTATATTAACTTTTTTAATTTGGTTTTTTTAAATCTATGAACACTGAGCACTGCATATCACATAATATTTGATAACAGGACCAAAACTTACAATAAATCAAACAATATAAAATAATTGGTTGTCTTGATCTTTTATTTATACAGTTACAGGGAGTTGATTTACTGTTTAAGGCTTCGTTGCATCCTGACACATATCAATGAAAAGATGGAACTTTCGTTTTCGCATATAAATCGTAACTGACCTTTCTTTATTTGGCTACAATAGTAAAAGAAAAATGACAATAATTTGTAAAAGTCAAGATTTACGGTAGTTGACCAGTTGCATTGATGGAGTTTAGTAACTTTGAAAAATTCCAATTCTGGAGCAATTATGGTCAGTTGAGTGTTGTTATGTTGGAGTTTTGTTTTAATTTAACAGATTTTAAAATTATGTCTTTTTTATATAAATACAAACAGTCAGAAAACAGATGAATTTTATTTTGCTGTAAATGACATAAAACATATTTTACTAATGTTATTTATACCAAACGAAAGCCAATGATCTGTAATACTGTTTGATTACATATGTAGTCGTCATAGGTCTGTAGTCATCCTGAGACATCTGTTTCAAAAGCAACCATTGTGTAGGTTGTTGATTACCAGATGGAAAAAACTTCGTCAGTTTGGGTTGTTTATTGTTTAGTGCCTGTGTTGAAATTGTAATAAAACTGTAAATTGTCCTTTTCTTTTATTATGTGTTATTTGGAGAGTAAAATCATATTGTTAAATATATATATATATATATATATATATATATATACACATATTGAATTCATTTTATGTAAATTATAGTTTTTTAAGTTGCAATATAAACACAGACAACATAAACAAACAAAATTAACTTGTGAATGTTTGTTTGTACGGGCGTTGGGATTTTATGCAGATATCTTTGACGTCCAGATATATGTACAGGATCAAACGAGTTAATATGTTCTAATACCAATGTTTCACTTCTGTTCATTTCCATGCATTAATGCTCTTCCCAATATTTTCCCTGTTGTAATGAGAATAGCAGTGGCTGTACTTTACAAACAACATTTAAATGAACAACACATATAATAATAAACCGTATAACATGAATTAACAATAAGTAACAACAGTAGTACGATAAAGTATATAATATGAAGTAACATACAACTTTACATATCATTGGGATACACAGAGTTTGGTGTTTACATTGTTCATGGCTTTCTTTACTATTGGATTACTGCAATTCAATATAATAATCACAATACTGTATACATATTTCTGTTATATAAAGTATGTAATAGGTACCATAATTAATGGTTCATAACATATCCCAGCTAAGCATTTAAATGATTTTCTATTAATTTTGTAATAATTCTAACTAATTAAACTCGTTTTGGCCAAATATATAACATATACAATTTTTTTTAATGACAAAATTTTTATTCATTTTAAAAATTACACATGATATTATTCTTTTAACAACATAATAATAATCACAAAATAATATTAATAATACTGTAAATTATAATTAATAATCTACAGCTCTTCTGCCTAGAACTAACAAAGTTACATTTTTGGTATATGTATATGAAGATTATCCAGCATATAAAGAATGTTTGGCTATTTTCTAATATCACCAATGTTACTTAGTCACTTTCTGACAGATGTTTATGTCACCACATGTTTATCTTCATCTCTTTCTAATGCAATTGTTACAAATTTACTTCTTTGACATTTCTATAGAATAAAAAACTTTTCCATTGGATACATTTTATTTCTTTTTGTAATAACTTGCTGTTAATAATGGGCTAAGCATAACGTTTCAATCAAGCTCTCATTTCCTTTTTTGTAAGTGGGAGAGCCATTGGCTGAAATGTTAAAAAGCCTTGACTTTTAGCTAGAGCTAAAAGATAGTTTGTGGTCACATCCTTTCTATTGATTAAAACACTATTTAGTAATTTCCACCCTATATAGTTCCAATCCTCGTTTTATTCTGTTTAATAAGGTCCTAGCACACAACTGTAGATTCTGCTTGAGTGTGAAATTAAAAGGCTAATTTTATTACTTTAGTTACAATTATTTTAAAAATTTACAAAATATAAAATTCCTACAATTAATTGTTTTTCAAATATATAACAAATCTGAAATCTGTATGCACTAAAAATAATTAATTAATTAATAACCAATTAAAAAAATGTTGTTTCTTTGAAAGTGACAGGTTTTTATATTAATAAAAGGTTTCTACTTAGGTAAATTTTGATATGGCGATATTTCACTGACTTTGTACACATTTTACAATAACTAAATACTGACTTAGTTTGGAGTTGCAGAAAGCATAAAAAGGAACCTAGGTGTTACTGTCAAGACCCAGGTTGTCTGAGACAAGTTCTCAAATGTTAGACGATCTATCAGCAAAATTTTGGGATATTATTGAAATGAGAGGCTAAAACAAGCTATAAATCAACATAATAAATCATACCTATTATATTTCACTAACATTATAGCTCCTGAACACTTTCAATTCACTGCATATTAGCCTAGATTTAAATAGGCTTTATAATTACAACATATCACATATAAAAACCACAAAATTACTATACGAAACACTACATGTCTATTTAAAAATATCCGTAAATAACTTTTTAATAACTAATTAACATTATTTTGCAAAATAAATACATTTTTATAACGGAATAAAAGCACCATAAAAACAACTAACTCGTTTCAAGATGGCTACATGTTGACGATCGTTCTGTACAGATCAAAAGTTTCATGTTGTCACGAGGACAACACTGCTGCCAAAACAGCAAAACAAATTTCACCATTGAAATCAGCAATTCTTTCGGTTTGAAATGGTATATAAATAGTGGTGGTCAGTGGCGAGTTGGATTGACATTACCTCAAATGCTACTACAGAATTAATTAAATTGACATTATATTGTTGGTTGCCAGTGTAAGAGTAAACTTGATAGGCCATTTTCAGACTTAAGACTGATTGCATGTTAACCACATCTATTTTTTATTTGTACATAAAGCAAATAACCTTGTAAGTTTTACACTGGATGGAATTTTGGATTTTTATTGATTTTGAAGTGTGAGTATGACATACTTTAATGTGTAACAACTATTCTGAACTTAGATTGACACAAAGAGAAGAGCCAGGAAATTAACCATAGCGACAAATATTAACTGCAAATATTCTGTAGTTTCTACATAATCCAAACTTAGATTGACACAAAGAGAAGAACCAGGAAATTAACCATAGCGACAAATATTAACTGCAAATATTCTGTAGTTTCTAAATAATCCAAACTTAGATTGACACAAAGAGAAGAACCAGGAAATTAACCATAGCGACAAATATTAACTGCAAATATTCTGTAGTTTCTACATAATCCAAACTTAGATTGACACAAAGAGAAGAACCAGGAAATTAACCATAGCGACAAATATTAACTGCAAATATTCTTTAGTTTCTACATAATCCAAACTTAGATTGACACAAAGAGAAGAGCCAGGAAATTAACCATAGCGACAAATATTAACTGCAAATATTCTGTAGTTTCTACATAATCCAAACTTAGATTGACACAAAGAGAAGAGCCAGGAAATTAACCATAGCGACAAATATTAACTGCAAATATTCTGTAGTTTCTACATAATCCAAACTTAGATTGACACAAAGAGAAGAGCCAGGAAATTAACCATAGCGACAAATATTAACTGCAAATATTCTGTAGTTTCTACATAATCCATAAGTGTTACTGAATCCATATTACTGTATAGCTAAAGTATGGCTTATATTCTTTATTCAATAAAACCTCACCAATTTTAAACTGAAAACTATATTATTTTTTAATTATTACAAACAATACTTTCCTGAATAATAACTAAGAACAATTCCATACATTAAAAAATTATTAAGTGGTTTTACCCATTAAATTCATATTTATAATTTAAACTGAAAACTCTATAAGAATATTTTTGCGAAAGAGAAGGATTGTAGTATGGTAAGTAATATAATGCCCCAATGTATCTATTCACAAGCCATAAATTGCTTTTAAAACAGGTTATACTTGATTGATGATGTAGGATTATTTTAGTTCAAGAGCATAAGATTGATTGAATTTCAAGGAAATCTTCTCCAAAAAGATACTTTGTCACTCTTCTACAAATGAATCATGAACACTATATTTAATAAATCTGATATATGATCTCTATATTTAACTATGTGATGGTGAAAATGAATTCCACATCTTTATACACCTATACCTAGTTTATAGTTTTTATAATTTATCTCGGATTCTTGAGGAAACTCACATACCATAACAAAACAACCTCACTTTTAAAACTAAATTTTTAAAATATTGAAGATAAACCTTATCTTATAAATTAAAATACAATAATTAATAACAATAAATGTAATTAACTTAGATTTGCTTAAAGTAAAATGGGCAAGGTGCTTCTGAAAACATATTGACAAATTTGTATGAATATTGACTGTCAACATTAAAATAAGACTTTTTGTTCTGCAAAATATTTTCCAGCATACATTCCTTCACACTTAGAACCCTACAAAGTTTGACATATTCAAGTTTTTTATAGTACGATTTGCTGCACTAATCTATACTACGATGCATAATCTCTGGTTGCTAGTTACCAACAAGCTGGGGACAGAAAATTTCCATTTTTTTGGAATAACCCAACAATGCATCTAGATTTTATAATGTACTATAAATTTTGTTTTATTTTGGATTTTTGTTTCCAATTGCCAAAGATAAATATCTGAATAGTAAAACACTGTTAATTTTTCATCTTTGGAGGGTTCCAGGTATAATTGAAATTAGGTATTATGTTTAAATATTGGGAGCCTAATTCAAATCCGAAAACATCCCTTTAGCTTCATTTTAATTAATTCATTACCAATAATTTCTCATTTCATCTTTACAGCAGTTTTCTAGTACAATATTAAAAACACTCTGCCCCAATTAAATTGGTAAAGAAATTTTTTTTGTGAAACAGTGTTTAAGTTACTTGAAAATAAAATCTGCAACATGGCTTTTTGTGAAATGATTAACAATTTCTTAATATAATAATCTTTAAATTAATTTTGCAAAATCAATGTATTTATTTCTGACAATTTTCCTCAAATACTCATGTATGATAGTGTAATGGATATTGTAATGTCCACAATGTCATTTATTTCAAGAATACTTTTACGATCGTGTAGACGTAATAATTCCTTAAACCTACATAATTCCTGAACTGGAAAATCTCATAAATGTGACAAATTATATATCTAACACCTCTCTTTGTAAGTAGATTTTATACTCATCTTTGATTTGAAACAGTCTATAAGCAGATACGTATATCATCCAATGCTAAAATCTGTTCCTGATTGAAACGTTTTGGTTGTGCACTATCTAGCAGCAAACAACAGAAATGGTAACTATTAAAGTATTACACACAGTCAAAAGTTGTATCTTATGTTTTTGTTTACATATTTCTATCTTAAGGTGTTGATTATTACTTTAATTTCAGCTACTTTAAAATAACATTTATGCTGATAACTGAAGCAGATAATTCAGTAAAATAGGACAAAACTAGTCCTTCAGTAATTAATGTTGTTAACATTAGCATGAGTAGATATTTATATAGTAAATATCAAAACTGGAATATTCTTTATTTCCCCAGTGATTTTATAAACTTATATATTTTGTAATCGTACGAGACAACTTGTAAAATATTATTTTAATAAAACTAAAATGACAACATTAAAAGAATTAAGTAATAATACTTATTTCTATCAACAATCTTTGCTAATTACTACATGCAAGATTCTTATTTTCAAATAACATAGTAATGACAGCGAAGTAAAATAAATTATTAGTTTATAAACTTCACCATAATACTATCCCAGCTTTTTGTATTACTTAATGTTAAAACTCCATGTACTAAAAAATTTATACACAAAAATATTTTAGTGTATGAAAATAAAATGGAGAGTTAGCTTATTTCAGAAGCTATTTCAAATACATAATACATGGACGGTATATATCATAATACTTGTATAAAGATCCAATTTAAAATATGTAGTTAAAAAACAAGTAGCTAATAGATCATAAAATTATTTACCTACACATTACAAAATCTATACTGTGATTAATACTTGTAGTTCCAGCAGATCCAAAAGTAGTCATTTAACAACATTTGTCTTTTTTTTATAGATCCATTAGTGTTACTAAGTTCCAGACTTTAATTTCCATCAGAATATATCTTCCCATACTCTCTGGAAAAACAAAACAAACATTATAAGAAAATGAATTGTACACACCAGTAACCTGTTAATTACAATCAGCTACATAACGAAAGAAATTTTATAATGATAGATTACACATACAGGGTGGGCCATAAGTCACTTGACAAAAATGCATTGCGATGGTAAGTATTAATTTATTATTAAGTATATGTTAAAAATATAAATGTTTATAATTGTAATTGTCATACCAAATAACATACACATACCTAAAGTAAATGTTCAAAGTGTCCTCCATTATTTTCTATAAACATGTAACATATTTTAAGCACAGAAGCGCATATGGTGTCAGTGATTCATTTGGTAGATAATTCTTCAAATACGTTCTCTTAATTGTTGCAGATCCCTTGGTTTCTCTAAATTACTTAATTATTTAGAAAACTTAATCTACCGAAACCACTTCTGACAAGATGCTAACTTCAACATAACTCAAACATAACCTAATACTGTTTTGTTGTAACATCTGACAGGTTACAACTAGAGTTAAATTGATACTGAGGGACTGGTTGTGTCAAGTGACTTATGGCCCACTCTGTATGTTAATAAAATTTTTATTTTAAATGTTTCAACCTCTTTTCTTCTTTCAACTCCTTAAAAGATTTATTTCCCTTATCCTATTTTCTTCGAATCTCATGTACAAGGTCTATAAGGTGTTCTTCATAGCTCCATAACTCATTGTGTTTTTTCTTACCTAATTTTCAGTCATTCTTATTTTCTATTTTCCAACCTACACAGAGAAATTCTTTTAATTTTAATTTTTTTTAAACCTGTAGGTTCCAAATTTAAAATAGTTGTATTTTTATTGAACAAATGTCTATTACTACATTATTTTAATAAATTTAACTTACATAAAATATGCCAATGTAAAGCCAAGTGACTGCAACATTGAGCACTGCTATTAACAAAATAATTACCAACATGCTTGACGGGTGGTTCTGTTTTAGGTAGCAGCATTTTTTATTATTCGCATAAGAGATCAAGTTTGTTGATATATTCCTATATCTGAATCATCAACAGTTAAATTAAGAGTGTAGTGCTATATGGCCCAGGTATATTGGACTCTTTAAACTATATCTACAGCATGACATTTGGAAATTCTGTTGAACAATACTGATTCTAAATATATTTTACACCTGTTTCTTCACATAGGATATGAGTTTAACGTTGCTTTCTTTCTTCAGAATAAAATTTTGAAAGAGCCATACATAGCAAGTGACATATATTTTATAGATGGCGCAAACTGATAAAAACTGGTAAAAGTGGACTGAAGGTACTTGGACTATATTATGAAGTTTATTAACCCTTCAACATAATTTCACATAATAGTCAAGGTCTGCAAACTCACCATGCTGCAGTAGTTTCACAAGAATCTCACATTTTATATAGACAGACTATGCTACACTGAACAATTTCAACAATTCCTATTGGCGACTGTCAGATCTATTTCAAGATTTTCTGTTTCAATAAATAGAGGATAAATGATTCCATCTTTGTGCCATGTAATGGTAGCACATTCACCCGGCAAGTGAGAGATCCGGGTTCGAGTCCCGGTGGAGCAAGTACTTTTTGTGATTCAATGTTTATTGAAATTATATATATATATATATATATGTTACCCCCATATACTCCCATGTTGAAGGGACAACTATCCTATTTCCAACTAATCCTCATTTATACTTTAAACAGATCACTATAGCTTTGGTTCCCTTGAAACCCTCATGATTGTCTGGAATAACCATCTCTGTATAAATAGAAACAATAATTTCAGTAGAACACTTTCACTACCCAATAATTTGTAACATGCCATAAATTTTACTCTCTTAATAAAAAAGGCTACACGTTAAACATCACAAAATTCTTCAAGTCATAAGAGCTTTCTTAGAGTACCATGTATCACCGATTATAACTGACTGATACCAGAAATGGAAATAATTACTTGTCAGACAGTTTAGGTGCAGTGTCCGGATGTATCATCTGGTCAGCCCAAAGAGTAGGCTTGTACGTAGACAATTCTCCTCCCAACTCTGCCGGCAGTATGTCTGCATTCAAAACTTCATGTAATGCCGACAAGTTGTTGCCGTACAAGAAAATCTGAAAGATACATTGTGATAAAATGTTTAAAAAATTACATTAGGTATTTAATTTATGTTAATAATCAAAAACATTAATTATAAATTAACTTAAACCTAATTATCTTTCCTACCTTCTATTAAAAAAATACGTGCCCCATTACAATTATAATTTAGTATAATGATAACTCTTAATTACATATTCTGTCACAATTTTAATAAAATCATTTAAATATGTAAATTTTATAATTTAATTTCTCATCATTTGTCTTGATACAATTGATCAATGAATTAACATATTTAGTTCGTGGATTCACATTTATAACAGTTATTTTATAAGTCCGTATATTTGAAATTAATTACTTAATAATTTTGTTATAATAAAATTATTTCAAAATGAAAACTTGAGTAAGTACCTTCTCTTTGGTTTTTTCTTTAAGGAAAGGCTTAGCAAACATTAATACAGCCTCAACGTACCAAGGCTGATTTACAAAATGTACTCCTTTAAACCGAGCGGGAAAGCAATCTTGCAGACCTTCGATCATGGCTTTCATCACTCTCGGACTGATGTTTGTCGACTGTCTCAATGAGAAATCTGTCCAGTCCACAATAAACACAAAACCATTGACTTGATTCTCTTCGTGTTCCAGTAAGCGGTCCAGTGTCAACAGTAATGATCGATAAATCACTTCTAGAGAATAGTTTGAGTGATCCCAATGATTACAAAAGAAGACCAATACACAACGCCCTCTTCTGTAGAAACACACATGATTAGTTATTAGAATAGATAAACTTAACTTCAAATTATAATTCCTATACTTTAATTATTGGTATAGTCCAACACAAACGTGTGAAGAAAAACATCAAATAAAATTAGAATTTGGTATTTCATGTGCAAATACTGTATACTAATGGCAATAATAAAATTTCAGTGTTTACTGAGTTTATCTGATATGTGACAATCATTAATCATATCATTTATAATGTTTTATTTTCAAGTGAATCTTGTAATATAAGCAAATTTTCAACTCAAATAAAAGTGCAAAGAAGACAGTTTGAGCTACCTAATACTAGAATGAAGGAGGTACTAGTAAATATTTGTATGTCAGAATACAACATAACACACAATATTATAATTATTATTTTTTATAAATTTTCAAGTCCAATGTGTGTGTGTGTTATAAGCAGTAAAAAGCAAATGATTTTAAAATATAGAATCAGCCAATAACACATTGCAGCAAATCAGTATATAAACATTCAGTGATTAGATAATGACAAGATCGGAAAATTCCATTAGCCAGTATGAGTCGGTATTGGACAAAAGAGTTGTATTGAGATTTTTTTAAATCTGAACAATTATCATTAATATTGTATAAGTAATTTTGTTAATAGGGGGGAATAAGAAATGTTGTACAGATGCCAAGCTTTTAGTATTCCTGAAAATTACCAAAAATTCTAATAACCATTTTTAAGGATCTTCTTACCATGTTACCAATTAAAAAGTTTCTTCCGTTTACTAGAACTGCTGAGTTATGTATTCAGTTCCATTACATTGTTTTATTCTCCATGGCCTTCACAGTTGTCAGACTGATAATTTTAGTATGACATCTGTACTTATTTTACATAGTGCACTACTGAGAGTTTTCTGCAGAATGAATTCTTTACAAAAATATGAGTTTTATTTATTTTAAGTGTACAGATTTAAAACATGACTTGTTATGATGATTTTATTTGCAGCAGTGATCCTTGTTATTAAATTTGTTACGTTTGTTTTGATTGTAGTTGATACGCTAAATTGTTATGAAGTTAATTGGAGATTATTTTATCCAAGCTAATGTAAATACACTTAAATAAATAAAATTGTTATGTGAAGAAGAGATGATTACCTAATCAAAACCACTGAATGTACAAAAAGCCAAACTAGCATCTTTATCTCCACTTCTCGCTTTGTTAGTTGGGTTATTGGGTTTCCTACTACGTGGTTGTTTTGTTATAGAATACTTGTCACAATACCAATAATTTTACTTGGTCTTCCTTATTTTATGGCATAGGATGTAACAGGAAATGGCTACGGCGGAGCTCCACAGTATAGTATTCAATGTTATTATTATCATTATTCTATATCTAATATGTTAATTGACATAGTCAAGATGATATGGAATATTTCAACTTGCAGATGAAGTGTTAATCTATAATACCCTAAATTTAACTATTATTCTTTTATTTGAGATATTCAATGTTGTAACTAACAATAGACAGGTAATTGGGAAAGCAGCTCCCTATTACTTTCAACATACCAACTATATAAGTACCAAGTAACTATTAATTAAAAAAAAAACAAAACACATGCATATCTATCTACTAGTACTAAGTAAAGATAATAAATATTATAATACCTGTCTCTATTGGCCAACACCCCAGGGAAACCATCATACAAGGCTTGTTGAATCAAAGTATCATTTAATGTCATGTTTTCAAACAAAGCTGGGTGCTCTTTCCTGTATTCATGGTAGTTACAAAGCAACTTGAAGCTTTCTTCAACTTTCATTTTACGAGCATGTAAAAACCTCAGTAAAAATGAATCATTCATCTCTGGTAAGCCTAAAACGTAATTTTGTACAAATAACTTTTTCTAAATAGTGATGCAGATAAAAAAAAAAAACATATTGTTATACAAAATAATATAGAAAACTATGTAATCCAACAATGTTTTAAAATCGATAACTTTTACCAAAATTAAGTAAAATATCCAACCCATAAGTAAAAAAATGTATACTCATAATTTTTCTTAATAATGTTGTATCATAAACTTGAAACATAAAAATTATAATGGTTCAGGTTTATAATTTGAAAACTCCATTGTTTAGTAAAACTTGACTTGATGCCCAGAAATGAAGTAGGTATTTTGAATACAGTAATCTCGTGGGTCAGGCATCTGCAGGTTTCGGTTATCAACAAACTTTTCCCTAAAGCCTAACAGCTAAAAATAAATTAATTAAGGAAAAATGATTGCAGTGAGTTATGAGTGGTAGAGTTAAATACGGTACTTTGGGATTATACCGACCACACCAGTATGAAGAACACAAAAATATAAATTTATAGAAATAAACATGATAGAACGAAAAAACAACTCTTTAATTACAAACTTACAAGCATTTCCAGGTATTGTGATCGGTATTGTTGTCGCTGTTATCTTATCTTTCTCGAGAATCCCGATTACGGCCAGGCCGCGCGGCATCACATGATTTGCACTGTACATAATTGCCTTTCCATTACAATTCAATTTATATTTCTGATCAGCCCCTCTAGAATTTGATATTTTACTGATAGGTACTATCTCGAGGGATGTTTTTCTTTCGTCGACATCAGCACGGGGCAGCACCAAAGGTGCTGTCGAAGCCTGCGCTGATGGCCGGAGGCACTAGCATTTTGGGTGGCGGAATGTGATCAAGAATAAAAACAAGTTTTGAGTGTTTTTTTCAATAAAGAGTTTAGTTTTAGTTTGGTAATGTTTGTTGTTGTTGAATTTTTGTGTTTGGAGAAATGTAGAGGTAAAACACGGAAGTACAACAAAGCGACGCACCAGCTGAACGGGTGGCGAGACTCTGCAATCACGTTATCTACTAGACCGCTCGACTTTGACCTCTGTCTGAGGATGGGGAAGGGTTTGCGATAAGACAATTCCTGTTTTATATTGACGAAATATTGTTCTACGCTAATCTAGTAATCAGTAAAAGCAAAATGTCGAATAACGATTCATGTCTGGGTGTGGTCAGTATAATCCCAAAGTACCGTTAATACTGTAAGGGAATTAAATTGTTAATTTATTTATCTATTAACTCTATTTTCTCCTAAGACCATGGCTAGCACATGTTAAAAGTTTAACACTGGAAAGTAGCAACAGCCGTTGCTGTTACTGTTTTATTTTCATAGTTTAACATTGTTCCTTTTAAATTATTTATAACACTATTAACTTGTTTTGTATTTTAATTATCTCTGTAGTTATTATTTATCATATGCATTATTAATCTATTTTACGGCTATACTTGCAATTATTGGGGAACATAGGTGATTATGATGACTGATTTTATTAGGTATTTTATTACCGTTAACTCTTCTAAATTATAAGTATATTATTAAACACTTCCCATGCTATGGACGAATATATTAGAATGGTACACTTTGACCAAAACGCCAAATACAGTTATATTCGATATTATAGATTGTCTCTTGAAGAGTTTTTAGTTCACAAAAGGCCTATGAAATGCAGAGTGCACGCTCCGTGCTTATCGCAGTTGCCAAGGAAGTAATTATAAACTACCATCATTCTGCAGCAGGGGGAGTGGAGCACCCTTTGTCTAATTCCGAGTACCTGCTCGTCAGTTCTGTGTATCCGATAGAACCATAACCAAACATATCTGTAGCGTGTATTACTGCTTTCTCAATTGTCACAATCACCTACAATGTATCTTTTTATTATTCTTCATTGTGTGGTAGTGTTGTGATTAGTGTGAAATATTTATCTTGTTTCATAGTAAAATTAAAAATTATTTGGAATAAACAGTTTTGTAAATAGTTCATTTTTATTTTTATCAATAAATACACTAATTATAAGTAAAATTGCCCTGTTTTATACTTTATTTTTGGTTTTACCTTTTATAATTTAGTTATAATAAATATTTACTTTAAACTTAAAAAAAAAAAACATTTTTTACTTGTTTTGGTGTTATAGAAAAGTTAATGGATTTATTAGGGGCGTGTGAAGGGTTAAGTAATTTATATGATTATATTCAATGTATACAAAATGTATATTCAATATGTATAAAGAGATTTTTAATTCAATTCTTACAGTGATAACCCGTGAGAAGGATTTGTGAAAATACTTTGTTAATTACACCTTTGATTGATTAGTTGTGCAACTAGATTGTATTAGTTGTATAACTAGATTGTATTAGTTGTGTAACTACTACAATCAAAGGTTACACTAAACTACAGTAAAAATTATACACAATAATCTTATTAAATTGTGATCAAGATTTTCACAATTCATTATTTACTATTACAAATGTTACCTTCATGCTGAGAAACTTTATTCTTGAGCACTTTCAAAGCCTCTTCCTTTTCAAGTGGCAATTCTTTAGTTGGAGTGTATGGGGCACTAGAAGGGCTACGTGGTACCCGATAGCCAGCCCACTCAAAGTCACAGTATTCAGCCATGGTGGTAATATTTAATCCTGTAATATAAAATAAGACCTACTGAAAGCAATAACAAAAACAACATGTAAATTTGTCATAAGATAAAATAACAATACCAGTTCAAACATCTCACTTCAGCCAAATTTTGTACACTACTGCACTCAGTGTTTAATACTTACATGTATTGTAGCTAGTCTCAGGTTTTTGTAATACTAATTAGTAGACCTACTGTTAATATTATATCATTTTGACAAATTAAAAAAGAAGAAATGTTGTTCCTTACGCTCTATAATTGAGTTATTTTGTTGTTGTTACCAAAAGTAGTTTTGACTTTCCTTTATTGTTTCATTCAAGATTATCAGCTTTTTAAATTATAATACAGGTCAAAAATATGTAAAATACCAACAAGAACTCTTTGGACAGTATAAAACTCATCTGTTGAAGTAATTACTTTACTTTTCCAGATGTTTAGGGTTTTTCAGCAGGCACAAATAAATAACTTATATTTTGTTTCACTGCTTTTTTGTAGAAAGTAAATATGCGATTTATATATATACAAATCGCATATTATATATAATCGCATATATATATATATATATACAGTTTTTCTTACAAGGACCTACAAAAACTACAATATTAGAAAGAACAGACTTTATTTGACTTACTGTGAAAATTGCATAGGTATCCTTATAATTGGTTCTTGTTTTTCTGCCTCCCAAAAAGAAGCGATGTCGTCAGCAAGAAGTAGACCACACTGTTTTTAACTATTTTTTGTTACTATGCGATACAATCAGAATTAGATTACGTTATCATATACATGTTAGTAGTAATAGCAAAGAGATAACCTTTATGAGTACTCATGTGATCTGAGTTTGAAGTTGGGTACTATTTCGAGGGATGTTTTTCTTTTTTGGCCAGAAGTGCAAGATGGCACGAGAGCCTGCATTGATGCCAGGGGCATTTCCAATCAGTACTTCCCCGCCCTTAAATCACATTTCAGATCTTCATCTTTTCCAATGTCAGATCCTGTTGGGCAATCTGACACATGATCTGAGGAGGCTTCAGTGGTGCCCCTCCACACTTCTGGCGAAAAAGAAAAACTCGCTCTCGAGATAGTTCAAGCTTAGGTCACTTGAGTACTCATAAATGTCAACTTTTTATATTCCTAATACAAACATAAGTATAGCCTAAAACAAATAGTAGATATCCACTCTGTAGTTGCCGCCTTCTCACCGAAATCGCTTCCTTATGGTAGGCATAACACAAGTATTGCTTGTCATAACTAAATGCCACTTTCACAGTAAGTAAAAAAAGTCTATTCTTTCTAATATAGTTTTTGAAGGTCCTTGGTAACAAAAACTGTTAAAAAATAGTTGCCTCTAAATAGTCAAAGAAACATATATTTTTTTATTGAATAATAAAACGTATCTACACTGAAATTATAAAGTTGCAATAGAAAACATTACTTTGCCGTTTGTTTGCTCGCTTTGACAAAATGCAAAATAACAGGATTTTGTCTTTCACTTTACGTCGACTACATCACTTATTCATAATTTCTTCCTGAACAAGAACATCAGTTTCAATTAGCCTATCTGTTTACTACTCTTTGGCCCGAGGAAAGACATCCAAGGTTACAAATACAGTTAAAGGCATTTCTATAATGTCAAACAACTAATTTTGACTAGTCACTAGTATTTAGTTATTAATCGTAGAGTTGTGATTGTACCAAGTGACAGCAAACTTTTCATCATGATGATTTCGGTAGCCTATATATAATAGTGAAGGTTCACAATATAATAAACGTATTGATAATGTCTACAAATGTTTGAAAGTGAATGTGGTTTTTTTTTTGTAAAAGTGCAAAGTGTTACTATTTAACTAAAATATCAAATAGCCTAGTTTTTAGAAAGTGTAATTTCTTTTCTTTTGCATGAAAACCCTTTTGGGAGAAATTTTGTATAGCCTATTTTGAAAAATAAACACAAGATTTTTTCTAAGGCTACTTTGGAATTTTTTTAGTTTAGCCTACCTTCTCTTTTTCATTTTTAATGCTGACAAAATTCTAACTTTACATAAGCAAAATAGATAAAACTGCAGATAACTGTTCTCTGCAATGTACTAAACAAGAAATCATAAAATAGGCCTAGTATTATGTGGGTTCGACTTTACTTCAATAATATTCTAGTGGGTTTGAAAGATGATGTGCACAGCTAGCAAAATAGTGCCCGAAATTACTAGAATTTCAACATCCAGATCCAGAGTTAAAAGAAATACCAACTAAATGTGGCCCGGTAACAATATTTTTATAAAATATTCTATTCCTTAATATTCCACCCAATATAATATATAAATGGTTTATTGAACATTTTAGTTATTTAGACATAAATGACAGTTACTTACATTGAACTTGATTTGACATGTACTGCTAATACTCTTACAGGACTAACTATAATACCTACACAACAACAACGTCTCTACTGTAGAGTCTGGAGTAGAGAATGACTCATCTGACAAACGGCTGACAGTTCTTTTAGACATGTTTTTCTTAATTAGCTAAAAGGCGTTGGAGAGACCCGTGCTGCCTCGTTGTACAAAAATTTTGTCGTGGTTGCACCCCTTTTTTGCAATGTAAACAAAATATTTATTTAGTCAGTTGGTAAACATTTAATTTATATAACGTAAAAAGTTAATGGTATGAACATATATGTTTCTAAAGTGTATGTTTTGTACGTTGTTACTTCCTTTACAGATGGAATTAAGGAAATCAAGTTATAGTTGGGGTAATGGATATTTTGGAGATGTGAGGATGTTTCTCGCCAGGTGCCGTTGAGGCATTTATATCTCGAAATGAAGGTCCACGGGTTAAAAACCATTTCCAGGATGCAAACATGTTGCGGCATGCAATTCTGCACTAGCGAGCAACGCGGAAACTGGGGCATGCTAAAATAAACACCTGCCTCCATAGAATTAAATGCTATTTTATTCCTCTGTGCCTCAATTGTTCATTAGGAGAAAATGAAATATTGGAGAATATACTTATAAAAGAGAAAAATATTTTAAGCACATAAAAGAAATAATCAAGTGCAATGGCCATGTTGTATTTATAGAACATAACAATATCCTTAGAGCAATAAAACGGAGTTTGAAGAAAACAGTACAAAATTACATATTATATTAAATACATAAATGATTATCCGTCTTCGGTTCTTCGGTTGTTCGGGTCTTTGCTTTTTCGGGTTTGGACATTCTAAGGAGATTGTTTTGTTAACAATTTTTTCTTACACGTGAATTCGCCAGATATCACACCTAAAGCTGATACTAACCAGAATCTCATACTTTGAGAACAAAATTGAAGGACAACTACAGAATAAGTGAACTTCGAAGTATCATGGTTACAATCCAGGCAGCTAAAATGTTGGTGATAGAAAAAAAAAGACTTTGACAGTTCAATTCAAGGTTTCCAAGTTTTATCTCTTGTTCCATCCTATCCACACGTTCCAGCTGCGAAGTGGTGGTTGTTTATTGAGATTATAGATTCAATGTTGTGGTTAGGAAGTAAATTGTTACTATTAGGCGGAATTGGATTGACAATATACAATTTTACTTACTAACATTATGATTTATACACCTTTCCGATATTGGTTGCTTTTCCATTAAATTCGGAAGTGTTTTTATTTAGTGAATTATGTCACTTAGTTGCAATGGAATAGATGTGTACGGTGTATGTAGACTCTGTGGTTCAGAAGATGGAATTAGAATAAACATATTTGAGCCAGGTGCTGAACATGTCAGAAAGATTCATAAAATTTTGCCTATTACAGTAAGTTTGAAGCAATATCTCTTTGTGATTAGCTAGTTTGCAATGCAGATATTTATTATTTCACTAACAGTAAAACATCAGTGAAGTTTATCTTGTATATATAGCCTATTATGCCTTGCCCACAGCACAGTTTTAATAATAACTAAAGACAAGATAGACAGGAACATGTATGCAGTTCCACTTAGTCAATTGTTTTGTGTTGAGAATAACCCTAAACTAAATTTATGGCTGTTCCTAATGTTGCTGGTACCAGTATTAGCATAGCCTCAGCATCTATCTGCCCATCGAAGTTAATATAAAAAATGGATAATGTTTGGGTAGGGTATGATAAGCGGATCCGGTTTTTATATCGAAATTGGCAAACGATATTACTTAATCATAACCATTGATATAATCAATCGATACTGATTAATTATTTTGAACAATTAACAATTGAACAATTAAGTCCTCCTCTGTAGACAAATGGTTATAGTCTCGGCTCTCTAACTGATAGAGATAACGGGTTCAAATCCCGGAGAGGGCCAATAATGTATAGACACGAAAACAGTGTGTGTACTTTGAAAATAAACCAGTGTACATCGAAGCCTATCTGAAGCTGAGGCTTAAAAGAGAACAAAAAAAAACAAAAACAAAAAAAAAACAATCTATATCAACAGCTGTAAACACTCAAATAATACACTTAGGGTAGTATTTCAATTTAACATAAGTAGCATTTGATTATTAAAAATGGCAGTCAATTTTAGAAAACTACACGACATTGCTTTGAAAGATGATAAGACATGATTATGTGAAATTTGTGGGAAAGAAACAACTGTAACTGTGAGAGGAGTTAATATGGTCGTCTTCAGTTTTCCTAATTTTGGTTATAATAATTTGTTTGATCACTGTAAATATTAAATTCATATTTTAATTTAAAAACATGTGATTGTTATTGAGGGCTATAGGTACTTTTATATCGATTGATAGTCTAGGATTTGAGATGCGAATATTAGGTATCGATGACTATATTCTTCGATATAAAAAACCGGGTCCGCTTATCGTACCCTACCCTAATGTTTACTTTTTTGCCAATCGGTCCATAAAACCTAGAGGACGAGAAGGAATCAGGGTTTCTGGGTGGGGGATGGATAACAAACCTTAAGAGCAGTGTGAAACTGGCCATAGATTCCATCCATAAAAAGAACTAATCCGCTGACTTGAATCCTAACCTGGTTCATGAACTACTCCTGACCTAGTTCCTGAACTACAACTAACCTAGTTCCTGAACCAGTTCAATCACTTCAGGATTAAATTATATTATTAAAATTAAATTTTATAATTTAAAAAAAAAGAACAAATACAAAAATATCTATAGATTATACTTACTACATTACTTTGAATACATGGTCTACTGTATTATATTACTACCCTCATTTTAGACCTCTCCTATTTTTGGACAAATACCAATCTATGGACAGCCATATCTCAAAAATGTACGAGCCAATTTTGATAAAAACTTTCTGTACACATTCACTACATGGCCTAGTATACTAAAATACAAGCCTCATTTCTTAGGCCACGCCTATTTCCGGAGCCACATCGATTTTACAGGCCAAGTGCTGACAAAAACCAATCTATGGACAGCCATATCTCAAAAACGTACGAGCCAATTTTGATAAAACTTTCTGTATACATTCACTACATGGTCTAGTATACTAAAATACAAGCCTCATTCTTAGGCCACGCCTATTTCCCGGAGCCACATCGATTTTACAGGCCTAGTGCTTGACAAAAACCAATCTATGGACAGCCATATCTCAAAAATGTACGAGCCAATTTTTGATAAAAACTTTCTGTACACATTCACTACATGGTCTACTATACTAAAATACAAGCCTCATTCTTAGGCCACGCCTATTTCCGGAGCCACATCGATTTTACAGGCCTAGTGCTGACAAAAACCAATCTATGGACAGCCATATCTCAAAATGTACGAGCCAATTTTGATAAAACTTTCTATACACATTCACTACATGGTCTAGTATACTAAAAATACAAGCCTCATTCTTAGGCCACGCCTATTTCCGGGGCCACAATAACTTTATAGGCCAAGTGCTGACAAAAAACCAATCTATGGACAGCCATATCTCAAAATATGTACGAGCCAATTTTGATAAGACTTTCTGTATACATTCACTACATGGTCTACTATACTACAATACAAGCCTCATTCTTAGGCCACGCCTATTTCCGGAGCCACATCGATTTTACAGGCCAAATGCTGACAAAAACCAATCTATGGACAGCCATATCTCAAAAATGTACGAGCCAATTTTGATAAAACTTTCTGTACACATTCACTACATGGTCTAGTATACTAAAATACAAGCCCCATTCTTAGGCCACGCCTATTTCCGGAGCCACATCGATTTTACAGGCCAAGTGCTGACAAAAACCAATCTATGGACAGCCATATCTCAAAAACGTATGAGCCAATTTTGATAAGACTTTTCTGTATACATTCACTACATGGTCTACTACTATACTACAATACAAGCCTCATTCTTAGGCCACGCCTATTTCCGGAGCCACAATAACTTTATAGGCCAAGTGCTGACAAAAAACCAATCTATGGACAGCCATATCTCAAAAACGTACGAGCCAATTTTGATAAAACTTTCTGTACACATTCACTACATGGTCTACTATACTAAAATACAAGCCTCATTCTTAGGCCAAGCCTATTTCCGGAGCCACAATAACTTTATAGGCCTAAGTGCTGACAAAACCAATTTATGGACAGCCATATCTCAATAACTTACGAGCCAATTTTTATAAAACTTTCTGTTACACATTCACTACATGGTCTACTATACTAAAATATACAAGCCTCATTCTTAGGCCACGGCCTATTCCGGAGCCACATCGATTTTACAGGCCTAGTGCTGACAAAAACCAATCTATAGACAGCCATATCTCAAAAATGTACGAGCCAATTTTTGATAAAACTTTCTATACACATTCACTACATGGTCTAGTATACTAAAATACAAGCCTCATTCTTAGGCCACGCCTATTTCCGGAGCCACATCGATTTTACAGGCCTAGTGCTGACAAAAACCAATCTCTATGGACAGCCATATCTCAAAAATGTACGAGCCAATTTTGATAAAACTTTTCTGTAACACATTCACTACATGGTCTACTATACTAAAATACAAGCCTCATTCTTAGGCCACGCCTATTTTCCGGAGCCATACCATCGATTTTACAGGCCTAGTGCTGACAAAAACCAATCTATGGACAGCCATATCTCAAAAATGTACGAGCCAATTTTGATAAAACTTTCTGTACACATTCACTACATGGTCTAGTATACTAAAATACAAGCCTCATTCTTAGGCCACGCCTATTTCCGGAGCCACATCGATTTTACAGGCCTAGTGCTGACAAAAACCAATCTATAGACAGCCATATCTCAAAAATGTACGAGCCAATTTTGATAAAACTTTCTATACACATTCACTACATGGTCTAGTATACTAAAATACAAGCCTCATTCTTAGGCCACGCCTATTTCCGGAGCCACATCGATTTTACAGGCCTAGTGCTGACAAAAAAACCAATCTATGGACAGCCATATCTCAAAAATGTACGAGCCATATTTTGATAAAACTTTCTGTACACATTCACTAATGGTCTACTATACTAAAATACAAGCCCTCATTCTTAGGCCACGCCTATTTCCGGAGCCACATCGATTTTACAGGCCTAGTGCTGACAAAAACCAATCTATGGACAGCCATATCTCAAAAATGTACGAGCCAATTTTGATAAAACTTTCTGTACACATTCACTACATGGTCTATAGTATACTAAAATACAAGCCTCATTCTTAGGCCCCACGCCTATTTCCGGAGCCACATCGATTTTACAGGCCAAGTGCTGACAAAAACCAATCTATGGACAGCCATATCTCAAAAACGTACGAGCCAATTTTGATAAGACTTTCTGTATACATTCACTACATGGTCTACTATACTACAATACAAGCCTCATTCTTAGGCCAAGCCTATTTCCGGAGCCACAATAACTTTATAGGCCAAGTGCTGACAAAAACCAATCTATGGACAGCCATATCTCAAAAACGTACGAGCCAATTTTGATAAAACTTTCTGTATACATTCACTACATGGTCTACTATACTAAAATACAAGCCTCATTCTTAGGCCACGCCTATTTCCGGAGCCACAATAACTTTATAGGCCAAGTGCTGACAAAAAACCAATCTATGGACAGCCATATCTCAAAAATGTACGACCAATTTTGATAAAACTTTCTGTACACATTCACTACATGGTCTAGTATACTAAAATATAAGCCTCATTCTTAGGCCAAGCCTATTTCCGGAGCCACAATAACTTTATAGGCCAAGTGCTGACAAAAACCAATCTATGGACAGCCATATCTCAAAAATGTACGAGCCAATTTTTGATAAAACTTTCTGTACACTTTCACTACATGGTCTAGTATACTAAAATATAAGCCTCATTCTTAGGCCAAGCCTATTTCCGGAGCCACAATAACTTTATTGGCCAAGTGCTGACAAAAACCCAATCTATGGACAGCCATATCTCAGCCATATCCATGGTATACTAGACTATGTAGTGAAATGTGTACAGAAAGTTTTATCAAAATTGGCTCGTACGTTTTTGAGATATGGCTGTCCTAGATTGGTTTTTGTCAGCACTAGGCCTGTAAAATCGATGTGGCTCCGGAAATAGGCGTGGCCTAAGAATGAGGCTTGTATTTTAGTATACTAGACCATGTAGTGAATGTGTACAGAAAGTTTTTATCAAAATTGGCTCGTACATTTTTGAGATATGGCTGTCCATAGATTGGTTTTTGTCAGCACTAGGCCTGTAAAAATCGATGTGGCTCCGGAAATAGGCGTGGCCTAAGAATGAGGCTTGTATTTTAGTATAGTAGACCATGTAGTGAATGTGTACAGAAGTTTTATCAAAATTGCTCGTACATTTTTGAGATATGGCTGTCCATAGATTGGTTTTTGTCAGCACTAGGCCTGTAAAATCGATGTGGCTCCGGAAATAGGCGTGGCCTAAGAATGAGGCTTGTATTTTAGTATAGTAGACCATGTAGTTGAATGTGTACAGAAAGTTTTATCAAAATTGGCTCGTACATTTTTGAGATATGGCTGTCCATAGATTGGTTTTTGTCAGCACTAGGCCCTGTAAAATCGATGTGGCTCCGGAAATAGGCGTGGCCTAAGAATGAGGCTTGTATTTTAGTATACTAGACCATGTAGTGAATGTGTACAGAAAGTTTTATCAAAATTGGCTCGTACATTTTTGAGATATGGCTGTCCATAGATTGGTTTTTGTCAGCACTTGGCCTATAAAGTTATTGTGGCTCCGGAAATAGGCGTGGCCTAAGAATGAGGCTTGTGTATTTTAGTATAGTAGACCATGTAGTGAATGTGTACAGAAAGTTTTATCAAAATTGGCTCGTACATTTTTGAGATATGGCTGTCCATAGATTGGTTTTTGTCAGCACTAGGCCTGTAAAATCGATGTGGCTCCGGAAATAGGCGTGGCCTAAGAATGAGGCTTGTATTTTAGTATACTTGACCATGTAGTGAATGTGTACAGAAAGTTTTATCAAAATTGGTTCGTACGTTTTTAAGGTATGGGCCCTTTTATAGGGTTTCTCAAAACTTGCCTTTTAATTGAGTATAGTCATGAAAATTGCTGCTATAAAAAGGGGATTATTATCATAAAAGTACTGTTTGTTCATTTAAAATCTTTATTTGTAGTATTTATCTTCACGTTATTAATTAAATATAATATTTTTGTATGGTTTGAGTTGATGAACTAGGTTTAGGATTCATTTAGGAACTAGTTCCCGGTACTGCGTTCTTTTTATGGATGGAATCTATGGCCAGTTTCACGTCGGTAACTTAAGGTGAGGGGTTGTAAACATGACAAAAAATTTGAGCAGGAAAATTAGGTCTTTAATATGGGAGACTTTAATAAGAGGCACTACACTCCTTATTTTATTGTTATTATCGAACTATTCGATATACTATCCAAATCCGTTATATATTAATCGTACGAAGCAAGAATAATAATACATTTACAACAAGAATAATACATTAAAATTTTTAATAACATAATTCAACAGTAACATTACAAAATAACAACTTACTATGGCCTAGACATACACTTCATAAATATGTTAAAATATTAGGAAATTGTAAGATTAAAGGCCGACCTGGCAAATATCACGAATTTAACGTTATCAACGTATTCTGCTCATCCTCCTGAACAAAAAATATATATGGTTTTAGGGGGTGCAAATGACAAATAACATGAGTTAGAGGGTATATACATAAATAGTTAAGTTGGTACTTTGGGATTATACCGACCACACCCAAACATGAATCGTTATTTAAACATTTGCTTCCACTGATTACTAGATTAGCGTAGAACAATATTTCGTCAATATAAAACAGGAATTGTCATCGCAAACCCCTCCCCATCCTCAGACAGAGTCAAAGTCGAGCAGGTCTTGTAGATACGTGATTGCAGAGTCTCGCCACCAGTTCGCTTTGTTGTACTTCCATGTTTTACCCCTACATTTCTCCAAACACAAAAATTCAACAAAAACAAACATTACCAAACAAAAGCTAAATTCTTTACTGAAAAAAACACTCAAAAACTTGTTTTTATTCTTGATCACACTCCGCCACCTAAAAATGCGAGTGCCTCCGGCCAACAGCGCGGGCTTCGACGGCACCTGCCCCACGCTGATGTCATCGAAAGAAAAACATTCCTCGGATAGTACCTATCAGTAAAATATCAAATTCTAGAGGGGCTGATCAGAAATATAAATCGAATTGTAATGGAAACGCAATTATATACCGTGCAAAAAACTTAAATAATCATGTGATGCCGCCTTCCTGCTGTAATCGGGATTCTCGAGAAAGATAAAATAACAGCGACAACAATACCAATCACAACCTGAAAAATGCTTGTAATTTTGTAATTAAAGAGTTGTTTTTTTCGTTCTATCATGTTTGTCTCTATAAATTTATATTTTTTTGTGTTCTTCATACTGGTGTGGTTTGGTATAATCCCAAAGTACTGTTAAGTTAATGTTTTAATGTTCTGTTTGTGTGCTGTGTCTGGATATCTGTAAATATTATTTGCGGGTGGGGGACTGATAGCGTATCTGAGCGCTCTGGGGCAGAAGTCAGAGATAACGTGTACTGTAGGTTGGATCGAGTGAGTGTGTGACAATCATGGATCAACCATCCACTAGTTCGACCAATCGTAGTGAACAGGTGTTTCGTAAATATTACCTGCGGCTGGGACTGATAGCGTATCTGTTATCTGAACGCTCCGGGCAGAAGTCAGTGCTTCACTAGATATCGTGCACTGTAGTTTGGATCGAGTGAGTGCGTGACGATCATGGATCAACTTATCCACTAGTTAGACCAATCGTAGTGAATTGGTGTGTCCTGAGTGTTTTGTCGGGCATGTTAAGAGTTTACGTTTGAACGAAACGAGATTAAGTTTATTTAGTTTCTGTACATTCTGTGGAACACACTAATGGTATGTGTTCTCTATTAATGTTCATTATTATATACGTTATTCAAATTAGGGGTATTCATGATTTATTCAGTTTTTATACACGGTACATATTTGCCTTTCCATTACAATTCAATTTATATTTCTATTATCAGCCCCTCTAGAATTTGATATTTTACTGATAAGTACTATCTCGAGGGATGTTTTTCTTTCATTGACATCAGGGGCACTCGTCTCAACTCGATAACAACTAATTAATTTGTAGCTCGAAATTTAAGAACCGCATCCGATGACATCATCACGAGGTTGAATCAGGTCACAAAAGGTCACGTGATGCCCCGATGTGGATGTAGAACATTGAAATATTGCTCCGCGCTTGAACAGTTTGCTCCATTTTTGATGTTCTAGAACTTCGTTATTTCTCATTTCCACCCTGTCAAATCATATATTGTTTTGTTCTGTAGGACGATTAAAATAAGTTAATAATGCGAAACTCGTTAATTGTGACAATTACCAAATATTAATAGAGGGTAGGGTACATTAAGTGGACGCGGTTTTTTTATATTGAAATTGGCAAACAATATTACTTAATCATAACCATTGATATAATCAATCGATACTGATTAATTATTTTGAACAATTAACAATTGAACAATTAAGTCCTCCTCTGTAGACAAATGGTTATAGTCTCGGCTCTCTAACTGAGAGATAACGGGTTCAAATCCCGGAGAGGGCCAATAATGTATAGACACGAAACAGTGTGTGTACTTTGAAAATAAACCAGTGTACATCGAAGCCTATCTGAAGCTGAGGCTTAAAAGAGAACAAAAAAAAACAAAAAAAAAAAAAAAAAACAATCTATATCAACAGCTGTAAACACTCAAATAATACACTTAGGGTAGTATTTCAATTTTACATAAGTAGCATTTGATTATTAAAAATGGCAGTCAATTTTAGAAAACTACACGACATTGCTTTGAAAGATGATAAGACATGATTATGTGACATTTGTGGGAAAGAAACAACTGTAACTGTGAGGGGAGAAGATATGGCCGTCATCAGTTTTCCTAATTTTGGTTATAATAATTTGTTTGATCACTGTAAATATTAAATTCATATTTTAATTTAAAACATAATTATGATTGTTATTGAGGACGGTAGATACTTTTATATCGATTGATAGTCTAGGATTTGAGATACGAATATTAGGTATCGATGATTACGTTCTTTGATATAAAAAACCGGGTCCGCTTCTCATACCCTACCCTTAATAGATTGTGTGGATATCAGTGAGCTACCGCTTTTGTGAAGGCAGGAGCCAACTCCACGTATATCTAGAAATTTATCACATAATTTCATCATATTCATTGTCATTTTCAAATCCTTATTAACAAATTAGTTACTTCTTGCTGTTTATTGTTTACATGACAAATGACTGTAACTAATAAGTAGGAATCATATGTTTTGTTTTCTAATATTGAATTATTCATCAGATAAAAACAACCGAATAAAGAATTTAGGCCACTTATTAAAGTCTACCCTTTTACTAGTCAATATAAAAATCCGGATCCGTTTATCGTATTCTGCCCCGATGATGAAGATTACCAAATGATTTTCCTTTAATTTTTATTTTCGTCCTGTTTGTTATTCTGCATCTTCTTTGGCCATCTTGACATTGCTTTTCCTGATTATTTAGATTTAGTTGTAGTCATTTATAAAAATAATTGAATATCTCCTTTGTGATGGTAATGAGTGATGTTTTTCTGCATTTTCAAGTATAGTAGCCTACTACTTATTATTATGTCAGAATGGACAGAAAAGACGGTTTGTTGTTTTGGCACTTTGGTATTATTTGGAGAGACTCTCCAAAACTTAATTGTTTTCAGTTGTTTTTAAATTAAAGTTTTAAATATTTTCCTTTTGAACAAACACCAAATATTGTGAAATGTCTAAAGTAAACATTTACCTAAAAATTAAATATGATAGGTTAACATTCATTTCTACATATATTCACATTATTACAATACAATGGTAATATTTATTAAGTAAGAAAGCATGTTTTTATTGCAATTCCATAGAAATTATAAATAGAATCTAGTTGTGCTATTATAACGCTTCATGCTTCAGCTTAAAACAGTGCCACCAACTCCCTCAGCCCAAAACTGCGGAGCTCGGGGCAACTTGCCCTTATTCTCCCCCTTTGAAATGATCCCGTCTGAATTAACTGGGTTCTCTTGGTTGTTCCAAATAATTTTAAGTTGTTAACATTTTTTCGGACAGACTAAATTTGTACTTGGTTTTGTTTTTGTTGTAGTTTATAATCACTTGTCAGATTAGTTTGTTTTCACTAGTTGTTATTTCGAGTAAACCATGTCTGTAATGTTTTTTTTCATTTCAAGAGTGGAAGAATATGTTGGAAAATAGGGTACTTTGGGATTATACCGACCACACCCAGACATGAATCGTTATTTGACATTTTGCTTCTACTGATTACTAGATTAGCGTAGAACAATATTTCGTCAATATAAAACAGGAATTGCACCTTTGGTGCTGCCCCGCGCTGATGTCGACGAAAGAAAAACATCCCTCGAGATAGTACCTATCAGTAAAATATCAAATTCTAGAGGGGCTGATCAGAAATATAAATTGAATTGTAATGGAAAGGCAATTATGTACCGTGCAAATCATGTGATGCCGCGCCCTGCCCTAATCGGGATTATCGAGAAAGATAAGATAACAGCGACAACAATACTGATCACAATACCTGGAAATTTTTGTAATTATGTAATTAAACAGTTGTTTTTTCGTTCTATCATTTTTATTTCTATAAATTTATATTTTTGCGTTCTTCACACTGGTGTGGTCGGTATAATCCCAAAGTACCGAAAATAGTATAGGCTATATTTGTAGGCAGCTTTTCCTTGGAAACTCAGCATAAAAATAAAATACCATACATTTACAAATAGTATGGTTTAGTTGCTAACAGGGCGTTTGTTTGCTCGTTTAGGGATGTTTTGGAGAATATATATATATATATATATATATATATATATATATATATATATATATATATATATATATATATATATATATATATATATATACTATTTTAAATTGTGGTTTTCTTTAATTTTAGCATTATGCATGAATATCTATAGGCCTATGCCTGTGTATTTATAGGCCTCTGTCAGTATGTATGTGTGCATGGTTTGCATTTGTCATTGTTATCAACATTGCTTTGTTGTTGTAAATGAGTGAATAAATATTGTTGTTTGCAATATATTTCAAAAATAAAATTGTTGAATTATTTTAAAATTATTAGTATTGTAAATAAATGAACTGGAATCAAAATACCATAAACAGTAAATGTATTAGATGCAAATGATTAATTCCTCATATTGAAATGTTATTACTTATAACTCTCAGGTAAGCACAGTAAAAATAATAATTAGTCTATTTTTAGTAATAAAAATAATAATAAATTATAGTAAAAATGGTACTTTGATGATGATCCGTAGACCACTATTTTTGGAATTTTTTCTATCTTGGGGGCCTAAAAACTACATTATTAGACAGAATAGACTATAGATTTACTGTGAAAATTACTTGTCATTGTGATGATTGGTTCTTGTTTTCTTCATCCCAAAAGGAAGCAATGTTGGTGACAAGGAGCCCACTCTATCCCTATATACTATTGGTTATTAGATGAGTAGGTGGATACTTACGTATGTATTATAAATATAAAAAGTTAGAGCATTCACATGCTCTAAGCTTGAATTTAGGTACTATCTCAAGGTGTAATAGTATTTTTTCGCCAGAAGTCCGTGCTGGCGCTAAAGCTGAAGCCCGCACTGATCCCCAGAATCAATTCTGATCGGTACTTTCCTGACCTCAACATGATCTGATGTCAGAGAAGTTGGACTATCTGGAACGTGATCTTTGCCGCCACACCAAAGCATTTCTGGTGAAAAAGCAAAACATCCCTTGAGATAGTTCCCAAATTTAAGCTCAGATCACGTGAGCGCTCATAAATGTTATCTTTAACTTTCTTACTACTAGTAAAATATTTATATTAACCTAATCTAAACCTACTTATATCAGTAATTCAAGTAGTAGATAGAGACAGGGTGGCCTCATTCTCACTGACATCACTTCGTTTTGGAAAGCGGAAAACAAGAAGCGATCATCATAATGACGTGTTTATTTTCACAGAAAGTCAAATAAGATCTGTTCTTTCTAATATTGTAGTTTTTGTAGGTCCTCTGTAAGAAAAACTGTTTAAAAAATAGTGGCCTTTGGATAATGTTTAAATGATATCATTTGTAACTTGTAGGTTAATATTACTAACTACCGTGTTTTAAAGACATGTCTGTTAAATCAGTTTTGCCCCTCCAGCTTCTTTATGGTTACACTATCTAAGGAAATGACACGATCTAAAATATTAAAAAAATAAATCATAATTATTATGAAGAATTATAATTGCTATAGTGTGTGTGTGTGTGTGTGTGTGTGTGTGTGTGTGTGTGTGTGTGTGTGTGTGTGTGTGTGTGTGTGTGTGTCATTATGGTCGAGTTAAAAGTACGGATACACCCTGTTTAGTGTTTGATGGATAAATATGGAGGGATGGAACTCGGGACACCTTTCTAGGATAACCTTTCTTGCTCATTTCCCCAAAATATGATTATTTTGGGAAGGAGGGAGGGCGGTGGCTCAAAATATTTAAATATAAAGACCCATTAAGTGACACCTCATTTGAAAGGTCTTGATAAAATAAGAAGAACAGTGAAAACTAGAGCTTTCTATCTCAACTCAGTATAAAATGGCAGCTTATTGAAATGAATTGAGTTATAAAAACATGGATGGATCCTGCTCAACCTTCAATAGACAAAGATAGAAAAATTAAACTCAGGACACCTCTCTAGGAAACATTCCCCAGAAGGTGCTTTTGGGGGGCATTTTAAAATTTTTAAATGTGAAGTTACAGTAGCATAGTAATTACGATTACGTTAAGCAATAAAACAACTAAAACTTACTAACCTGTGTTTTTTTATATCAGATGTTCAAACTGCTGTACCAAAACAGTTTGATAATGTCTGTTGTAGAATCTTGAAACGGCACGCTGTATGGATTCACATGGGATTTTTTGAATTTCCCAGTGTTTACTGTGATTCCACACAAAGTAGTCAAGTGGAGATAGATCTGGCAATCAATACTTCCTCTTCTGTCTATCCAGCGATTTTGAAAAATATTGTTTAAATACTCACGGATATGCAATCCATAGTATGGAGGTGTTCCATCCTGCTGGAACTAAATTTCATTACAGTTGTTGGTTGCTACTTAGATAGCTGGATAAACCTGATTATGTAACATTTCCTGGTATACCTCGGCATGAAGGTTTCCACTAATAAAAAAGGGCCCAACAAACTGGACACAATGCCAAACCAAACTTTTAATTGTTCATGGTGCTGGGTATATTGCTCTCTCATCTAATGAGGGTTAACATCATCCCAATAACGAGCATGGTGTCTGTTAACGTTACTGTTTAACATGAAAGTTGCTTCATCTAAGAAAGCAACATTATGTAATCTAATTGAATTATTATCAATGCTCTATAATAATAATAATAATCTATAATAATTATTATTCGCAAATAAGTTATTAGCTCATGAACTAAACGAATTTTGTACGTTTTATAACCACTGTCTAGTAAAACTTTACAAACTGATGTTTGAGATAAACCTGATATTTGATAAACATTTCTTGTTGAGGCATGATTTTCTACAACAGATAGTAAAACGTCAAGTGACAATGCTTTGTTTGTAGCTGATTTTGGTCATCCAGGTTTGGGGCGTTCTTTAACGCTGACTGTTTCCTGGAAACAGATTGTTATTTGAACTCCTGATTTAGATACAGGGTTTCGATTAAGATTAGTGTCATTACATAAATTCCTTCTTCTTCTATGGGACAGCCTATTGCCATGCACTTAAGCCTCATGGGTCTTTTGCACATCCCAGAAGCACACCATGAGGCATACCAGTCTATGATTTCAGCAGTTCCACAAACCGCCGAAAACAACCTATCAGGCCCTCCTGGGGAAATTCACCACCCTTGTCCAAACTACCAAAGATGACATACCGCTCCCTTGCTATTGCAGGACAATTAAAGAGCAGATGTTCAGCAGTAATTACTACATCATAAGATCTCATCAGGTCTCCGTAGGCTCTCATCATCAGGATCATAATACACTCTTATTCACTTAAACACTATATTTTAACGTAAAGTAGGCTATCACAAAAACATGTCTTAACTGTGTTAAATTCAACCAGAAACTGAACATGATACTGCACTTCCTCAAAACTAATAAGATATGAGGGAGGCCTGCCCTGCATCAGGTAATAACTGTAAAACAGGTTTGAGTTTGTAAGTAAAGTTGTCTATTGAAGTTATTTACCTTCTGAATATGGATGTTCATGTTTTGCCTCAATTATCCATCTTTAATCAATCAAAAACTAAACAAAGTGTATCCATATTTTTAACTCATCCTGTATAATTCAGTATGTTGACATTCAGTATGCAACCAGTGTGTAGTCTACACACTGATTGTGATGACTACCAAGATGCCCGTTGTAGAAGGTACGTGCATGCAGTGGTGTAGTGGAAACTGGTGTCTTCCAAGAACAAGTCCACACCTCTTGCAAGCTAAGTGTGAGTATGTAAAGCTCAAGTAGAACCCAGGTATTGTCTAACAGCCAGTGTTTCCATGTAGCTTTCATGCTGCTTGCAGATATGCAAGTTTGCTTTAGCTTTAACATGAAGAGTATCAGATTCAAAGAGACCACAACTACCCAAAAGCAATTAACGATGTATATAGTTTTTTTTTTTTTAACATCCAGTGCCTTTGTTAAATTCTTATTTCAGCATTTGATATGTTTTACAGGTGAATGAGCATGACCCATTTCCTAAAAATATGTGTCATCTGTGTTCATTTAAAGTCGAAGAGTTTTTTAAATTCAGAACAAATTGCATCACGGCCCAAGAAACATTCAAAAGTAAAATCCCATGGTTGAGGAAAAAAAAAGAAATGGTAAGGGACTATTTGTATATTTTTATTGCTTAGACCTTAGTTTAAATATAAGTCATATACCAGTAAATCATTTGTTTTGAAACTAAACTCTCGTGACAAATTTTTTAAATCTTTGGTATGAATATTATATTTTAAGAATTTGGAGGATTTTACTTATTCTTTTTAACCCGTTAACGGTTTCTGAATATAGAATATGTTCATATATAGATACCATGAATATATCATGAATACTACCTATAAACTATTGAACGGAGGGTGGTTTTAGGCTCTGAACAACATGTTCAGTGAAGTTATATATAAGTATTTTTCAAGTGCTACCATAGCATAGGACAATAGCAATAGGCTGATTTTGTTATAGAAAATCTACCTAAAACAGTGCAATGCTAAATATTTTGTCAAATATTGCAAAGTTATATTGGGATATCAATTAAAAATATACTGTTTTGACAATTAGCTAAAACAAAATATGAAACAAAAATAATAATATTAGACATAAAAAAACTTCTTAATTAGGAAAAACCATTCTACATGAAACAAAACTAAAAAGAAATAGCAGAAGAGTATGATTTGGGATATTTCTAATAAACCATTAAGGGGTTAATAGGATGAGAAATATTGATTACCACTAAGTTAAGTTAAATCTCTTTATGTTTTAAATTTAGCTTATTTGTTGAACTTAAAATAATTTATAGTAATTTACAAATAAGTTACATTTAGTGCAGTTGAGAAACAGTCTGATTTTTTTAATTACAGGGGCATATTTCTTGATTAAGAGACAAATTTGAAATTATATGTGTTTTGTTCACCAAAATAAAAACATAAACTAAGAAAAAAAACTAATAAGTACACTAATTTAGAAGTAAACTGCATTTGCCCTATCTGTTGCCTCTTATGTTGCCTGTTATATCATTGGAAATTAGTTCACTTTTATCTGTTTCCTCTGATTATGTTATATAGTATAATGAAAAGATTTGTTACTATAGTGCTGTTTTCATTTGTTTTTGTTCTTTGCAGACTACTCATCTTAATCATGACATTCCTCCAATGGTCGAAGTTCCTTTGAATTCAATAAATTCTATTTCTCCAAATGAAAAACAAATGCACATAAAAGTTCCTTCTGTTGAAGAAAATGAGTCCCCGATTGAAATTGAAGATGATTCACCACCCTACCTGTAAGTAAAATTTAATTTATCTGTGTTGATTATTAAATTATACATATATATAAATATACATATATATAAATATACATATATATATAAATATATATATATATATAAATATATATATATAAAAATATATATATATATATATATATATATATATATATATATATATATATATATATATATATATTAGAGTCTAATAGAGTATAATATATTTATGAAAATCTCGTCTATTATATATGTCTATTGTATATTTATTAAAAATAATAAATAATATAAAAATAATATACCACAGTAAAAACAGTACAGAACACATACAAAACCCATCCTTGACCTAATGATGCAGTAAAATACCTTGTTCACCTATTGTAGTGGTGGAGAGTATAACTTGGCTAGGTAAAAATATAGTACATTCATACAACTGTAAACCCTTTGAATGCAGGTCATATTTCATAGATCCATGTGAGAAATGCCATGGTGTTTTATGGTAGGCTACAAAGCACATTTTTACTTTAGATAATATATTTTTTTATTTTTCAACATTTTAAGTTAAATGTTTTGTATGGTTAACCATGCAGCCTGTAATCTCAATAAAACTGAGTGTATATAGTACACACACATCAGAATTTGTAGGTAAACTTCCGTACTGTATGGACTTTGGTGCTGAAAGATTTTAAAATTTGACTTTTTCACAGTGCATGGATTCGAACACCATTCAGGACCAACACAGGATAATAGCCACAAAGAGCTGTTCCAGGATTTCATCAGTCCTGAGTTTTTGCTGTTCTAAGTGGTGGTGATAAGAATAGTTTTCAGAAAAGGACAATCCAAATTTAGACCTTTCACTGAGGTTAGCACTAGGACCAAAAAACAGAATTTGCTAGGCTGTGCTATATCCATTAAATGGCACTGTGAACTTATTCCAGTTAAATTTCTGTTTTATTAACAGACCAAAAGAGTAAATGGATTGGGCATTTTCATATAATAACCATACAAAAGTTTAAATCGATTCACACCTCATATTGGTTGCTTAAGGTTGCTAGGGTAATTTATATTTTTTAAAGAGGCAATCCGAATGATCCATCATGTTTTAGAACAGTGTCCCTTCTGCCAGTTCTTTCTAAAGTTTTTGGTGTTGTACATTCAACTTATGAACTACTTTGAAATTAATAACTTATTGGATAATCAACAACATGGTTTCAGGAAGGGGAAATCTACGATTACTGTAAGCGTTGTTTTTATTCGAACACTCATTGATACTATTGATAAAGGTGAAAAGGTTGTTGGAATTTTATTAGATCTCTCTCTTGAGCTTTTGATAGCGTGTATCATTCAGAAATAATATTGTCTCTTAAATAGGAGACAATTTGTAGGAAATCCAAAATCCTTCTTATGTAGGAATCCAAAATAAAGAACTGTCATGGTTCAGATCATATTTAACAGAGCGAAAGCAATATGTTGAACTAGAGCACTCATAAACTCCAATTACAATTAGTAAATATCAATCATTAGGAAATTCAAATCTACAATATAAAGTGTGGAGTCCCACAAGTGTCAATTTTGGGTCCTTTACTGTTTCTGTATAACATGAATTGAATGCCTAAAATTGGCACATCAGCATAAATTTGGCAAAACAATATTTAGATGGCAAAAAATAACTTTTAAATTCCACTAAATCAAATTTTATCTCTTTCTCTACAAAACAAACCAGAACCAAAATTATCATTGGTATCAATATAAACAAAGAGGAAGTAAGCCAAGTTGAACACACAAAATTTTTAGAAATTTCAGTTGATGAAAACCTTTCTTGCAATAAACCTGTTGACCATATCATTAATAAAATGTCTTCCAGTATTTATGTACTGAGACAACTGTCAAGAGTTTGTTGTTTACAAGCTTTACGATCTATATACTTTTCTCTAGTGCATTCAACTTATCATATGGAATAAGCCAATCTAGATAAATTACTAGTCCAACAAAAGAGAGCTCTACGAGTTATCCTTAGACTTAAAAAGTTTCACTCTGTTAAGAAATTATTCACAGAAATTGAAATTTTAATGGTATACAGTTTATATATTTATGAAACAGTTCTCTATGCGAAACAAGAAGAAAACAGCATTCTAATTCTAGTTAATAGTCATCAATACAACACAAGGCATAACAGAAATGTCCCACAACATAATCTTGAGTTTTTCCAACAGAAAACTAATTTTATGGGACATAAGTTCTTTAAAAACCTACCAAGAGTGATAAGTAAAGAACAAAACTTTAAGAAAATGAAATTAAAATCTTACTTACTGAACCTAGCACTTTATTCATATGAGGAATGTTTGGAAATTTTATTTTACACTGTTCTTATTATGTTTTACTTGACACTATTCTTGTAGGTTATGTGCATTTCACGAATAAAGACTTTTTGAATCTTGAGTCTTGGTGAAAGTATTGAACCAATCTCCAAAACTAATGCTCAATTTGAATGCGCATGTTTTGTTAACACTACCAAAAATAATAATTACAGTTGTGAAAAAATTCTGCAATTTCATACTCTTGTACAAAAATATATTGGTGTAGCCTGCTTACATTGTGTAGAAAAGAGCACATGATGATGAACATTTCCAAAACTCTACTTTGCTTTTAATTTTTATTGCAATAAATTTTAATCATTGGTAACAAGACTTTTTTTAACTAAAAAGTATCCAAAAGTCCCGTGAAAAAGTTTTTGTTTGTTTGGTCTGGTGATTTTTGTCAGTGTGTAAAGTCATTAGAGAAGACCTGAATAACAAATTTGTATTCTTCATATTTTTTTATAAACTGTGAAGTTTCGCTACAAATGATGCCTGCCCAGTTTTGTACATGTATTAAATTGTTATCAAATTAGTCCATTAAGTCTTCCGTAGTGAACTATTTTCTTACTTGTATTTAAAGTGAAGATAAAATCCTCCCTGCTGGATAAACTAAGTCCTTGCAACGTTGCTACTATCTACCGTATCGTTTCTTGAGGAATTACAACAAATATTTTTTCTGTTGTATTGTATTGTATACAATTCTACAATTATAATAAGATTTGAATTAGTTATTTCTTTAATTAATTTTAAATTTATCCTAATAAGTGATAAACTAAATTTCAAAATTGATTAATCCAATGTATGCTACAATACCATAAGGGGATCAAAGACCAATGAGGGATTTGAAGTAGAAGTTTATGGGTCACAGACCAAACATTTCTTTGGAAAATCATACATTTTTCATGCAAAGGTTAGGTACATTGAGAAGTGCACACTCTTCAACCCAAATAGAAAGTATTGAAAACATAATGTAGTTTTTTGTTTAACAATCAAACATTAATCAGAGCACTGAATTTACCAGCAGTCAGGTCTGATGGTCAGTGGAAGACTCTCAATGATATTCAAAGCATCCATACACGTTTTGATGATCAGGAATGATATAATGTTTATTGGAAATGTAGAGCTCAAAATTCTCTTTGTATATTATTCTTTTGTTTTTTTTTTCAGAGCATCACATTCTGTTGTAACAAACATTGAAACCGATCATAATCATGAAAAGATAATAATGAAGATAAGAACATCTGATATAAAGAAAAAGTCAAAACGTAAATCTATCTGGGATGTAAAGAAAAAGAAGAAAAAGTCAAACAAAACTATTAGAAGTAATGAAGTTTTTTCATCTTCTTTAAAAGATCTCAATGTTGATAGTGAAAATGATCCTCTTCATCTACCCTCTGATGAAAATAAGAATTTGAAAACGAGATGCTCAGAAACGAATCATCGAGAAAATAATGTGTTATTAGAAGAAAAGGCAGTTGAAAACATAAACTTACCCAAATACATTTTAGTGACTAACATACCTAGAGTGGGCAATGTTTATACATGTGAACATTGTGGACGAACATTCTTATCTCCCCAACCTGCCAGTTTACATGTTTGTGAAACAAACTGCAACAAAAACAGGTAAGATATTTTGCTTTCATTTTGCAATCTTTTAAGATATATAAATCATATAATATGGCAAGACCAGTACTTAAATTGTAGGTATATATGTTTTAAAATGTTACTTTTATGAAAGTGTGTTGTATTTATAAATTTAATTATAGTGATTAAAAAGAGAATGATATGGGACCTTGGTTAATTTCATTGTGATCCTGGGATACAGTATAAACACCAAATAAAATCTTTAATTACATTGACATCATAAAATAAGCACTTTAATTAATTAAATTAATAAAACATAAAAATTATATAAGAGTATAAAACATGAGGAGTGTTTTTAAGTAAGTATAGTTTTTATATTCCATTGCTACAGTACTGCGGTTGGTGACCCACAATTGCGCCTTCCTACAACTGTAAGCAAGTCGTAGATGCAATTACGGCAAAAACCAAACGTTTTTACATCTATGCATTATAGTGAATACAGTGTATAGCCAAGCAATTCAAAACAGTAGTGAACACTGTGTTCTGTTATGTTGAAATAATCATCTGGTATATAATATAATCTGTTTGATTAAAAGTTGAATGAAACAAACAAAATGTTGTAATGACAAAAAGGAAAAATATTATTCGAACATGAACTCAGCCTACAAACATTTAACAAATTCTTTGCATAATTACTACCATCTAATATGCTCTCACACAGCAAAAGTCTCATTTTTTAATTGATTTTGAAGTTTATTAAAATTTTTTCATGAATGTTTTTATTATTAGTCGTTGAATTGAAATGTTTAGACTGCCAACAATTTAGATTGAATAGAAATGCAATGTCTACCTGAGACATTGCATTCACGTGAAACCATTGCAGCACAGTGAGTTTGTTGACGAGACAGATACATGAAATCTCACTAAAGAGCTAAAAGGCAGGAAATTAGTAGAGGGATTGGAACTTAATGTTAAAAATATTAAGTTTTTTTTCTTTGTTGGTTGGCTGTTTGTATATTATTTGCCCAGGTGTTCAATAACCGATTGAAGATTCAATTTAATGGCTGCAATATCCCACAATTCAAACATCTGGTTAGTGGTCTGTGTGACTCTTATTTGCCAGGTGTTCAATAACCGATATTGAAGTTTCTATCTAATGGTTACAATATCCCACAATTCAAACATCTGGCCAGTGGTCAGTAATTGTTCTAAATGGGGACAGATATTAGGATTTGTCCATCAGTAATTATGAATACCTATTTTTAAATATTTAAATCAAAATAAAATTACAAAATTATTTCCAAATAATAAAAAAGTCATCCTTATTAATAAAGAAATAAGATTGGTAACGAATAAACGTAATAACCATAGGATGTGGATGAAGAGCACATCAAATTGCTTTAGGTTTTATTCTACCCATTAACATTTTGTGATATGTGTAATAATATTCACATTGTCATTATTAAAACCTTTATTCAATAGTTAAGTAAATCTCCTTGCTATCACACTATGGTTAATGTATTAATATATTATAACATAATCATTAAAGTGATTTAAATCAATCAATAAAATAAATCAACTTACCATGTTTCGCTCCATTACGATTAGTAACGCAACAACTTGTGCAGGGGATGATTCCCTTATATCTTTAATTTTCCTCAATGTTCACGCTTACCGTTCACTGTATCTCACGCATATTCATCTCTACTCTGATTGTATATTTCAGTTTCTAATACGAGTTTTTCTCTTTCTAATTTCATGTTAACTTAAAAAGTGAAAACCAGTAAAACAACATAAAAGTTCACACACAAAAGTGTTACACTTTAACATGCACAGCCGGGAAACCCCACTAAATGACAACTGCCTGTCCGACTACTAACTCCAAATGTTAATGACAACTGAAACTGTAACAGCGGCACGTGGAAAGTACATGAGGGATGTTCTAGAGACACAGCTTACAATAACTACGTATACATTTGGCGCAGCACAAATGAATGAGTAAACTACTTGAAATAAAACATTACTAACATAATATTCTCATGTATAACCACGCTCTATTTAAATTTGATTTCAGTTTTCAAGAAGAAGAGAAGGTGTCCTCCAGTCCAAATGAATTCTACAACTGTGAAGAGTGTGACCAGGTGTTTACAAGGCATTCACAGTTAATCGCCCATAAAAGAAAACATGAAGTATTTGAAATTTCATCTGATGATAACTTTACACCTTTCAACCAAAGAAAACGGCATCATTCGAAAAAGAAAACCAAGCCTAAACTTTTGGACAACAAAAATTTTCAGTTGAGTTTCGATCAGATTGAGTCAACTGAGATCATCAAGCATTCTCTCTTGTCTTCAGATTCTGATTAAGAGTTTAGTGCTATCTATATATTATTTTGTGATTTTAAGCTTTTGTGAAATTATGTTAAGTTTGTTTGTTTGTAAAAGAGTTTATATAAAAATAAGTTTATTATTGATATCAAATGATTGATTTAAAATAAGCCCCTGTAATACAAGGTAAAATGTACACCATACCATGTGTCACGTAATAGGCTTCACTGAGAATTAATGTAAAATTTCAAGTCTATTGAAACTAATTTCCTTATTTACAGCTATAACAACAGACAATCATAAGGAAAAGAACTTTGTACATCCATTGGTAAAAGAAAGAGAAATTGTGTCAGCGTACTGAGTGATGGCTTCACCGACGCTCAGCCAAATTCCATGCTCAGGCATGTACTGTCATATAACTCATTTTTGTCCATGTAGAAATGAAGTTTCAGGCAAAATTTCAAGTCAACAGATCAAATCTTTCTCGAGATATCTTACCATATAGTACATTCACATTTTTATTCATTAAGTTGGGTTTCTTATCAGTATTTAAATAATAAAAGTCTACACGTTACCATAAAATGATGTTCTATGAGTTGGGATAGTTAGTCTACATATGTTAATATGTCATGTGATAAAATCTTTATCAGTTAGTTTATTACAGATGTATTGATTCTGCTATTTTCTCTTTGCCACCATGGTTGCATGTAAGACCAATATGAAAATATTCACTAATGCTCAGCCAAATCCCATGGAGTGCCATGCACTATCATTAAACTCAGTGTTCCTCATATAGAATGAAGATTAATGCACAATTACAAGTGTACAGGTCAGAAAATTTCAAGATATGATGTGGACAGACGGTCAGACAGAAATAAAATTTTCCAGCACCTCAGATAATAGATTTTACCAATGCTCAGTCAATTATGTTAACAGAAATTAAGTTTATTTTTACAATTTGAATTTTAATTTATCTATATCTTACATTCTTATATGTATTTAATATAGATGAAATGTAAATAATTATATATTTTAAAATATTTATATAAAATTTTAATGAAAATTTTCTAGTTTTATTTCACCATACATATGCTTAAGGGTATTGCTACAAAATACGTGTAGCTCAAAATATGTAACTACAAAAATGTTTTTCATGTGTTGCATTATATGTAGCAATTTGTTTGGTACCAAACATACCATATAATATTTAACCCTGGTTTTCAATTTCTTTAACCCTCTAGCTGGTATGAAACGAATATTCGTCGCCAAAGGCCCGTCCGATTTGGCAAGAATGAATATTCGTCGCCAAAGTAGACGTGTACAGTTATTGAAATTTTAGGCAATTAAGGTCATATAAATAATTGTTATTTGATATATTCTGGAAGAGCATTAATTATAGTACCGATTTACTGTTCTTACTTCGATTATTGTCTTCTTTGTTTACCGTAAAACAACATTCTCTATGGACAGCTGACGTGAACGTAGTACGGGTCAACCCCGTTGTTGTGAAAATGTAAACAAGTGCCGGGTTTTGTGTTTGAGGTTACGAACCCAGTATATAGTAATATAGTATTTGTGGAAATTGTATTTTATAGTGTTTTAGTGTTTTTATTATTGTTGTTTAGCTTTCTTAGGTTATAGTTTTAGTGGTTCAGTATGGATGAAAACTTTAGAGACCGATCAAGTGATCTTAGAGAGTTCGTATTGGAACATCCAATGTCCAGTGATGACGAAGTTTTTTCTGACATTGAGGTAAACCCCAATAATAGTAATAATGTAAATTATGATGATGATGACAGTTTGACTGAATTTTCCTCTGATAGTGAAAGTGTTTATGTACCTGATAAAGATCTTTCTCAATGGAGAGATGGGCATGACAGTGAATTTGGCATTACACAATCTAACATAGACCTAAATCTTCCTGGACCATCCAATGTTAGGCCTAATCCCAATCTATGTATTATTTCAAATGCAAGTCCTAGTAGGCCTACCAACATTTGTTTCTACTGATGTAGGCCCTAGATGGATAAATATTTTTCCACCCGAACCAGAAAAAGAAACACCATTTTTGGTCAGGGATTCTTGTACCGGCCCTCAAAACTGTCCACCTAGGAACTCTAGTCCTATAAATTATTTTATGTTATTTTTTACAAACAAAATTTGGCACCTCATTTCGAGGGAAACCAACAAATATGCAGAGAAAACGATACATGACACCATGGAATCAGGGAGAATGAAGAGACACAGTAGGCTTCAGGATTGGGTGAATGTGACAGTCCAAGAAATAAAAAAAAATTATTGGAATTTACATAAATATGGGAACTACACCTAGAAATAACATTGAAGATTATTGGGATGCAAATCCCTATCAGTACATTCCTTTTTATCCAAAAACTATGACTCTGAGACGTTTTCAACTGATAAATTCGATGCTACATCTCAACTCAACTCCAAACCCACCGGTAAAACATCCTGGCCATGACCCTTGGAACAAAGTAAGACCATATATTGATGAGCTCAATACAAATTTCATTGCACATTTTACGCCTAAACAAAATATATGTATAGACGAGAGTCTAATTGGAATGAAAAATGGGACTTCCTATATTCAGTACCTTCCCAACAAAAGACACTGCCGTTTCGGCTTGAAAAAATTTGAAGTTTGTGACAGTGAATCCAGTTATGTGTTATACTCTGAAAATTATTCTGGTTCACAATTTCTCTCTGATGGCAATGACCCTTTGGCCCAAAAAGTTGTCCTTCACCTTTTGTCTAAGACAAACTTGTTAGACAAAGGATACCACTTGTTTACAGACTGGTACACAAAAGTCCCTTTAGCCGAAAAACTTTTGAAGAGGAACACATTTCTAACTGGTACTATTAGGAATAATTCCAAAGGTCTATCCAAAAGTCAATGTCAAAAAAAACTAAATCCAAATGAAATTGTTTATTTTCGTAAAAATGAACTTCTCTTGGTTGGTTTCAAAGAAAACAAGAAACGAAAAACTGTTTACTGTCTTATAACTGGTTGTCATGCTGAAAATGTGCAAGTGCGTAGGAGGAGCGGAAATGAAGCAACAAAGCCTCTTCTCATAAGAAAATACAATCAGTACATGGGAGGGATACATGTCAAAGATAAATCTATCTATCATGTTACATGTTCAAGAGGTACTAGAAAATATTGGAAAAAGATTTTCACTAACTATCTTGACATGTTGTTACACAATGCATGTATTTTGTATAAAAACAACACTGACAAACCATACAGTAGACGTGATTTCTTAGTAAGTGTTCTCTCACAATTGTGTGAGTCAGACAGAGAAGTTGTTGTTCCGCCTGGTGATGTCCTTGGACCTGCTCATGAACTCGCGAAACTCCCCAACACGAACTGTCGCTTGTGTGCCGTATGTGAATCTAAGAGCTTGAAGAAGAAAACCAATTTCTTTTGCCCTGGATGTAATTGTGGAGTTCACCCTAAGTTCTACTATCTGCTTGAACACTATTCCAGACCAGTTCGACAGGGAGGCCGCAAACGCAGGGCAGAATCCAATGACGCTGAGTGATAAAAATTAAACTTTGTATACATTGTACATATGTAAATAAGGTAAGATTAAAATTTATTATTTTATTTTATTTTTGTTTTATCTGTCATATTTATAAAAGTATAAATGTAGTCATGAGATTATGTTTACCCACAAGCAATAATATTTATTTAGAAATCTACGCATTTTTGAAAATAAGTAAATATGCACGCTTTTTCATACAAAGCCCTGTAACACATACGTTTAGAGGTAAAAGTTACAATAATTATATATTTTTGGAATCAGGACAAAATTTTGAATAAGTTATACATTTACAGTTTTAATGTAAAGCTAATTGCTAAGCAGTTACACAACAGAATATTTACAAAAATAATTTCCAAAAAACATTTTTCTTAAATTTTGTAAAAAAACAAAAACATGTTTACATGGAAACAATAAGTTATTGTTATTATAATGCTCTCCATATAGTTGTGAATACATTGACATATAATAGTTTATATTTGGCCTAACAGTTATGAAATGTGATACATTTTAAAAAACATCTGCGAGGCTGTTAAAATAGAGCTGCCAGTACAGAGTGACACCATTGCCAGTTCTAGGGTTAATATGTACAGTAATGGTGAGTGTTTTGAATTTCACAAATAAATTTTCCTTATGAAGACACGCTAGTTAGCTGCTGGTACATCTGAGGCACCACTTTAACGTGGGGATAATGTTTTTGAATTTGGTTCATGATAGACACTTCAAGTTTTAGTGTCTTGATTATATTGAATTTAAAAAAATACCATTATACATCAGTACTAATGTTTTAGAATCTATATTCATTCAATACAGAGTCCCTTATGAAATGAAAATATCTCACCTGATTGGCGAAAAACAAAATAAAATAAATGTTTTAAAGCGTAATGAAGCAACAAGTTGTATATGTTCATATAATATGTAGTAATAGCAATTATTTTGTTTTGAAAAGACGTGCCTTTTGTATGGTGAGCATTGTTGATAGAATAAGACTTAGGTGAATCAGTTGTTTTACAGGTAGATTTTGTATACATAATCAGCCTGTTGCAATTTTCCTCATGGTAGCGTTTCTGCATAACTTTACCAAAAATGACCCCAGAGCCGAAATCCACTATCTGCTCTAAAGTTTATAAACATATATATAATCTAAGCTATATAATACCGCTTGTAGAAACAACAACTGTCCCAAAAAAGTTAAAAATGGTACAAAAATTGATCTTATAAATACCTCAGCAAAGTTTATTGACCAGTTCGGTACATCATTTTGTTTCAATATGGTGGCAGTTCAGACTTTGAAACATTTACAACTTTGTTATTTATAGATATTTCCTAGACAAGGTTTTTGTATCTCCAACGGTTTTTGAGTTAATGATTATATGTAAATCTAATGAGAATTATTCGTTCACCAAGGACTGGGGAAAGGAATGCTGAAACAAGTTCAAACTTGGTACAAAATTTGTATTATTTATAAATAAATCTTGGCTAAGGTCATTAGCCAGTTTCTTTCACAAGTTCCAAAATAACAGCCTTTCAGGTTAAAATAAATCTATATCTCATTTATTTTTGGACCTAGATAAAATGAAAAAGTTTTGGAATGCATATTATATTTCCTAAACCTTTTCTTAAAAACTATTGTATTTGATTTCAAACAGTTTTCTAGATAAGTACATGTGAAATAAAATCATTAATATTTCAGTCACAAAATCTGCTACTTCTTTCAATTGAGCCAGAACGACTATACGTTTGATTTTCTTTAGATTTGTTACACAATTTATTAGTTAAATAATGTTGTGCAAGCAATTTATCGTGGACACAAAACAAAGAAAATTCCAAGATACGTTCTGAAGTATCAAGGGAACTTTGGAAATACCTATTCTGAAACAAAACATTTGATATAAATGCTCTTTGTAAAAGAAATATAATCCTGCAGAAAGCATTGGAGAAAAGTCTTAGAACTCAAGATGGTTGTTTGAATCCAGTTTGTTATAAAAATATTCTATAATTTCATTTATTTGGTTTTAAATACATATAGTATGCAACTGACTTTGTCACTGTAGAATCATAATTAATACAATCGTAATATTTTAACACTTTGCACTCAATGACCATTAAGTGAGACCATTTATACTGATCTCTCGCTCAGCTCAGGTAGAATTACAAGTAGTTGTCCTTTTAGCCCGGCCTGGCTGGATTTCTTTGTCACCACTCGGGAAGTAAATGTGTAACTATGTACATCACTTTGTTACCTTGTTTCCCAATATGTTGGGCAAGGAAAAGGTCATATTCACAAATTAACTTGAGGCATCCAAGATACAAACCATTTGAAGTTGATACAAAATCCTCATTGCCTCCTTTTAAAGGCAAACCCACAAATGCTTAAAAATCTTACAACAGAAACTATTCTTGAGAGTATACTTTGCCAATAGTTCAACTCTTCTTCGTACTGTGTTTATATCATTTTATCAACCTGCATTAATTGTTTTTGAATAACATTTTAGTAGCTAATGGTATGAGATATCTGATAGATTTTCCAACCAGGGTGACAAACATCAGAGAGCATAATCAATAATATTTTTACTTATATTGATAAAAAAACTTCTCCAAGTAACAGGAGTAAATACACAGCTCTTAGACCATGATACTGAACTGTTATACGAGTATATTTACTATCAAAAAATCATATCAACCCTCTGTTACATGTTTACTAGAACTTTTTCTGACACAAACTTTAAGAATTCCTCTATGGTATTACAATTAGAACAGTGGTATGATGTTTATATGGAATTGTAAATATGATGTGTTTTTATGATTTACTAATGTTTTATTTTAATTCATGTTTTCTTAGAAAATTAAGTAGAACATGTAATAATATGAAGACCTATTGCGAAAATAATAAATTAGTGTTCAACGAATTTAAAACAAAACAACTGACACAAGGATACTGTCTGTGGAGTTCCTGGACTTAAACAAGTGCATTCGATGAAACATCTGGGAATCACCTGATATGAGAAACTTACCTGGAATGACCATGTTGATGAGTTAAACTTTCAACTCAACTCTGCTATTTTTGCTCTCAAAAGAGTGAAATGCATTAGTACTTTTGAGGTAACAATGATGGCTTAGCATGCACTTTTTGAGTCACATATTAAGTATAGTATGGTACGAGTATATTCATATGGGAAAACAGTTCATGAGGAAATCTGGTTCTACAGGAGAAAGCTCTGAGAATCATAGCTAACTTTCTGCGATATGACAGCTGTAGAGACACTTACAAGAATTGTAATATACTGCCTGTTACATCCTTGTATATACTTAATGACATTTCACTTGCCTGGAATTTTGACTTTCCAAAAAACAGACATTATCATGGACGGCCTACACGACATACAGAGGACTGCATTATTCCCACAATACTGATTTTTTTTTAAAGAAATCTTCATATGCGAGGACAAAGCTCTTTAATTTACTTCTTGTGGAGTTGGAGACATAATGTTAAGGTTTTGAAGATAATGCTGTGAAAATGGCTTGTGAAGAGATCAATAAACACGATGAACAAGTTCTTGGCTCACTGCTCAGCTTGAATTACTATCAAACATTGTATGTTCCCATGTTTATAGTAAACTATTAGTTTATTGTCACCAATTCTGCACTCTAAGCTCAAGAATAGAGCCTTGTGATTCTGAGAAAACATCCATAAGAATAATACTAAATATAAAACCTCAAACACCAGTTAAAGAAAAGTTTAAAAACATGGTAATACTATTATGAACAGAGATGAGGATACATGGAACCACTGAACTAGGAGTCCCTTAGTGACTTCCCCAATGTCCACCCATAATCATGTACCTCAGCCTGTCTCGCTTTCACTAGCAGGAGAATTTGAGAAAGTGAATATTGATCAGATGATTAGTTGCCAAGAGCATTTCAAAGACTGAATCTGAAACATTAAATACCCAAATTAATTATATTAAAGAAATCTCAAACAGATATAAATCAAATAAGTTCAAACAACAATTAATCTGTAACTGAACCTATTAGTAGTTTTGAAGGAAACATGGAAGATACTATAGAAAAATTTGCAGAAAGTAGAAAAGTTGGATTTGCCCATTAAATATCAGCAGATTCTCATATGAGAACAGGTGTAGCTGTTGTCTTCAAGAATTCTTTCTCAACCCTCAATATTGGATTTCCTCAGCAGCCATCTGGCATGCTAAAAAAAATCGAGGAGCAACAATATATGGGTTAATCACTAAACAAAAGTGTTATTTAAAACCAGCCATTGCAGACTATGACATATCTTTTGAGGAGCTTAGTAATGAATTAATTTGAAAGAAGATAATTAAAAACTCACTAATAGAATGTCTTCGAGACAAGATTCCTCTAGACTATTTTGCTGCTTAGCAGACCCACTTTCAAAAGAGAGAAAAAAAAATAGATTCAAGTTGTCAACTACAATGAGCAGTCTACAAGAGTACTCAGGGTTGAATTTTGCGAAGATCTCATGAACAATGTGTGTCAGAGCTTCACTTCCCTCACCAGGGATCATTTTGCCACTCCAGAAACTTCTACCCCTCCATTCGAGGCAGAAAGGAACAGATTGATTTTGTTCTATTCCACTGTCAGCCTCTCTATCCAGACACTCCATTAAAGATAAAGTACCTAGACTATCATCAAGTGTAAAACTTTTAGGCTCAAAAGTGGAATTTTAGACTAATTTTACTTTAGTTTTTCTTGTTTGAATAAATTACACAAAGATTTGCAAGGGAAATTGCCAACTTGTCAGAACTTTTTCAGATTTGTGTTCTTAACTTATTAAGAAAAATTATTCTTAGGAACACTAAAATAGGTAAACACAATTTGTATTTTGTATGAATCTTTTGTTTTTTATGATGTAAAGTAATGCAATTATGGTCTTAATGTAACTTTACATGCAGTATATAGATTTTACTATCAGTCTTGATCAAATAACTATTACTTGTAGGCTGTTTGTATTTAATTGATAGTGTTATATACTACAGAAAGAAGTTGTTACAGAAGCAATTAAGCAATTTGAGCCAGTTCTTGGAACTAACATGAGGACTCAACTAACAAAAGTAGAGTCTCTTGTTCAGTGGAATTAAAACTAATACTGATTTTACTTGTTAGCACACTCAAAGGCAGTAAGTTAGTAAGTAGTAAGTCATAATTATGTTATTGAGTACAATGCAAATAGAAATCTTGTGGCTGAACCCACTTGTAATCAACTTCCAATTGGTGAAGCTCTGACTGACATAGTTGGGTTATTTAGTTACCAGTTAATTACTATCGGTAAGATATAATTTACAGTGTACTTTTTCAACAAGTTGATTTTTCATAGCTTACTGACTCTATATTGCTCCTATATTTTTCCTTTAGAAATTTTCTGGGGGATACATCCAAATCACACTATGCCACTGCAGTTAACTGCAAGAAATGTTCTCATAGACCTAAATGAAGAAAAAATTTCAAAGGATCAATTACTTAAATAAACCCCCTTAACTGTGTGTAGTGCCTATCTATAGCTCCAGGTCATTCAGTGACTAACAGAATTGTTCCCAAGTTGATGATTCTAATGAAACAAATTTGAAAAGAAAACATGTTCTTATTGACTAGATTTTAATATTAATTTGTACTATAATGATAATTTTTCTAAATCTTTTATGTTCTTAGCCAATCAATTTGGATAGAAAGTAAACAATATAAAGCTCACTAAAGTGATTGCTACTTCTTTGAACTGTATCAATAATATATTGACTAATCTGAAAAGGATGTATAACAAAATGTACAATATTGATCTTAGTCTTTTCTAATCACAATGCTCTTCTAATATCCCTGCCAAATACAAAATGCATTTCTAAATTAATATGTAAAAAAAAGAACTTTCAATAAAGAAAATTGTAATACATTTTTCTATAAATTATTACAAGAAATACGTTTGAATGTAGATTCTGTAGAGCTTAATAATAATAAGTTTTTACATACATATATTTTTTGCATTAATAGTTTTTCTTTTAACAAACAATAAATATATACTCAAATCATAAAAATAAAAAAAAATAGATTAATAAAGGTATAAAAATATCAGCACAAATAAAACAAAGGCAAAGATTAATAAAAATTACAAAATCAATCATTTGTACAGGGGAATTTTCCAAACAAGCTTAAACTTTTAGAAGTAAAACCTATTTACATAACCGATTCTTGAAAAGAAAAAAAAGAACAAGTATGTAGCTTAATAAGGTACCGAGTAATGAGCAGTTAGGGTTTAGACAAAATTGAAATACAGAGCTTGTACTTGTTTCTTCTGTAAATGATGCGGCATTGGCTTTGGACATGTCGCGGACTACTGCAGGTATTTGCTCAGATAGGTCTAAGGCTTTTGACTGTATAAATCATTAGCTTTTCATTTCAAAATCATCTAATATAAGAATTAACATGGAAAAAAGTAATGCATGATGTTCTTCAAATCAAAGGTTCAGAAAATATATTAATTTCCTATATTAATTATTTGCCGTTGGAAATACTAAATACCATATTCATTTTATTTGCTAATCATCTTTATATATATATATATACAGGGTGTCAATTAAGTCTGGAACCTCTTTTAATTTTTAAACCACAATATAAAAAAATACCAAAGTTCACACGTGCTTACTGATGATAGTAACGCACATATCTGCCCAATTACTGACCAGATAATCCCTTTGGGGGACGGTCCACAAGGAGTCAGACAAAATTCTTAAATAGCAGCATAGGTCAAGTTTGGTATCAAATTAAAGGTCTTACTTAGCAGAGTACAATGCCGCAAACCGGACTTATAAAAAGGTGGATTCATTCAGTAGTTATAGCTATTTGAATTTTAAAACAATTGAACAATGTAAATTATTAAGTATTACAAGTAAACACCAATTTTTAAGTACCTGTGATCAAAGTAAGTGTTCAAAATGTTTCCCCTACCATCGTCTGGCAATGTCCTAGGCGGTTGTAAAAGCCATCCACTGCATTTTGAAGGTAGTCACGAGTAATATCTTGAGCTTCTTGGACTATGAGATTTCTTAGGTGCGCCAAATCTCGAGGCTTAGTGCGATAAACTCTTTGAGGTATCTCCAAAGAAAAAAATCCAGCGGAGATAAATCAGGGGAACGAGCAGGCCACTCTACTGCACCACATCTTCCAATCCATCTGTGATGGAATATTGTATTCAAGTATTCTCTAACAAGGAGAGCAAAGTGTGGGGGCGCGCCATCTTGTTGGAAATAAATTCTTTGAAATTGTCGACCAAGAGCAGCTTGTAGTGCAGGAATTATCTCATTTTGGAGCATTGCTAGATACGAGTCACCATTAAAATTACCTTTGATAAATAACGGGCCCATAATTTGATTTCCTATAATACCTGCCCAAACGTTAAGTTTCTGTGTATGCTGTGTATGACTCAATCTGCCACTTTCACATTCTAACAGTAGTTGTGTTATTGGTAATAATTATTAATTCCTGGCTTCGATTACTAAATTGTCAGATGATGGGAGGGGAACATTTTGAACACTTACTTTGATCACAGGTACTTAAAAATAGGTGTTTACTTGTAATACTTAATAATTTACATTGTTCAATTGTTTTAAAATTCAAATAGCTATAAATACTGAATGAATTCACTTTTTTAAGTCCGGTTTGCGGCATTGTACTCTGCTAAGTAAGACCTTTAATTTGATACCAAACTTGACCTATGCTGCTATTTAAGAATTTTGTCTGACTCCTTGTGGACCGTCCCCCAAAGGGATTATCTGGTCGGTAATTGGGCAGATATGTGCGTTAATATCACTAGTAAGCACGTGTGAACTTTGGTATTTCTTTCTATTATGGTTCTAAAATTAAAAAAGAGGTTCCAGACTTAATTGACACCCTGTATATTTCTTGTGTTAGTGTGTATGTGACTGAACTCCTCCTAAAAGACTGGACCGATTTTGATGAAATGTTGTGTATGTGTTGGAGGGGATTCGAGAATGGTTTAGATTTGCAATTTGGTCCGCTGGAAAATGTTTTATTAATTAATTTTTAATTAATTCTAAGTAGTTATTGATTTTATAATGTTTTACCTTCGATCCGGCAGACTGCGCTGCGACACGTAATACAAAATGAACTGATACTTAACAGGTGTTAATACTTTCAGCTGAGTTCATCAAAGAGGCAGAAACATTTGTTTACATTAAAAATTTAGAAAATTATTATTGTAAAGTGCTTGAGTAGTAGTGTAATGCAGATTGCATAGACGAAGTTATTACCTAATTTTAAATTTAGATTGCATCAATGATCAATAAACTATCTAATGCAATGAAAATACTATTGAAGGCTGTTATAAAAACCACCTCATTGTACAAAGCCGTGAAAGTTTGTACATAGGGTAATCGAATTTGGTTGGATCGAAGGTAAAAAGAGCCGAAAGAAGACGCTTTATGATTAAAATTGGTTTTCATTGATACATTTTCTTGATCGGAGCACAAGGAAAACTCCTCAATAATACTGAAAATATCTGAGACAGAACATTAATTTTAACAAACCGAATTTGATTCTTTAAATTAGTTTATCGACATTTATCTATATAAAGTAATTGTACTGAATAACTTATCAACACCTAGCAAAATCCACGAAAGACAGATGCAGGAAATATGGTTCATACCTTTATAATGCGCCCAAGAGGCTCACAAAGGAACGACTATCAATTATCTCAGGAGTGTTTAAGAATGTGATAGAAAAAGAATACTTGAATATAGTGTACTGTTTTTCAACAAGAAATTGCATGCGAAGCAGCGGGATACTGCTATTACAAGTGTAATTTTAACAGAAATACTGTTTTATGTTTAGAGGATTGCATTAATTAACATACCACCAACATAGTGATTGGTTCATTTAATGGAATTCTATGTAACCAATATAAAACAAAAATACATTTATAAGCTATAAATTACCCAAATAAATGTTTATAGAACGTTTTGGAATATATTGTGTTCATTTTCATACATTTCTAGGAGTGAATATTAACAAAAATCTTAACTTGACGTACCATGTTAAATTTTTATTAAATAAACTTCATGCTCTTAGATTTACAATGAAAGTTTTAGAATTCCACAACAACAAGTTGTAAAATAGTGTAATAGGCACACATACAGACAAAAAGCACAGTACTGTTCTCTGGGAAATTTCACCTGATTTAAAAACGTATTCCTGTCACAAAAAACTTTGATAAGTGCCATGACAGGGGCAAGTATTAGAGCAAACTGCTATTCTCTTTTTATAAGAACTCCAATACTCACATTGCCATGATTGTACATTTTTTAAACTTTAAACTTTGTTCATAAGAATCCAGATATCTACAATAAATTTAATAATTTATTATGATACTCAAAATAAAAACCTTTTGACATATCAAATCCATATAAGTAAGTAGCTTCTATAAAAATTACATTATGTGAGACACGCGAATGATGGATATATTATATTTCTCTACAACAATACAATTATTGCTATGCTGTGTGTATAACTGCATGCTCAGCTTAGGTATAATGACTTGGCTGATGAGTCAGTAAATACTCCTAACATCCACATCAGCACATTCTGTTGAAAGACTATAAAATATGTTGTTCATGGCAGCTGTTTCTTTGTTTGTGCTGTATTTATTTTATTGCCAGAATATGTCAATAGAAATATAAAAATGTATCGAAGCAGTTGGAATGTTTGTGTGTGTGTGTGCCAATGCTTTAGTTTCTTCAATAATCTTTAAAGTTATTATTTAAGTCAGTTGTGTAGCTAATTTTACTTCATCTCATCATGTAAGCCTGTTTGAGTTTTCTTTTGTAATTTTCTTAGCTAAAAGCTCACTTTTTAAATAACAAAATAACTCATTTAAAATACTTAGAACCAAATTAAATTTGTTTTTTTTTTAATTTAGTAAACACAAATAAAATTTTAAATTATGTTGATAAATTGTTTTGATTTATATTTTTCTCCATGAACACTTATTTTCAAGAGGCAAATTAAGTTTTATGTATGAAGTCTCAATATTTTTGTTCACAAAAGTTACAAAGATTGCATTTTATGTTAGTTATGTGTTAATTACTAAGCGTTTTATGGTTATAAAGCCATACAAATAAAATAAATGAAGTATCTGCGATCATCTATTGAACTAATTTAATATAATACATTTTTATTCTTTTAAAATTCATCAAAATGAAAAATGGCTAATTGTTCGGCAATTTCACGCGTATTACTAAAATTTCTTGACGAAATTTTAAGGATTATTTGTTAGTAATCACTTAGTTCCAATTCATTTCAAAATAAGTTTGGGTTTTGAAGTTCCAGTTCCCATCCAATAGTGGCGGAGATTTTGTGATGTAATTAATCGGTGTTGTGGATTTTCGCGAGTTCTCACGATTGATTATGAAGGCATGAAGCATCTTCACGAACGTAAATCTAAGATTTAGTAAGAATTTTCGTTTCATTTCATGTTTTGACACGTCTCAGTGTGATGAATATTTTCATTCACGGTATCGCGGTTTTCGCACATTTCCACCTCCGGTTAGCGTAATAGTTTCTTAGTAAGGAAGAATTAACTATTCAAGGTTAAACTACTCTTCAAGCCTGAGAATCCAATATTTACGAAGATATTTCAACGGTACTGAAACCATGGCTGCCTCTTTCGATGAAAACTTGGTTAAGCGTGAATCATGTGTAAATTTGTATAATATCTCTTGACTTTTTAAAAGGGATGGGTCGATTCCGATACTGAATCTCGCAACTCTTCACACTCGATTCTGATACCAATAGAAGTACTTAAAATACGCTTCGAAAATCACGATTTCACAATGTTACTACTAGTGGATGTGTCGAAGCAGAATCTCGAATCCAAATAAGATTCGCGAACGACAGCTGATCGCAGTATACAAAATACCGGTTGCTAACACGTGTTTTTCATACTTTCTGTGTGTTGAAACGTTAATGGATAAACCAAATTAACAATTACTCTAGATTAATAAATAATATTTTGGTCGTTATAATTTATATTTTCTACATTTATTTTTGCAAATCGTCGCGAGTTTACAGCGTTACTTGCGGACAACTACTAATCGGCAGTACGTAATTTACAGATTGTTAAAGGCGTGTTTGTATATAAAAAACTATTTAAAAACGTTTAGTAACAAAATAGCGTGTTTTAAAATAGTGTTAATAGTGTACAAATATACGCCCTTAAGTTTTACGTAAATGGAATACATTCTTGAGTCTAGTTTTACAACCTACTATTTATATATTTTAGAAGGTAGAAAATATGACTTGTAGTATTAAAACTATATCCGTTTCCTGAACTGCCGCAAACTCAATTGAAATAGTGTATATCCTTTGTGAAAAAAGATAAACAAAGTTAAAAATATAGTTCAGATAAAACTTTCTTTGGCTGTACCGAACCGACCTTGTGTACAGCAAATTGGTAACCTCGTAACAAAAATGTGTACACGGCGGCACACCTCTGATCCACAATGGTAGTCTGCAGTCTGGTCCACGGCAGCATTGACTGGATTGATTCCAGCGCTGCGAAACCATGATTCTGTCACAGCCATCACACACACACACACACACACACACACGCGCGCGCGCGCACGCATATATATATATATATATATATATATATATATATATATATATTATATATATATATATATGCTAGCTATATTTTATCATTGTCCCCGGATATTATGAAAAATAAGACATTGCATCCGACAGTAAATATTTATGTACGAGTAGACTATATTATTGATGTTTAAATATTTAATGCTTTATCTGCAGCGGTTCAAAAAATATAGTCTCCCCACACGAGCATTCTTTATTGTAAGCTATCATGGCGGTTATACATAATTTTCGTAGTATTTAATATATATATAGTATAGTCTATTCAAGTTGGCAATCTAGTATTTACACTATAAGGTTTTATTAATGATCCTGGACACGGTACTGATAATCCACTTAACAATAACAGCATTAGCTTTTTATAAAGTTTCAAATAACTCACTCAAATTGTTCTTAAATATTTCATAAGTTGTTATTTTTAATAACTATAGTAGGTTGTAGTTCCTAAAGGAGTAGGTCGACTAAATATTTCTAAGAGTACAAACATTATATTTTATATCCTTAATTGTACAAAAAATGCATAATGTCTTTTAAACTACAGACTATTTTATAAATTTAAAACAAACACTCTAATAATATACTTTTTATTTCCATTAAGAACAGAGCTTCTAGAGTGTACATACTTTTTTTAATGTAACAAAATTTGGAAATTTATTTAAACTTTAAAACTTCTAAACCGAACATTGTTTTGTTTCCTTCGTAACGCTGCATCAAACCCCGCCATTACAACTTTATTGCAACTTTTTACAAAAAAAGTGTTATTTATAATGTACCTTGTAGCGACCGCTATGCTGTAGACGAAAAAATTATTTGCATCCGTAGGGAATCTCCTTTTTACATTAACTCCAAAGAGAACTATTTTTTGTGTGTATAATAATTTATGTACAACATATGTACAGCACATATATGAGGTCACGTGACATTACAACCGACTATTTCCAACGAGCGTGCATGCGTTCGGTTTCGCTTAGTCAGCTATCTTGGAGTGATACAATCTCCAAAATCAACAGACTCGGCGAGTGTTTATGCCGTCACGTAATTGAACCATACAATAGGTGACGATGGAGGGGGGAGCAGTGTTGAGGAAGTAAAGGTGTCGTGGTTGTAGTGGGGGGGGGCAGTGTCTGGCTGCCATTCACTACTCAGTTTCAGTCAGTTGTTCCTTCTGTCGTGATTGAGAGATGGTGTTTCACTCACTGCTTCTGCTAGCCGGCACTATGATTGTCATGTGCTCCACATTCGAAGGCAAGTAGCAAGTCCTCTAGCGATACCAAATTAACCTGTTACGCGGCCATGGCCTTTCTATAGCCTGATAACATGCCATTCATGCTTACAATCCAGACCATTGATGAATGATTGACCTCTTAATTGTAACTTTTGGTTGTGCGTCGCATTCTAGAAAACCAACACGCGGTTATATTACTATATTTGTAATATGTATTAAGTATCCAAGAATATTATGTTTATATTATATTTATGTTATAATGTTTTCTCGTCCACGGACCTAGAAAGTTTATCAGTTTATTCTGATTCAATATTCGCGCCAAATTAAAACGGTACGGAGAAAACATACAATATTCATTTCAATTTACCGAAAATATAAATAGCATGTATAAACATTTATGGACTTGAAATGTTTTATAGCAACATTTAATAAGTACCGGCACTGATATCAGCAGACTATCTTCAAATAAACAAAACAGAATTCACTTGCTGTGTGGAAACTCGGCGACTCAGTAAAAAAGTCGATCAAGGTGGGAACATATCCGAAAAGTAATAACAATGATTGCAGGTTGATAGTAACTTTAAAATGTTAAGCTGTTGTAGGCTAATTATTTGGGGATTCAAAGTCACTACTGGAAACAAGGAGCCTTGAACTATAGGCGATAAAGTATGTGGAAAATTAACGGTCTTTAGCATCTGGAGTATTTTTTACGTTGCTTAGTTATATTATTTCTTCCTATTCAGAGAAATATGTTACGTTAAGTAACAATTAGAAAGTCAAATATTATTTCTATTAATTATTATTATTGTAATAATTTTCAGTGTAAGTCCGTTTATTAATCATGTAAGTAGTACGCATTAAAGCTAAATCCTTTTATTTTTAAATCTGATTTATTTTAAAATTCACCCTTGATTCTATGAATTGTTACGTCAAATTAGTTGACTCGACTCGAAAATGATGAGATCGTTACGCAACTGAAAATTAAACTACGGCTTCTGTTTACGTTATACTGTTTTTAACTGTTTTACATTTCTTCTGACTGGTCTTGATTCACAGAATGGCTGCCATTCATAAATATATAGGGTAGGAGTATAAAACTCTACTAGTTACTTTTTTGTGTATGATTAAATGCTAGAATACAATCAATAGAAAAAAATGCTTGTGGGTAATTTAATTCAAAATCAAAATAGAAAGGATTTACACATGAGTATAGCCCAAGGTTAGGGAGACAGACAGGATCTACATTGAGACCTTAAGTTCATACCGTCCTGTTTATCGATCATTTGAAAAAGATAGCACAAATTGGGTGTTATGTATAAATGTGTATTAAGTTACCCCGGCTATTCGCTCCATTTTAAAAAGAAAAAAGTTAACAAGCACATTAAAATGCATACTTTTTGACTCTTTAAATGACCACTGAAATAAAAGTTTATACCTGCACCAATTTAAGAACGAGAGAAAAGACCATGATATATACTCGTTGTATATCATATAAGTAATCCCTGAGTGCTTGTCCTGATTAGAATAAGGGGCGAACCTAGACTTGGGATCGGAATGCGGAGACGGTGGGGGACAACTATTTACCACTGTGGCAAGCCAAGGAGTTCGGGAGCGAAGGAATTCGCCGCTTAATTGGTTGTCACAGACGAGCGCTTGTTGCTCAGTTAACAGCAATTTCTACGAAAAAAGAATAACTACACACAAATATTAAAATGAACTGCGTGTTAACATATTTTTAGAGTGACTGTCATGATCAAGGCTTTCTGCGATCGCTCCCAGTATGCGACAGTAACCTTATGAGAGAAGTGATGTGTCAGCCAGGGCCGTATTCAGTTTTGGCGGGCACCGGAAAAGATATTCGACCGGGCCCCGTTATGTCAGTCGACACGGTCCCTTCTAATAGACTGTGGGGGGCCGCCCTGGGCCCCGGTAAAATTGTCCCAAACAATATTCTGAGTACGGGCCTGTCAGAGCACTTCTCAGTTCGATAGTGGATTTTAGAACTCAAGAAGATTCTAAATGTGCCAACGCATAGACAGACGAGGTAAAATTTGGTTCCTTTGAAATTCCACCTAGATCAGGTTTATGTTCGGTTTGCCCAAATTTGATTGAAATGTCTCCCTAAAATAATACAAACTATAACGTGAAAGAATGAAATGTCTCCTTATAGTAATATAAACTACAATATCAAATCTCTCAAATGTCGAAGTGTCCGTGATCAACACAGCAATCGCGGATCATTAGGGCCAAGTGGCTATAATTACAGGACAACAAATCGAGAGGGAGCCCAAAATTAATAAAACAATAAGAGACATAAGGCCTAGCAACATTACTCTCCTAAATGCCTCTCTTTTTAAAGAACAATGGCATTTTCTAAATTCAAGCCAAACAGTAGAACATCAGTTCCAGGCATTCAATAATTGCCTAAATTTTCATCTAAATCTATGCTGTCCTACAAAAAAAATCCTTTCCGAAATTTATAGATCAGATTCAAATGAAATTTCAAAATTTATTACCGAAACTACGCACAAAAGAATTTACGGAAAAGTGATCCAAGCCGCGAATTCTTTCTTCTAAAAATGTTTTCAAAACTGTTTGGGACATTATTAACAATAAAAATAAAGCTCACAAACAGATCAAAATTAAAATTGGAGATACCTTGGTGCAGGACGAAGCTGGGATCGCCCATGAGTTTAATAGATTTTTTGCGTCTGTTGCTCGTGGGCGAGGTCCTCGACCGTCAGAGCCCCAGGTTACTCATACGCGAAGACGTAGTCCAGTAGAATCAATAATACTGGCACCTGTACTTCTTGAGGAAGAGTTGGAAAAAATTATTCAGCAGCTCCAGGCCAAAAAATCAACCGATCTAAATTTATTGTCCATGTGGATTTTGAAAAAAAAAATGCGCCAAGCGTATTGTGAGCCCTCTGACTCAATTAGTAAACCTGTCTTTTCAAACAGAAGTTTTTCCCTCCCTCCTAAAAAATGCTAAAGTACATCCCATTTAAAAAAAAGATGACCCATGCTCCCTTAACAATTATTGGCCTGTCTATAATTTGCCAAGAATGCTTTGTTTTCTTAACAAACACAACCAGCTCTCTGAAGGCCAATTTGGCTTCAGAGCGGGAAAATCGACGGTAGACGCAGTGGTGAGTCTGGTCGAAATGGTTGTGGAGGGGTTAGAGTGTCGGAATCCCATCATAAGTGTGTTTCTCGACTTATCCAAAGCATTCGACTGTGTTGACCATAATACACTTCTTGACAAACTTGAATCTCATGGCATTCGAGGTGTGCCCCTGTTGTGGATTAAATCATTTCTAAGCCATAGAACACAGACTGCCCTAATTACAAATAAAAATGTGCCCTGACTATGGGCCGTGATGTGCATAAATATGAAACGAGAGGCAGAGACAACTACCGTACTGGGCGACACAGAACGGTGGTTTCTGAACACCTACCCTCGCAGGCAGGTGTCCGTTTCATCAACAGTTTACCTGATTCCATGAAAAACGTACAAACGCCCAAGGCGTTAATGTGTTATGTATTATGTAAAAATAATGTATCTTCCTACAATAATACACGCTATAATCGGAGAAAATTAATTGTCTTCCTTCAGTAATACGAACTGTAATGGAAGAGAAAGGTGTCTAACCACAATAATATAAACTGTATAATGAGAGAAATTAAGTGGGCCCTTCCATAATACGAACTGTAATGGGAGAAATGAAGTGCATTTGTACAAGAATATCACACAGTTTACGCTTATGTATCACACAATGTTTAGTTCATTATCTATACTCTTGTTAAAATTTTTAAATCTAATTTTCCTGTTCTGTAATTTCAAACCATTTGTAGTAACCTTGCACATATCTTAGTCTGATACAACGAGGACTAATAGGTTGCAGATATAGTTATCTTTCCCAAATGTTCATAAATAATAGGCCTTATAAATGGATGATACCTATATTTAACCTCACAGTAGTGACGTCATAGCGAGAGTGTCCGATGATGGATCTTTGTAGCTGCTGGGTCTGATACAACGAGATGGGATGGTGTGAGGAAAGAGAAATATCTCTTACTAACCTTTACTGATCTCATTCATGCCAGAGAACAATAGTACAATTTATTAGTCTCTGGTTATGCGCAGGGACATCTCCTTGCAGTGTTGTATTTATCAACAGGCCAAGAGATCCTGAGTACGCGAAGTTTGAGATATTTGTATTGTTATCATCATAAATACGTACTAATGATTTTGTCATAGTTTGATTACTTAATAAATTCAATACAAATACATCTTAAAAGATTTACGACTTTATTCTTATTTTTACGAATTCGGTAGGACAATTCTACCATACTTGCAAACAAGGTTTTACGAGAAACGCCAGAGGGCCCGAAGAAAGTGAATCTTTCACGGTCTTGCTGTTAAGCTAAGTGTATCTCACCACCCCTTGGATACATTTGTTCAGGTCAAAGAGGTCCCTTACCTAGCAGAGTGCGAAGGTATGAGGACTCGATCACTTATGTCTTGCCTGTTTTGTAATAACTTGTCACCCGAATAAGAGTGCCAAACGGAAACTCGTTTCAAGTCTTTAGTTTCACAATGGGTTCAGCAGGATGCGAACATAGAGATTTCAAACACAATAATATGTTGTCTGTGATGTTACGTTAACTTGAAATCGTGAAATTAAGTAAGAGTCCATGTTCACAAGGTTGGCTACTTTTTGCGTTAAGGTAAAATGCAAAATGTAATCATAACAGTATCATCCTCTAAGAAAAACATTCACGCATAATTTGTAGCAGTGGAAATTCTGGCGGCGGGTATGGATTGTTCTATGTTACACAACTTGTGAAATTAAAAAGTTACCGCAAAAAATGTAATTATTGTTTTAAGGGTTTTTAGTTCAAGAACAAGTTTAAGATGGGAAACAATGTATTTTTCTTTAAGCACATTGACATGTTTCTCAAAACCGGATGCTAAAATATCAATCGTAGGTACTGCAGTTTAACAACTAAGGCAAGCAGATTAAAACAGTGCACGTGTTCCTCTTGTTCATTTTGAGGCTAAGGCATATACTCGTAACATAGAGTGATTAATCAGGACTGATGAAAATACTGATCATGTGGGGGAGTTAACTGATGCTTGATGCTAACTGGAATATAGTCTATTGAGGGCAACAGTGTAACTGTTGTCTTCAATACTGACAATGAAATTGATCGTGTAGGGTTTGATAGAGTCTTGAGAGGATTCCCCCCTCCCCCTAGTTATAATGTTTCCTCTATACACTAAGACAAGGACCGGGACTTTGTGCGAAACGGTCTATTCCGTTAATTGCGAACAAACCTTCAACATTCTCTATACAAATATGTTTATTTAAATGAGTTTATAAAATTTGAAAGTTCTCTGAGATATTTTCAATCAGATCCTCTAGAATTTTATTCTGTTACTTTATGATTGTATTGTATTAGTTACACAATCATAGGTAACAGGCATTATTTCGAGGGGTGTTTTTCGTTCATCATCATGCTGGACATCACCTGATTGCACTGATACCCAGAGCTATTAATGTCAGACCGCTCGGAAGCTATAAATCCTTTCTAATCTTGTTCAAACAATCATACAGACTGGTATTCAGTATTTAAAGTATCGTGAAAAAAGAGTAAGTTTCGGGCAACGGAATTTGGCCCGTATAATCTTATTTTGACGAATTGTGTTACGGTACTAGGTTTCTAGTATATGGATTGAGATTATATCATTATCAATTGTTTCACAATATATATGGCTTTTATGCAACCATAAACAAATGCCTTATCTGTGCCATCTGCATTGTCACTTACTCAACAGTTGTGGACAACCGTAATAGTGGAAGTAATTATGATAACGGCTAAGTAATATCCGGTTGCGGGCGTATTTTTAGAGATTGAAATAAAATATTTTATATTGTTATTTAATAAAAAACATTTTAGCCCTTGAATGACAAACAATTATAATGATCTTTTGTCACTTAAGGCATTAGAGTCAATAATGACGTTGCATACAAATAATACACTGTTCATAATGTAACCCATTTTAAATCTCTCAATTATCAGCCTTTCAAGTTGAAAGCTTTTGAAATAAATCAGTTGTACCACTTATATTATTAAACAGTCAACCTTGTTAGATGTAAGCTAACAAGGCGTTAACCTACAAGTACCTGATGATTGATTCGCTGAATTCGAAATGTAAATTGTAGAAATAAAATCTATAAAAAAGTGTTAAAAGGTTTATTATTGTAAACTTATATCAAACACTTTTCGAGGCTACATTTCTAATATCATAGTATTGTTTCAGTAACTGGCTGTGTGTTTAGATTTGGCCCAAATTTGACAGGATTTAATTTATTAGTTTTAAAGATTTTTTAAATGAAAAAACACACAGACAGATGACTACTATTATATCTGAGACCCAAGTTCAAATGGTGAAATTTATTTGACTTGTCGTGAGCAATAATGTAATATACCTTTTCCCACAGAGTTACACTGTATAATTGTACACTCGAAGGTATATACTTTATGTACCGTATGAAAGTTTAGACCATTAGATTGTTAATGTTTGTAATATTTGACATTGTTATGTTGACTATTCTACACTATTGCGTCAAGGTGGTACGGTACTCATCTTGTGACAGAACAATAAATTAGGGTTACTTCAAAGTCAGAAGCCAATTTAGTTTTTACCTTCCAGCAAAAAAATACGAATGAGAGTCGATAGGTAGGTGCGCGGCATGGTGGAGGCTCAACCTGGGTATTGGGTAAATGTGAAGACAACAGTTGTACATGCCGGTGCTGCAATTTACCTGGCTGTAGTGCCGAAGCCCGGGCCCTCAGGGAGCCCGCCTGTTTGAAGGGGCCGCGTCGACGGACGAGATAGCTCAATCTAATAACTGTAACTTACTACTGAATCTTACTATTGTTAACAAAATAATGATAAGTTACCAATGGAATAATGGCAGGGAGGGGGATGGGTTGAAGCGATGTGACGGGGCGCGGTAGCGGGACATGACGGGGCCCGATCAAATATGTTTTCCGGAGCCCGCCAAAACTGAGTACGGGCCTGTCAGGCTGCCGGGTAAATGTGAATGAAGCTTCAATATAGAGGATTTTTACGATTATTAAATAAATGCATTTGAATCACAATCCTAATATTTATTTATTTTTTTATATTCATTTGATTTTAAATTTGTTTTTTTATTATAAATACTGATGCCAGTACAGAATGACATAAGATGTAAATATTTGTTTTATCTCATTTTAAAATAATTACCGGACAAATAAATTACTACTGGTGAATTTGTTTGTTTTTATTATTAGAGAGGAGGGGGTAATTAAGACCTTTGATACACGTATTGTCAATAGCCTAGTTGAAAACACAATAGTGAACTTATAATTGAGTAAAATAGTGCCTGTTTTCTACATCATCCAATGAGAAATTGTTTATGTATATTTATTGGGTTGGCTTTAATATCCCCAACTTCAGTCCAAAAAATATAAGGCATTGCGTTGCTCCTCTCCACATTTCACACATTTCTTTCTGTACAATCCAATAAAGCATTTTAACAGAATCACATACTTCTTTACAGTTACATATTAACTCAATAACTGCTTTAGGTTTAGTTATTTGGTCCAATGAGTTAAATGAGTAAGGTATGATGTATTGTCTTCAAAATATTAACTTATATAGCTGCTGTTCTTGATTTCATGCCATGTTTTCAAATTTACAAAAGAACAGGACGCTCAGGTAAACCAGATGTTATAAAAAGATCCTATAATTTAGAATTCTTTATCTTTTTAAGATATTTGAGTCATGTCTCAAACCTATTCTCTATCTGGTAAGCTATAAGTTTACTTCTCCAAAAATTGTATTGGCCCTAGTTATAGCATAGATAAGGATGTCCTTCCTCTCTCGAACCCACAACAAGATTCATGTCAAAAGTTACAAAGATGCCAGAAGGAAAAACAATAGACTTTGTAATGGTTCTAGTCGTACAGGTAGACACAAAATGACCGTAACTTGAGCAACTACAACAGCAACTTACTGGTTACGTCAATAGTTGTTAGAACAATGTCTAAGCAGTCCCAGGAATAAATTTCAGAAAGAGGATATATAAGCTTTACAAATTGCGTTTTATACTAGTTTTTTATTGAAATGTTGAGACTTTTACCTTTATTAGAGAACGAAATGGCATTGCACAGCCTTGTAGCTTTAGAATATTTTAGTTCACTTAATATTTAAATGTTTAGCAATGAAGTGATACACACCAATTTGTAACATTGATAACCAAAATGCTAATATTTTGTTTCGAAACTTCACATTGTTAAAACAATCTAACCTTTTTTTGCTTTTTATCGCTTGTTAGTGTTGGTTATCGTATTTTTTACAACAATACTACTGTTCGTTAAAAATCACACGAAATATTATCGTATATATAATATAATTCTTAGTTTCATAATAATTAAATACTCACAAATAAAAATACAATGTTAGTTTTCGTGTTTAATAATATGAACACGTTATATAATATTTAAAAACAATGTCTAGATAGGACCTAGTAGTAATTTTCTTCAATGAGGCACAAACATTGATCTGTGATTAAAAAACTTACTCTTCTACTTGGGATTTCAAATAAAACAACTCGTGTTTTACAATGTTTCAAAAATATTTCAACATTAGTTCTACTGCATCTTTACAGTAATATTTTCAAAAATGCTAGTTAATTTTATACAAATTGAGTTAACAGGGTATAGGGTTCAAACATAGTAAAAGTAATATACATTTGTAAAACATAAAAAAAGATGAATTTGATACGCAAATAATCAAAATAAATATTTTGAATATTTTCAAATGGGAATACATCACTTATAGCATGGGAATTTTGATCACAGAAAGTGTTTGATTGTTCAACTGTAGCATTACAAGAGGAATGTCCAATATTACGACACAATTGAGGGGATTTTAAATTTTGTTGGAATTTCCTATATCATTTGACAAAATGATTAGATCAAATTCATGTTTTAAAGCAAAGTTACAACTTTTGGCCTCGTGATAAAATATTTAAAGTGACCACAGCATGATGGATACTGCAAAAGTCTTGTAGAATTTAAATTCCAAATCGATTATTGGAGTCGTAGGAATAAACTTCTTCAGAGTTTTCTTTCAGTTTCAGTTGGAATAGAAGAAGATGCAGATTAGTAAATTGGACTTCCCTCACCAGGCTAACAACTATAATAACAAATACAAAAGGTTACTATAGAGCAAACAAATACAAAAGGTTACAAATGTGTTAGTGTTGTAACCTATAATGACAAGTGCATCTTAAACATGTTCCCTCAAATCAAATGTGAATTTTTGTGGAAAGAGCCACACGAAATCTAGTAATAGATCAATAAATTTTGCTTGTTAGAGGAGAGGATGTTGTTAAGTTGTTTCAAATGGATACTTAGTCATCATATACAGGCCACATTTCCCTTTTACATGTTTCCCGTCACAAATACAGTAACAAACACTTACCTAACCATTACTGTCCCGCGCGTGTATTACACCTACCATACCTATATTTTAATATAACCAACACATATATTAACTTGTTATAAACTCTCACTGTCAACCTACCCCTACCCAGAGCAAATATATCGGTATTCATAAAAACAAACAAACACGTGCCGAACTGAACTACGTAACTATAACGTGCGTGCTCCAACCTACCATGACTACATGCACTATCCGAGTGTCCATCACTCTACCTTGAGAGCAAACCGCCCTACCAGGACATCCGACTGAACTTTGAGTGTTGAAACAAGATAAACTAGCTATAGCAGTGCATACAACAACCTTGAATTATTTATTATTGTTCCAATATAGGCATCTTTAATTTTACTACCGAAACATACAAAAAGAAATTGTGGTCAGTATAATGCAAAAGTACCTTCCATTGTTATATGATTTTTAACTTCCACATAATAAATCTTTCTCACAATATTAAAACTAACCACTGCTTATGCTTTGTGCCATAGAAACATAGTGGGAAGGCCTAAATAAACAGGCCTACAGAATGACCTACACGCCCAATTAACTTATGCACGTGATTTCTACTACCGCGTGGATTTTCGATAGTACTTTTATTTATTTTAGACCCTAACCGTTAGGCTAATTCATGGACGTATGTAGGTGGGAGTTCAGAGGACTCCAGCCCCCCCCCCCGAAATTTTGATAAACTTACACTCAAATTATAACCATTAGCTTGTTTTAAGCTAGAATACATTTATGAGGTCTTAAAGCTCAATAATTGCCCGGGAGAAGATTCTCGACCCCTAAAAACCCAGTGTTTAAGCCCCCTGCGAAATAATTTTCTATATACATCACTGGGCTAGTTGTTTGTACCTGCGTTTTGTGTATGCCTATTGTTAAAAGAAACATCCACCTTGATTCGGGGTAGGGGGAGAGAGAGCAATTGTCTCCTGGATCCACCCCTTGTGTCAAAGTTTTCATCCTTTTCTGCTACTTATAATTCGTATATTTAGAGTTATTATAACTTCTAAACAATCTTTCTTGTTTTTTGAGTTGGCTAAATTATTATTTTAGGTACTTATACAACACCCCCATCAAGGACATAATAATTTATGTAGTTAGAGGCAGATTTAGGGGATGGATCGTAGAGGTTATGTTTATTAAACTACTACAATAAACAAAAATGTATTAAAAAGAGAGTAAAAAGGGAATTTGAATGTGCCAGTTATCTGTCCATTGTAGCCAGGTGAATATGACAGGATCAGCAGTATCTTCACTGTCACTATCATATTTAGAAATCATTTATATAGTCACACAAATACTGTACATATGACTTCTTCTCTAACGTCTTGATCTTTGTTGAACATTTGATACTACAACTTACTGTTCAGAATTAGTGTCACCTGTCTCTTCATCAATAGATATTACCTGTTCTGTTTCCATTTTTCCTTGGAAGTCACACTTGGAATCACAGTGGTTTCCAAGTTCAGAATTCTTATTTAATTGTTATTAAATGTTAAGAATAGATTTTATGCAGGTGAAAAATGTCGTGTAGGTACAGTACATTTTCTGCCATCAAGATGTCTCATGAGCATAATTAGAATTTGCTTCAATCAGATCCTCTTCTACAAACAGAGGGTCGTATTTTGAACTCTGGTTGAATTTCTTCAAGAGAATGGATCTAGTCTTTGTCAACCACATTGGCATAGAATTTCTATTGAAGGATCTATGTGGATTATAGGAGATGCGTTCATGAGGTGTAACGTTTGTCATAGTACAGATCTTCAGAGAACAGATTACACAGAATCGACGGCAGTACCTAGAACACATTCCAATTGATTTGAGTCCATATTGTTTGATTTCAGGGCAAACATCAGTCTTCTATATGATGCCATTGAACCTTTCACATTGATAATTTCCTTGTAGGTTGTATGGAATAGTTCTACAACCTTGCATTGACCTTCAACTTGTGTAGACAAGGAAATATTTACCATGGAAATTGATCCTCTGTAGGGCATAATTTTTGTGTTACAGTTTCTGACCAGAGTTTGATGTATGAAACTAAGTGAAAATCAGGTGTCAATTATCCATTCAGCAGAACACCAATGACAGAAGAACAGGTATAGGAGTTGATGATTTCTTTGGGCTAGTGGTGACTGCTACTTTTCTCACTGGTTGAAGCTATTCCTAAACTCGTATATGCTCTTTCTTTTCCTTGTTTCTTCTTACTTCTAACTAGGAAAATGGTGTCCAAGTTTGGAGTAATTTGTACAACTGGATTTTTTAGTTGGAGATATCATTCTAGAATGCCACAATTCCCCACAGAAGGTTTTTGAAGATGAAGGTACTACAACTACAGTGTCATTACTGGGTTCAATTGAATATAGTACTAACATATATGAATGCAGATTGGTGGTGTGCTAGCTCAAGAGATCTTACCTGATTGAATGCTTCATCAAGTATGAGAGTTGTAATCACTAGTAGTCTTTGTCTTATCTGGTTCTTAATCACACTATTAAAGAAAAAAAATCATGGATATATTCACTCTTGTATTCAGTTGCTGAATCAGCTTCAATATTGCATTATTTATTTATTTGGTCAAAAATTACAAATTCAATTTCAATGCCTCAAGAGTAGAGAGCGGATCTTAGTAGGTAATGCTCTCAGCAGTGTAGGAGTAGACGTTTGAAGCTTATTGATTGATCAAGAGTTGCAACTTTTCTGCTGTCAACGTGTGACAGAAAGTTGTCAAATTAGTTCAATATAGTTATTGGTGTCCTGTGAGTGGTGCAAATCTGTTCAATTTAAAATAGTTGTTAATGTAGAGTAGAGTACCCAAAGATTCAGGATTTTTAGATAATTACGTCTTAGTAAAAACAAACAATGAGTGAAGGAAACAGGATTTTTCCGGACATTTGCCATCGTTCAGTGAAACAAGAAATCAGTAACACTACGTTTCGAGATCTGCAATCTGATCTCTTCTTCAGGTAAAGAACTAACCTAATACATAATTACAAACTAGGTTAAAATAAACAAATCTTACCAAAGCGTTGTGGCACGCCTAAGTCAGGAATTACAACCACCATGTTGTTTGTCAACTTCACTAACTCTATAAACATGCACTTAATAAAATACTATACACAACACTTGAACACTAATCATTAAAACGTCAAAAAAAAAAAAAAAAAAAAAAAAAAAAAAAAAAAGTTATAGAGTAGAAATATTGTAACAACTTGGATTAAGCTTTATTAACTAAAAGAACAACAGTGTACAAAAGTTGATTAAAAACAGAGTAAACAAGGAAATTCTGATGTGTCAGTGATCTGTCTTTTGCAGTCAGCTAAATGTGACAGGATCAGCTGATATCAGCACAAAAGATGAAATTGGTCACAGAGGTTAATTCATTTAGATTCTTCTGATATGTTTGAGGCCTTTAGTCAATGTATACAGCATTCAGAATAGACATAAATCATAATTTGTTTCATAACTTTTCAGAAGAACATACTTTCCACACTATTATGGTAAAAGTAGTAACCCACTTTATATTTTGTACCGACTCAGCTTCTCGATGAATGACATGGTTTTTAGTCACATTCTTTAGGTGAACAGTCACCTATTTGGTTTGTTAGATGTTAACAAAGCTCATGGAGAACTCAAAGCAAATTATTTAGTAATAAAAATCCTTCCTTCTCCCCTTTATACAGTTTTATTTTAAAATTATTAAAAGATTAGCTACATCTTGGGGCACATATTTTAATGTTAGTGAAAAACATTTAGTTTATAATTGGTCCAAAATAAAAATAAAAACTAAATATGGACCACTTGTTTGCTAAATGGATAAAATATTATATTTTGAATGTATTATTTTGTTTGTTATGTATTAGTTCCCTTATTTTATGAACAATTATTTGAATTGAAAATCCTCAGTGGGATTTTGATTTATATATGTTTAGTTTTACCAACCTTAATTAATACATAATAACATGGTATCTAAATTTGTATATTTCATTATTTAGAATTTCAGATATTTTCTTCAAAATACTATAAGGTTTTGATCTCTAATTTATTAGTTCTGTAAAGACAAGAATGATGGAAGATAAATATAAATTTTGCCACACATCCTGCTTCATATTTAATACTCCTCATATCTCACTGAAGGTGACCTCTCCATGAACTTTGTCTTGGTATCGACCGTCAGTTTCATCGCGTAATGAGTATGATGAGACAGAAGATGCATAGTTCAGTCTGCTCATAGAGATATATGGAACTTGATACAAGAGTGAGAAAACCACAAAGCAATTATTTTCAAGGCCAGTTGCTCAATCATCTGCCATTAAGTTCTGGAAATCATTCCTGTTATAACTACAACACCATTCTGATATTGAATTTAGTTTAAAATACTTTTTTATAATATACAGTTCAGAATAATTCAATACTACAATGAACATAACAAAAAAAACCTACTATATTTTTGACCTATTCCAATTTATTTTAGTTATTTTGTTTTAGAAAAATATGATACATAGTTACCTGTACCCAGTGCTTTTTTCATGCTTATAGCCCTATAATCCAAATGTCCCAAAACTCCTCGCAACTTAACTTTTGAATTTTGAACAACTGAGAATTTTAAAATGGCCTTTGGAATTATGTGTTGATATCATTTGAAACGTTTTTTATGGTTTTAAAATTAATTCCAGTCTTCCCAAAAATTAATATAGGGGACAATTTGTAGATATTACTTTTCATTGAGTAGTACCTCAAATAAAAAGGTATTGATTACATGAAACCAACTGCGTAAAATTCTGACCACCCTGCCTACAGTGGGTATCGTTTGAACATTAGAATTGTAAATTCAAATAGATACTATGTTGCATGAAATCAACTTTGAGATATAATTTTCATGAATTTTTTCTTCTATTAATACTTTTAAATGATATGGGGTTACATTGCTCTCTTGTTTTCCCTCCAAAAAGGGATTTTTAATGGGTGTAAATAAAAAGTTTTACAGTAACCCCATTTTGTGTGTGCATAAATTACCTTGCAAGTTTGAAGTCAGTGTCACCAAAAATTGTTTACAGTTATTGTTATTTTGATTCCTCATCTTTATATATAAATAAAACTTTGAGTGTCACAATGTTCGTTTACGCTAATCTCTGAAACCACTGAACCGATTTCAATGACATTTTGTAGATATTTACTGGTTAGTCCAACTTAAAGACAGGATAGTATTTATCTTGACTAATAAGTTCTTTAACTATAACAGCATTGCATGTTTTATTATTGTATGATGACAAGGTTAACAAAGTTGAACAACAACAAAATGAATCTGAAGCTGTAGTAAAGGGTAAAATTGAACGTAGCTAAAAAATGTGGACAGTTAAAGTAAGGCTTAAATATTAAGAAATATTAATTGTTTTTATATTTAGAAATTCAACAATGAGAAAGTAGAAATAAAAGGATCAATTAAGTTAACAGTATCTTTGAAATATTTCATTAATATTTATAACTTCACTGTATAAACAAAGTATTTAGACCGTTATAACAGATTAATGTTTGTTACAATTATTATGTAGTATTTAACTTAATATATATATATTCTTTTACATTATATTTCTTATCACTCTGTAGTCACTGAAATCTTTATCTTTCTATAATTAAGCTGTCTGTGATTAGTTATTTCTAAAAGTACTTTGGTGCTATTTTTAATTTTTCAGATCCTGAATTTTGGTTCAAAAAAGGAAGGGTTGAACTCGAAGCTGCTTTCCAGATTAAATGGAACAAAGGGGTTGCAAAGAATGTTCTTTTGTTCGTCGGGGATGGTATGGGGATCAACACTATCACAGCAGCAAGGATCTACAAATCATTGGAAAATTCTAGTTTAGTTTTTGAAAACTTTCCTCACATTGCACTAACTAAGGTAAAAACATATTTGAGAATATTCTGTGTGGATCAGAAAGAAGGGTTACATCATTTCAATAATAACAATTATGTTTACAAGTCTCTATATGTTCAACTAATAATAAGCAAATTATATCAATATTTATGCTTTTCGTGTTGTTTAATCTAACTTGAATCTAAAACTTAGTTTATAAAATCAAATCAAATCAATACATTGTACTGAATTTAAAGGTATTTTTACATGTTACACATGTGTACTAGGTATATTTGTTTGTTACACTATAAGTAAGTACTTATAATACAGGGCCAGGCAAAAGTTTGAATACACTCCTGTAAAAGTTAAATGGTGCAAGAAATCATTATGGTGGAGGCATGAGGTGTCTGTCAATAGGGGTGAAACTTTTAAGAGCTATTGAAACACTGGTGACCATCTTGGATTTGGTTAGAATTTTTCAAATGGGAAGGGAGGTTATACAACATCATTCTGAACTTCCTTATTCTCAGGAATCAAAATTTAAATATTCTGAAGCATATTCTGAGTATATCAGATAAGTTACATATATCACTATGAATGTTAATCACTATAAAGTTAATCAAACTTAATCAAGTCGTACTAATACTAAGTACACTTTAGCTTTACACATTATACTAGTAAAATAAAAGTCAAAATCCTACAAGAGCAAATTTGTTTAGTGCTTCGACAAAAACTCATTTACTCCAGGGAATAGCAAGACACTTTTACAAAGATTTATTGAAACATGTTATTTTATAATAAGGTAAATGGGGTTAAGTTAGTTAAGTGTTGATTTGAAATGACCAACTAACTTAATCAAATCAGTGAGCTCTGCTTCCTGTTGGCTTCAGTTTGTTATATGTGGCCCATTCATCATGGCTAACTAATATTGGAGACATATTTACAAATCAATATATGTGTACATATAAACAGTAATGTAATAAAAATACTAGACTGGCTTAAAATGTATGATATAATTTTTTTCACATACAATTAAACTGAGCATATCATATTTTATCTAAAAATTATTTTCTGATACAATCATTTCATAATAGAAAATACATCGTCAACTTATCTATTTCATTAATAAGTTGATGTGATGTTAGTGAAATATCTTAATTGCTATGAAAGTTGAAGGAGGATACATAAAAAAATAAGCCCTTTTAGTTTCTTTGGTTTGTTGTGGTGATACTAAAAAGCAATAAATGTAAATAGTATAAACCTTATAAATGGCAGCTATATTAGTAGTTTGTACAAGGTTTATTACAATTTATTTCCCCAAATGTAGGATAGTATAATATATTGTATGTGTGTGAGCGTGTGTAAATCCAAAAATACATTATCAATGCATCTTATAAATCATGTGTTTCAATAAATTGATTTTGGCATATACATTGTAAACATAACTCTAAACATAAAATTATTTTTTAATTGAAATATATAGTGGAAAATTACTTTGTCTTTAAGCAAATTGCTTTGTTTACATATTTACACTAAGTTTCAAAAAGTATTTTTTGGAAACAAATTTAAATTTTTTATTAAAAGCATAACATCCAGAATTAAACTAGCAAGATTTATAATGATACAAAAGTTGTTATACTTGATACATAAAAGACACACTGGTATCATAAGTACAAATAGGACGGTGTATGATACCAATGTATTAATAACTTGGAAAAAAAGGTGGAAGGCAAAGATTTCATGTCATGGTATTGAGAGGACAAAGGATGAGCCTCAAATCTGTTATGATTGCTAACAAAGAAATTTCAAGTTGATAAGTAGAACAAACTGTTGATAAAATAAAGACAATAATGTTGTAAACCTGTACTACTTTAATTTTATACTGAACCCTGAAACTATTTCTCTCAGACTAACTATAGAATTGATATACAATAGTCAGTAGAACTATTTAGTGATACAATTTATTTTATTTAGAATGTTCATAAAAGGGTGTCACAAACTTCTGTGGCTGATAGTACTCATCATTAGTAACAAAAAATGTCCTATAAAGATAGGTCGAGAAATGTGACTTAGCTGATAGCTGCCATTTTGTATTTTTTACAAAAAAAATATCTCTACTACTAGTTGGTTACTGCTGATACCAAACTTTGCATATAGGTTGTGATAAAAAAGTAAAACTAAAAACAATTCTGTGATTTGCTTTAATATTATCCCAAACGTAGCCGCTTAAAATTGTTGAATTCAAATAAAAAAAACACCAGTATTTTGATTAAAAAATTCCAAGATACCAATTATTTATCAAGTTTTATTACAATTACAATGGTACCTTTTTCAATGCAATCCATCATAAGCAAGCACAACCACTGCAAGATATGCTTGCACAAGCCAGGAGCAACAAAAATACCAACACAGCTGGTGGTGTTAACTGACAAATATTAAAGTGCTCCCAGCTTGTGCAAGCAAACTTATGCCATGCTCACTTATGCGTTGACAGATTGCATTTATAGAATTACCATTACACAATAAAAGACTGGTATTGTTTTTATTTTAACGTCCCATTCTTTTGTTAAACTTTAAGCAAAGCATACTATTATTTTATAATATTTTTTAATCACAATTCACTTGCAAAGTTTGGTAAATGTAGCTTTACTAACTGTAGTAATAAATAAATAATATATATATATATATATATATATATCTTACAAAACAATAAAAGAAAAAGACTTTGTACAATCCTTTAATATTTCAACAAATGTAGTTCTCAAAAAGGATATAAATATTATCTATACAAACAAAGAATAAAATTAAACATATTATAATGAATTTGTAATATCAGCTGAAATGTTCTAATCCAAATTTAAATTAATATTTATAGTGCAACTTTTTTATACATGTATGTAATATAATATATTAATACAAAATGGTGGATACGGCTAAATAACACATTTCTTAACCTACATTTATACATTTTTTGTTAAACATGTATAAATGTTTACTATCATTTATACATGTACTATCAGCCACAGAAGTTGTTACACTCTTTTCTGAACATGCTGTAGAACATTTAAATAAAGAAAATTTATAAATAAATGTAAGGCTGTAAGATTCTTTCAGACATACTGTGTGGACAGGCAAGTCCCAGACTCATCAAGTGCTGCCAATGCACTGTTTTCTGGAGTGAAGACAAACTATGAAACTGTTGGTGTAGACGCAGGTGTGCCTTTTAACGACTGTCAAAAGTCTCTCGAGCAGCAGCGAAGACTGAAAAACATTATCACCTGGGCCCAGGAGGCAGGCAAGGATACAGGTAACAAGTGACAGTTTATACTTCGAGGAACTATTATAATAATCAATTAAATCTTGTACTTAGCATGTTTTAAACATGTAGTTATAATGAAAAACAGTTAACTTTTTTTTATAAAGATTTTATAATTAGGGCAAAGTAAGATAAAGTATCATCCCATGTGTGGTGGCAGGGTATATTTAAAGAGGTTCACATAGTGGGTACCAAAATTTTTCTGACTCCAGCCTGGCTATGTAAAGTTAAGTACGTATGTAAAGTTTCATGTTTAGGATAAGTTCTATGTTAAAATTATTCCAAAGAAATTTATAATTAAAGTTCTGCCAAATTGATGTAATACTAGAGAAAATACATACAGAGAGAGCTCAGAAGGTGAGACTACCAACAATGGTCATACAGAAAAATATGTTACAAATCATCCCTGAACTTATTATAATAATTTCATGACTCAACTATTAAGAGTAAAATAATTTATTTAATGGTCTTAATTTTTTTAAATTTAATTGGCTTTCAAATCCTAGATGTTTTTAGCTATATAATGTAATAATACAATTTACATTTATAGTTCAATATTCCAGTATTAGTGCATACTGATTTTATATAAATTATTATTACACACACATATAACAGGTGTTCCAAAAGTCCTCCCTCTATTAACAAATAAACAGAAATATATCAACTATCCATGGAGGGGCTGTTATGAGACTAAAAATTAAGTTTTTTGGTATATACGAGAACTTAACCTTAAATGGAGGACTGGAGGATAAGTTAAAATTGTTCAGTAATTATATAATAGAAAAAATTGATAAAATTAATTTAGTCACAGTGATGGCACTTTCTGAGCATGAATGTTTAACAATCCTAATAATGTGTGGATGGGGAGATGGACAAATGTTAGTTGAGGAAGGTCATATGAAACTTATTTTACATAATGACTGCAGCAGATACCTTAACGCGCAGAATAGAAGGGAGAGTCATAGGTATCACTCAGTATAGAGCCATAGTGAAGGTGTTACGTAAATTTTATTATAGTTAACAGTTATTGTACAGTAGTTTAACATGTTGACTATGGAAGACACTTTAACGCACAGAATAGAAGGGAGAGTCATAGGTATCACTCAGTATAGAGCCATAGTGAAGGTGTTACGTAAATTTTATTATAGTTAACAGTTATTGTACAGTAGTTTAACATGTTGACTATGGAAGACACTTTAACGCACAGAATAGAAGGGAGAGTCATAGGTATCACTCAGTATAGAGCCATAGTGAAGGTGTTACGTAAATTTTATTATAGTTAACAGTTATTGTACAGTAGTTTAACATGTTGACTATGGAAGACACTTTAACGCACAGAATAGAAGGGAGAGTCATAGGTATCACTCAGTATAGAGCCATAGTGAAGGTGTTACGTAAATTTTATTATAGCTAACAGTTATTGTACAGTAGTTTAACATGTTGACTATGGAAGACACTTTAACGCACAGAATAGAAGGGAGAGTCATAGGTATCACTCAGTATAGAGCCATAGTGAAGGTGTTACGTAAATTTTATTATAGCTAACAGTTATTGTACAGTAGTTTAACATGTTGACTATGGAAGACACTTTAACGCACAGAATATGATGGAGAGTCATAGGTATCACTCAGTATAGAGCCATAGTGAAGGTGTTACGTAAATTTTATTATAGTTAACAGTTATTGTACAGTAGTTTAACATGTTGACTATGGAAGACACTTTAACGCACAGAATAGAAGGGAGAGTCATAGGTATCACTCAGTATAGAGCCATAGTGAAGGTGTTACGTAAATTTTATTATAGTTAACAGTTATTGTACAGTAGTTTAACATGTTGACTATGGAAGACACTTTAACACACAGAATAGGAGGGAGAGCCATAGGTATCACTCAGTATAGAGCCATAGTGAAGGTGTTACGTAAATTTTATTATAGTTAACAGTTATTGTACAGTAGTTTAACATGTTGACTATGGAAGACACTTTAACGCACAGAATAGAAGGGAGAGTCATAGGTATCACTCAGTATAGAGCCATAGTGAAGGTGTTACGTAAATTTTATTATAGTTAACAGTTATTGTACAGTAGTTTAACATGTTGACTATGGAAGACACTTTAACGCACAGAATAGAAGGGAGAGTCATAGGTATCACTCAGTATAGAGCCATAGTGAAGGTGTTACGTAAATTTTATTATAGTTAACAGTTATTGTACAGTAGTTTAACATGTTGACTATGGAAGACACTTTAACGCACAGAATAGAAGGGAGAGTCATAGGTATCACTCAGTATAGAGCCATAGTGAAGGTGTTACGTAAATTTTATTATAGTTAACAGTTATTGTACAGTAGTTTAACATGTTGACTATGGAAGACACTTTAACACACAGAATAGGAGGGAGAGCCATAGGTATCACTCAGTATAGAGCCATAGTGAAGGTGTTACGTAAATTTTATTATAGTTAACAGTTATTGTACAGTAGTTTAACATGTTGACTATGGAAGACACTTTAACACACAGAATAGAAGGGAGAGTCATAGGTATCACTCAGTATAGAGCCATAGTGAAGGTGTTACGTAAATTTTATTATAGTTAACAGTTATTGTACAGTAGTTTAACATGTTGACTATGGAAGACACTTTAACACACAGAATATGATGGAGAGTCATAGGTATCACTCAGTATAGAGCCATAGTGAAGGTGTTACGTAAATTTTATTATAGTTAACAGTTATTGTACAGTAGTTTAACATGTTGACTATGGAAGACACTTTAACGCACAGAATAGAAGGGAGAGTCATAGGTATCACTCAGTATAGAGCCATAGTGAAGGTGTTACGTAAATTTTATTATAGTTAACAGTTATTGTACAGTAGTTTAACATGTTGACTATGGAAGACACTTTAACGCACAGAATAGAAGGGAGAGTCATAGGTATCACTCAGTATAGAGCCATAGTGAAGGTGTTACGTAAATTTTATTATAGTTAACAGTTATTGTACAGTAGTTTAACATGTTGACTATGGAAGACACTTTAACGCACAGAATATGATGGAGAGTCATAGGTATCACTCAGTATAGAGCCATAGTGAAGGTGTTACGTAAATTTTATTATAGTTAACAGTTATTGTACAGTAGTTTAACATGTTGACTATGGAAGACACTTTAACGCACAGAATAGAAGGGAGAGTCATAGGTATCACTCAGTATAGAGCCATAGTGAAGGTGTTACGTAAATTTTATTATAGTTAACAGTTATTGTACAGTAGTTTAACATGTTGACTATGGAAGACACTTTAACACACAGAATAGGAGGGAGAGCCATAGTTTAGAGCTGCAGTGAAGGTATTAATGATAATTTTCCTGATAGGAATATTTCTAAATCCACTGTTGAAAGAACCATTAAGAGATTTTTAGACTTTGGGAGAGTTGAGGATATGCACAGAACTGAAAAACAAAAGATGTTACAAATGAGGACACTTTATTAGAAGTCCTAGAAAGTTATATTGAAAATTTCCAATCAACACTTAAGAGCTACTAGGTGAAATTATGGGATGTCACATGAATCTGTCTGTAACATTTTGGTTAAAGCTTCATTCATGGGTCAAATTAACATTTGTTCAAGAACTAAACGGATATAATTTTGACCAATGTATTAAATTTTGTGAAATCATTATGATTATTATTGATAACAAACAAGTTATCTTAAATGATCTTATTTTTTCTGATAAGCTACAATTATGCTAAATAGTACCATTAATAGGCAAAACTGCCTGTATTGGAGTAACGTTAACCCACATTGGGAAGTTGAAAATCACACCCAGTGTCCACAAAAAGTAAATTTGTGAGTAGAAGTTGTACAATATCAAATAATGGGACCATTCTTTATCGATGGTAATTTGAATACGGAATTATATCACGGTATGTTGCAACATAAAATATTTCTAGCACTCATAGTTACTCTGGAGACTCGTTTTCAAAAGTTTTCTGTTAGCAGGAAAGAACACCACCTCACATGAAAATAACGTTGTGCAGTAATTGGTATTAACTTTCCCTTAAAAATGGATAGATTTATTTCTTTAGGAATATCTAATAAAGTAAGAGGGCTATCCAGAAAGTAACAAACATTTTTTAATGGTGCAGCAGTGGGCTACAGCCGCCATCTTGTTGTCAAAACACTGGTGTTCAGTACGCATTGAGCTGTAGCGCGGTCTGTATATCTTTTACTTTTCTCACTGTGATTAATTAAAATGTGCACTGCAATTGAAAATCCCGCCACTTGTGAAGTGACTTCAGTGATAAGGATATTGTTGACAAAAAGCCATAAACCAATTGAAATCTATCGCCAACTGTGTCAAGTTTATGGAAATGGAATAGGTAATGAGTGAAAGCAGAATAAGGCAGTGGTGTATTGACTTTCAAAATGGCCGCACCAATATTCATGACAATAGTCGTAGCGGTCGACCTAGCCTAGTGACTGAAGATTTGATGTTGAAAATAAACGACAAGGTTCGTGAAAATCGCCGTTTCACAATGACTGAACTCTCGGAACATTTCCCTCAAATTTCATGAAGTTTATTTCATAAAAATGTTGTAAGGACGCTTGGATACTACAAATTTTGTGCTAGGTGGGTTCCAAAAATACTTACATAAGATCACAAAAAACACAGACTTGCTGCATCGTTAACTTTCCTTGATGAATACGACAAACATGGTAACGAACTTCTCGATCGTATAATTACTGGTGATGAAACATGGGTGAAGCATGCCAAATGTGAAACAGAAATCAGTCTATGGAATGGGGGTAGACACACTCTCCAAAAAGACCAAGAAAATGTCTTCAAACTCTGTCAGCGAGAAAGATTAAGACAACTGTTTTTTGGAATGCTAAGGGTTTGATTCTGGTTGATTTTTTTGGTTGAGGAGCAACAATCAACGCAGAAATGTACTGTGAAACATTGCAGAAGCTACGGTGAGCAATACAAAACAAGTGTAGGGGAAAATTAAGCTCAAAAATTTTGTTTTTCCACGACAATGCATGTCCCCATACAGCCAATCGTACATGACAAGTCTTGTATGATTTTGATTGGGAAGTGTTTGATCATCGCATTATAGCCCAGATCTGGCTCTAAGCGACTACCGCCTTTTTCCAGTGATGAAGACCTGGCTCGCAAGACAGCGCTTCGTTAGTGACGCTGAACTTAATCAGTGGTTAAGATCTCAGGCGGCAGATTTCTACAAAGCTGGTATCGAAAAACTTGTGTCACGTTATGATAATGTCTCTATTTGAACAAGGAATTACATTTGAAAATAGCCTAAGAATGTAGCTTTTAAATGTATATAATAAAATGTTCCTACTTCAGTTGATTAATTTTTATTTTAAAATGTCTGTTACTTTTTGGATAGCCCTTGTATACCATAACAGCCATAAGATTTTAACCCGGATTAGTTACACACATTTACGTAACGCAATTTGTTGCACTCTGTCATTTTAACAAAAATGTAATAATTGGATGTTTAGAAAAATGACTTTGTGTTTAAATTATATTCATAACATGATTATTTATTTATTTAAATGTGAATGCGAATCAATGGTAACAGATTTTAAGGCCTATAAATAACCTGTTTACTCTGAGAACAAGTAACACTAAAAATATCACTGGAATGTCACAGTATTAACCATCTAATGATATTGGCATTGAATTATGAACTGATGAAAAAGGAAATCACATTTTTTAGTTCCAAAGTAACAAAAAAAGACCATTAATTGCATTCAATATAATCGGGTGGTGTTGTTTTAACTTACTTCCAATGTCACTCCAACTTAAACTGATTTGGAAAATTCTTCACCTCTACTGTACCCTTACAACAACAAAGTCATGATTGGAAAAGCCAGTCTGTCCAAATATCCTTGTATAATGAACTAAAATGTTGAGCATTGATCAAAAAGAAGATTAATGACTTTCACTAGAAAATGACTTAGAAATTGAATACTACTAGAAGCCCTCTAACTCCCCGCCATTATTTAAAAAAACACAGTGTCGAATTTTATTGTCGATTAGAGCAATGCCAGGTGACCCAAGGACAAATCTTCGAACATTTGGTATGAATAGAAATCAATGTAGTAAACTGTTATAGTGTTATTTAAGTAATTTTTAAAAATTATTTTAATCAGCACATAAATAATAAAAAACGTTTTGCTAATACAACTTTTTAATTTGGTATTCAAAAACTTTTTGTCATTGTTGTGCTTGTTATTCACAGTTAATACAAAAATAATACAATAGCTGATACAAACAATATTTTAGAACTTCAATAACCTGCTGTTTTGGTTAGTGTCAACCTTTTAAGGTCAGGTGTGTGGCATTTCATTGTACTAATAAAGATATTTAATTTGATATGTTATTACCCTATGTACTGGTCTACTGAATACATTTTAAAATCGTTTTTCATGTGCAGTAAAATGTAAGTTTTGTAGCTCTATTTGCAATGGTTAAAATTATATTAATTCATCCTGAGACTCAAATGACATCCTGTAGATATCAAAGCTGATAGACCCTTAGCAACATTTAGCAAATTTTATTGGTAGAGTTTAACTAGGAAGTAATGGCTGCATTCCTGAAATAAGGTATTCAAAAGAAAAATCTGTTTCAAAATAAATTGAACCAAGGAAGAAACTAAATATTCTAAATTAAAAAATGTTACAAAAATTAATGATTCAGTATCTTCCAAGAATTCAGAAAATTAATAATGAAACACAAACTGGCTGCATATTAAAACGTCACAGAATTTTAAGTTTACTCAATAACATTTACACTCAAAGTTATGAATGAAAATCTCTGGTTTTAAAAGATTTGTTGGCCAAAAACTCAAATTTATTTATTACCCATTGAAGATTTTTAAAGCAAAAAGAGTTACAACCTTATAAAAATATTCTAGTTTTTTTACATGATACTTAATTCATCTGAATTCAATATATAGGTAGATATAGTTTTGGATATAATGATTTCACAAAAGACTACATTTTAAAGGAAGTTTTGGTTTCAGGTTTTGTAACTACAACAAGAGTTACCCATGCTACTCCCAGTGCTCTATATGCACATTGTCCAAACAGGAGATGGGAATGTGAGGATAAAATGCCTTCTTCTGCTGCTCAGTGTAAGGATATCGCTCGTCAGTTGGTTGAAGATGAACCTGGAAAGAGCATAAACGTATGACATTAATCAGTTTGTCTCTCTTAAACTATGTGCTTTGCAACAAATTTGTTACTAGTCTGTGCTTCTTTATATACTTTACCCTTAGATGATAATGCTACTAATAAATACTTTTCCTGTGTTCTGTTTACCAGATGAATTGAATACTGTTACATGCTTATTATGTACAAAATGAAAATAGCACTTCCATTATTTCTAAAAAAATTAAAACCTTCTAAAAAGTAACTTTTACTAAAACTCTCTATGTTATATAAATTTTGTCAGAAAATAAAAAACCATAATCAGTAATTATTAATTTAAAAATTAAAGAAATTAATATTCCGAAAACATTTTTATTTATAATTTACACGTGTTGCAATCGTAAAAAAATAATTTCAATAACCAAATTTTGAAATGTTTAAAAAACTTGTTATTGAGCTGTAGATCAAGTGTAAGTGTGGTAGGGGCACTTTTAATTGCATTTTTCAAATAAAAAATTGTTAAAAATTGAAGAATACATTATGTATTCTTCAATTTTTTCATTATGTAAGCTTCTCAAGGAAAAGCTTTACACTAAAATTTCAAAGCTGACGATCACATTGTAAAATGGTGACCGAATTACAAATTTTTAACTACATAATTGTAATAACCATTAAAAATAAGGTAAAGTTCCCATTTTAAAGTTTGCTGTAAAATTAGTACTTTCTGAGACCCCAAAGAAATTACCACCCTGTATAATAAATACATAACTACCAAATACAAAAAAAAGGGATTAATTAGTTACTCATTTGACACATTGTATCTAATTATGTATATTTAATACAAAATTGAAAGATATTACTTACATTATTAACTCCACATTATACTAATATAAATATCTCATTCACATAAACTTATAAAGGAGCCATTGGTAATCATTTAAAGGTTAATGATTGTGGGTGTAACCACATAAGGGAGACACTCAAAAAAGGGTCTATACAGATATTTTATTTACTGTTCCAGGTGATAATGGGGGGAGGAAGACAATGTATGATGACCAACATCAATGTCTCCGAGAGTGACCCAAGGGACACCTGGTCTTGCAGTAGGAAGGACGGAAGGGATCTGATTAAGCACTGGATTGATGAGAAAAAGAGGGAGGGATTGAGACATGCATATCTGAGTACAACAGATGATCTCAATAAACTGGACATTGACAATGTGGACTATGTGATGGGTATGTATTGTTGTAATGCATTTAAAGGTTGTAAAACCATTTAATTATAAAATTTGCCTAGCTTGAGTCTTTTATACCGTCTATATTGATTAAGAAGACTATATCAAATAACTCAAACCTGTCTAAAAGAAGAAGTCTACTTCATTCCTCTTTAACCTTATAACAAAATTGTTTACTATATTACAATATTATTTACAAATGTAATCCTTAGTCATATAATTAAGGAAATGAAAAATATCTACCAAAATAAAATGAGTTCTGAATTAAAGCAACTTATTTAATGCTTATTTTGTATAGGTACATACATATTAAATATATGTAATTGTTATTTTATTATTTTGATTAGTAAAATTTATAACTGTTACAATTTTAACCTGGAACCTGTTACAATATAAATCTACTAGAGTAATTTGCTACTAATTGGTACTACAAGTATGTAATTTGCAAGGCTTGATTATGAGTCTTTCTAACAAGATAAACTTTTCAATGCTGTTAGTTGTTTCTGTTTGAAATCCCTTGACGTGTGTGCCACCTAGCAGCTAATCCTAGAAACACACATTATTAGTGACAGGCGAGCAGCACCAAGCGGAGTGTCATAGAACTAGTGCAGCATGCGCTGTTTAGAACTGTTAAACAGTGACCAATGTTAACACACCTATGCGCACGCTTGCCATAGCTGCTTGCTGCAAACTTTAATTATTTCATCTTTGAAATTACACATTAATTAAATTAAAATTACTGTGTATCATAATTAATTAGAAATACTGTACAAGGGTTTAATAAAAGTTAACATCCAGCTGCACATCTGGGGCTCCATGTTTAACATGAAGTTAAAGTTTAAAAGTAAGTTATAAATATTAAATCGTCTTAAATATACCCATAAGTTAAATATAATCCATTTCAGACACTTAGATTTTTCCATCTCGATGTTAATGAATTTATAAAATATATCATATTCAATATAAAGTTTCCATAAGAAACATAAATATAATTAGCAACAATAAATTATGACATTACAATGCAAGATTCTATTGCCATTAGTCACAATGTCCACAGATTAGCAGTTACTCATACAACATAGAGAGCAGTAAATTGAAAAATCCATCCAAAATAAGTTTCATACATAGGGTGTTTTGCGAGAGGTTTGTACAACTTCAGTATGTGATAGTAGACAAAAAAACAAGGAAAAAGGTCCTATTTTGCTTTGTTTAGTGTCTGCTGTCCATATGTTTTTTTATTTTAAAAATAGTATCTCAGAATCCGTTGGAACAAATAACATGAAACCTGGCAGTTATGTAATTAAAGGAAAAATTTAAAATACCTATTATCATTTTCCAGATAAAAATGGCAACATTTAAAATTGTTCAATCTGTTAGAAATACATCTAGGTGTTATCATAACTTAATTTACACCCTTTAAGAGTATACATTTGCTACAATTGGGCTATTCAGACTTTTTATACAACTAATATATCATTAACATGAAGATAATTTTTAGTAACTTTTTAACTTTAAGAATAACTTTTATAAGTTTTATCCTTTAATTTTGTAACTCTTGACAAAAAAAAAAGTGGTATGAAGCACTACATACATCTATGAAAACTAATACGTATTATGAATTTTATGAAGTAAGCCTGTAAAACTCCTTAAAACTGGCATGCATTTAAGAATTTCTGAAGGACGCTCTCAGGGTTACAGAAGCTCTACCTTCCATTAGAGTAGATAGTTTTAAAATGTTGAAAATATAAGTAGGTCCCATTGATCTTGACACATTTCAGTTTTGTATGTTATCAATTACAAAAATTAGTACAGAGGGGTGGACTATTTGATCACTCTGTTTAACATTTTTGTTAACAAACAGTGTAAAGGCATTTTCACTAAATGAATCAGGTTTATATAGGAATATTCGCTAATGGGCACTTGAAACTGGACCATGAAAGAGATCGTACACCAAGAGGCATGCCTTCACTATCTCAGATGACTGAAACTGCTCTCAAGGTCTTGCTCAAAAATAGAAAAGGATTTTTACTTGTGGTAAGTAGTTGTTATTATAAATGTGCTGTACAATAGTATTTAAACTTTTCTAGTTTTACTTTTAGAATAAGGCTTGTCTCTCTTTTAAGCGACAATTGTAGTAGTTTTTAGTCAGAATTGTTATTTAACACGTTCGCTACCACCATGTGAAGAAAAGTCGTATACCCATAGACCAGCCGGCTCAAATATGAGCCGCACGGTTTCTATCCGTGCACCGGCGTCCCAAATATGCGCCGCTCGGGGCACCTCAAATAGACTGACGTCCCATATTTGCGCCGCTGTTTGCATGACACTATTATTGCCTTGAAAATTCACTGGTCTATTTTAGAGGCTTGATACTTTTGTAATGGTCTATGGGGATGTCTGGCTCACATGTGGGACGCTTGGTCTCTGGATATCTTAAAAATTACGTCCCGCACAGTTGATAAACTTGTTCATTGCAGCCTACACTGTTCTTGTTGTAAACCTCACACCACGGGCTTCTTTCTTCTGAACTAGGGTTAAGGTTAAGTTTTGTTAAATTTTTTTCCACCTGCTAGACGTCTCCCTGTCAAACGGTGTCTACATTTTCTCAAGGCTTGCCACCAAAACAACCTACCTGAAGTTCAGGGACATCGTAATAAGAAATTACATTCAGATAGAGCCCATGCCAAGGAATCCTCGCTCCAGCCACTCTTCCCGTCTGCCCATACTCCCGTGAAGCTGTAAAAGCGTCTGAGATGCCATGTTTACAGAGAGAGAAACCAGAAGAGGAAGCAAACATTTTATACCTGCTCCGTCTACAGAGACTCAAATAACAAACCGTTTGGCCTATGCATGCCAACTTGTTATAACCAGTGGCACAATAATTAGACTATGAATGTGTGAGCACTTAAATATAATGTAACGCGGTACATTTTGAATATTTGTGTAAATTTAATAACTTATATAAATGTTCACTTATTTTGTAAGATAGTTATAAGATATGGGTTAACAGTCGTGTATTATGTCTTGTAGAGTAAAAAGAATACCATTTGTATTTTGGTACCATGAAATAAAATAAACTTTATTTCTACTTTATTTTCTTATATTCTACTTTTTTAATTTCTAAAATTAAAATTCTTGTAGGCCTATAGCCGAATAAGATATGTATAATAATACATTAAATGAACCTATATTTATATGATTCTGTTGTTTGAGCTGTTGTACCATGAAATAAAATACTCTCATAATAAGATATGCATGTTTGATTGAAACTTACCCTAAAACCTACAGTAACTGAGCAAATAAATGGCTCATATATGGGACGCTTGGTCTATGTTAAGATTTTGATGCTATAGACCGAGCGTCCCACATATGCGCCGCCGTAAAAATTACGCAAATCAGCAATATATCAAATAAGAACAGTAGATACGTACATTTTAGGTTATTTTGTTGAATTATAGCTCAATCCAACAATATTTTATCCTTGGTCTGTGGTTAGTCTCACACCAATTATTCTCGGTCTGTGTAGAACAACCACATTTTGTAACGTTGGTCTGTTACAGTGACCCGGGCGGCGCAAATATGCGCCGCCTGGTAGCGAACGTGTTAATGCAAAATGCTTTTTCAGCAGCATTAGAATGGAATGATGGATTTCAATACAATGATAATTTAATGCTTTAGAACTTCTGCAAGGGCAGTGTAGCTGACCTCTTGCAAAGGTATGACTTGAAAATGGAGTCTGAAAAGTGTGAGCAGACACAGTTTTGAACAGTAGAAAAGATTATACTAATTTACAAACAATACTGTTTGGTCTAATTTTGAAATACATTACAACAAAACTATATGATTTCTAAGGAAATAGTCCGGCAAAACAAATGAAAGGAACTCTTAAGCAGACTATCTTTCTTGTAAAAATGTACAAATTAATCAATGAGAGAACATCCTGAACGATTCCTTGCAATGTGTAAGATATTTGTTGTGCACATATGTAAACTTTAAATCAGACTTCTACTTCTAATGTACAGTAAAATGTCATCAAATAGATGCTTGATGGCATTGGTTACAAACTTCTGGAATGATTTGTCTGAGAAAGCTAAAACGATTCTCTAGTAGATGAAGATAAAAGCCAAATCAAACTACTCTTGCATCTTCAACATGAAAACAAAGTCACAATATCACATCATGAGCCCATACTACATGGTAAATATTCACCTAAACTAAAGATTACTCCATTTTACAGCAACCAAAAATGGTAATATGTCAATTCAATAAAATTAGGTTTCAAAATTATGAAAGATTATAGAATTGATTAGTACTCTACATGAACAAGAGAATGAGAAAGACTTCTAAAAACAATTCATAATTTATGGTACAATTACCTTCTTAAAATAGATCCCTTATCTATTAAAAGACTTTTGTACAGAATCAAGGAAATAACTACTGCCATCTGAATGAATTAAATTATCCATTTGAACATAGAATTGTAAACAATATATTTACAGTTTTGATGTATTCTTTTGGTTTTTTTTTCGTGATGACTACAATTTAAACTATTTTTGGAATTTCTTCATTATTCTCAAGAATAGATAATTACCAGTGACATATTTTCATGTTGTATATTATATTAAAGAAGACATGATACCCAGGTGCATTGCACATGCTGTGCAAACTATGCCCTACAAGAAAACTTTCTGCTTCTAGGTTACACTGCAAGCTTTAAACTTAAAGACAGCCAAAGTAGTCCTAGACTTGTCTGTAATATGTATCATGGGTTGTGTATTAGATGAATGTTATCACAGACTCACCAGCAAACCAAATACACATGCCAGAAATGTCTGCTTTGGGACTGTAGTGTAATCTTTCGTTGACTTCCTGAGAATCAGAATAGTCCTAGACATATCCTATTGATGTCATGTTACAGATTAAGTAAAAGTACTGAGGTTATGCCACATATGCTCTTGATAAAACTGTTTGCTTCAAGGTTCCTGTACCAAAGCACAAGATTTTCACATGTATTATGTTGTGTACTAGGTGGAAGGAGGCATGATAGACCAGTCACATCACAGAGGTTATGCCAGGGATGCTTTAGACGAAACAATCTGCTTTGAGGCCGCAGTGCAAGCTTCGATCGATTTGCTGAAAGCCAGAGGTGTTCTAGACACATCACTTATTATAGTCACCAGTGACCATGGCCATTCTCTAGCTATAAATGGCAACCCTCCACGGGGGAACAATATACTAGGTATTGTACACCTTAAATTCCTACATCAGACAATTTTACTTTTACATTAAGAAACAAAAAATATGTAATTAATTCACACTGAATCATCTGTGATACCAGGACTGTATTTAATATTATAAAGAAGAATTTTACATTCCCTTATATTATATTAATTTTCACTTCACTTCAGTATTTTTCTGTTTGTTTTACAACTTTTATAAGTTGAATTAAAGTTAATTCAGATATGTAACAATATCTACGAATTGTTCATTTAGGAATTTCAGAAACATCAAGGGATGATGGTGTGCCATTCACTACACTTTTGTATGCAACGGGTGACAGGAATAACTATCAGTTTGAATCAAGAGATGGAAAAGTGGTGAGAAAAGATCCCAGTCAAGAGGATACAACAAGATTTGGATACCACCAACAATCCGTGGTGGTGACCGATGAAGCCCTCCACGATGGGGGAGATGTGCCTGTGTATGCTATGGGTATGTATACAACATTAGACACAGTGGAAAGAGTAAAGCAATTCTTACAATCTTTACACACTTTAATTTGAGAAAATATTTTAAAAGACAATTTTTACTCAATTGCATTTAAACTGTTTTATGGCACTATTGTTCTTGATGCCTTATCTATAGCACTCAGCAACTTAGAACAGAGAAATTAACTGTCAGCCATCAATATTTTCTTGTTAAGAAACTGACGTAATTAAGTAGCTGACCACTTGTTTTGTCTAACTCAGAAAAAGTTATAGGTTTCTTTGACAAAACTTAAAACTATTTATATGTACGGTTCTTTTTTAAGTGTAGCTACTATCTACAGTACTGTACTCTAGAATTACAATCTCAGGACAAATGTTTATACACTTATAACTTTGATTGTTTTATAACATAATTACTGTACTTGTACAATTCTTATTTTATAAAAATTACTTGTGTGAATTACTGTATCCCCTATTTCTGAGTGTTTGTTTTGAAAAGAAGCACTATAGAGTTCAAGTTAATAATATTCTAAAATTCTTAATGATCAATTACGTTATGTAATCAAGATTCAGACCAACAAGAATATTCAATTTTGCATATGTACCAACTCCGAACATATGAATAAACAATTTCTTCAAAGTCAAAAACAAACTTTTAACATTTACTCAAGAGGGAAGTAGTGACAATATCTTGAAAAATTTTGATTCAATATGTCATATGACTGGTGTGCCTCAATTATTTACAAAGACCAGCAGTCTAGCATTGATTTCTTTCTACAGTTTGTCTACGCATGGTAATGTTAAACTAAGATCAGTATTTTTTAACTCAATTTTAATAATTAGTGTTTTATTTTTATTAAGCGCAAGTTTTAGAGACAACACGTTTGTTGTGATTACGGACTTATTGGTGCCACAATGATCTGGTATGATTTGTTTATTTTAATTGTAGTTATGTGTCAGGTATCCAATTTAGAAAGAGATCAGATTGCAGATCTTGAAATGTAGAGTTTCTTGTATCACTGAGCATTGGTAAATCCACAAAAACATTGTTTCCTTCGTTAAAATTTCATTGTATTAATTTAAATAACAGGAATAATTTAATTCTGTTGGACCATTAGTTTGTATTTTACTTCAAATTAAAATAAAATTGGTAGTTTATGTAGTGAATAAGGATAGTACTAATGAAAAGCAATTAAATTCCAAATATAAAATAAATCAAAGAAATAAAGTTCCTTGCATTTGATAAGGTTATGAGTGAATACTGTGTATCTATAAATCAGTTTTCATTACAAGGACAAATTATAAGGAGATCAAAATTGGAAAAAAGTTTTTGTTTTCACAACAGATTCTCAATTTCCCAATTCATTACCATACCTAGTTAATAGAGGAAATGTAGTTTTTTCAAATTCAACCACTAGTTTTATTAAAGAATAGGGAGGAGTCAACTTATTGGTATTACTGAATAGAGATAAGTACAATTCATACATCTTGCTTTCAAATTATATTTAATCCTCAGAGAGATGGTCTTTCCTCACACAAAATTCTCTGTGCACATTGTTCTTACCTTTTAATCATTTCAATTACACAGGCCAATATAATAGATGTATATTATGGTTCCTACTTTACATCAGTTTTGGGATTCAAAGAATTAAACAAAACTAGATTGAATATAAGAATATATTTTGTTGGATGAAACTCTGTAAACATAACATTGTATTGTTTTAAGTTAATATGACACACTTTCTAAACTTAAAATAAAGAGATTCTGATTCATGAAACATGACCCTTATGATTTTCCAGGACCCCAGGCTCACCTGTTTCACAGGGTACATGAACAGACTTACGTGGCTCATGTCATCGCATATGCTGCCAAGATTGGTCACTTCGCATCTAGTACTGCCTCATACACCACTTTTGGTCCTTTAACTATTTTATTAAGCTGTATTTTGTTACTATACAAATAAAAAATATGAACAACTTTGTGTATATCATTTCAGAATCCACGTAAAAATTGATATAAACATTTAAAAGCCATTCCTAATGTAATTATTTAAGTCAGTTAATATGCTTTAGCCATCGTGTACAGAATTGTTTTCTTTTTTAATTGAAATTTTTACTCTCATAAAATTTGATCTGAATGTAATAAATAACTTTATTTGTTCAAACAATAACATATTTTCAACATTTCAGGAGTTACACCTGGTGAATTTGCTGCATTTTTTTCAAAGTTGGTAATATTTTTATGATTTATACATGAGAAAATTTGCTTACATGCGATCTACTGCACTGTAAATTTTATGTCAGATTGTCTTGTTGATATTTTATAGACAGAGTTTTATATGCAGGTTAATTAAATTGTATATGAGTATGAAATTGTATTAGTTATTTGTATTAAGATGAATAAGTTTATTTTCATTGAAGAAAAATCAGATATAATGAGAAACCGTAAGAAAATTACTCATGTATTAACTCTTGTTTCCAGAAAGTGTGTGCAAGCTCTCACGTATTAAAATATGACTTACATATAGTTTTAAATAAAGACTAGAACTCCTTCAATAATTCTTTTACAAAATTTGATTTAATTTTGATTTAAAGTTGATGTTGGAGTGTTTTATATTGGATCCGACAGACTGCGCTACGACACATAATACAAAGCGAAACTGATACTTAACAGCTGTTAATACTTTCAGCTGAAGTTCATCAAAGAGGCAGAAACATTTGTTTACATTTAAAATTTAGAAAATTTTTATTGTAAAGTGATTGATCAGTAGTGTAATGCAGATTGCATAGAAGACGTCATTGCCTAATTTTAAATTCAGATTGCACCAATGATCAATAAACTATCTAATGCAATTTTACTTACTTAATTACCCCTATTTTTGGGCTAAATTGACCGGACTATCATTATTATTTTAATCATGAAGTAAAACTATTGTAATACATTTTTTTAGTTGTTAAGGGTTGAAGATTGTCTAGGAATCTTATAATAAAATATTTTCTCATAAAATTACAGTTATTTTAATTACTTTATGAAAATACAAAACTAAAACTACTAAATTTCAACATAAGTTTCAAATTGAAAATTCGGAGTATGAAGGCTTAAAAGAGGGGAAATCTCATGAAGTTCATTTTCAGAAATTTTGTTTTCAGCTATCCAAGGAAATGCCTGAAACAATATTGCAATAATAAAATAATACACATATACTATTTTATACATAAAAAATAATCTAATAAAATTTATAATGTGTGTTATTTAATAATGAAAATTGATAGTTTTTTTAACACAAGCATTGGTTTTCAGCATATTAAAAAAAAACTTATACAAATCACCATTTTGTACTGGATTAAGATAGATCTTTGGTTTTAAGGTATTGTTCTTCAAACTGAGGTGTAACTTTTTTTGTACTTAAAATTTAGTTTAGGTGTAAACTTATTTTTTGATCTAACCATTATAATTTTTTAGTTTATACTTTAAAGAACGCTTAGGAATAGAGATTTATTATTATTTCATCTTAAACTTTTACAAAAATCTTTTGTATGCATGATTATAAAGGATGATCTCATTCTGAATAAAATGAAATGCAAAATGATAGGAAAAGTATGTCAATTCTATGAGGAATGTCTGGAAAGTATCCAGTATTTCAACATTACTTAAAACCTAGCTTAATGATCACAACCAAACTTTGTCTCATTCAATGTACTCTCAATTGGACACAATGCAATTGTTCGAACAAACTTCAAAACAAGTTGGACGGTCATTAGCTCTGCCGTCACATTCAGTTTAACCTCTTCAACTGTTTGAAATCTGGTTCCTTTGAGCGGGAATTTCAATTTCAGGAACAGCCATAAATCACATGGTGCCATTATTAGAACAGTACAGAGGATATGACACTTGGATGGTGTGTATCTTGGCCAAAACTGTTGAAATAAATGAGTCAGTGCATTATTGTGTTGTAGCATCCAACCTCCACTGACCCACATTTCAAGACATCTCTGAGATGTCTAAAAATTTTGATTTAGTAATCCTTGGTGCTACTGTGGCCTTCTGAAGCATATTAGTGGTGCACTATGAATTTGTAGCAAAAAAAACCTGTCACCATGATCTTGATTTTCCTCCAAACTAGCCAAGCATTTTTTTTTAACATTGGATTCCAGGTCTGATCCAGGCTCATGATTAGGCTTTTATTTTGAGATCGTAGTCATTAATCCATATCTCATCATTGGTGATACCCTTTTTAAAAATTCAGTCATGATTTTGTACAACTAATGTGCGGCTTCAAAACCCTACTCTTTTTGATCTTTGGTGAGCAATTTTTGAACTAATTTTATAACCACTCATTTCAAACCCAAACCCTGGACAGAATTTCAGCAGCAATGGTTTTTGGTATGTCCAAATCCTCCTCCATCTAACACACAGATAAGCGATTGTCTGCTATGATTACTATCAGCACATTAAATGTTTTCAGGGGTTCAACCTATGCAAGATGGCCGACAAGTAACATTTAGTGAAAGTGACCTCTTATTTAAGTGCAGTATTAGTAGTGATTAATCCAACAAAAAATCACCACGGTGCTCACAACACTACAACTAACAACTGTAAGTTTGTTCCATTAAGAAAAACAACATTTTACTCACCAGAAAAAAACACAATTTCCAATACAAGCCAGGGAAGTTTCTTTCCAACAGATTTAAGCATAATTCTAATAAAAAGCAACTACACTCAAGAAAAAGTACTATTCAAACTATTATAAAACTCAGACAAAGCTGTTTTAAGCAGAATTAATTAAGAAAAATTTTTCAATACAAATAATTACTCAGATATAAAAAATATGACACATTGGCAGTGACGTAGTGCCAGCAACATACTCATCAACTCCAACTCATCACTTCCTCCAACAACACAAACAACAAGTATGGATGCCGACAGACTGCTGGACAAAGTGTGTCACTGCTGAGCGTGAGTGACCTGACATCTGCTGACACAACAGCCCTGACCTTGTCGTACATACTGTACACACAGCTGACTGTACAATCTCATTGACAACAGAAGTAGCCTCTTTTACAACTTAAGGATTATTTCTCATAACACACTACAGCATGACCACTTTTAGACTGCCAAAATTAGTCATAGTCAGACAAAGTTATTAAAACTGTATTCCAGTATCTATTTTAACAATCAATAATCAAAAAATTGACAGATAATCAGACAAGTCTTTAAAACTGTTTTCCTACTACACCATTTTTCAATTAAGAATCCAGTATTTTTATTTAAAAAATGACTAAATATCCTTGTGGAATGTGCACAGTAGGAGTCAAGCACAAAGGAATTTTGTGCACTGGTGTTTGTAACCAGTGGTACCATTCAAAATGCTTGGATTGGCCAGAAAAAAAGTTCTCAAAGCTTTCTAAATTTGAAATAGAGAACTGGAAATGCAATAAATGTAAACTGATAATTTCAACTACAAATCTTACTTTGGATACAGTTAATGACCAACTGAACAGCTCTGCTATAGGAGTAATACAAGAGAAATTACTTAACGTTCACAACTTAGAAGAAACGGATTTGGAAACTTCTCTTTCGTTAGCTGCTGAAGTTGGTAATGCCCTACTAACGGAAAACCAAAAATTAAAGCAGGACTTACTTGATATGACACTTAAAAACACAAAACTAACACAGGACTTTGAAGAATTAAAAACCTACTCTGAAATAAACTACCAATCACAGATTGAAGAACTAGAAAATGACAGGGAAAAAATTACTAAACAAATACAACAAACTAGTAGAAAATTTAACTTGTATTGAAAACCAATTAGAAAAAGAAAAAGAAATCCGGATGGACCTCACTAAATTATTTGAAGAACAAGATAAAGAAAAGGAAGAGACCATCTGCAAACTTCTAAATGAAGTCAAATCCCTCATTCAGTTCAAAACAAATCGGACTAGCCAGGATCGGAAACCTAAAACTCTCAAAGATATGGAAACCCAAACTAGTAACACTGAGACACCCGATATAAGTCCTAAAAGCCTAATCTTTGTAGAACTAGTTCACATAAAGAGACGGCAAGACCAAGCTGAGGAATTTATGAAGACTATACAAGCACAACTGCAATATACCACTTCGTATCCTAACTGTCCTAGTAACTCAATATCACAAAACTGCTCAGCCAATGATGACAAAGTTAGTGATGGACAAATCAATTGTAAAATATACGACCACTCAGATTTTCAGAGCCCGACAGCAGATAGAGACTCAAACACTATCCCAGGAATCAGCCAAACCTGTAGACAAAAACTGAATACTTCTGTAACAAATACTGTGACTAAAATTATCAGACCATCAACCCCAGGAACCAGCCAAACCTGTAGAAAAAAACTGAATACCTCTATGACAAAAAACGTGACTAAAGATATCAAAACTGCAACCCCAGGAACCAGCCAAACCTGTAGACAAAAACTGAATACTTCTATGACAAAAAGCATGACAGAAAACAACAAAACATCAACCCCAGGAACCAGCCAAACCTGTAGACAAAAACTGAAGAAAACTAACACAACATCATCAGTTAGGAACAAAACCAACTATTTTAGCATCTCTTTACAGGCTGCTAAATATGCTGCGGGTAACAATACCTCTCTAACCAAGTCCAACCTAACACCCCTAACATTACAAAAGAAACCACCAATGACCGCAATAATTCGTCCAGACAACGAAAGTTTTGAGGAATTCTTCATGAAAAACATAGATTTTTTTAAAAGAATCAATCAAAATTTCCTGAACAAGCCAATCACACTGCACCGTACCCATGACATGGCCTCTGCTACTTCACAAGCAACATCAGTGACTCCCCCTACTGAACTAAACCAACACCACATAACAGCTGAGACAGAAATACATCGGTCCAACCCTTTTTTAGACCATGTAAGCTCAATAAATCACCATACATAACAAAACTCAAAGCAAAATCAGGACAACTACTTTTCTTCCACCAAAATATGGATAGAATGGCAAGCAAAATTGAGCGGCTAGAACACCTGCTGCACAATACAAATCCAGATTTTATAATACTGACAGAACATGGTCTAAAAAAGGGCACAATAGATCAAGCCATAATAGCTGACTACAAACTAATCAGTGCTTATGGCAGAAGTGAACACATTAAAGGAGGAGTCGCCATATATAAACATAACCAAGTTTCCTATAAAACCGAAAGCGTAAGGTTAGAACAATACAGTATTGAGATGACTTGTGAAGTATCAGCTATTAAAATAAGAATGACCAAGAAAAAATGCTTATACTTACTTGGAGTGTACCGACCACCAGGATAAAATTTTGACAATGTACTTAAAGTCCTGTCTGAAGCTCTGGACAAACTACCGCTGAGTGCTAAAAAACTTGTTATGGGGGATGTAAACATTGATAATCTTGATGAGACATCAAGAGAACGCAGTGCATTCAACGAACTGCTAAGGGGGATATAACATCCAGAGATTAGACCTCCCACCTACCAGAATCACCGAAATCTCTATATCCTCAATAGACATAGTATGCTCAGATCTGGATCAAGACATGATAAGTGTAGAAGTGACTATCACTGGGCTATCAGACCACACTGGACAATACTGTACAACAGACATGCCAAAAGAGACCATAGGAAACATATATAATTCACAAAGAAATCTTACACATAATAATCTCCTTAACTTAAAGAACCGACTGTCTATGGAAACTTGGGACTCCGTCATTAATTCAAATGAGGTAGACGAAGCATATTTCCACTTTGGCGCATCTTTCCAGTTTGCACTTGACTGGACTTGCCCTAAGGTGAGATCTCGCGCTAAGCAAAAAAAGGGAAAAATGATTACTTATACCAGAGAAATGTCTATCCTTAAAGAAGAATTCCTGAAAGCACAAGATAAGTTTTTCCTAACTGGAAATCCAGATGACAAACGGGCTGCCACCGAACTTAAGAAAACATATGACCAAAAACTTAAACAGTCAAGACAGGCGGCAAATGCTACATACATACAACAAGCAGATAATAAATCCAAAGCTATCTGGAACACTGTAAACAACGAGAGGCAAAGGAAGATGGGCCCACTAAAATAGAAATATATCATGATGGAGAACTGTTGACAGATACCGAAAGAATAGCTAATTGTTTTAACGAGTATTTTGCAAACATAGCTGAAGAAACGCTTAAAATAAATTACATAAACAATGATTCAGTCCCAGCCACTCAACATGTCGAAGCAGTTCTAAGAGAAACTCTAACAACTTTGGAACCAACCACAGCTGATGAAATGTACAAAATTGTAAGGTCTCTAAGGAGTTCATCTTCTTCTGGAGTATATGAAATATCAACAAAGATCCTTAAATGTTGTGCTGATGAACTAATAACACCCCTTGTAAAAATCACAAATTTGTCCATTCAAAAAGGCATCTTCCCATCAAAATTAAAAATTGCTAAAATCTATCCGAAATTTAAACAAGGTGACCCTCAAAACATTGCCAATTACAGACCTATCTCTCTTCTCCCATCAATCTCAAAACTTATTGAAAAAGTAACTCTTATTAGACTCCTAAAGTATCTAAGAGAGAACCAAATACTAACTGACAAGCAGCATGGATTCATCACTGGAAAATCTACCACAACTGCAATTATTGACCTAGCTGAATATATAATTGACAATATGGAGATCAGCAACACTATCACCAGCTTATACCTTGATCTCAGTAAAGCCTTTGATTGCCTTGGACATGAACTCATATTGACTAAACTTCAAAATGTTGGTATTAGACAAACAGCACTCATTTGGTTTTGAAAGCTATCTCAAAGGACGAAAGCAAATAGTGGAACTAAAGGAAACAACCAAGGGACTCACACAATCACTACAATCTCACCCCCTACCAGTGAGAAAAGGAGTTCTACAAGGCTTGGTCCTTGGACCAGTTTTGTTTATTTTATTTATAAATGACTTTCCAGAACACTTGAGAGAGTATTGTCAAATGATTATGTACGCAGACGACACAGTTCTGCTTGCAGCAAATAGAAATACTGAACAACTGGAAATTAACACATACATAGCTTTCAACATGGCTCAAGAATATACAATGAAAAATGACCTTGTTCTTAACGAGAAAAAAACAAAACAAATGACTCTAGGCAGTAAAAAGGCCCTTGTAACTGAACTACCAAATATCCAAGCAGCTGATGAAGTTAAACATCTTGGCATAATACTTGACGAGAACATGCGCTGGAAAAAACCATATAGACAGCCTCTGCCTAAAGCTTAACTCAGCATTGTTTGCATTAAAGAGAACCAAGACAACTAGTACTCATGAAGCCACGAGAACAGCATATCATGCGTTATTCGAAAGCCACCTGCGTTATGGAATGGCAGTCTGAGGTGCTTCTTCAGCTGGCAATCTCCACAGAGTTCTGGTGATGCAGAAAAAAAGCAATAAGGTTAATGGCTGGAATAGGACCTAGAGAGAGCTGCAGAAACATCTTCAAAAACTGGAAAATATTGACAGTAACATCCATTTACATCATAGAAACCATACTTTACTGCATGACTAAGAATCCTCCAAAACAAAGAGATCTCCACGGCCACTACACTAGACAAGCAGGGGATTACACTCTACCAGTCCATAGAACAGCATTGTACGAGAAAAAACCATCATATGCTGGAATGAAACTGTTCAACAAGCTACCAGATCATCTGAAAGACAACCCAAGAGCTATAAAGAGAACCTTATGGTGTTGGCTGCAAGACCACGCATACTACACGCTCGATGAGTTCTTCTCATGGAATGATGAATTTTAAATAGACCTATCATTTAATAATACAATTCACTTTTAAAAACTGTTTGACTCTGTAACATGTCTTGATGATGTTGTTAATAAAGCATATTGTCTATTGTCTATTGTCTTGTCTATTGTTCATGGTGTTGATGAAGGCCGATCAGAAAGGTGGATCACTTTCAACCGAATCACAGCTATTTAAGAAATAGTTGAAACACAAATTCACGGAAGTCGGGGATATGGCTTCCCCCTAAAAGGCTAGCTGGATCATTTGAGATGTGTCCGTACATGTTTTCCTTGAGTTTAAAACAAAACCTAATGCACAATTACTGATCTTTATGTTTCGTCTATCTATGGGAAAAAAGGTCTGATTAAGACTTGACACATGCATTGAACACCAACTGACAGCCAACTTATTACAGGAATGAATGAGAGCTATTCTTGGTGCAAGCAGGAGGGCACAGAGACAGTGCCCATATCTGATAACAGTAGCTGTCTTAGATAAGGCATAATCAAGTTGGAACATTGAATACTTACTGGATAGCCCTTTTATGTTTTGTAAAGTCTTTAAATATAGCTTTCAAACAGCAAAAATTCCCCTTCCAACATACTTCTCTAATTAAAAATATTTAGAATTACATAAAAATGTAAATTTATCTATATATATATAAATGCGAATGTTTGTTTGTATGTTCCGTTATAACTCTGGAACCAATGCACGAAACATCGTGAAATTTTGTACAGTGATTCTACACGTTCCTGGAAGTAACATAGGCATACATACTAGAGTAAATTTGGTCCAATTTAAATAGTTTATTTAATTAATTTTTTAATTATAAATCGTTGTTGATGTTAGAGTGTTTTATATTGGATCCGACAGACTGCGCTACGACACATAATACAAAGCGAACTGATACTTAACAGCTGTTAATACTTTCAGCTGAAGTTCATCAAAGAGGCAGAAACATTTGTTTACATTTAAAATTTAGAAAATGTTTATTGTAAAGTGCTTGATCAGTAGTGTAATGCAGGTTGCATAGAAGACGTCATTGCCTAATTTTAAATTCAGATTGCACCAATGATCAATAAACTATCTAATGCAATGAAAATACTATTAAACGCTATTATGAAAACAACCTCATTGTAAAAATCCGTGAATGTTTGCACATAAGGTAATCAAATTTGGTTACATGGAAGGTAAATGAAAAGAGCCGAAAGAAGACACTTTATGATCGAAATTGGGTTTCTTTGATACATTTTCTTGAAAAACATCCCTCGAGATAGTACCTATCAGTAAAATATCAAATTCTACGGAGGGCAAACTTTGGTGCGTTGCAAAACGCCGTGTTTGTACATAAAACGTTTTAACTTTTCCTGATCTTCACTTGACCGTGAAACTAAGTAACGTGTTCTCACAACCGTCAACCAAGCCAAAGCGAAGCGTGGCCGGTTCAGCTAGTTACTTTATATTTGTTAATTTAATTAATCATTAAATAAAAATATACTACATAACAAATTAATCATGATTAAAAAAAAAATAGTAAGTTATCGTTTGGTTTTAAAAGTTTTGTAAGTTATTTAAAATTAATTTGTGATTATAAAATTATTAGGTTTTATGTTTGTGTTTGTTGTGTGGATAACACATCTTACTGTAATGTTTAAGAACTAAATAGCAGTAAGAGTAATAAATTACTTTTAAGAATAAAATTTGTTTTATTTACATTGATCACAAAATTTATAAAGGTTTATTTATGGACTTATTTTTTTAACAACTAATAATAATTAATCCACCATGTCCTCTTACCTCAAAGGTTGGATCTTCATACATATTAGCAAGAATGGATCCTTCAGTTTTAACATAAATTTTAAAAGACGAATTGTCTGGAATTGGCTTCAAAATGTAGTCAGAGGTAGAAAGTTTCAAACAAAATGCTCTGAATGACTCTTCCAGAGGTAATAAATGTGACATGTCACTAGAAAAAAACTGTCATATTAACAAAATTGTATTTAAAACAATATAAGTTTGCCTTAGCGATACACATATTTTAAAAGTATTATCACTAAATTATTGTTTTACTAGTATTTATTACACTTTTTACTAAGCTTTTAATATTACTTAATTAGGTTTAGACAGGTTTTTATAGACTTTATCGTTATTAAATGTATGCAATAAGTAAAATTAAAAACAAGCACTTTTTAAAGATTTTGTTATTAATTTTTAAAAGTTGCTAACATTCAATAATATAAAAATGTATTAAAAGAGTTAATGAGTACCATTTTAACAACAGAATGTTAACAACATTAATGGATTTCAGCATAGATGACATTTTTTTTTAGAGTTCCACATGTGATGGAAGTCTCCAGTTTAAAAATGGTACTTCTCGAAAATGTTGTTATCTTAACTATATATTCTCTGATATATTTGTAACAAAAATACTAATATGTTTAGTTTTCATTCTCAATTTATTCTGTAATTATGGCTTGTACAATGTTGATGCTGAAACTTCTCTAGAGGATGTTCTCTTACTGTGAATTATATTCAAGAATGATTTGGATTTACTTTCAGATCTGGCATTGAAAATTTTATTTGATGCCTTAGAATCTACAGCTTCTTCTTTGGAAGCCAAGATCTTGTCTCCCAATTATGGAAAATCTCTCTTGCACCTTGATGAAAAATACTTTAATTAACTTCTAAAATTATATATAATTAGGAATTTGGTTCCAAGTTAGACTTTTACAATGCTTTCAAAGGATGAAATTCAAATTATAATGATTTATTTGCACATAACACCTGTATAAAGATGCCACAAAGCAACCTCAAGTTAGTGCATCGTCATAATTACATTATTAAGATTGAAAAAAAAAACAAAAATTGTATAATGTGTGTGTTAGACATTAAAATACATTTGTTTATATATATATATATATATATACACACACACACAACCAGAATAGGATGATATTATAATGTACAATTATTTAATTATTTTAAGTTGACATACATTGGTGTTTAATTAAAATGATCAATTAATATATCAGTACACAATTAATTATGAGCTTTTTATAAAAACAGATCCACAATAACTTATCTCAGGGAGACTTTTGAAAGAATTTGGGATTTTAAAGTTCAGTATTACCATCCAGTATGTGTCAAGAGCAGTAGATAAGACATAAATCAATATAAAAAAATGTTAACGAATAAAACAATTATGTAAAATACATTACCTGTGATTCATAATGGAAGAAGAATTAATGTTGAAATTGTTAAAAACAAATTTTTCTACAGGTTTTAATGAGGAGTCCAAAATACATAGTGAAAGCTGCTGAAGCTTATTCGTCATAAGAAATGTTTTGACAGATTTTAATACACTGGATATGTAGAGATTAAGGTCAGGATACAATGAAATCTGGAAGCAAAAAATCATAAGCTTAATTATTTTAGGAGCAAATATATATATATATATATATATATATATATATATATATATATATAAATTTTATCAAAGCAAATTAAACATATTAAGTTTAATTTCACTAAGTGAAAGAAAATAATATTTTAGTTGGAATTTATTAATAAAAATTTTAAATATATCAGAATCAGAGTGAAATAATGTCAGGGTAATCAAATGTTATAATGAATTACATAAGGTATAACAAATAAATAGTGGTGGTAAGATGTGTACCATCTTTTATAATAAGTTTTAACTTACATGAACTGGAACATTATATTTTTTCTTGAGTGTGAATATACTTGGTGGATAGACTTTTCGAATATAGAGAATAGAATGAATGCAAACTTCAAAGAACTCCAACAAAATTTCAACTGAACCTGAAAAAAAAGCATATAGTACCTTTATGACCATAAAACACAAATGACATATAAAGACGTGATGGGTTAAAATTTGAATGAACAATTCCATAAGTGCATAATGAAACCAATGAAAAGCTTAAATTTTTTATCACAAGTCGAATACCTACTTAGCCAAATTCCTTTCTGTCTCTCAGCACTTGAATTCAGGAGTTCCTTATGTGACGTCTGGAAACCTCCCCCCCTCCAAAAAAAAAGACTTAAAATAAATTAAAAATCAGCTTCCTTCATTTGGAGTTCCCTGCTTGCGCTTTGGGAAAGAATGTAAAGAATGCCTGACATTATAATGCTATATACTCGTTTGAATGCTAAACCCTATTCACTACATTCACATTGTTTAGAATTTGCCCTTACAAACTGAATTAAGTAAATTCTGTATAACATGTGAAATTGTATGTACATCAGAGTTTCTTATCTAATTTTTGAAAGTATCTCTGAAGTGTATAAGAAACTTTAATTTCAACACCTTGTTGTGTTCTTCAGACGTTGCATTTTCTCTTGCTCAAAGTAATTAAATAGTCTTGTTTTGCACTCAACAGTCATCTTGACTAAGATGATTTATTAAATGGGCAGGAAGTATCAGTGTAAATACATATTTTTTCATTGAGTTCAGGAATCTTACATTAACAACATTACTACTCTTTTGATTATGTATTCCGCTCTAACTATGTAATCTCTTATTGAAACTGAACCCTTGACTTCTAACCTTACAGACTTCTACTTAATTCTATAGTAGTAATAATTCTTTATTGCTGTAAACAATTGAAAAAATTGTATTGCAAATATAATTTCTAAAATATTATTTTAAAAACTAATGCTACCTTAGTTAATCATAAGTACACTCAATTGACTCAATTACAAATACAGGTGTACAAAACAGATATTCCTGGTAAGAATTGCTCAGACATGTGCAAGGAGGATGTGACAGCATCAGTGCTACTCCTAAGATTTTCCTTAAATCTCGAACTGAAGCATGCATTGTTGAAAGAGGCGTCACATTTAGCAGCATTTGTAACTTTAGATCTTAATGTAAACTTTATCTAGAAATAAATTTCTTATGCAAACACATGTTCCACTTTATTTAAAAACTACTGTTGTAATGCAAAGATTGTTAATAACAAACAATTAGGAGTTGTACTTAAGAATATATTTTCCACATGTAAGAAAGCATAAACACGCCAACTAAAATTGGTAATTATTTTTTTCTCAACCGATTTTAACGAATTTGGCATTGTTATCTTTGTAATTAAATTTGCAATAAATAATTATTCTTGGGATTTTTAGTAATGGTGATGAAATGCAGATATTGACACAAAATGTATTTTTAAACATTAAACAATGTCCTAAATGGTTGCAAGACAAAGAGAAATAAACACTAATGTAGACATTTTCTGGTAATTCTAAGCAATATATGGGTCAACCTCGATTTTTCTCATAATGTTCCAATAGTCAATTAGAAAAGGAAATGACTAGAATTTTTTTGCCGGAAAGCAGTTATAGGGAGCAGGCAACTCATATTACAATATAATGTTCCAATAGTCAATTATAAAAGGAAATGAATAGAATTTCTTGCTGGAAAGCAGTTATAGGGAGCAGGCAACCGCGAGAATTACCTATTAGTGATCAAGGGCACTGACGTGATCTGTGCTTCAAATTTGGAACTACTCGAGTTAATTTTTTTTCTAAAAGAGCAAGCAGCGCGAGGCGCTGCGCAGCGGGCAAGCATCGTGCGTGATCATCGTATATACTGAATTGATTCAGGCCAAAGGAATGACACAGATTCCTTTACCAGATTTTTACGGAGATTTTGTATTGGGCGGATTATATTGGTTTACTTTGCTTTCCAGCATGTAATTATGTGTTTAAAATTGTTTTACATACATTACCTACATTATATTGTAATATGTAATAACAATTTATCAGAAATTTTTAATGAAAAAAAGGATCACGCACGATGCCTGCCCGCTGCGCAGCGCTTCGCGCTGCTTGCTCTTTTAGAAAAAAAAAATTAACTCGAGTAGTTCCAAATTTGAAGCACAGATCACGTCAGTGCCCCTGATCACTAATAGGTAACTCTAAGCAATATACGACCGTCTGGCGGTTGCCTGCTCCCTATAACTGCTTTCCGGCAAGAAATTCTAGTCATTTCCTTTTCTAATTGACTATTGGAACATTATATTGTAATATGAGAAAAATCGAGGTTGACCCATATATTGCTTAGAATTACCCATTTTCTAAAGGGAGAGAAGAGGTAGCAGATTCCGTTCGGTAATTTGCCCAAAATAAACAAAATGCTGATTCACTTATCCGGTTAATTATAAAACATGTAAAACCAGGAACAACGATTGTTACGGATTTATGGAAATCCTATTTGGCACTAAAAATCAAAGGTTATGACCAATTTACTGTTAACCACAATACAAACTTAATTGATCCACTATAAGAGTTTTTCCATATAAATCAAACTAATACATTTCTTTTACATATTAAAGTAAAGATTCTCTATAGTACAATTTTAAAAGCCTAAAATTTAATTCACTTCAACATTATAATTTAAAGTAAAATCGTGTTAAAAAATAAATTCTAAGTGAAATCATTTGTTTTGTTATTGACTAATGACGGCAAGAACAATAACGATGTACACATGTTCTTTGTTCCATATGGAGTCAGACACTTTTATCCTTGAAATTAGTTAATGTACGTAAATGTTATTGTATTGTTTGTAACATTTTATTAATATTGATAGCATGGATAGTTTTTTTTTTTTTTTTTAATTTATTGTTAAAATATTAATTATTAAGATTGAAACCAGCAGAACTATATTGTTCTTTGAAATATCTATTACATTATTGGGTACTTTGGGATTATACCGACCACACCCAGACATGAATCGTTATTTCACATTTCGTTTCTACTGATTACTAGATTAGCGTAGAACAATATTTCGTCAATATAAAACAGGAATTGTCTTATCGCAAACACCTCCCCATCCTCAGACAGAGGTCAAAGTCGAGCGTCTAGTAGATAACGTGATTGCAGAGTCTCGCCGCCCGTTCAGCTGGTGCATCGCTTTGTTGTACTTCCGTGTTTTACCTCTACATTTCTCCAAACACAAAAATTCAACAAAAACAAACATTTACCAAACTAAACTTTTTATTAAAAAAAACACTCAAAACTTGTTTTTATTCTTGATCACATTCCGCCACCCAAAATGCGAGTGCCTCCGGCCATCAGCGCGGGCTTCGACAGCACCTTCGGTGCTGCCCCGCGCTGATGTCGACGAAAGAAAAACATCCCTCGAGATAGTACCTATCAGTAAAATATCAAATTCTAGAGGGGCTAATCAGAAATATAAATTGAATTGTAATGGAAAGGCAATGATGTACCGTGCAAATCACGTGATGCCGCGCGGCCTGCCGTAATCAGGATTCTCGAGAAAGATAAGATAAGATAACAGCGACAACAATACCGATCACAATACCTGGAAATGCTTGTAAGTTTGTAATTTTGTAATTGAAGAGTTGTTTTTTCGTTCTATCATGTTTGTTTCTATAAATTTCTATTTTTGTGTTCTTCATACTGGTGTGGTCGGTATAATCCCAAAGTACCTACATTTCTTTTACATATTAAAGTAAAGATTCTCTATAGTACAATTTTAAAAGCCTAAAATTTAATTCACTTCAACATTATAATTTAAAGTCAAATCGTGTTAAAAAATAAATTCAAGTGAAATCATTTGTTTTGTTATTGACTAATGACGGCAAGAACAATAACGATGTACACATGTTCTTTGTTCCATATGGAGTCAGACACTTTTATCCTTGAAATTAGTTAATGTACGTAAATGTTATTGTATTGTTTGTGGCATTTTATTAATATTGATAGCATGGATAGTTTTTTTTTTTTTTTAATTTATTGTTAAAATATTAATTTTTAAGATTAAAACCAGCAGAACTATATTGTTCTTTGAAATATCTATTACGTTATTGTGTCCAACATTGTGTTTAGAGTTTTTTAAATGGCCAGGAATATCAATGATTTAATTGTGTTGGTGGCCACTTATTATACTGCTGACTGTGTTTTGAAATGAATTCAAACCTAAATCAAGTGACGTTATGCACGTGAACTTTGTTTCACAAGCAGTCAAGACACATTTATCCTTGAAAATAGTAAAAGACAAGTAAATGGTATTGTTTTGCTTGAAACATTTTATAAATATACATAGTCTGTTATGTATCGTTAATATATTTATTTTTAAGATTTAAGCCCAGCGGAACTATATTATTATTTGAAATACCTATTACATAATTTGGTCCAACATATTTTTCAGTATTTTTAGATGGCTATGAATATCGATGATTCGATAATCATGATTTATATGTATTGGTGGCCGCTTATTATACTGCAACTATAAAAGTAATTGTACTTTTAATGATCTAGGCTGCAATGTTATTGTAATTTACACTCCTTTGCAACTTACATTATTTTGTCCAGGAGGATAATTGCAATAGGTTAATAAGGTGAGACTTTTATCCTATTTTAGCCATTCTGTATCGAATGCTGTGTCCAAATTTCTGGGCGAAATAGATATGTCAACAATACAATAATATTAAAACTGGAAATATTATTGTAGGCCTAACCAGTTTAACCAAAAAAAGTAAGTTTTTCCTAGTCAGGAAAAGTTTTTAAATTGGTTTTATTGGTTACAAACTGATATAATTATGTCACTAAATACATTGCCCTTTATCTAAAACATTCGCCTAAGGCTAGATAAATTTTATACAAATCTAAAAACAATAATAAACTTACATTTGTTTATAGTATCGGTCTCCATTAAGATTTTAGCTTGTGAATTTGTTATATTTAGCAGTATTTCAAGTCTTGAATCCTTTAGAAAACAGTTTAATTATTTTTTCTCTATTACCACACTGATGTTAATAACCATTTATATCGACAGTTGAGAGTCTAATAATTAATCTCTCGATCTAGCACTCTTCCATGTAACAAATCGCTGAATACCAAATATTGTTGTTTACATACTGACTGATTGATTCTATCAGTATGTAAACAACAATGACCTTGAAAACTGTAAGCAAATTTAAACTGTCAACAGTTGTACCATCGCAGTACAGCGGGAACAGAGCACCAGTTTAGATTCCAGACAAACGACATAGATTATAAAAGAAAAATGTGAAAAATAGAAAGCCTTGACAAAAGTTGATAGGCTTTCTAAGCAAACATCAGAATTTGAAAACTGTATAACGAAGACTAAAGAAAGAATTACTAGTTCGGAGAATTCGTTTGAACAGCTTTCTCACAATGTTAATCAAGATGCGATAGGATCCGTATTTCTGTTCGGTGAGCTAAATTATCGTAATAGAAGAGCTAGGAATATCATAGTTTTCAATGTCCCTATAAGTGAAAGCAGCTCTAGAGGCTCTTAACAGTCTCTTGACAAGGCTTTTATTTAGAAGATCTTAGCCAGCTCTTCCCTGAATCAAGACGAAGTCATCTCCCATTTTCGCCTTGATAAAGGGTCACGAAGTGGTCCATCTCTTATCAAACGAATTCCTAAAACAAGTGAAATAGCTATCAACTTGCTTAGGAACTTCAGGGCGACAAATGATGACCCTATCCTCTCAAATATCCCTATCTCTTAGCAGCGATAAAACTGTTATGGAGAGAAACTACTTAAAACAAACTTACAGAAAGAACTGGACAATAAGTGTGAAGGATTGCGAAGTACACAAATGGAGTCCCCAAATTGTTAACTGTCAAAAAAACCAATTTATTCCAGCGGACCTTTCAATTTATGTCTATATTATCGAAATGTTAATGGTATCAAATCTAAATTGAATGATCTGAGGCTTGCTCTGGCTTCTTGTGTGTACGATGTGATGTTGTTCACGGAAACTAAACTCTCTCAGGATGTCTTAATTGCTGAATTTGGGTTTTCTGGACTTTAATGTCTGGATGCTCTCATAATGTTTATAAAGATTTTTGTGATTGAATGGAAAAAGTAGTTTCTTCTCTTTTATTTTTAGTTATAAAAAACAGAATATTGCTAAAATATCAAAATAATTGAGATGTTGACTTGGTATTTTTCTTACAAAGTCGGTAACGAAGACAACAGATATTTAAAATATGTATCAGGTGGAAAACAAATTTTTATTGACTGTATTTTATTTCAAGGTAAACTACATAAAATGTACAAACATGACATACTTAATCTACGTGTTAGAAAATACAATTATTTTGTTTAATTGTTGCCTCATTCCTAGATTGGATTTTGTTGTTATATCCAAAGTTTTATATTTTGCAATAAGATGAGATATTATTTAAAAAAGTTTAGTCTCCGTTTTAATCAAAAATAACTCGTGGCGTCCAGTGAATTCGTCATTAGTTAAATGTCCCTTGAAAACACTACCAGTGAAATGGTTACACACTCTTAATGTCAATTCAGATGTGGTCGCATTTGTTTTAGATAACTTAAAAACGATTATCAATTATTCTTATAAATTGAACTGTTGGTAATCAGTTTATGAGCTGTGTCTGTTGTTTTACACACTAATATTCTAAAGCGTCCGCTACGCTGGAGCTTAGAGTCTCTGCAGCAACCTTCATATTTATTTTCCGGTTTTTGCAGAAAACATGTTTGTCTGATGGTTTGTAACACATTTTTAAACCCAGTTTTTTCTGTAAGTTGTTAAGTTCTTCTATATATTTAAAACAAATCCTGCCTTACTCAGATTCCATAATTTTCATGTCCGCTAGAGCATTTCGTGCAAGTTTTACACGTGTGGAGGATCCAAAATAGCACACATATTAATGTTATCAAGTTTAAAAAATGGCGTTGCAAAAAATTTACAACCTAAATGTTTTAAAGCACTTACACTAGTGCTTGTACCGTCAAAGAGCACACTATGAACATTCTCCCAGCCCACTTCACTCAGTTTTAGTATAACTACTTTATTCAGCTGCTACCGTAATATTTATGAAGTTTAATTTACAAAAAAGTACTTGCTTGTGAAAAAAATGTGGCTGCCTTTTGTCTATCTGGACGTGCATTTGTACGCAGCGCAACAACTCTTCACCAGATCACGAAATAACAAACATTACCAACATTGACAACTAAATAGAAAACATTAAAAAACTAGTTGAGTTGCTCAGAGCAGACGTCTTGACATACTGAATACGAAAATTAGCCAAGAATGCAAAATTCCGCGTTAAACGACGATTCGTGTTTCGATATGAAAAGGCGAGATGCTTCACCGTCCCTTTGATCACCGCACAACGTGGTGAGTTCTTGCCCACTTTAAGTGCCTGCGAGTCCGTGGATACACCCTCAACGCACAGCTGTATGCGACCGGAAAACACAACATGCGGCTTACGGGCAGTGCGCGTTCCAGTAGTATAGTTCGTTGGATCAGGTGTGTTCCCTTAAGTGTTAAAAAGGGTTTTGTCACACGTATATTCAAGTCGGCTCCAAAGAAAACATAATGAATTACATACCGGTAGCGATACAATCAACGCTTGCAAAGGTTTTTGAAAATATTGTACTTAATAGAATTCAGCCTGTGCGTGGTAATCTGATTTCTACTCATCAGCATTGGTTCTGCGACGGAAGATCTACGGTAACGAATCTCTTCACCCTGCAATGTGGTATCGTTGAGGCCTTCTCGGAGCGGAATCAGATGGATGTTACTTACTTAGATTTTAGTAAGGCCTTCAATAGAGTTGACCATTCGATTTTTGCTGCCAAGCTTGAAGCAAATTGTGTTGGTATGGCTTTGTTGTCGAGGACGAAAAGCTATCTGGCTGATAGAAGACTTGTGGTAAATTTTTTCCGGTTTTTCATCTAAAGATTTATCAGCTTCTTCAGGGGTCCCTTAGGGCTCCCACTTGGTCCCTTATTCTACAACCTGTTTATCAATGACATCACGTCTACACTGTCAGTACCGTGTTTGTTGTTTGCCGGCGACACAAAGCTCTACTGTCAGATTAAGTCTGTTAGTGATTGTTCTACATTACAGGATGGGATTCGTGAGGTTGATCACTGGTGTAAGGAAAATGGTATGGCTCTAAATTCGGACAAGTGCGCTGTGGAGTCCCTTCGCAAAACAATCACTCCAGTGACGTTTGACTATCACGTGACAGGTCAACTTCTTAACAGACAGCAGTCAGTAAAGGATTTGGGCGTTCTTCTCCGCTATTGTGCATCACGTGCGTTATGTGTGCGGCAAAGTCTTTCGAATCAAATCAAATCATATTTTATTGCATTTTTACAATTTTACATTGCATTGCAAATGTCAGTAAATCATTGTAAATCATTTTGTAAATAGTTTCACACATGCCAAAGTTAAGGCATTCACACATGCATCCAAACCAGCCCTTCCACACATTCACCCAAGCACACTCTCACTGACTCCAGATCCTATGCCTCTCATAAATCCCAGCGGCTCATCATGAATTCATCGACAGAGTAGAACGCTCTAGACACCAATAGGCGTTTTATACGAGTTTTGAATTGGTTTTTATTGTTGGAGTTCTTTATACTTTCCGGGAGCTTATTGATTAATCTGACACCAACTTGTTGTGGCAGATGCTGCGTAAGCGTCAGCCTGTGCTGTTGGGCTCGATAGTTGTCCCTGCCTCTGTTTTCATATTGGTGAATGTCCTCACCGCGGACCATACTGCATTTTGATTTGCAATACATGATCACGTCGTATATATAGAGGCAGGGCAATGTCAGAAATTCAAGCTCCCTAAAAGATTCCCTGCATGACTCTCTGTAATTTAACTTTCTAATTATTCTGACAGCCTTTTTTTGGAGTCTAAAGACTCGCTCAAATTTGTTTTTGGCACAGCCTCCCCAAAGTCTCACTCCATACGCAAAGTGTGGGTGAATTAGGCCATAGTAGGCCATTTTTAGAACTTTCGGGGAACATAGCTTTGCTAGGTGGCGCAAGGCGTATATGCCTGCTGAAATTTTAGCACACATATTGTCGACGTGGTCATCCCAGGTCAATCCTCTGTCAAGGAACAATCCTAGAAACTTTGTGGAGTATGTTTCCTCTAAAAGGACATCATCCACAAATACAGCTGGCCGCTCTGAAAGCTCATTCTGTCTAAGGCAGAAATGTACAACATTCGATTTGGATTGGTTTGTTTCCAAGTTCATTTCAGAAAAGTATTGAATGCAGGAATTGAGTTCTATGAACGTTGTGACTTCCAGTTCTTGCAATGTTTTGCTTTTAAAACAGAGAGTCGTGTCGTCAGCATACTGAACAAGTTTTCCATGCTGGATCACAGAATTCAGTCTACTGACATAAATCAGGAATAAAAGAGGCCCAAGAATAGATCCCTGAGGGACACCATGAGGCACTTTAATTTTGTTTGATGAGGCGTTCGAAATCTCCACTGTCTGATCTCGCTCCTTTAGGTAGGAGGCTAGCCATAACCGTGGAAGCCCCCGAACGCCACATCTCTCCAACTGGTGCAACAGTGTCTCATGATGCACACAGTCAAATGCTTTGGAAAGGTCAAGAAATATGCTAAGCACATGTTCTCGCCTCTCCAATCCATCGACAACATTGTCCAAAAGGTTATTCACGGCATCGATTGTGGATCTATTTTTTCTGAATCCAAATTGCTCTTGATTCAGAACTAGCTTGTTTTCCAGAAAGCTTTCAAGTCTTTCAGAGAAAACCTTTTCAAAAATTTTGCTAAACACGGGTAGAATTGAAATAGGACGATAGTTGCTGGCAATGCAAGGATCGTCCTTTTTGAAAATTGGAATGACTTTGGCTGTCTTCAAAAGCGATGGAAAAGTTCCAGATTCAAATGAAAAATTTTTCAATTTTGTGAGTGGTTCCAATATGTGCCTGAAGCAGCGTTTAAGTAACCACACTGACATCCCGTTTCTGTCACATGTTTTTTTCGAATTCAATCCCTGTATGACGCGTGCTACCTCCCCCTCACACACAGGAGTCAGAGCCATGGATGCAACCGGCTCCAGAACATGCCCTTCACAAGATTGTGTTCCTGCAAATGACGAGTTCATTGAAGCCACAGAAGTAAAGTATTTATTGAATTCATTTGCCACTTGTAATTGATCTTCAACAATTTTGCCTTCAACTTTGATTGCAATTACCTTGGAACCTTTGTTTTTGTCTTTACTCATATCTCGAGAAGAACTATTGATGATTTTCCAGGCTGTCTTTGAAAAATTTTCACATTCACCCAAGGCTCTATTAATGTCATAGGCTTTAGCTGCACGTATGACCTTCTTATAAATCCTCCGGTACGTTCTAAAAAATATTTTAAAGTCTTCATTTTCAGTTTGAATGAAAATCTTGTGAAAGAATTTCAGTTTCTCTCGAGAAATAAGAATTCCTTTTGTAACCCATGATAACTTTTGAGTTTTTTGACTGATTTTCATCTTTTTGAATGGACATGTAACATCTAAATAGTAATTAAAGCAATCACTAAACGCCCGATACATATCATTGACATTGTCAAAGTTATTTAAAAAGTTCCAAGTCTCATTTTTCAGAAATTTATTTAGTTGGCAAATGTTTTGAGAATTAAAGACTCGTGAAATTTTGAATTTTGAGATTCTAGTTTACACCCATGAACCACGACTTCCTGTGCAAAGTGATCAGAGACAGCCGTATTCAATACAGAGACTATTGTGTCAGGAATGTTGGTGATTACGTTGTCGATGGCAGTACTCGACGTCGCGGTCACTCGTGTCGGTGATTTCACGGACCAATTTAAATCAAAAGAGCTTAGCAAATCGCGAAACCGCTGGGTTAGAGGGTCGGTGAGGTCCATTACATTGATATTCAAGTCTCCAATTATTAGAAACTTCATTGAATTTGAAGAAAGACGATTTAAAAGGTGTTCAAAGTTTACAAAAAAATTGTTTTGACAGCCATTTGGGGATCTGTACAGTCCAATGACAGTTATTCTCCCCAAAGAATGTGACATGATTTTGATACCTACGGCCTCAAAATCCAAGTCCAAACTGTTGCCAATTTTAAAACATTCGGTTGTTGATGATTTTTTTTACAAAAATTGCCACACCACCCCCTTTAAAATAGTTTCGACAAAAATAATTAGCCAATTCAAAATTTTGAATTTTGAAGATATTGATTGCCTCGGGTTTGAATCCATGCTCCGAGACAACCAACACATCAGGTTTAAGCTCCTCACACATGAGCGCCAACTCATCAACCTTGTTGGTCGCAACCTGGGCGTTCTGGTGAATTATCTTGAGCTTTTTAATTAAAAATTTTGAATTTTGTGATTTGTTTTAATAATTTCATTTGAATTTTGAATATTTTTTGAGGCTGGATCCGAAGTCATCTCTAGGTTTGTGCCGCATGAGTCCGTACCACCAAGTTTTTTGATACAGGAAAGCGTTCTTTTTCACTTTCACCCGGAGACCCTCTCACGGTGTCCGCGTATGATAGGTGCTGCAGATTTGGTGACGACTGAAGGGTACCAGCCCGCTCTCCGAGAACTTCAGCAGACAGAGGACCCGAAGAGGGCGCAATGGCTACGGCAGCACCCCCGAGAGACGACTCTGGCACCGAAGAAGCAAGGGCCCTCACAATCATCTCAGCCAGCAGCCGCTTACCCCGCATTGAGAAATGTTGACCGTGCCTCGTGAAGTACCCTCGGCCAACTCCATCGAGTTTTAACAGCCAGACGTTGTGCCGGGCAGCCAGTTCCTCCACGAAGGCATTCACGAGTACGGTCTCCTCGTGTACGGGGTGGTCAGGGTCCAGGTCGTGTCGGTGCGGCAGGGTGGCAAGGAGTAACTCGGCGCCGGGCGGCCTGGCCACGATGTAACCCTCCAGGTGGCGATAAATGTTACACTGCTCGCCGACAGCCAAGTCATTGGTGCCGGCGATCAGCACCTCGCACCGTGGTCCAGGTCCAGTTGATGTTTGGTCCGGTTGGATGATGTCGAGTAGCTTGGCTCCAGGCTTGCACATACCACTGACTGATGTCCCAGGTCCGATCAGCTTCATCACCATCCCTGCGACGTGTCTAGTGTGGCTGTCTCCCCTGATGGTAATGGATTTGAGCCTGAGGATGGATGCTTGAAAGGACCGATCATTTGGTTGTTGATTGGGTTTTAATTTTTGACCTTTAGTTTTTTGGTGTGTTTTTCCTTTTGACCTGTTACTGTTTTTACGTTTATTGTGTTGTTTCTGTTTTGAGTCAATCGATATTTTTTCTTGACGTAACTGGTCCCGAGATGTTTTCCGCACAGCCACTTTTGATGTCTTTCTGCTCTTCACCTCTGTCCACGGCTCCGAGCAGTCACGTTTCTCAATCTGGAGTCTCAAACACTGGTTTTCAGCCTCTAGAACTTCTAGGGTTGTCTTTAGTTTTTTTATTAACTCGGTGTTTTCAGCGCATTGACTGACCACACAAGTCGTATGTCCCAGAAGATCGCACTGAACACCTGAGTCCGCAATAGCAAGAGGTGGCGCCTCACACTGGACCCCGCAGTCCACTGCCGCGGAAGCGCGGTCGGTCAGGTCGACTCGGGGCGAAGTGTTCACAGGAAAAATTTGGTCAGTGAATTGTAGCAGCCTAGTGTCAGATTCAATCGTATGATTCAGGAGCTTCTGATATTCGTCTTCCAGGCGCTCAAGCTTTTTCCTGAGTGTGTGAATCTCTTCAGGATCTTCAAGTGTTGATGAAGGGGTGACTGCAGGGCCAGATGGAGTAGCGGGGGCGGGAGTTGAGCAGGCAGGCGGTGGGGCGAGTGTGGGGGATGCGACGGGAACATGCGATGGTAAAGCAGCGTCTGTGGTCGTAGTGCTGGGTTTGGTTTGTGGAGATAACAGCGACCGCATAGTGACTGGATGTAGGCCGCTGTGTTTTGTGTTGCAGACAGTCACTCTTGTCATGTTTACATCGGTTTTTATAGACGCACCGCAGCTTTTCCCGAGACAACGCCAAGAGATTTCTCCATTTTTTAAAATTCTGTGTTGCCTATACTTGACATTGTCCAAGAGAATACAAGGCTTTCCACTCTTTGTTTTTTCGATGGTGAAGGACATTTTTCAATAAATAATATAAAATAACTTCAACAAATAACAGTAACAAATAACAGGAACAATAAAATATGTACAACAATAAAACAACAATAGCAACAACAAAGATAAAATTGAAAGTTTAAAATATGTTTAATTAAAATAAATGTTGAAATAGTAATAATTAACAGCAAAAATATTTGGCAGGTAGCAGTAATCGATCCCGCGTATCGCAGTTCAGTAGATCACGATGCTACTGATATCGCTACAGGGGCTGATGATAAGAGATATCAGTTCTGATTGATAAGGCTCGTCGCTCTGTAGCTACGTCAATGTGGTTATACTACAGTACACAAGTCTAACCTTGTTAGTTTTGTGGTTAGGTGTACAGCTAAAATTAATTTGCGTCGGTTCAATTAAGATTGTTCGTCAAATAAAACTGTTAATAAAACTCTAAAGCCTTATATTTTAAAACTTAAACTACGGAGCGATACTATGGAGTGTTCACAGGATAGGACCAGGCCTGCCAACCTCTTGCTTGGTATGCTATCTCGAGTCTCCCGCCATTTACGTAACCCACAGACTTTAAGAGCCATTTACTGTGCGCATGTTCGGCCTCTTCTGGAGAACTCTTGTACTGTCTGGGCCCCTCATTAAAATTGTCTTAGACAAGAGCTTCAGCGATTCGAGAGAAAGTTTATAAGTTTATTACAATTGTTGGGATGGACTTCAACTATGATGAAGTGCCAGTGTTTGAGCTGGAGCGTGCCCTTAACATGAACTCCCTGGAGAAGAGAATAGATGTCCAGGATGCCATGTTCCTATTCAAGCTGGTCACCAGTGCAATTTATTCTCCATTTCTTCTGGAACGTGTGAGCTTTAGATGTCACGGACGTACAAGACCCATAGAGTTTTTCGCCAGGAGACATCACAATTCCTTCCTGGAGGCCAATTGCACGATGGGGCGGGTTCAACGGCTGGGTAACCGCATCTCCAATCACCAGGACTTCTTTTCCTGCTCTCCTAGCCAGTTTAAAGCTTCTGTTGAGCGCTTTTTGTTGCATGGCTGCGAGTGACTTTTTGTTCGTTGTTAGCATGTGTTCTCTTTTTTTGATAATAATATTGTGTTATTGCTTGTTATTTGATATTACCTATTTGTTATTGCTTTTTTCATTTTGCCATTGATTCTTGTGATTGATATTGTACTTTTATGCAGGTTGGATTGTTGTTGACATTATTAGTCATTGTTATTTTTATGCATGTTATTTCTATTGCTTTTGGTATTACGATTCTCTAGTTGTTTTTTTCTGTTATTGCTTCTTGTATTGTTAACTTTTTATGTAGTTTTATTATTTATTCCCTACGTAGTTGGTTTGCCGTTCTATATCTACATAAGCCATCTTTATCCTTACTGTGGTGTCATACCCCGATTATTAATATTGTGTTTATACAGATTTTTATTTTTGTATCGTTATCTATATTTTAAATCTGCCTATTATGTACACGTTTTAAACTGGATGATGTCCGTTGGAAATAAAGAAATAAGAAATAAAGCCAATGTGATAGATATGTAGCACGATTTTAAGCCAGCGCCCTCTTGTGTTGTAGTACATTCCTTAGCTCACTGGAAGTAGAGTGATTTAGTTTCAGGTTTTGTGGCGCCAATTTCAAATTAATTAATTATCTGGTACTAGCAAATACCTACGTCTTCTCCCAAAGTGTCTATTTTACATTCCGTGTATTTGATTTAATCTAATACTATTCATACTTCCACGATTTCAGTAATACTTAAACTGTTGTAGATCAATGTGGAGTAACTCCAAAAGTCGAAGTTCATACCTTTCTTGATGACGTAATATCTGTGGGGCTTTCTACTATTTTTGAAATGGAATTAATGATGTATAACGCATCAAGTCCTCATTTGCGTTAAGTGTTCATGGTTAAGAGAATCAGACGTAAAGTGAAACGGAGAGTAAGCCTTAGGCCTATTTCAGGTTTTGTGATTTTAAGAGTATTTTTGTTTCGAACTAATTATATTTCCAACGCCTAATTGGAGTTTGCCATTTTGTCACGAGAAAAAATATTTATACATCAACATATAATTTTGTAGTGAAGTTGAATTCAAAACAGTACCGTTTTCTAACTTTCATAGATATGGATATATTGTTATTGAAAATTAAAAACAAATCAACATTAATAATACTACCATATTTTAATAATATTATGACAGTGACAGTTGTTATCCATCACATACTATACTATAGTTCCATAATATTTTTGAAAATAAGGTACTTCGTCGTTCAAGGTTAAGAGACACAATAATAATAAACACATGAATATCATAACCATTACATTCATCATCAGCTTTTACGTGGGATATTTTTAAATCTCGAAGGAGAAATAAAATGTATAAAGCATATATACAGATGTATCTTTTAGTTATCTCCCATCCCTAGATTTTAAAATTAGCTGATGTACAGTTACAAAATGATTTAAATTTGTCAAATGAGTAATTCTTTTTTTGTTTAGGCAATTTCGAAATGCTTTTAAGTATGTTGAATTCCATGAGTAGATAGTGCTCTCAGAATTTCTGTTAACGATACCAAATCAACGATTATTCTTACTCTTAAAAGGGTGATTGTTTTTCAACACGATCTTTGGGTAAAATGTATAGGTGTACGTTGTACATAATTTGGACAGAGAAGCCCACTATAGTTAGAGTGTCTACTTATGCGCTAATAATCCATTTTGAGTAAAGAGGTTGGGGGAAAATTCAAAACTTCCCGCTGTGCCTTACTTCTTCAATACATATGGTATATGGCATACATTGGTGCTAAAACCTTTACTGTACGTTTGTACTTAAAAGTGATTTAGAGATAATGTATGGACAAACTTACGTAGACATATAGACAAATACCTTAACTTTTCAATCTGGTCCGATTTATTAATAGTATTTACGATTAGTTTAATTCGTTAAAATAAAATTTATGTTTACTTTACATGATACCCAGCTACCTGCATTTGTTTGTACCCTCGGTATTCGTTTTTCGAAGTAATGAATATCTGTAAACCTGATACAGTAAAGTATACGATCTTACTTCCCAATCCATGTCCGCTATATCATAGTATTTCGGCCTTGGTTCAGTGTAGGAAATATATCAGTATTTATATACCTAATCAGTATCGTATAATCAGTATAACATTGCATATAGCGACTGGCGTATTGCGTTTTGATTACATCTGCGATAGTCACGGACTAATTACTGTCGCTTGTTTCTTCAAATTGTGGTCACTTAGCGAATGCTTTCTGGAATTATGCTACTGTCCAATTTTTCCGATTTTGTTCCTTCAGCTATGGTAAATATTACATCATATATGTATGAATGTACACACACGCGTGCGCGCGCGCACACACTAATAGGCGTCGGGAAATCTCGTACCATTTGATTTTTGACGTAGGAGTCTTGTAAAGATCTTGGATAACTTCTCGCCAAGGGTTCATCAGGCAGTCCTAATCCAAAATGAAGGACTTTGAATGAAGCACCTTACCCAGGTCACATTTATGTTGCCAGTCTAAAGAATGTTATTTAGTTTAAATAAATTTCTTAATTGAACTCCAAAATTCAAGTAATTCTTTAAACAGATTTCTTTAATTCTCTAAATCATTTGACTGGAGAATTTTAGCTAAGTTTTGAGGATTCATCCCATTCTTATTATTAATTAATCCTATGCTATGTTCATATGCAAGACACGTAAAAGGATATGTTCTAAAGTCTCATTATAACCTAAAGTACATCTCAGACATAATGGAGTGAAGTACTGACAAATAGTGTATAGGATTGTATTTTGTACTGAAGTAAAACAAATCTTAATCTTAGAATTTTGATTATTTCCCATCTTTTCATTTCAACGTTTTGAACCATGCGCATTTTGGCATCGCTTCAACAGCCTCTTTATACCATTGGGTTTTATTTACTCCTATAAACAGATCGTTACATTTTGAGAAGTGTTTGTTTTGGTATGCTTTGAAATCGTCTATGGATGTATGTAATTGTTCAATTTTAGTGCCATCTTTAATTGCCTCTCTTGATAATTTTGTAACGTTTTCATTGCCTAAAATACCTATATGACTTCGAATCCAACGCAAGGCGATATTTTTATTCGATTCTGATATTTTGAATATTATTGAAAAGATTATATTTTGTTTCGATAATCCTTCGAAGCTGTTTTCCATAGCGCTAACTGCTGCCTGTGAGTCTGTTTACAAAAAATCAGTAAAGTATACATTATTAATATATTCAATACATTTTAAAATTGCTATTAGCTCGGCTGTATAACTAGACGAATACGGGTTTAATGAGTATTAACCTGATATATTGAGCTGCGGAAAAGGCAAACCCCGTGCCATCTTTTGTTGTTGATCCATCCGTGAAAACACACAGGTAGTATTTGAGTTCTGTAATAAGTTTCTGTCTTATTGCCTGCAAAATAACTTTTTCATTTTGAAGATGTTTATTAATTGTAAACTCGTTGTTATATTGTATATTCATACTAGCGCTAAGTTTTTCGTTATTACCGATTATAAATAGAGGTTCTTGAAAAGCTCATTTATTTTTTAGGCTCTTCATTAATAGAAAAATTGGGGTTTGGGTTGGGGGAATTGGGGTTGACTAAAAAATTTGTTAAATTATTGTAAAAATAAAGGTATTTTCTTCTTTTTCCCATTGTTGCATATCTATATAACTTATATGTCGAGTTTAAGTACATGAAACCGAAATAAGCAGGATGTCTACATTGAGTAAAAATCGTCTTAGGCTTATTGCTGCTTCTGCATGCAAAGATATAATTGGGGTAGATCTAAATGTCCCAAGTGCAATACTTAATGCTTGATTTTGAATATTGTCTATTTTGTTTAATTCAACTTTGGCAATGTATCCACAAAGAAAGCACCTACTTCTGAAAAGAATTTTGTAAATCTACAATACAATTTCTTGATGAAATTCTTGTTGTGCAACTAATTGATTTTAATATATTTAAATCTTAGAATTGTTGCCATAGTTTATTAATATGAGCCTTAAAAGTAAGCTTATTATCTATAAAGATATCCAGAATTTTAATTGTATCAACAACAGGTAATCGGTGTTCCTTTATAAAGTATTGTAGATCAGGATCAACAAGTCTTTTTCTGGAAAATATAATTATGCTACTTTTCTGGGCATTGAATTTCATGTGTAACAGTTCAAAATATTTAACTAGAGTGTGTATAACTTGCTGCATATGCGTGTGTAGTACATCATAATGTTTGTGTACAGAATATATCAGAATATCATCAGCATACTGTAGAGATTTAATATGTGTCGGTAAAAACGAATTTATTTCTGATATGTATAGGGAGAATAACAAAGAACTAAGAACACATCCTTGAGGTAAACTCTAGCGCAGGTAAACCTAGAATCAATGAAACTTAAGTGCCTATTGATAAGCCAGTTATGGCAATAAACCAAGAATTTAAGTGGAATACCTAAATTAAACAGTGCATTTATTAGTGCTGGTATAAAAAAATAGCATAGGCACAAGATATTTCCAATTCCGTAGCAACCTTTCTTTTTTCTAAATCTATATTGGGTGCTAGGAATTAGATCGTTTTCTATAAGCTATTCTAATCTGTTTTTGATCATTGAGTTAAAAATCTTAGCAAAGCAAGAAATCAATGAAATTGTTCTGTACAATTCCTCAAAATTTCTAGCTTTAGAAGGTAGCGCAATGACCCTGACGTGTTTCCAAGTTGTACGAATATCCGTGTATCCGTTCCAGATACCATTAAAAATTTCTAGGAGCACTTTTAGAACATTTTTGGCAAACACTTAATCATTTTAAAACAAATTCCATCTAAGCGTGGTGATGTGTTCTTTATTATTTATTATAAGTTCAGCACCGAACTTCCGCCTTACAGACGCTCCGCCGGTGACCTGCCTCTCCACACTTAAACAAATGCCCTGACCACGATCCTCATTCAGGCGTCTGATCATTATTAAGCCTTGATCAGTCGGGTGCTCCGCAGTCTGTATGGAAGAGGCCGAAGCCGAAACGCTTGAACCATTACATCACGACCAACTTCCGACGAATCCTGCAATTGACCCAAACCAAGTTTTACACTATCTGTTATCATAATCATGCTGGCCGCACGCTCCTTGGGTGCATTATGGTCAGTCTCTGCCCCCGTATATTAGGCTGGGTCACAGAGACCTTCAGACTCCACTCGTCAGTTCCGAGACCAGAGATGGAGGCCTTAACCTCCTCAAACGCGTTGAGAATGTCGAGATCTCAGATTTCTATGACCGCCTTTGGCTCTAGCCTTCGAACAGTTTCGCTCTCCCCGACCGCATTCTTCAGTGCAGCACTGAAGAGGTCTCGGTTTGTGATTCCCGCCAAGTCCCAACAAGACACCTCCAGTTTTTGTCTACCTGATGGCCCGAACCCTAGTGCACGAGCAGTTTCACCCGTATGTACTGTATCTGGTTTGTATAAGTCCTGCCAGCGGCCGATCTTACGAGGAACGCTTCAGGACAAGCCTTATTTGGGGCTTTTTGCCTTGATGGTGTCGTCTTGGTGAACCTGCAAGAACTGTCTCCGGTCAGCTCGGTCTACTTCTCCTTTCTTCGGTTTCTCCTCTGCAGAAGTAAGTAGCCAGGGTCTCTCTTTTTTATGGTCCCTAACTGCCTGTGGCATCGAAGTTGAGAGTATCGGAGCTCCTGCATGAATGGCAGGCACACCAACGTGTCCTTTCTTCGTGTTGAGAGCGAGCATGGACAAATCCGGCGTCGTGGTTCTGCTCATCTCCTCAACCGCCCTCTTGTGTACTGTAACCTCCGGAGAGGTGTTAAGCAATCCCATCCTCCTCTTCCCGGACTTATGCTTAGTAGGAAAGAGGCTCTTAGTTATTCCCTTTCCTGTCCCATCGTCTTCTGGTTGGTAGACCGATATCCCTAGATCCATCTGAGCCACTCAGTGATGTAGTCCACTACTGTCTTTGTAACGGCGGCACTATAATTTGTCTGACAGACTGCCCGCATCTCCTCAATATTTTTGACGATCAATTCGAAGTGTTCTCCCTCGTCCGATCGGCGTCGTCATCTGTCGCCTGATGAGCACCAGATCGGTGAGGTCGTTTTTAGGTCTAATCGTTCTTAGACTTCCGGAAGGCATCGGTAACCTGGGGGTAGGAGGGCCAGCGACCCCTCCTTAAAGGAACTCGTCGGCCGTAGCATCCTCCTTCCCACCAGCGACATGTACCACTTTCTTAAAAGTGACGTTAGCATTCCACCACTGCATTTCTATTTTTACCTCCAGTGGGTTGGCGTCCTCACCCTCAGGGGAGTGAGCAATCAATTCGCTGTTCCTGAAGGGGGTTCCATTGTCCTCAGAACTTTTGTTAGCAATTTCCATTACATTTTATAAGCGGCAAGGGACAGGCCGGAGTAACCAGAAACGCATGTATGCTAGGACACAAAATGTCCTACCCCTGTTCCCTGAACCTAGAGTTAAAGGAGCATGTCACTAGTAAGTAAAATAATGACACACTCAGCTCGAGTAACTTCGTGGTCGCTGTCAACGTACTCATAAAAATATGAGCCCCTGGGTGGGGTTAATCTATTTATTATTTTGCTAATTAGTTATACAAGAGGCTGGAAATTTCAAAATACTCACTACTAATGTTTAATGTCAATGGTGCAGTGTAGCGGGTACGATGCGGAGGCGGTTATCGCGAGATACCGAGTCAAACAACATCAAGCGTGGATGCTGCTTGGGGGGGGGACCGCTGAGCGATCTTATTCCTTGCAAGCAGCCCACCTGCTCGGCCTCGGCCATTGGTGGTGGTATAATAGTCCGTTGAAACAATAAGCCGTTGGTCGCCAGGTTAAGTGTCAGAGAGCTTCTTTGCCCTAACGTCACCTGGTTAAATAAGAAATCCTTTACCTTTTTTACATTCAAACATAAAAGATTGGTTTATATACCCTTCCAGAGGACAAAAGAGAAATTGTACTAGCCTACTAAGTGAAAGGCTTCAATGACACTTAGGCTTCAAATCCCTTGGAAGAACATCACCATAAGCAAACTAGATGTTGCCTATATAAAACTGAAGTTTCGTGCAAATTTAAAGTCTATAGGCCAGTCCGTTTTCTATATATGTAATGCAGACATTCGGAAATTAAATTTTTCCAGCCTCCGAATGATAGGTTTCTCTTCGCTCAGCCAATAAACAATGTCTAATTACACATTTATCCATAGTTAAACATCCTTGGTTAAAATCTTCCCATTCAAGTAGATCCCCCTGTCACCAGTAGACGAGCATTTTGGTATATCTGGAACGCTTGCAGGACAAACGCTCGTTGATCTTACTTCACTGGCCATTGGAATTTACTTTGTTCTTAGTATGTTGTGTTCCATGCTTGATTTCGCCTTGTTTCCCGATCAAGAAATATAATATATATTGATATTACCATGATGTTACCATGGTAATATACATTTAAAATTTTATTCTAAATTCAAAATTGAGTCAGTAAACACCATTCAATATTCTGTCCCCCTTTAAACAAATTTGGAAAAAAAACCAGCGACGAACATCCAAGGTCTCCACACTTCTACGTCCGCACTTCAACATCTGCGAAAATGATGGTCTGCAGTTACGTACAACCAGATCCTCCACACTTCTACTTCCAGACATCATCTTCGAGTTGGGTATATGTTTTAAAATTATCTGTCTACGAGTTGTCTCAGTCTTGTATGTGGAACAAGGCAGGGATGGCGAAGGGTAGATTTTAAACTTTGTATTTAAAACATTATGATTGAATATAAATGAGTAATAAAATTAGTAGAATTTGTTATAGTTTCAGTATATTCTCAAACTTGCTTGTTAAATTCACAGGAAAGGTATATTTGGCAGTAAATATATTTAATGAATTGAACATAACCGCGTTGGATTGAATAGAAAAAACTTTTTTGATTTTGTTACAAAGATAACTTCTAGATTTATATAGTTTAACATTTTACCACAGCAATGCAACACTGAAAACATGACACTAAACCAAACTGATAAGGATTCATTGACTGTAACTCGTAGTTCAAAAGCTATATTCATTCGTTAATTGTACTGCAGATTCATAGACTAGGATACCTAGGACTCACAAACAAAACACAACCCAAAATTATTTGACTCAGCAGTGAAAATCAATTCAACTTCAACAATTCAATCATGTCCGAAAAGATTCTTTCCATAATCTCGATTGTAACACAATCCTCGAACTCTATTACAGATAACGGTACCATATTTATGGCGACTTTGGACAAAGATATGTCTATAAAGTACTTCACAAGACGGTTATGTTAAAAAAAGTTGTTCTTACTTATCGAACTGCTTATATATTAAGTAAATATCTGTTTGGACAATCTATCTATCTATGAGAACACCAAGAATTAACATTGTTTATTTTTCTAGATCTACAGCTTCGATTTATATTAAAACAATATACAATTATTTTAACAAGTAATTACTAAAATATTCCTGTAATCAGGGGCATTTTGTTGATAATCAGCTCACTTCAGCAGATGTAATGGCTAGCTCCAGAACTATAACAATTAGTGCCTCCTGTCAAAATCCCATTAGGAGGGATTTCGAGCACACTATATCTTAGCTAACATGGAAGAAAGGAATCCCTCGTGATAAGGGTACAACAGACTTTAACACAAACTCCACTCATTCTAATAGTTATCCGATTCAGTAGACTATATCTATCGATCTACCCTTCCATCCCAATATCTCGACATTTGCGGTTAGTGATGTGTCGCTGCTGGACACCCATAGGATTGCCAAGATATGAATTACACTTACACATCCATTTTGCTGTACACAGTGTGGGTTCAACTGGAAGGTACTGTATAAACCATCCAGAATCAAACTCCGGAGATCGTTCCAATAGTTGCAATACATACGAGTACAAACCAATCAATAAAGTAAAATGAGCCAAAGAATTTAATAAGCCCTATATAAGCTGATATAGGTATTGAAACTATTAAGATGGTGTCCAAATAGAAAACCAATATTGAAAGCAACTTCAATATCAGCAAATTGTGTTTTAAGAAACACATTTAAAAAAAAATGGTGAAACAGAGTAATTCAGTAATAATAAGGCTATAATAAAAAACCTTCCCAAGTGAATCGATGTTGCGCAGCACATCTTTCCACTCTGTCAGTATAAAGCGAGCCAATGCCAACACTTATCAAGTTAATGTTAGGAAAAATGAGATTCTTAGATGGCTCTATTCCGATTTAATCTGTGGTTGACAATAGCTGTTTAATTCTACAGTGATCAACTGTAGACTAGATATCCTTCACTGGTTTTTATCATCCCTGGCCTTTCAGTACCGGTATGTAAATCTTATACTAGTCATCATCTTCTATTGCAAAATAATGTTCTGTCCAAATAGGTTAAGAAGCGACTCATTTTGAAATGTGAAATGCCCTTGGATTGTGGAGAACTTATATTTGCTAGATAAACTGCAAAATCCGATGTGTTACTAATATCTGGGCAACCCAGGGATCCAATAATGTATAATTGTACACACGAAGAAAAAAATAAAAAATCGTTTTTCGAAATCACATATTAATGGCATAGCGGATGGTTTGTTAACAATGAACTGCGTAACTACTTGTGCTACCTACGTATCAGTTTTACCATTTCATCGTGCATAACCACTTAGGGTACCTATTTTATCAGCAATAATTTATTTCACTATTCTAAGACAATCTGTTTTCTCAATATAGATTTGAGACACTTAGTATGTAACATTGTCTGATAAAACTGTCTAATATCAAATCGTTCAGTACAGAGAATGGGTGGCAAGTTGTGAAACTGTTGAGGTACAACATACTATTGTACACTCTCTGAGGCAAACTATTCAGTGCAGGAAATGTTTTACTAATTGTGATTGTGTTGAATTATAATTATGACTTACCGAAATGCATTATCTAACAAGCAACCTGTTCAATTATGAAACTGTATCCCTAATTGTTTATGATGGGGTTAGCGAAGACCTAACAAAATAGGTACCTGATGTAGTACTGAAAAGTTCTCACTAACTGAGATAGTATTATGGCATGACCTATAAAATTAAATTGGGTTGAAATCGATATGTCAAGTACTTATAATATATCACTAATTGTGTTAGTGTTAGGTTAGACGTACAAAATACGCTCGTTTAAAGTGTTATAGGTACCCATTTAATATACATAACTGTTAAATTAGATAATTTTAATCTTTAGTTTGATTACATGCCATATAATTTGTTAAATTTAATACAATGAAGACGGACAAAATGTATAGGTCTAATATGCTTAAATGCTACATTAACATACATAAATAAAGTCATACATGAAATAAACAGTTTGACTATCAATAACAAAATATACGAAATCTTTTTTAAAGATAATTACTACAAACTGCACTAAAACTTAAAAAAAGTCCTTAATAAAAGACTATTCTAGCCATTAAAAAAGTATTTTGTCATATTGTTTAAGTAATTTTATTTTCTGTGGGAGTTTTAGATATACGTCATGGTCTTAGTTTTAGATAAGAGCAGCTCCCAGCGCTTTGGGAAGTTGGGTTTGCCGCAGGTTCAGGTACACATGCCACGTACTCAACTGTATTATACTATACAGTATAATATACTTAACAGCTAAAATATTAATTCTATACGAGTTTCCTTTATTGAAAACTAATCAATTCTGTATGTTTTGTATTCTGATAAAATATTCACTTTGAACAAAGCACATTGTACAATTTAATGCCATAAGGTAGGTATAGTTTAATTTTGATTGATGAAACCCTTAAGCAATATAAATAAGTACTAAGGCTCTACCGTAATTGGTTTATTAGTTTTAATACATTAATTTAGCGGCATTAATTTGATTGCAAATAGATAGGTAATGGCGTACGAAAAGGGACATTTTAAGATATGGTACCACCTGATATTTAAGATATACCGCATCGACCACTAAATGATTCCGGTAAAGAAATGAATTTTGACACCAAAGTTGAAACTTCAAAAACCCTATTTATTCTACTAATGAATTTAAAATGTATAACAATTCTGTATATTTAAAATGATAAATGATGTATTTCCATATTGTACAATCATTTTACATATAAAATTAGGAAATAATGCTGCAGTTATCAGTTTATGGCCAACATAAGTTTAGTATTCTTTTTTATACCAAGTTAAAAGAATACACACATTAGCTCTAAACAAATATAAACATAACGAACACAAATATAAACATAGTAAGCTCTGCAACATCTCTTAATATTTAATTAAAACTAATACATTACATTTCATTACACAACATATTCCAAAATGCCACAATAACACATAACATTACACAATGGAGAAACTATGAAAATAATCCACAAGTAAATACTACACTAATAATAATTACAATATGGAATGAATACAAAGAGATACAAAAAACGAAAGTGAAAAACCTATAACCAGCCTACGACATTATAGGGACTAAATTAGTACTATACTTAAAAAATCAATTTCTTTATTTTCTAGAAGCCACTAATGCAATTTAGAGGGAAAGTTTGAATAGTGTTACTGTGTTTGATATGATGGGGTAACTGATTAAAATATTTAGTATCACTGTAATGATAAGCTAGCCTAGAAGTAACTTTATGAATTCTAAACATTTTTTTGTGAGTTTCTAGGTTTGTTAAAAGAGACCGTGTTGGTACATTAACACTTTTGATATAAAAAATATGCCTCATTACTTTAACACGTATAGATGTTGGACCGGTAAAATTTTCAATTCTGGGTAAAGCGGAAACGAACTATCTCGTTTCTGCTTTTCCATTATGATTCGTAGATAGTGATTTTGTGTGACTATTAGCTTCTCTATTAGGCATTTAAACACTTTCCCCCAACAAATTATTCCATATTGAAGCCGAGAATGAATTAAGGCAAAGTAAACAGAGATGGGTCACCCCTATTTCTAAAAAATATAACTTTCTTATATTTAGAGAAATTAACTTGTGTAGGCTGATAATATGTTTTCCTTTTCATCTATAACAATTCCTAAATAGGTACAACTATTTAATTTTTCTATTATTTTACAGTTACAGTCTATGGTTCTGTCAGTGTATTTGCTTCAGTGCATACTGAAGCTATCTATGAAAATCATAACCTCTCAGATCAAAATTAACAAACTTGGCTTTGCTTACATTTATTTACATTTTATTTATAAAACACCAGTATATCAAAATTAAATCATTGTCATTTCCCAAATTGTTATGTTTTGATTTGCATGAAACAAAGTAGTTCCATCCGAAAAGCATTGATTTGCCAAAGACATTTTTGAGCAAGTAGGTCGTTAATGAATATTAAGAACAGATTGACAGAAACGACAGCTCCCTGAGGTACCCCTACAGTGATGGGCAACGTTCACCTAACTCCCCCTAACTCACACACACTGACAGCAGCTGATGTGATAACTATGAAACCAGTCCAAGGCCACTCCCTCCACTCTAATCGTCGCTAGCTTTTGTAAGAGTATATTATGATTTACCAAAGCAAACACTTTTTAAATCTATAAATAAGCCGGCAATTTTATTGTTTTTATTTAGATTGCTGTAAATACTATCGGTAACTTTTATTACGGCGTCTTCTTTAGACCTGCATTTTGTAAAACCAAAATTGGGTTTTGCTAATTAATGAAAACATTTTAAGGTAACTGAGTAATCTAGATTCCATGGCGTTGTCTGTTATCTTAGGGAATACAGATAAGAGGCCAATATGCCTTAGATTATTTACATTGAAAAGGCTTTCCTTCTTTAATATCGGAACAACTGTGCTTGTAATTTTTCGGGAAACACCCCAGGTAAGAAAGAGAATCGGGGCAATTTCATTCGATATATATATATATATATATATATATATATATATATATGTATATATATATATTTATATATATATATATATATATATATATATATATATATATATATATATTACTAAAGCTACAGTTAAATTATCATACCCCACCGATTTTTGATTCTTTTAAGTTATTAATTGTGTTCCTTCTATCGGCATTTTAGGGTTTTTATAAAAAGAATCTAACATATTGAGCATTCAGTTGCTGTGCTCTGTTGGGAAGTATTATCGTTATCTATGTCTGATTGGAAGTTAACAAAATACGTGAGAGAACACTTCGGAGTAAAAGATTATACTGAACTACATTGTTTGAAGAATTTAGAAAATTATTATAATAGAGTTACAGAGAATCACACGTTACCGAGTCTGAGGCCTTATCTAGACTGCCTTCCTGCACACGCAGGTGCTGACTCTGCACTGTCAGCATTCTTGCTGCTGTCCTACTCACGTACTTTCAGCACTGCTTTACACTTAATAATTATTGTGTCTTTGGTCAAATAAAATATAATTCATATTAGTTACAGGTTGTTTGTGTGTCATAAGATTAAAGTAATAGCACATCTTGAATCCACTACATTTGTATGCTAATAATATTTGTTTTTACTTTAGAAACCTCTTTTTAGTGTCGCCCGAATTATTATTATATAATATTATCTAAGTAGACTACATAAACTATGATGATGTTTAGATTTAAGATTAATTACAAATGAATGAAATACATTTCTTCAGAGACACAAGGCGGCCAGAGCCCAATCGTTGATTAGTGACATTAGAATTTTCACATTAGTATTCAGTAGTTATTCGTGAGGGGGAGTCAACCAAACGAAAGAAGTTTCTTGGATATGAAGTCTCTCTTCCACTCTAACTGTTATTATAGCTGGCTCTGATCTGGGCCGCTTACGCTCCGAGCTTGTCTTTGCTGCCGGTTTGTAGTGCAAAGGCGTTTTACTCTCCTATGACATAAAAACTACAAGCGGTATACAATTCAAGCTTAAAACTACACACATGATAATACAATTATAATTCTTACTGATTTGTTTATATCCGTACTTTGCAACAATGAGTTTAGGCCTATTTGACCGATCATTATGAAAATGTGTATATTAATGTATTTTTCGACGGAGACGGAGATACATACATACATACATGCTATGCCTATTGATGTATCTCGCCACCAGGCGGCAATGCAAAAGTTAAAAGTTTTTGAAGCGCCTGTACACTAAACTGCGATTACGAGACAGTTAAGTATATTAAATAGCGAAAAACTATTTGAAGGCGCTAAGCTTTGATGTATATTTGGTTCAACTCTAAGCTTGCGTGTTAGACCACTTTATAATAAAGTACATGTACGTAGACAATGGCTATAAACATACACTTTTGACAGATCTTCTTGATCGTGGCAACAATACAAACTCTACATCGTCGTTGGAAATATAATTCACTTGAACCAAAGTGCACATACACGGGCAAAGTTTACGAAAAGCGTGCGAAGCCGCGGGAAACAGCTAGTTGTTAAATAAGATAAGCGATGTTTCATTTGGTTACAATATGTTCACTTTTGGTTAAGTCATGATGCAGTCATATTACTTTTTCTCTTGACTCTCTTGGTTTCTACAATTAAGTTTTCATCATCTTTCTTGAACTACACTACTTCTTGTGGACTGGTTTTGAAATGTTCATGCTTTTTCATTTTTTTGACGTTCTTTATCTTTCTTTTGAGCTGCTTTAATGAGTCTCGATCTAATATGGGTAACTTTTATCGCGATCAGTCTTTGTTGTTTCGTTCGTATAGATTGACTGTGCCAGCACCCTCAATTCTCAAGACAAATCGCTCTAAATCAATGACAGCTCTTTTCCACCTAAGTACATCATAACCTATAACTGCAATATAATCGTTAGGCAAGTCTGCTACTACGAAATAACACGTCAGTTCTTTGTCTCCCAGCTTTATGGTTTGCTTTACCTGGCCGTAGATATGCATTATGGATCCTGTGACGCCATGTACAAGTAAATTACACGGCGAGATAGGTCCTTGAATTACGCTTTTATCTATCATCGAGATTTGTGACCCAGTATCAATTAGGACTGGTCCATTGACCTTCCCAATGTTTCCATTAACTAGTAGTCCATACTTTGTTTCCTGCCCAGTGATGTGTACAGTTTTGGAATTTTTCTTCACCTGTGCAGACGTTATCTTCTTTTGGTTCATATTTACTTCATCACTAGGTTGATAGTCAGCGACACTTCTGGGTTCCACGCTATAGTTTCCTGTGCCATAACCGCCCTCTGAAGGTTCACCTCTTTCGCTACCCGTGTTTTTTCTTCTGCTCCAACATCGATCAGTAATATGACCTTGTTTCTTGCAGAAGCTGCAGTAAGGACGTGTTGAGTTTGCCTTTAATCTACATTCTGATTCTCTGTGGCCTTTCTTACGGCAATTTCCACATTTCTTCCGTTGTCTTTCTGTAGAGCTCCTACCTCTACAATTCTTTGCTACATGTCCTATTTTCCCACATTTGTAGCATTTCACTGTTGCGTTGTTTCCAAACACTTTGTTTGGTTTTTCCTCGAACTGATTTGGTCTTTTATCTAAGTTATTTATTTCTATTGCGGTAGTCGCTGCTTCTGTAAAATTCTTTGGAGACATGAGCTTTTCATTTTCTGCTTTATGTTCTTTATGGAAGTCACCAGGTTTTATTTTAAAAGACATTTCTTTATTCTTCCACATTTAATGTATTTCAAAAGCGCTTTCGCCGGTTAAGGCATCAAAATAGAAAAAAAACATATGTAAAAATAGAATAAAATTATTGTAAAGACCAAAAACTAACAACTTATAAAAGAATTATGTAGAAAAATACGGTTAACAATTCATAATTTTGGAATGGATTTCTTCTTTTATAATGGTAAAAAATATCACTGAAATGAACTAATGTGTATATTTTACACTAGATACACGAGAAGCTATAGGTATGCTTAAGTAACGTAAGGATTTCAAATAACACAGTACAATAGCACCTGATTTGATGTTGTTTCAAATTACTTATTAATTAAAAGTCCAATCTTTCTCGTTAACAGTAATTATTTGAATCCAACAGAATAATTTTATCAAAGCTAGGACACACTGGGCTAAAATCTTTGTTTCAAAAGTTCAATAGTTAACCATTATATGGAAACATTGACATGTCCTACTAAATATTATTTAGTTAGCGTTCTTATACTAATCTTAAAATGAGAACTAGGTGTCCGGGAAGTGACCGACATTGGAGTACACATTTTTTACTCAGTTTAAGAGTAATTTAATTTAATTTACTCAAGTTACTCAATAACCAATCACAAAATCAGCCAATAATTGTCTTATCATTCAATGCCGCATTTCCTATTTTAACACACCATCTTTATTCTCTCCTATTTGTATGTATTGATTAGTACCAATTATTATATATTTGGTTTTTATAATTACAACCAATCTTTCTCCTATCTATTTAATTTAACTTAACGTAAACAAAAGGCTCACCAAATATCACCGGCATTAAGAATGTTATAGTTACTAGTGGCTGTGGACAGAAGAATGTTGATAGCTTTACTCCACTCCCTGTCCAAAACTCGTCACTGCGTTGTATGCTGCTCTGCTTCCGTCTCCTACCAGGCTGGTGACGTATCGGTGAAGACGGAGACGACAAGATGGCGTCGTCCCTTGACGTCTTTTCTTGGCTTGGCGTCTTTGCGTTTAGATTTCTTCATACAATTTAATATTCTTCTTTTGACACATTTCCTTCAAAAATCTTACAGCATCCGACTTGAAAACACTTTCCCTGGCTGTTAAAACACTGTATTACACTATAATAATTTCACTGTTCTCGTGGTTACTGGAATTTCGGCGTCAGGAGACTATCAACTATACAGTTAAATTGTCCCCAAATTGCGCCATCCCACAGTTTCCGCCAAATCTGTAACGCGTCCGAAAAGAGATATTTTAGTATAATATATGGTAGATACCGCTGTTACCACCAAATGATTCCGGACAAGAATTGAATTTTGACAGCAAAGTCTAAACTTCAAAAATTAATATTTATTACACTGATTGATTTAAAAAATGTTACAATTCTGAGTGGTTTATATACCGTACTGAATGAAAAACACTTCTTTAAAAAAATTGATATTAAACTATATTGTTCAAAGAACGTAGAAGAGCCACAGAGAATCACGTCTTACCGAGAATGAGGCCTTATCTGGACTGCCTTCCAGCACACGCAGGTGGTGGTGACTGCACTGTCAGCATTCTTGCTGCTGTCCTACCCACTTACTTTCAGCACTGCTTTACACTTAATAAATTATCATGTCTTTGGTCAAATATTAAGACTTTTTACAGGGAGGATAAAATATTAATAAAACAAATAAATCATAATTTTCTGTATAAATTATTATATCTAAGTTTCATTTAATGGTCAATATTATTTGAATTATAATTCATCTTAGGAAGGGGCGTTACAGATAAGAGAGGAAAACATAAAAAAACATAACAAAATATGCCCAAAATGTTTCCGTTATTCAATGTACATTTTCTTCATTCGCCTTTGGTTTCGATACCTATTAAATCATAAAAATATTAATAGGCCCTTTGGTATACTAATTGACTTAACAGCCTCGAGAAAAAGGAATTGGTCATATCTTTCAGGATTAGGTGGCACGATCTTCATCTAACTTATCACAAGTTGGTCAACTATTCATTTTTGATAGTGCTGAACTGAACAAATAAGCTTTCTTGTAACAGTGTAAGATTCCTTCAGGTATAAATTCAGGCGAAGGAATTTCAAATTAGTCTTTGAGACTTCAATATACACAGCACCCAGAATTTATCTGGCGTGAGTACCAGCATGGGACTAAACCATTCATTAAAACTACTGCATACAAAACAATAAATATATCCTATAACAGAGAAAGTTGTTGTGTTTTGTTATATCTTATAGAAAACTAAGAGTGTTAATTGAGAGTCAATATTTAATCAAAATTTACAATGTATTTTTTCATTTATCTTCCTTTATTGTAAATGTATCAACTGCTCATCTTGCTCTCCAGTAATAGTATTCTATATGCCTCAATAGAGTATATGTACATAGTATCACTGCTGTTTATTTAATATTACGTATAGTTAAAGATTTTTCTCGTTTATTTTTATAGTGATATAGGGCTAACCAAATATTGGTATGTTCCAAAATTTGGCTTTCTCCAACTTGAGTTGCTTAACAGTTTGATTGTATATAAGTACTAACTGATTCACAATTATGAAATGTTTATGCAAAATTTAATTGTAGCAGCTTCAAAATGGTATATGATAACTGTTTAAAATCACGAAGCTGTTGTTCAAATGTTAGATTACTGTACATTATTTTGTGGAACTTGATTCGAAGAGAAGATAACTTTTAAAAAATATTGATCTCTTTGTCAACCACTGAATTTATTTATTAAATAGACGAAACTATGTGAGCTCATGTTGCTATCTTTATTTCTAGCTTAGAAAGGTTTCATGGTGGAGGAAAAGTGAGTAATTTCCCACGACGATTCCTGTTTTAAATTTTCTACTCGGGTGTTCACGCGGTTTCCTCGGTCAGACTCTACAAGTAAGAGATTGTTTCCTAAACTGAATTTCATTTCAAACGTTTTTTTTTATTTGAGATTCGTGCTCAATGAGTGAAATGCTGTGACGCAACTCTCCAAACATACAACCCCCGGGCTATAAATGGACACACTGGATATCTGCCCAAATTTTAGAGGATGCAAAATTTTGGATTCAAGAAACAAATTATAAGTTATTAAATAATAAAGAAAGGTATGATACAATGCTATTCAAATTATTCAACGTGAATTATAAACAAACTGGAGTTATATTGAATAAATGTAAATAAAAAAAAAAATAGAATCATGTTTTTACACATAATTTTATCGCTCATAACACTATTGAGTGTTGGTGATGGCGACACTGTCACTGATATAGCAGTAGTGGCAGCAATGCATGACAGTCAGACGCTGCTTCTCTCTCTTCTGCAACAGTCCTCCTCCGTAGACTAATGGATATAGTCTCGGCTCTCTAACTAAGAGATCACGGGTTCAAATCCCGGGGAGGGCCCATCATGAATAAACTTGAATAGCCAGTGTTCAATGAAGCCGTCATAGCTTAAAGCTGAGGCTTAAAAAAGAGGAAAAAAAACTCTTCTGCAACACATCCCGGTGTTCCACCCCCCCACAGTCACAGCGACTTGACTTGACTTGACATCCCGGTGGACTAGCGCATGCGCTAATGGATGTTGTTCCTTTCACATCTTGTTCGGTATGGCAATAAATGAGGACAAGTGTCGTACCTATCTGCTTAAATTTGTAACGAGTTTATCCATGCCATGGCAGATTGTGCACTGCAAACTAAGACAGATAATGTGAAATATTTGCATTATTATGCTCTTATAGTTGATTCTACTCCTGATTGTTCACATACAGACCAATTGGCTTTGGCTTTATGCTATGTTTGCGTCGAAGATGCTAAGCCAATTGAACGTATTTTCTAGCTCTTCCCAGTTATAAGGCATATCTCATATAGTTTAGAAGATGATGTTTTAAGTTCTATCTCATAATTAGGCTTGGCCATTAAACTATGCTGTGATAATGCGGTAAATATGTTAGGAGCTCACGCTGGCCTACAGGATAGAATCAAACAGCGTACTTTGGACGAATTTGTCCCTTGTACAGCACACTCACTAACCTAGTTGGCTTTGCTGCTGCTGAATGCTTCAAAGAAGCTGTAGTGTTTTTTCATTTGTCTAAGTCCTGTTATTTTTTTTTTCAAACTCGCCTCATAGGTTTGGAGCAAAGTAAAACTCCTGTGGTGAAATCCTTATCAGATACAAGGTGGCCCACAAGATCCTGTGCCGTGAAGGCTCTTGTCAAAGGCTTTCACCAAATTAAAGCATCACTCAAAAACATTGCTGAAGACCCCACTCAGAAGCCTGCTGTTCAAGTGGAAGTAGTTAGGACAATCCACTAGCTGTTTTATAAACATGACAAAGACATGCCTAAATAAAAGCACACTAATCTCTGCATAAAAACTTTATAGTAAATTACATAATAAAAAAGGAAGAATGTTGTTTTTGAACTTAATACGATTTAATCTTTCAAGACAAAGTAAACTCTTTTTAAAAATTTTGAATCCAATAAAATTATTATTAAATAGTGTTATATTGTGAATAATAGGATAACAAATATATGTAAGTGTATCTTTTTTAATACCGGGTACCGTACTTATAATGTATTTACAAAATGTTTGCATTTTCATTATTTTCATCTTTGTACTTTTCAGTTCACCCTTTAGGAAAAAGTAGTCACTTCAAAAGTACATACCAGTAAAAATTACAAACATATCTGCTGTCCTAAGAGAGTTAAACTTTGACATAGCTTTATGCAAGGTAGGAATTCACCAGTCCATAACATATTATTGTTCTTCAGACATCCAGTGGAAAACAGACACACAGGCAGTAGAAGAATGTTGCCAATCCTTTGTGGTATAGCTAACCAATATTGTATGTGAACTATAATATGTAAAGACAATTTTGACTCGATCTAATAACAACTAAACCAACATCAAAGAATCCAACAGAAAGAAATGAAAGTCGTCTTACTTAAAATGTAAAATGGCTGTAATTAGTTTGTTTACAATTTTTTATACTAAAATTTTCTCTGTAATCATGGTTATCCATTAGACCAATGTAAACATCATGATTTACACTACGCCAAATCCCATAGAGAGACATTGATCATCATCCAATTCACTGTTTCTAATATATAAATAAAACCATGCAAAATTTCAAGACTTAAGTGAATTCATTATAAAGATATTGTGTGGATAGAGAAGTAGGCTTTGCTTTTCAACTAGGTATTATAGTAGCTTTTATTTATAATAAAAACTTTCAAATTCTTAAGTAAAAACTTCACTTTAATTACTGAAAATAGCAACTGAGATGTGGGGGAGAGGGTGCTTCCTACTTTCATAGTAAGAATATACCCAACAAAGTAATTTAAATACGCGAGAAAGATTTTTTCACTTTTTAAGTTATGGAGTGAAGTTTTTGAATCTTCCCCTAAATAATCAAAATGCATTATTTACTTCCAAAACATTTTTTCAGAACATTTAGGAAGACGGATTGACCTATTTCATTGTATTTCTTTATTTTATAACCTGGGCTGTCCCAATTATAATTTCCATTATTATTAGTAGCTTTATAGTGTTGTAACAAATTTGAAAACTGAGTTCCATACATTGTCAATGGTGCAATGTAGCGGTTATGGTGGTTATCGCAAGATAACAGAGTGAAGTAACATCAAGCATGGCAGCTGCTTTGATGTGTGGCTGCTGATACACAGCCCACCTGCCCTGGGCATTGGTTCAGAAGTCACCCTTAAGCTGTTAAGTTAAGTGTCAGAGAAGGCTTAGTCCTAACTTTGACAGGTCAAATAAGACAATCCTTTACTTTATTTTCATTTACCAAGGTTTAACTTACTCAGAGACGGAATTTTTATCTAACAGTCAAAATAACCGGGTATTTATGAATATTGTAATGAATTATAACACAATAAACATCAGGAACATTATTTTATTTGTATAATATTACACATAACTGTCAATTGTTTAAATCATTCTAACAGATACTCAAATTTGACATACAGTAATATGATTAATTGCATGTACAGAGTTATTACATATTCGTAATTACTTATCTAAAAGAACTAAACATATTATTAAACAACAAACATTATTCTAACACCATGTTTTGACTCGAGAATAAATAACCATATACCACTAAACTAATCTGGTAACCATGTTCTACATTCATCACAATTCAACAATCCTAATAGTTAATTAATAATACTGACTAATATGTCCAAGAACATAACACGGTAAAACTTTCCACTGTTTGTTTATTATGACTCCATAACAAACTACTCAAACCACACTATAAAATTGCAATAATACTGCAAAAAGCAACATTTTTGTGTTAAAGCTTTTTCACAGTCTTTGCACATAAACATGAACATTTTGTGATCTTCCAAATATTGCAAGTTTTAACTTGAAATTCTATCAGTAAATAAGTAGGAGCTAAGTAGAGAGGATAGGTTATTAAAATGACTAACAATTAATTCACACTTCTTATATGAATATGAAAAGTTAAATACGTATTTGAAAATATGAGATTTAAATTACTTTGAAGTTTAAGCATCACAGAGATGTAATTTTAAAACAACCGTAAAAGCACCATAATCAGTAAGACACTATCTTAAAGCCTTTTATAAAGACACTAAATTATTTGTCTAACAAATATAAACTGATGTCACTAATATAAAATTTATCAATTCTACTTAAAGAAATATTATTGTTAACGCCCTATAAATTATTATTATTTACAGATTGTAACATTTAGTAAACAATCTTTCTGAAGTTATTGACATGTTTGTAAAGAATATTAGATCCATAATAAAAATAATTATGCACTAAAAAAATAAACAACTATGGTATCACTCAGATTTAGCAAGTATCAAACTGTTTACCTACTTTTAATTGAATTAAGAACTATGTAACTGCCTCAAAATTATAAAAAAGCGTAATATGCTACTTTGTAAAACCAGGAGTTCACCTCCAGAGGAAAGCTCTTTCAATATTTATTTTTTCATTGTCAGTGAAGCCGAGGATGCTTCCAATTGCTGCTAGATTCTCCTGAGCATTTTCTCGATGAGTCAAGAAGTAATAAAATGCAGATTTTAAGAATTGTAATGTCATTTCTGGGTCATGTTTTGGTTGTTGTTTTCTTGTCTCCAACAAACGGCGATACATTGCCTAAAACATCATACATGACAATTAGTCCCCTCATTTTGGTTTGTGCACTTAAAATAACTATTCTAAAACACACTATTTACAAATTTAAAAGCTTTCAAAACGCATAACTTAAAAATTAAATAACTCCCCACGAAGAGATTAAGCTTACAACCAAGTACAATTTGCAATTGTAATGGCTAAAACTAAATTGGCTCGTTGTTTTACCACAAAATATTTAGTGTGCATTAATTTTTTATACATGTGTTCTAAAATCCAATTATTTGAGTCTTTAACAACACACAAAACATCATATATAATTATCAAAATACTGAATTTTATATCTCAATTTTTGTTTACAACTTTCTTGTATGTAGTCTTTTTATAATATGTGTGGTTTTAATATGTTTTACATAAAATAATTTTTTATGAATTTAGAATATTTTCCTTTTCAATACGTTCTCAATTATTTTCTTTTGAGTGTATAGACATTGGGTGAATTGAATAAAGCCGAGCAGGCACTCATGAGAGTCTACTCACAATTAAGAGGAAAGTCTCAATTTCGGTTGAATAACGTTTTAAAGTAGAAAGCAAGAGCCCACTCATGTAAAATTACAAAATGTGAATGTGTTCTAAGCAATCCGAGGTGGAAGGCAGCGCTCTGGTCTGCATCAATGACACAACACATTCTCTATTGGGTACAGATGAACTTGATTGTCATTTATTTTGTCTAATTTGAGGATATTACATACATTCATAAAATGGTAGAATCTGAAGCAGTAGACTTTTGAATCAGCCAGGAACAAAAAATAAGTTGGTATAATAAAATATTTTCTCATTATGTTGGAGAAATCCAAGTCACACTTTTCATTGAATGATAACAAAATATTTCTAATTATTCTGTATTTAAAAAGATGTTTATAAAAGTGAAAGACGTTTTGAAGTAGAAAGCAAGAGCCCACTCATGTAAAATTACAAAATGTGAATGTGTTCTAGCAATCCGAGGTGGAAGGCAGCGCTCTGGTCTGCATCACTGACACAACACATTCTCTATTGGGTACAGATGAACTTGATTGTCATTTATTTTGCCTAATTTGAGGATATTACGTACATTCATAAAATGATAGAATCTGAAGCAGTAGACTTTTGAATCAGCCAGGAAAAGTTAGTATAATAAAATATTTTCCCATATATGTAACCTTCATCTTGTACATTTCTGGTTACTTTGTACAATTTGTATATTCACAAAAAAATAAATTCAGCTATGACAATTACAAAGAGAGCACTCTCGACTGTGGTGAGTTTGCTATTGGGTACACTCACCAATCTGTGACTGTGCTCTTCGTTGTACAAGTAGGCTCTCACTTTATTCACCTTGAAACTGGAGTAGGCACTTGCAAATAATTACCAAACTCACAACAGTGTCGCCCAATCATTTGAGGCGATCCTGTGCGTATTATTCAACTGAACCCGTGCAGGCACTTGCAAAATACGAGAATTGACAGGACAATCATCTTTATTCAACTCACCCTTTTTTTCTATGGACAAACTACATAATATACATATTTTCCTATTTTGTTTTTCTTTGATCATTGCTGCTCATTCTAAATGGTTTACTGTACTAACAACGATATAAGTATTCAAGGATAAGAATTTATTTTTAAAATATAACCAGTGCAAATCCGTCAGGAAAAATAGTAAATCCTTTTCTCAATGTTTTTCAATTAAATAAAAGAAATAAGATACATTCCTTTCATGTGTTAACGTTTTGGAAAACATACTCCTTACTTAAGTCCACATTCACACTTGTTTAAATGATCTTCAAATAGTACCTGATACTTATTTTAATAAAATATTACTTTTATATTAATAATATCAAGTTGATAAAATAATCATTATAATATGACTGAAAATGGGAAATTATCTCTAATTGATACATTTAGTTACAAATTGTTAATAATATGAAGTCCTTCATATAGATTTAATAGAAAATCAAATAGAGTATGATCAGTGTATAACAATGTGTACAGTAGTAAGTCATGCATTATCATAAGCCATAATAAAATAATAATTATTTAAATTATATACAAAGCACCCAATACTAATAAACACATTAATGATATATGTACAAAGGTTGAAAACAAGTGAGACCGTTTAATTGAGTTACAGTGTTGAACAGTTGTGTAAATCAGTGTCTATTTGTTGTTCAGCGTGTTCTTAAGATTTCAAGAATGGCAATATTTAGTAGTTGCTTCTGAACCTTGATTTTTGTTTATATATTTCTGAAGACAACAAGAGGTAGAGTTATGGACAAACTGTGTAGAATGAGTAAGTGGTCAAACTAGTCTTGTTGCTATCTAAGGTCAACTAATCCTCAGAGTCATTGATTAATTTAACAGCCCAATAGCCAAGGAAAGAATTTGAGGGTGCCATAACAATTAGACATTGGACTAATTGGATGTGATCTCCTGTATTGACTATCACACAGTATTTGTCTATGTTGGTAATATGATTACAAAATAAAAATGAAATTGACAGACCTGATGTGATATACAAAAATTTAAGACATTATAAAGCTGTAATGTACCTTATCAGCTATGCCTAGCAATGTATTATGCTAAAAATACAAGTTATATATCATGTGTAAAATTCTTGTGCAGTCTCCTTCCATTTGCTCTGACTATTATAAGACTACATCAAACATAAGAGTGTAGTAAACAAAGAAAACAGTGTTAATTTACATAAAAATTAGTAATACAATTGTTATAAAATAATTATTTTATTTAATAAAATAGAAAGTTTACATCTTCTACTATTTAACATTTTCCGAATACTTTAACTTAATTTCCAACTTTCTTATAGATATTCCAATAACACACTGTTTGCAGCTTTGTTTGTAGGATGTATGGATTCAGATTAAAAAAAAAAAACTTAACCTTTTTTTTACTGACTGCCTTGTAGGGGAGCCTACCACCAAAGTCCATTTACTTTGATCTGATTTATCAGCACTCTCTACTTTGTGTTGCCATCATATGGTATCTTCCTTAAGACATAAGCTTTTTATTCCCAATAATGTTGTATGTGAACATTGAATATTTTTCTGCATTGTGCTGTTAGCTAAGAGTAACAAATAAAATGGTTTGTACATCACTTTATTGATGCTGTTACATACCTTTATGAAAAAACCAACTAGTTGACGGAGTACCTTCAGGAAAGTGAATAGAAATTCCACAATATGAAGAAAAGTACATTTAAGTTTCATGTAATACTATACGTATATTTTAAATGCAAAAATCTGTGATGATATTTGGATGATTGATACTCAATCAAACAAAACTCAGTAAGCAGATTTTGACAAATTTTGGCATGTATATTACTTAGATCTCACAATCAAACATAGAGTTAGATTAATTCCAAAATGCCAGCTACAAATGCCCTTAAAAGTAACTCAAAGAAGATTTATTATTGTACAGATAGGCAATAGTTTTCTATGGCTGACTGAGTCACTTAATGTGCCACACAGTGTTACAGTATTTTTTATTTGCATGAATAAATATCAGCTGTCATAGTCTCGTGTAAATATTAACGTTGTGCATGTGTCAGTATCGCAAACTCTGACTGCTAGGTCTCATGAGCATGATCATTTCCTGTGTTTAGAAGTTACAGCAATAATGCAGCCTGCTAGCCCATTCCACCTTCACTCCAAGTACCGGGAAGTTATCTGTCCCACCTGCTCATCTCTCTCAATCCTCCTGAACCCTACATCAAGCAGTTTCTGTAGTAGCAGGGTAATATTTCAGGTTTTGCATGAGTTCTTTTAGAAATTCATTACAAACATGTTTATACTCAACACATCAAGTAATTGGTATTGCTGTCTTCAACAAAAACCAATAATATATGTACCATAAATGTACCAATAAAAATACTCTTGTGTGGTTATGTATTAATTTTATGAGATTTAAGTGAGAGCATAGGTTGAGTAGTACATTAAATTAAAGGTTTTAATAGCAGAGTACAATGCTGCAAATCCAACTTCAAAAGTTTCGCTCTTTAAAAAATTATAATTGTTTACAGTTTGAAACACTTATGATGTAGGTCAAAACTATTAATGTACAAATAACTATTAACTACTTGAACTTTATGAGCTAATAATTTTTACAAAGCCAAAGATCGTAGGGAATTTAATAAGTATTACAACAATAAATTATATGTAACAGTTTAATTTAAATGGAATTGTTTAAATTATAGAAATGGATAAATTAAGTATTCTCCTGTAGCAGAGCGGCTGAATTAATTCAGCCCAGAAGCTGCAGAAGCTTATTGCAGTAATGCGATCAAGAGAGTGTTATTAATTATTAATGAGGCTAATTAATTATTCTATCTGTTCTATTATTTAAACAACTTTAAAATAACATATATTTCATAAAATTTAGTAAATTTTAAATTTGTATGGAGTAAAAACAAACATTTTTCAAAATAAATTGAATTTTGAAAATTGAATTCTATTGAAGAGGCAATAAACAGTCTTCATAGGGTATGGAAGGTGCTGTACTACAACACTTATAACCAAGATCAACAGTGACATGAGTGGCTTGTGTATATACAATTCATATATAATATGTATATACATCAATAAACTATTGCAGGCATGCAAATTCATGCTGAATAACCAGAACAAGAATATTTTTATTTAAACCTATCTTTTAAAATATAAAAAATATTTAAATAGAGACCAATAATAAAACAAATTATATCTTTGGAATTCTAAACCCTGGAGCTTTTATAAAAGTTATGATTTTTTGAAGATTACAACCTTAATACCAGGATTGAAGCATCTCTGTAGTGTCTTAAAATATTGTCTGTATTTATCTTCTCTGGGTACTATACAATTTTAGGTTGAATAACTGGAAATACAGATGATCCTTATGGACTATATTATAATACAAACTACCCAATTTAAATTTTTACCAAATGATTTAACATTACTTTTGTAATCGTTCAACTTGCTATGAAGCTGTCTCTAGCAAAGTTTTTCATTCCTATGTAAAAAAACTGTAACATCAGTGCTCTTAAAAAGTAATATTAAAAACAGGACTGAAACAGAAATACTCAGATCAAAGCGGTCACTAGGTGATTGGGTTCAGCATATCACACGGCTCTCCAAACACAAATGATGTTAGACTGTTTGATATAGATTGATTCACAAACAGTACTTGCTTCGCTGGGACTCAAACTCGGATCTGTCACTTGCTGGGTGAGCATGCTTATAAATATATCCAGGTTTATGGATCTGTCACTTGCTGGGTGAGCATACTTATAAATATATCCAGGTTTATATTGTGATAAATAAGATTAAATTCAAATTATTGTGTCTTTGTTTGAAAAAAATAACAACAAATAGGTAATTAATAATAATTTTTCTAGTAGTAACTGTATAATATATACAGCACTGTTTTGTAGTGTAAGATATTACTATGTTACATTAATTTGGTTTATATTTGTATTTTTATATATAATACTCAATGGGCGGTTTACACTGGCGAGATGGACATAGACGATGATGTATGACCAGGTGACTGCTCTTTTGATTCATCAACATATTTGGCCCCCTCTAGTTAGTAATGACATCAAGTGCGCAGTAATATGCCTTGGCCAGCATTCCACAATGCTATTTCATTGCTTGTTTTGGGCTTTTGCACATGCCCTTTTTTCTTTTCTCTCTTTAAATAATATATGATTTTAAATGACACAATGTGTATCGTGTCCCAGTCGGTTTGGATTGGAGGCTCAGGAACTGCCAGTTTCCCTTAGTTACCGCTTTGTAAGTGACAACAATGTTCTAAAGATCTCAGCCTGATTTCTTTCTTCTGAGTAGCAAAACAGTAAGAGAGGGACGTATTTAAGTTCTCTCACTTGTTTTACACGTGATTCTCAAAATTAGCTTATGAAATCTTGAACAGTGATAATTAATTTTATTTATTTACATCTAACATGATGAAATAATAGGTGAATATACAATTTTCTCATTTAATTTGAAAATATAATGAATACAAGTTTGGTGCTCAGTGTGTGTCTGCAAATTGACATAAGATGTTTGAAGTGGTGTTTTAAACCAATAAATCAGTGATTTAAATGCTTATAAAAGAAGAAAGTGAGTGATTTATTTTCCCAGCTAGCGACATAAGTTATTGGAAATTTAACTGGGTGTAATGAAATCATTCTACTTTATAAAAAAATTAATATTGCAACAGTTGAAGAGGAACAGGTGAGTCATACATACATAGTATAAAAGTGTACCACAATACATAAACATTGAACATTACCATATGGCTCAAACTAAGTGGGGTGTTTAAATTTGACCAACACACACCAAATCTTCATCAATATGACATGCAACTTTTGAACATCATCATTATGACAAAAAACGTGAGCTATAATAATTTACACAAATTATCATTCTTTCTTCATCATATGATGCACAACATGGGACCTCAATAATTGACTAAAATTTATCTACTTCATATGGAGACCAACAAGTGGGGCTAATAAAATTAACATAGAATCCACATATGATCAAATTCAGTGTGTGTGGCAGGTTAAGCCATCAGTGAGAGTCAACATTCCTTTATTCAACTCTTTACTCTCTATGTATGCTTCCACCCTTCCTATCCATATTTATTCTTAACTTTATAAAATATTCAGTAAGTATATTTACTATAATTTCAGGCCTTTATGTTGAAAAAAATTAAATATATTTACTGTGGCTTAATTTTATTGTCTGCATAATTATCAATATTCTTCTCTCTGTATAGATTAGACAACATTGACGTTAACTTCCTTGAATGTCTTGTACCCAATATTTGGTGTTGTAATTTAAAAGGTATTAACCTATGGGAAAAAACAATACAATTTTTCCTATGGATTTGTATGCTAAAACAATCATTTCTCCGATACGAAAATGAAATATTAACAATACATTTCATACATGGAATACAAAAGAAAATGAGTCCCAAAAATGATTGTTTTTCTCCAAACATAACAAACTGAATTTCTTAAAAATTCTTATTCAAAAGTTATATTGATGAGGAACTAAAATATTATGTTATTTTTTAACGCACAATATTTTTATTTAACTATCAAAGAAGTAGTAAAACAATATCATTTTATAGTCTGTTAAGGCTTAAAAATGGCTTAAATAATATAAACATTAAAATTTGTTATATGAAAATGCAATTGAAACAATCAGGACTCATGTTGAAGATGAAGTTTGTATTAGCTAACTTAATTAAACAGACACATTTTATGATGTGTCTGCCGAAGATAGTCATGCTATCGAAAGGCCTCACAAAAATAAATGTTTTAAGTATTGGTTTGTGTGTTTTAAATGTAATTAAATCAAGACTCATGTCCAAACCTAGTCTTTAAAGAAAGTTATGGTATGAGAAAATGACAAAATAGTGATTAGATCCAAATTTGATTAGCACATGAACTTTATTTATAAAAAACAGAACCTCATCTAAAGTTCCTCATCAGTTCTTCCTGAATATAATAGATTAAAATATCAAATTAATATTCTAGAATTTTATTGGCTAAATGGATTGGAAAAGCTTTGTCCTATATTCACTTACTTATTTATATACTTGATAAACTTGTCAGAATTTTATTGCAATACACTTTTTAAAACACTATTACTTTTAATGTTTTACAATGAAAGTTGATTCAGATAGACTAAAAACATGGTGGCTACATGTCAAATTGACATGTCTCATTTTGGTTTATAAATTTTTGACAAAACTCGAGTTGTTAAGAGTAAGTAGTATTAATCTGATCCTACCTGTGTTGAACATTTCTGTTGCATCACTATTTAAAACTAATTGCGTGGGTGACGTATAGATCTACACAAGTCAGACGCATGGCTAGGAATACAGTGATAACCTTTTAAACCTATACAGTGTGGGAGCATAATTTTAGTTTTTAGGCTTACAAGAACAGTGTCATGACTATCTTCTAAGTTTTCCTCACGACAAAGTAGCTAAACACATATCGCTAGTTTCATGAGTTGGTAAGACATGTTGAATCTAAACATCACACCCCAATCTGACAATATAGAAGGCAGCACAGCTGCACGTCCAATTTCAGAACGGTATTTCGGGAATCGGCTACAGTTGTAGTATGAAATAGGTAGAACCATGATAAATAAATGTGCTCTTTAGGAGACAGCACAGTTAAAAAATATATTCTGTGAGCACAATTTAGCTACAGTTACTTAATACAGATCAACTGAGTTGATGCAGATGATGTGTTAAGTAAACTCCATATTTTTGAAATATTAGGAAGCTGTACAATATTTTAAAGTTATATTGGTACTTTGGTAGTGAGTGACGTGCTAATTTCATTCAACTGACAGTTTTTGAGTATTTACAATGCAAACAGTTTTACACAAAATACCGTTTTAAGAGCCTTTGGACACCTTTGGCACAGTTTCTTAACATCAGGTAGAAAAGAATGCTGATACAAGTGAAGCAGCTTCAAAAGAGAGTTATTTTACACAACTATCCTCTTAACATTTATAAAAAATGTCTACCAGATTCTATAGCCCTTACACCAAGACTGAAAGGGAAGAAGTGGGCAGAGGTGCACAACCTTACGATGAACATGCAACAGTAATGACAGGGTGGCATACACACCTTCCGGGCAAGCTTCCAGAGTGACACTGCTTCTTTAGCCGATAGTAAATTGTCTGGTGAAATGTAATCCTTATCCTGATGGTTGTCAATATTATGAAAAAATGAATGTTAGTGGTGGTGACAGGAAACATACAACTAGGTTAGTCAGAAACATTTAGTCAGTTAGTACAGACAAGTCAACCACATCATTATGAAGTATGGATTGTCCTCTCACAATTTCTAGCAGTTAGTTGGATTTTGCAAATGATAACACTAAAAATTATCCCTATTGTTAATATTTAAAAATTGATTGGTTATAGTACACAAAATAAATAATAATTAGTATACGTTTATATTTAGTCAAGGATCTACTGATTCAAGACTTCTACCATACTTCATACATATAGAGAAGACATAATTGGTGTGATAATGATCTAATACTGATCCTATGAGTTACGATGCAGAGCTACTGACTACTGAACATTAATCATTCATAGCATAAATTAATGGCTGACACTAGTGCGAAATTGATTGTAGGAGACAAACAGTAAAGTGAGTAAATCACATTGTTCTCTATAGCATATCTTCTCTATATATGAAGTATATATTCTCTACGCTACTAACCTGTATAAGTATCTAGCTAATCTGACATAACTAGGTCTACCACTGATTAAGTAATAATAAAACAATCACGGAAAATTTGACTTTGCAATAGGTATCAATGAAAAGACTTTTAACTAATTAATTCTGCCTGGTAACGGGGTGGTTAGAGACTAAGTCTATCACCACAGGAGCACAGGTTCAAATTTCAGTTTTGGAACAACACTTTTGCAAGAAAATATATAACAGCCTGAGCCTAGCCTGAAGTAATGTAATGAGCAGTTCCGAGTTAGAGCTTTGGATCATAAAAACAAACTTGTTATTTCTAAGTAAAATTTTGCATTTTAAACTCTGTGGGATTAAATTCATTATGAATTTCATAGTATAATAAGTACTTAACTCATGTTATATCTGTTCTAATTGGTTTAAAAATGTATTTCAAAAATTAAATAAAAATTTGTGACCCTCACAAAAGTATTTCAGATTTTATGTTGGTAGTACAATATAACATCTGTCTGTTTTTAGTACTGCTGACAATGCACACCAATTATTGTAGTGTCAGTCAGCAGTACACATAGTAATGTTAATTTTTTTATGATGAGAATAGTATTAGTTCTGACAGTAAACATGTTTTTTATTATATTAAACTGATGGTAAAGTTTAAAAATTTCAAGTAAATTCTTGAATTTCAAACAGTTCTGATGAAAAAAATTACTAATAAATATGACCATGTTAGAGACAATTTAATCATGTATAATAGGGTAAAAATGATGTATGTACAATACATAGTAATCTATTTATGACTTTTTAGTATTTAGTATTTTTTTTTTACTTTTTAGTACTCTATAACACTACTCCAATTTTTCTATTTTCACATTTGTCTTCTCTAGTATATCCATTATGAAATTTGGTAATTTCAAAGAATGCGTAACTAAAATACACTCAAAATATTTTTTATCCTAAAAGCGTTTATAAATAACAATTTTTTTCTTATATGAAAGACAATATTTTAAGACACATACATTGTATGCACAAGATTATCGAAAGCACTATCTATATTGTTTGCCATAGAAGAACTACTTAGAGGCCATATAGAAGGACTGGACAAGAATTCTAACACATTTCAGCACAGAAGTATGATGGTGTCTTACGTCATGCTTGTGAGATGAAAACAATTATGTTTCATGTTTCTATGAATTTTGTTATTTTTTACTCCTAATACATTATTCTTATGCCCAAAAGCAACCTTACGTAATATTTTAACAATTCTACACAAATCTAATATTGAATAATCACTGAATTGACTATATTGAATTATAAATGTTTTACTTTGAGTAGTATATAAAATAATAGTTAAAACCAAAATAACAACACAATTTATACAAATAAGAAATAGGAATTTAACTTGTAAATTCTTTAAAACTAACTTTGAAAATCACTAATATTCAACACAACATAATATGCTAAATAAGTAGAAGAGTAAAGATTTAATTTATTGAGAACAGATTTTAATAGTTTTTTTTTTTTTATGTTAAAACATTATTTGGTTCCTAAAATCGTTTGAGTAATATAAAACAAACTTCATTTTTTTTAATTTTTGGATTTCGAATCAGTATTATAATCATATTTTCTTTATACAAGATGAAATCGTCGTAAAATGTTTATTGATTGTATTATGACGTTAAAAAAAATAAAATTATACATATTAGATAAATCGTATCACATATGCTTATAACAAACAATTTTATATTTGATAAGATAATGTCTTATAGTCTTGAAGTAATGATTATAAGAAAAACTAATATATAGCTGTAACCTAACAAAAGTTCAAAGCAGATATGTTAACCCTTAAAGCGCGGCAAACAAATATGTCCATACTATCAGAATTGTGGTAACATGACAAAGAAGAATACTTGTTTTGTCTTGTTTTAGTTTATTGTGTACATTATAATTCATGAACATGCTGAAAATGTGTAGGAATGTATAAATGTATTGATTTATGACCGTTAGAAAGCAAATTGGATTGCCTGTCATGTCAAAAATCAATTAAAAACCAGTGATATTCTCTTATCGAGGTTTCATAAGATGCAAGGCATGGCATGAAGACACAACGTTACGGTATACCCACGTATATGTGTAAAATCAGTTGAACTTTTTTAAAGAAATTTGTTTGTTATTTCTTATGACAAGAATTAAAAAAATAAATATAACATTGGCAAAACCAGAAATTTTTAAAATAGTTGAATGCATGCTAATTGAACTGAGGCCAAAATTTTCTTCAGCGCTTTAAGGGTTAAGGAAAGAGGCGTTTGAGTATTTCTATTTGCTACAATTAAGTTTTGTTTTAACCCATTGCAGATCACTTAAGAAATATCTTCATGAAGTAGCAGTACACAGTGATTGGCTCATGTCACAAAAGTGATCAGCTTTTAATTTTATCTCCTAATAGTTCTAAAAAATGTCAAGTAGACTGCATGAGCATCATTACTAGTCTAATCAATGTTTTTAACAATGCTCTTTCTTTAGTTTGATTGTAAATACTTTAACTGCTGATGTATGTAGCAATTAAAGAATCAGCTGAATGTAATCTCCGCTAGGTAGTGTAACTGATCAATTGTTTTTCTTAGATGTTTTTACAACTGCAACTAGTTTCACATTTTATGATATCAGTTGCATGTGTCATCATGTGATTTTAATAATGGTACTAATAATATAAACACTGTGTGTTTCGATTCAGTACGGCTTTGCCATTCTGCTGCCAACGCGCAAATTAACTAGTGCTCGCTGATACATACACAAACAAACAAATTGATGCACAATGGGTTAATATGTACTTGAAACAAAGTAATAATCTTAGTAAGCATGTAACCATACCTTAATATTGTCAAGTTCTTCTTGCTTGATTCTTAACCTTTGCAAAAGATCAGGAATAAGAGAGACTTCTGTTTCTTGATTTTGTCCATTTTCAAGTTCCTGCAAAGTTTTATAAATTAAACGACTTTACAAAGTTAAAATCAAAATTATAAAGTAATTAAATATTAAACAGTATAGCAACTTTCAAAAATTTGTTTATTGTATTGGATGTTAATGTTGTGTCTATACAAAAATCTGTTGGTGGAATTTTATCTTATAACTAAATACACAAACTAATTTAAAAATAATCAGAAAATCTATAGTTAAAACTGAGTTTATATAATTACAGATTTCATTTATATTATCAATGGATCAAATTAAACATTAAATTCAAGTAAATAAACAAATTTATAAACATTCTTAATTCTTCTCACCCAGGCAAACAATATATTGTCTGCCGAGTTACTCGCAAACGTACAGACAGATAATTTAATGTCTGCCAATTCCATGTTTTGAAATAAAGTAATTTGCCTAATATATTTGATTGTGTTTATAGTATATTGTTGTTTATTGGCGATTTAATAACCAAGATAAACCACGTATTTAAAAGCTGGTGAAGCAGGTGATGGTGATGTGCTGGGTAGGCCTAGCCTAGGGTAGGACATTTTTCTTCATTGATCATATTAACGAGTAACAAGGTGAAAACTTGTTGGGTTTGTTCAAGCAAGAGAACCTAATCTGTCAGGAGTGATAGAAAAAGATTAAGAATTCTCTGTTGTCTTCGCCAAGAGGGCAGCCATCTAAATGTGTTTGTCCAAACATATTTGCAATCAGGCCTACGCAATTTTATAAGTCTACCATTATTGTAAATATATAAAAAAGTGTTAGCAAAAATGTGTGTGTGTGTGTGTATATATATATATATATATATAAAACTTACTGTAAATATATTTAGTGACTCAGTGTTAATAATTCTGTGACACAAATTTCATAGACTCAGTGATTGGAACTCATTTTATGCCATTGGTGAGTGATTTGTATTTGTTTATATTTTTCTAAAAGTTGGCACATACAAATTTTATTTTATTTTATTATAAAATTATTATTTCTTCCCCTAAGGGTATGAAATTTAGATGTGTTATAACTTAGCTAATTAAATGTAAAATCGAAATATTTGGGTTACCATATCAAAGTTTTTATTATTTCTTGTAGTTTTAAGGTTATTTTTAACACGAAAAACGTATAAACACATAAACATATTATAGCAAATTTGTACATTGCTTTAATAAACTTTTCAGTTCTCTATTTAGTTAGAGAATTAAATTCTGAAAATTTTGGTACCAGAGTCATTACAATAGCATAAATAGAAATAGAAAAAAATACTTTGTTGTACAAAAGAAATAAAGCAGTGTACATGCAGCAGTTTTATGAGACTTTCAAAAAATGGATATAGCAGTTTTAGGAGACAATAATATTTTTCCAGGTTGAAAGGGTTAGAAAATATCACTAATTAAAGAAAGTATTAATTAAGTCAAAACTCATTTGCATATACATTTCAGCTTAATCATTACTTACTTAATAATATATATGTATATATTTAAGGTGACTTAGTCAACACAGTGAATTTATAAAATTAAATCATATGTTTACCATTCTACATAATTCAGTCTTAATTTTCATTTTCTGTGTTGATGTTTTATGTTTATTTTGTTCTTATAGCCCTATTTATATTTTTATAATTTCCTGAAAACGGCTTAAGCCGAAATATAGAAACTGTTTAATTTAAACATTTGAAGATTTATATATATATATACACACACACACACAAAAGAGTGATGATATATATGATTTTTTAATTAATTTCACACCAAACCGTAAATGATATTCTTAAACTCTACACGTATTTGTAGATAAAATAGTTTTAGTTTAATTCTATAAATTTTATAGACAAAAAAATGTATTTCTGCTATATCTGCGATATTAACATACAATAAAATACCATAATTACCTCAGTGTCTTGTAATTTTGCTGCCTGGATCCCTTTTTGGTACAACTTTACATAAATGTCTTTTTCATTGCTTTCTTTTTGTTCCAGTTGTTTTATTTGTTCAATATGAGCTACAATCTGTAATTTTAATTCAGCATTTTCCACTTTATAAGCACACTGTTTGTTTTTCTCACAGCTGTCATGTGATGAGTCTTCTGAGCTGGGAACTAGTGATTGCACATCATCTGTTTGACAACATGCTTCAGAGCTGGGAACTAGTGATTGCACACCATCTATTTGACAACATGCTTCTGAGCTGGGAACTAGTGATTGCACATCTGTTTGACTATATGCTTCTGTTAAAACACAGTCTCTATTGCTAATAGATTCGTCTTCTTTTACATTAGCTTTATCTTCTTCTAAATGACATAAGGTCTCTACTAATTCATCCAGTCTATTTTTATGCTGCTCATTTTCTACTTTTAATTTGTCATGACTTAATCTGATTAGTTCTAGGTCCGCTTTAGCAAGTCTCAGTTCATCAATTTCAAACTGTAAGTTTTGTTTGTCCTGTGACAATTCCTCATTTAAAATTTCTAGCTCAGATATCTTTTTAATATGAATTTTACACATATTATTACTTTTCAACTCTTCATTTTGTTTTTCAAGCTCATGAAGTCTTTCTTTACAGTCTTCATAAAGTGGCCTCAGAGCATAGTACCTACAAACATCATTCTTATTATTATAGATTTAGGAAAGCCAATGTTATTATTTTCTCATGATGCTTAAATGTTAGCTGATTTAATGTAAACAACTAAATATTTTAACTTATTCTTCCTTTGTTTAAAGTTTGTTATTGACGATGGAAGGTTAGACAGGATAACAGCCTCTTTACAAATAGGTTATACCTTTTGTAACCATAATGATGACAAATGTCCGAAATTGTTTTATCCTATCACATACCATATGACTAATCTCTATATCATAACTAATCACTAACTTATACTCAATCAATCAACATTTTTTATTGCCATAAGATAAAGATCATTGATAAAGTCTCATTACAGCTTTCATTATAAATATAGCCAAGTCAGTTATAAAACTTGGATTCATTATATCTTAAGTTACGCAAGCATAAACCACTGTGCTCAAATACAGCCAGTGGTATTGGTGAATTTAAAATAAAATGTTTTTTAATCGGAAGAACTCATCCAGTGCATAAAATGGGTTATCTAACAGTCATAAGTAATACTTATTCAAAAATATTTGTTTATTGTACTTTAGGACTAAGGGTGACTAATGGTTGTACACCCTCAGTGCAATAACAGAATGGCTTTCAAGAGTTCTGCTCAATCTATTAAAATTAATAGATGCAGCATTTTTATTCCTGGTATTGTGGGAGTGTTTTATACTGCTAGGCTTTACTAATTGAGGATTTTGAAAGATATGTTTCATAAGATCAAAAAGATACAGGTTTATTATGGTCTGAATTTTACAAATAGCAAAAAGAGGTCTACAGTGTTCAAGTGGCTGTGAGTTAGTAATAATTATTCTTATAAATTTTTTTGAAGGATGAGAATGTTATTAATTTTACTTGTGACAGGTCAAATTACGACATTTAAATATTCGCGGGGAATTAGCAGACCGTGACGTAAGTAAATCACATGTTATCAGAAATTGATATTTATTTTTAATTAACAATGGAGAAATATGTAAACTTTATACGGAAACAAATTCAAATAATTAAAATGAGTTTTTAAACATAACCAAAATTCGTTTATATAAAAAAAAAAAAGTAAACCAAATAAAATTACGCAAAAAAGCCAATTGGTGGGATAAAAATGACTTGCGTATTGATGACATCAGAAAGCACATGTTTGCAAAAAATTTATTATACGTGATAAAAATTCGATAATTATGACAAAAGAATTAAATTATATTCAATCGTGAAGACGCTGATTTGAACGGGAGAGGGGATGAGCATTGTTTGAGCCGGTACGCGGGGTTGTTGGGGTGGTGAGGGGGGGGTGGGGTGGTTGGGGGGGGGGGGGGTTTGTGGGGGGGGGGGGGGGTTGGGGTTGGGTGTGGTTGTGGAGTTTTGGGGGGGGGGGGGGGGGGATGGTGGGGGGGGGGTTTGGGGGGTGGGGGGGTGGGGTGGTGGGGGGGTGTGTGGGGGTTGGGTGGGGTTGGCTGGAGAATCTTCCTTATGTCTCGGAGAGCTGAAGCAGGGAGGACGTGTACTCGTGTAGATCCACCTGGGAAGTGATGCAATACGGAATTGTGCAATAATGTATTAAAAGTTATTACCAGGCAATGGGATATTGTTTTTTTAGTGAATAAATTAACAACAAAAGCAAAGTGAGTACAATTAGTTGTTTGTAATCACATCAAAATAAATGAACGTATCAAAGTGATTTGCTTTGTTTTAATATGATTAGACAATAGACAATTTTCTTTATTTTCCACATATTCATAGAGAACAGTAGACAATGGCGTCAATACATGAGATAAACGATAGTTAAAGAATGTTAATAGTTGAGAGTTACAGGATTTAAAAATTCTTGAATAGAGTAGAAAGGTCGCTCCTGGAGCCAGACTGTGAGATGTTTCTTGAGGTGGCGTTCTGGTTTTTCTCTGAGGTGGACTGGTAGTTTTGATTGTAGAGCAAGGCTCCCCTTATAGGAAGGCTATGCTTGTAAAGAGTGTTAGATGGTGAGGCGGCAGAGCAAAATCTGAAGCATGGCGTGTATTTTGGTTGTGTATGTCTCTTTGTCGGGTTTGATTGGTGAGAACAGCATGCATGATTGCCTCTTGCATGTAGAGCGCTGGGGCCGTCAGGATCTTGAGTTTCCTTGAAGGCATCACGACAGCTTTCGAGGTAGTTTATTATTAAGGCCTGCTAGACATCTTATTGCCCTTTTTTGAAGTTTTTTTTTTTTTTTTTTAGGATTCTTTGCAGGGTTGGTAGCAGATGTTCCGCCCCAGGTCACAATTCCGTACCTGAGATGAGATTCAAATAGTGCATAATAGGCTATCTTTGCAGTTTCCAGATTGCCTTGTGTGTTTTTTTAAACCCTTCTTATTACATAAGTGCTTGAAGAGAGTTTTTTTACAAAGTAATTCTATGTGTGCTTTCCATGTGAGCTTTGAATCCATTGTAATGCCCAGGTAATTTTTGACTGTATCCTGAGCTGCAGTTCCAGGGATTGGTAGAGGTAATTCTTTGTTTTTTGTGGTGAAAATTAGCTGTATTGTTTTTTTTCTCATTAAGGGCAAGGTCATTTTCTTAGGCAATATTGTTTTTGTGTAACTAAAAGCAAGATGTCAGTAGTTTCTTTTCAGGGTTTGAATGGATTTATTTTGCTATGGTGAGGACTGTGTCATCTGCATACATTGTTGCTTCACAGTATTCCTTAGGTAGTCTGGAAGATCGTTTGTTAGGAGGAGAAACAGTACCCGGTGGCCCCAGTACTGACCCTTGTGGTACTCCTCCTCTGGCAATGCTTGTCATGTCAGAATAGAATTTATTTCGCTTGTTTTGTTCTTCATGCTCAATTATCAACTATTTTGCTTTCTGTCACTTAGGTAACTATGGAACCATTCTCCGCGTCCTTCCCATTTATATCCCTAGGGACTTTCATTTTTGTTTTAAGGAGATGGTCATGGTTAAGGCAGTCGAATGCCATTACTGAAGTCAAGAAACAGGCTAGTGACTGCATGTCCGTTAGTCGAGTTGGTCAATGATATACTCCCCGTTAACTGTATTTAGAGCAGTAGTTATGTTGACCCAGTCCCTTTAGGAATCCATGTTGCTGGTTGGTCATTAGATTGTTTTGTTCTAGGTAGGAATAATAGCCTATCTAAGACAATTTTCTCGTAGATTTTTGAAAAGTTGATATCAGGGAGAATCGGTCTGTAGTTCATCAAGTCATTTCCGTTGATCCACTTTATGTTTCGGGTAGACCTTGGCTATTTTTAGCATAGTGGGGAAATATTTCCTTGTTTGAAGCGATTTATTTATTAGAGCAGTCAAGGGTTTAGTGAGTTCATGTTTGCAGGTTTTGATGATGTTTAGCCGAGATCTCGTCTATACCCGAGGATGTTTTGGGTTTTAGGGAGTTTATGGCTTTTTATAACGTCAGTCTCTGTTGCTGGTCGTAGATTTAGGTGTGCTATTTGTCATGTTGGGTGGATTGTAGATATTAAGTAGCCCCATTGTTTAGGTTGTTTGGTTTTAGTGTCCTTTCTGCGACTGTGGCAAAGAAGGAGTTGAAGGTGTTTGCTACTTTTTTATTGGATCTTGCAGTACTTCCCCGTCTGTGACAATTTGCCATTTACTGAGAGATTTTTGGCCTGGTGGGGGGGGGGGGGGGGGGGGGGGGGGGGGGGGGGGGTGTTTTTTTCTTTCGTTGTTTATTATTTGCCACAGTGCTTTTGATTTATTGTCGCCTGAGAGATGTGGTCTGATGTTTGTTGTTTTTTAGCGATCTTGAGCTTCATGTCATATTCCTTCCTTTTCTCTGTGCTGATTCAGCTTTGTCTTCAGGTTTTTTCCAGTAACAAAGTTCCTTGTTTAAGGCTTCTATATACAGAATTTTTTAAGGTGGTGCAATCATCGTCCCCAGCAAAGTTGTTTATCTTTCGGCGAGTGATTGTGCTAACACTTTTGAATGGGCAGCTGCTGTTTAGGACGGTTTGTATGATGAGGTGGAAATTTGTATATGCTTGATTTGCATCTTCAGTATTGTATATACTATTCCACCTCGTGTGTTTTGAGCGTGATCCTTTATGAGAGTCATGGTTTTATCTTTGTTAAAAATGCGTTTTCTCTCAGTTACAGTTCTGCTATATTTTCCTGCTGTCAGATGTAGTGTTGGCCAGTTGGGATGTAATGGTCCGAAAGGCCAGAGAGAACGACTGAAGCTTGAATGGCTTGGGGGTCGATATTCGTGCATATCCAGTCAATAGAGGTCTCTGTGTCTTTAGTGAGTCTGGTGGGGGGGGGGCAGGCTAAGTCTTTTGAGGTCAAATGATGTTAAAAATTCGTTAAGCTTCATGTTGTTACTGTCGTTTGCTCGGGTTCCCCCCCAGATTGTCAACATTTATATCCCCGACAATGACCATTGGTTTGGTTGTTTGCATGGCGCTTTCCAGCTGGTCCGTTAGAATGTTCAATTGATTGCTCAATGTTTGATGTCGGGGGCCCTATAAGTGCCAAGTACTTTGGATTACTTCTTTGTTGATTTTTATCTCCGAAAAAAAGCTGTTTCACACACTCCAGCTCTGACTCTTCATTACTATTTCTTATTAGTTTGATGGTTTTTTCTAATTCGTTCTTTACATAATCCTGCGATCCCTCCTTTCTTATGTTAACTTCCTGCAGAAGCCTCCTATCAGAGTATAGCCATCAATCCGTGTATTTTCTAAGTTGTCTTGTGTGAGCCCCGTGTTCTGTTAGTATTAAAAAGGTCCAGGTCTGTGATTGGCGAGGAAATGTGACAGTCTGTTTGTTTTACCAGCGAGCCAATTTAATGTTTTGGTGGGCAATTTTTATTATATTTTGCTGAGATGGCTTGCTTTTTTATTAGGTTTTGATTTCAGAAAAATTCTGAACCTTTTCCTCTTCCGCTGATTCATCTCCTAAAAATTGTTGAGTCTCTGGAGAAATTTGTCTAGGGAGTGGGTGATTTCATTGGTTGGTCAGATTGGTGAGATCAGTTTCCAGATTGTCATTGAGTTGTCCAGTCCAAGGTTGGGGGGACTTCCCCAGCAGTGTTTTGGTTCAGTTTTTTTAGGCAGGGTTTTGGGCTGGCTCCCTCATAGTGTTTTGGTTCAGTTTTATTAGGCAGGGTTTTTGGCAGCTCCCTCAGTAGTGTTTTTGGTTCAGTTTTTATTTTAGACACAGGGTTTGGGCTGGCTCCCTCAGTAGTGTTTTGGCTCAGTTTTTTAGACAGGGTTTAGACTGGCTCCCTCAGTACAGTTAAAGTTAGTCATGCTCAAGCTATGTTTCCAGTGGTTAAAATATTACCTCTTTTACTATACTTGTCAAGATGTTTGGTGAGAACTCCTCGTATGTTTCCCCCTCACTAAGTACTTGTGCAGTACATGGAGGAGACATTTTTTTTCCCATGCCCTGAGTTTTCGTTACAAGTGAGTGAGCGAGATTGTCGTTCAAGGAATGTCACAGGAGTTGGGGATGGTTACTGGGAGGTGGCTATTCTGTTTAGAACGTTGGAATGTTTTTAGGTAATTGAAATTCCTGGATGTTAGCTTTTTTTCATGCTTTTTGCCATTTGGAGGGAGATGCTAAACTTGTTTTTGTCCTTCTTAATCCATTTTTTATTGGCTCATTTCCTGTTGTTGATGAAGGGTTTTATTTTTTTCAGTGGTGTAGTCCGCATATGTTTTCAGTTTTTTTTCTGCAGGTTTATGACTGACTCCTGGCGTTATGGGTAGGCTTGCATCTGTCCGTGGGTAGGGGAATAGAGGACTCTGCCTCTGTTTGTCCTTGTATATAAAATCAGTTTTTGGTTGCAGGTTTTGACTGGCTCCTGAGGTCGGGGGTGAACTTTGTTCTGTCAAGGGTGTGGTCAATATGTTTTTCTATTTTTTTAACTACAAGTTTGATTGACTCCTAGTGTAGTTTGATGCGTGGTGGGCATATTCAAAAGTGTTATTTTATTTCTTTTTGGCAGCAGGCACTTGAAGCTAAAGTTTTTAATAGTTAGCTCCATTTGAGCAAGCTTTGAATTCATCTCTGATATTCCCAGAAGTACAGTGTTTGATTTGCCTCAAACACTTGGGGCAATCTTTTGTGGGAGATGACGTCGTCTGAGTAGCCGAGTCCTTACAGATTGTAAGCCGTTATTTCTCTATGTTTTTGGAGATTTTTTCCTGCAGTCTAGTGTTGGTTTTTTTCTAGTTCTGCTGCTATTCGTTTTGCATAATTATCAATCATTATCTTGACCCAATTTAAGATCGTGGTCCTCAGAGGAATTCTGGACCATCTATGCAGAATTTCTTTTCTTTATCAAGTTGGGCTTGAACACTGCATTTTTAATTGTAGAAGATTTTCAATTTTGTTAAATATTTACTCATATTGTTTTTCCACCTCTTCCATTTTTCCCTCCATACTAATTAGTTTTATTTTGAAGCTCTAGTTTCTCTACTTTTAAAAGTTCGTTTTCAGCTACTAATGGGAGCTGATCCTATTTTTGGCAGCCATTTGAAGATCATCCTCTCGACTGTTAGAGCTATCTAGTAAGTTGTTTTCAATAATACTCTTTTCTAGTTCCAGTAGGGTAATCTGAGGTGTTTAGTGTGTTACTGGTCAACTATTCTGTTTGGTAAAGATGGTGATTGAAACATCCTGCATGCCATGCAATGCCCATATTTTTTCGATTTCGTGAGTGGTGCCATCTTTTCAAATCCTTTTCTAAATATTTTTGGCATGCTGCATGGTACCAATTTTGCACATAGGCCTGTGCAATTTAATACCAGAATACTTAACACCAATTTCGCATGTACCACACGGATATTTAGTGGGCATTTCAGCAATAAAATTGAGAATTCTTGATAAGAATTGGTTGATTAATTATTAATAAAAGTAATATTTAATACTTTATTAATAATTAAATAAAGTATTAATGTCAAAAATTAGGTTTATAGATATCACTCTGCAAGTATGTCAAAGTGATTTATAGCAAGATTCCATAACAAGCCAGTAAGTAGAGGCCCGTGTTGTCTGTGGTCAGCGTCCCAGAACGCATTGTCCAGCAGGTGTCGGGTAATGCTCTCCCGTCAGTTTGACCTAATAGAGCTGCTCTATCTGACTTCCAGCAGGTGGCGTTGTAGATAATGCCTTGTTTGAAAAGTTATAATGTGTCAAGCAGCTGTGAGTTGGCAATGACGTCACTATTGTGTTTCAACTGTGCACAGCTGTTTATTTAATTTAATATTTACTTGTTGTTAATAAAATAAATGTCAGTGGTGTTATAAGTTGACAAAAATTGCTTGAATAAAAAGTGCTTGAGCTGTGTAATGTTACAATGTATATCTTGAGAAAAGTTGATTGCAGATAGTGATCTAGTTTGTGCTGATAAGTTTTCTTGGATTTTTTTCTTCTTCAAGGTACTACTTAAATTATTTTTTGACTTGATGATAATTAACTTACAGTTTTAGAAGTAGTGAGATTGGTGTGCAGTTAAGTTGGTATTTTTGTTGGGTTTACCACTTAAACTTCACTGAAATGGTAGGAGCACTTTCATACTAGATGATGGGTGTCCGCCATGTTGGAGTTGTTTATCTTGTTGGTTTTTGTAGATTGACTATCCTATCTGCGAAGAAGTGTGGTAAGTAAAGAAAATAAGCGTTAGCTCAAAGAATATTACATTTCAAAATTTATTAAAATCAAAGTGATTGATGAGAACCTCCATGAACATTTGTGAACTTTAATCCTGATATAAATAACCATATTTATCAGAGCCTTCAATACAGTGAATATTTAAATTTGCACTATCAATTCAACCTACTTAAAACCTGAGATAAATATAGGCCTAATGCTAGTGACATATAACGTGTTACTTTCACTAACACTCCAGTATACTTCCAACAAACACTACAGACAATTTCCACAGCATAGGACACATCGACGTAGGAATTGAAAGTTTGAACATTATTTAAACAACACCGATTCGGAGCAAAATGACACAGCCAACATGGGACCTCAACACGCTTTAAAAACTGATCATATTCATACTTGCATTACCCCACACTACTAGTCCATACCTTATAATGGATTAAAAAAAGGCAAAATAAGCTGTTCTCACATAATTTGTATTAACATAGAGTGTAAGCCGTCTGAGAAGATAAATCACTCTAGATAACTTAGTTAAAGATAATTAACCCATTGCGGATCACTGACGAGCTGGGCTCGTCACGCAGCGGCCGGGCCTAACGGCACGGTGACGAGCTCAGGTCGCAAAAGCGGTCTGCTTTTAAATTTCCCTCCAAATAGTTCTGTTAATGTCTGATAGATCGGGCGATCTTCTTCACTTGTCAACTAAGAGTGTTTAACAACGGTCTACGTTTAGAGTTTTCAAAAGTTTTATAAATATCCTACAGATCGCAGTTGTATGTCGAAGTTGAAAAATCATTCATATGAGTTTACTCTCTGCTTTTTAGCGCTTCTGATTGGGTGTTTTCCTCAGTTGTTATTATAATACTTTTGAGGTTAGTGACACAACTAAACGACGCAGACGTACATGTTGGTGGGTTTAGTCTAGACAATGGCCCGGATGTTGCAATCGATTCGCCCGAGCCGCTTTATTTAGACTATGATTCAGACATAATTCCTGCCACGCCGTAACCTTGCTCGCGTGTTATAGTTCCTATATCACGGATATCCCAGCAGGCCCATGTTCCATCTGAACGAATACCTTCGCAGCTGAATTTTCTAGTATACAATAGCGAGCGATACGATGTGGCGCACCATTGCTGTTCGTGCGGCAGCTGACCGTGAATTAATTCGCGCCCGCTGGTGCCCGCGCGCCAAAACAATACGATCCGCAATGGGTTAATATGGGCATCCCAATTTAAATTTCTGTCAATAATGATTTCCAAGAATTTAGCACGATTAGATAGATTGCTTTGAGGGTTTAAAAATTTTCGTAAACTAAACAGGATATTTTGAGTTTTAGATACATTTAGATGGAAACCATTGATTTTAAACCAGCTTGAAGCTTCTAATAAAGTATTTTGTGTTAGAGTATTTAGTTCCTCAATGCTATTGCCTGTATTTAAAAATGTTGAGTCATCTGCATACAAGATTGTTGTGGCAGAGACTGACAGCGGTAAGTCATTAATACAGACCAAGAATAACAAAGGACCTAATATGGATTCCTGGGGGACGCCACACGTGACATTTACTTCCTGAGACCTTTCAGGTTTATTTTTTGAACCCATCTTAAACACTGTACAAACTTTTGAAATTTTAAGTTCTTCAGGAAAATAGCCCTCATTTACACAGAGATTAAAACATATTGTAAGAGGGACAACAATACCTGGAATAATTTTCTTTAAGACATTATTGGACATGTCGTATATGTCACTACTGACAGAGTTGCTTAGGTTTTTAACAGATTCGATTATATCCTCGGGTCTGATATCTGTCCATTCAAAGGTTTCTGGTGGTAGTTTAATGTTACACTTTTGTAAGCATTCTTTTGCAGCGCAAGATGAATTTCCCAAAGTGTTTTTAATTTCTGAGACAGAGTTAATGAAAAAATTATTTTAAATATCAGGGGTAATGTTGATTCTATTGCAATTGGCACCTGAAAGACGTGTGTTGCTGTTGATAATTTTCCACCCAGCTTTACACTTATTATTTACACTTTAAACTTACTTCAAGTTTAACACCTTAGATTGTGTGGCTACTGACTTTCTCCTAATACAATTAATTGTCACAACACTCAAAATAATTATATTTCTTCATTTATCAAGTATATGCCAAATTTAAGCAAAATATAAGGATTTGTTTGGCCCTTGCATACATGCGCTTACACGTGTATGCACGCACACACACACATTTTCGAATAAAAAAAAGTTAGTTTTTGGGTCTTGGGGGGTCTTTGGTTGATGTACCGAAGTGTTTAATAAATTCTTTTATGAGGGTCATTAGAATAAGAAATTTCTAAAACAAACAAAAATTAACCTAATTTACAAAAAATAAAGTCAGTGTAAAATAGTTATTAAATATTGTTGAGGGTAAGCTCATGAAGTAAACCCTCAACATTAAGTAGATCACATAATAGGCTGAAATGAGCAACAATTGGGCTGTATCACCTTTGATCACAGTTGAAATTTGATCCATTTATTGAAATAAACTATACAATCATCATCGATTCATTATTCACTAATTTGTATCTTAGACAGACTAACTTCATTACCTCCAAAAATGTTCCATCAATCCTGTTTTAAGACACAAACAATAGTAAAACCATGCCAAATTTGAATAAGATCAATCCAATAATAGCAACTCTCAGACAAGAAAGAGGCTTAATTAAATGCTTTGTTTACTTTGATTGAAATCAAGACTTGATCTTGGAATCAACAAATACAACCACTATGTCACAAGTTTTATGAATATTATTTTTATTGTGGGGATCTGTACTCTTGGGCCCAGTTGATCAGAATATTGAACATTATATTTTGTATTTATAAGAGGAAAGTTTGTTTAAAATTTAGTGAAAATCTTACAAAACATACAGCCTCTATTTCTGTCAAACAAAAAACGTTTTTACAGTATGTAAAGTTTTAAGTTTCACTGCATTCAGCCAATTCACATCAATAGATTTCTAGTCTTATTGAAGTTTAAAGCTAAATTATGGTCCACCTATAAGATATCTGGCCAAATACCTCATAACCTTTTCTGTAGACATTTAATGGAAAGTGCAAAACTGTAATTTAGCCCAAATATTTATTGGTAACGATCAAATTTTGATGCTATATAATGGTTAAACTGTAAAAGATAACAATAAAGTACTCATACATTTATGTATCCTGTCCTGTGATCCTACGCATAAATTTATCTTACTATATTAAGTTTTACAACGTATCTATCTTTATTTTAGACTAGAATATGTTAATAGGAATTTTTTATGTCGCATGTCTTGCCACTATCTTATAAAGACTATACACTTTTACATCAAGCTTTGGAAAATTTTAATATATTTTATCACATTACATTTTATTGAGAGTAAAAGTTTTTATTTGTACTTAAGTTTATATCTATGCAAAGAGCATTTTACAGCAGTAAATAGATCACCATTTTTTAATGTTTTTTCTTCTGATCAAATTTAAAAACTTCAATTTACTTTGATTTTTTGGTGTTTTGTTGAAAAGTTGATTATTTTGAATAGCTAATAAATCTAAAACTTATTTATTACAATTAATTACTAGTATTGCAGTTCACTATAAATAACAAAATTTTAGAAAAACGACTGTGATATTTGTAACTGAGATATAACTTTGCCTTTTTTTGTTTTTATATATAATTTGACTATTGTAGGAATTGCTAATGATTACTACCAAGAGATAATAACTTAAAATGTGACACAACGTTCAACATAATATTTGTACACATAATATTTTCAAAATGTCAAATCAGTGTCTAATATAGTACACTAGCGGGCCCGGCGCGCTTTGCTGCGCATTTCAATAATTTTTTGCAAAAGTTGCCCGCGGCTTCGCACGCAATTTCCCGTTGAAAACAGTACACTATATTCACTTATTCTTTTTCTATCACATTCTAAACATTGCTGAGATAATTGATAGTCGTTCCATCGTGAGCCTCTTGGGCGTATTATGAAGGTATGTACCATATTCCTGCCTCTATCTAGCTGTTACCCACGGCTTCGCACGCAAATCTTAAGAACCGAAGTCCTTATATTACTTAGTAAATTTTTTTTTTTACTATAATAAATTTTAGATTAAATTAGTTATATCTCCGATGCCACGATTGAGCTTGCTTTGTTGTCTCGATCGAGAGAATATGTACACACGGAGTTTTGAGAACCATACTTCTGTCAAAAAAAACAACTAAGGTTGATTTTATAACATTCTTTATATTTGTAGCCAACGTAAGATAGTAATTATGATATCTGCATTACTCTTCTGATCAAGCATGAGCATGGTTTATATTAAATAAATATTGCAGTTAAAGGTGAATTTTTACGTCAAATTTGAATTGTATTATCTGGATAGTAAAGTCTATGTTTAACAGTGATTGCAAAAACAGTTTAAACAAAATTTGTCGTTTCTCTTAAGCTTACTCTATGCTTTAAAACTATAAGTGTAATATATGTTTACAAAGAACAGCTGATTAAAAATTTGAAAAGACGTTAACATATGTTTGCTGCAATGCATTTCTTATGGGTATTTCTGTAACCAGTGGGGCGGAATCCTGAATCGGGAAAGGGATGGGCATAGCTTATAAACCTTCTCCGTGGAAAAATACATATACGTACAAATTTTCATCATGATCGGTCCAATAGTTCACGATTCCATAAAGGACAAACATACAAACATTCATTTTTATATATATAGATAAATCAGCACAGTTCTTTTAACAATTCAGCATGATTTCACATGATTGTCACGATTGGAAACTCACCACCACCGCTTTAGCACCATGCTTTAGTGCGGACAGTATCCCTATACATCTATTAGCAGTAGTCGAGACTATTTTAAACAGTTATCTTTCCCACTAGATAGAGGACAAATCTTTCTACCTATTGATTTGAAAGGGAAGGTCATTGAACAATTTGAGGACGAAGTATAATAAGCCCTTTCTCCTGATCTTAAACCTCAGTTTTGGAAAATGGAGTTTACGATTTTGTTGGATGATAGATTTGGAGACCTCCTCCTAGTATAAGAGCCTCTCGCTTAAGTACTGTGGCTTTTTAACAATAGGAGCTTTGTGAATCATGCAACATATCAGTATACTGGACAACAATAAGTCTATACAGATTATAATAATGAATCTATCTCTGTGTTTGCCACAAGTGTTGTAGATGAATTGTTCATGTAGGCTTAGTCTAATTATAAAAATTATTTTATATAATATAAACAGTTATAGAACAAAAGTAATATAATAAGCGTTCTTATTAGTTTAGACGGTTATTTTTTATCACATTCAAAAAAGTAACCTCAAAATGACAAATATCAATAACAGGTACCTGATGCCTTTTATCTGAAAATTTTGTAAATTTTATTTTTATCCCTTACTGTATTTGAAATTTTGGATGATCGTAGACAGAAATTTAAATATAACAATTATAGTAGTGCAGTACATATATGTTATGTAGTATCGATTATTTAAACTATAAACAATATTTGGATTTTATTAAAATTATGAAACCATTTTGTTAAAAATAGTCTTCAATAATGAAGTGACCTAAAACAGGTTTATTTGATCTAATTCATAAAATTCAGTTTGCAAAATTAAAAATGCTATATTTGTTAACAAATCAGTACTATAAAAATAAAAGAAACTGATTGCAAAATGAATTTATAATGAAGAGATCTAAATAAAATAAGTCACAACAGGAAATGGCTCAAAATCCATCAGAACTTTAGTCAAAGAAAACAGCAAAATGTTCATAGCTAAGCAACGAACACTCAATCTGATATTAAGTAAGTTAGTGAATACAGACTACTGGACTTATCCAGCACACTAGACTGACTGGGTTGCTGCAACACTCATTCAATTATAAGTAATTAATCACTTGTAATTACTTACAACTAAGTAAAAGCTATTCTACAATAATTCTACAATTATATAATGTTATTTTTTTTTTATTTCACAAGTTATAGATTAGAATAAAACATATTATAATTATCTTTATATGTAAAAAAATTTCAATGAAATGTTATAGATATGTATTGTTAGGTCCAACTTAAATTTAAAATTTAATTGATATACATATACACACACACATATATATATACACATATATATATATATATATATAATATATATATATTATATAGTGTGTGTGTGTGTGTGTGTGCGCGTGTGTGTGCGTGCGTGTGTGCGTGCGTGTGTGTGTGTGTGTGTGTGTGTGTGTGTGTGTGTGTGTGTGTGTGTGTGTGTGTGTGTGTGTGTGTGTGTGTGTGTGTAAGCAATAAAGAATTTTGATATTATTTGTTATTTATTGTACTTGAATTTAATACAATACATAGTATTGTATAATTTTTACATAATATTAATCATACCAAGCCACAGTGAAATGTGGTTGGGTCAGATAGTGATTGTTAGTAATATATTCAAGAAAATTGTACAATAAGACTCCTAATAAGTTTCTCCTACATCTTATAAAAAATCTGAATATCTGATATTTTTTTGCATTTTTCCAACTTCTTTCAGTGTTCTTCTGTCTCTTTCAACTAATCAGCCTCATTGTAACATTTGTAATAGACCAGTTCCATAGAAAATTTATAATCATGAAAATACTCACTTTTGCTGCTAACCATAGATTGGAATAGGAAAGATACAAGCCCTGACACCAACTCTATCTCACCAGGTCCACAATAATATTAGTTTAAATTACATTGTATAAGATAATAAAAGATAAGATAAATAATAAGATATATATTCTTTATCTTTATTTTATCTAGGAAAATTTCCTTGGATTTCTCCTCCTCCCAGTTACTACTTTAATATTTCACCCACTGCAGAATAATATTCATGTTAATATAGGCCCTTACAGTATTCTCTACTGATTTAGTGCACACATTTACAGAAAAGTAGACACAGATGAATAAATTTACTTCACAAGTTTAATGGTATGAATTCTAATGTTGTTATTAAAATTCATTTGAATATTTACATAATTGCTCACAAAGCTCACACAAACTCTCTATGTCAGTCAGCCACTTTGGAACCAAAATGTTAAGGTTCTCATACTTTCAGAATGCTGACAGCAAACAATTATACCCAATTACCTGTCATTGACGTCCGTAATTCTCTGAAGCAGTGACTCTACTTTGTCATTGTGCCTTTCTTTCAACTCCCTAATTTCATCTTCATATTGATGTTGAAGTGACTCAAGCGTTTTTATTTGGCTGGTGTGATTCTGAGCAGCATGTGAAATGTCTTTTGAGGAGTTTAAATCTTCGAAATGGCCAGAATCTGACAAAGATTGTGCAAGAAAAGGAGATGAACAATACCTAAAAAAGCACAAGTTGATAAATGACAAAGAAATAAAATATTTAATAATAAGCTTCAGTTTTAGTCAGAGCTGTTAGCGAAAAGTGAAATTGATTTATAAATAGCTACAATCCAATAATTTACATTACCAAGAGTACCTAATACTGTTGGGAATATTATAAATAGTGTGATGTGGTAGAGAAGAAGATAATAAGCGATTCATTACATAATGTATTTATAATTTATATTAACCCTTTCAAAATCAAATCCACTATTGCTTATATGTCATTTGAAACAAAACAATTGTACAAAAATTAAAACAGCACCATAACTATGATCACGTTTTTCATGCAATCACCAAAGACCTAATCAGCTGTTTTGAGATTACATTTGTTGTGAGATTGATAACTTTTGTGTGGTTTGTATAATTGTTATAGATCACATTTATGTGAAAACACAATAAGGAGTGTTCTTGATGGGGATAACCTCAATAGTGAAGTGCGAGTAAAGTTACCATTGTTCACCGCTGTAATGCCATCTGGTTGAATTGGTGGGGGTAGAGTACTGTGAATATTGGTAGTTCTGTGTAGCTACATTCAGGCAGTGATACTGTATAAGTTGTCCTATCATTCTATGTGTTCTAAACTAGAATTCAAAATGGTCACCACATTCTACTCTTCTGCTTACAGAGATTTGTGCTGTTATTTACTTAGTTTTACCAAAAAATTTGTAACACATTCATCAAGGACAATGTTCTGTATATAAAGAATACATTATGAGTAATGGTGTAGTGAGAAATTGTGCTGTTTGTTTTGGGAAGGACACATTAAAGTTATAATGAAAAGCTATGTGACCAATAATGTGTGGTTATTAACCCTCAAAGTGCTACTATCGCACTGTGCGATATGTTCGTTTTTTTCATATCACAGACGAACGGTTCGCTCAATAACGACGTGGTTTATAAGGCTACATGTAGGAATAAATTCCCTGTCAAGTAACGTAATTAGAACTATGTAATTCAGAAGTTTACGAGGAAGAGTAAGAAGAATAGTCAGCTGATTTCGATGCGTGTTTGTCTGTTACGGTCGTCTCGCGGCCGACGCTCTGTGACGTTATTGTTTTGCTTCATTCTTTTGATTTGTAAGTGACTTATATTATTGTTTATTGAGTAATTATTTATGCTATGAGTGAACTTAGTAATTCAAGTGCCATTAGGCGCTGTTTTGATGACGATTTGAGTGGAAATGATGATAGCGATGCAAGCAGCACCCCCACCAGAGAGTGACTCAGACTAATTTTTTTTAGTCTAATGTAAATATGTATATAAGCCATTTTTTTTGTATTTTTAATACTTTATCTGTCATTTTTCTTACTTTTACTCATATCTGTAACTAAATATGTGTTTATTTTGAGGCAATAATCACTATTCAACTACTTACTGCCACTTGTTGATGTGGTAAACATTTTAGTAAAATTTTTTTTCTGAAAAAACATTGTTTTGTTTTTTACCAATTAGTATTGTGATATGTTGTGCAAAAGGTTAAGAAGTGATATTTTTCTTATTCAGCATTATATTTGGAACATTTTGCATATTTTTAGAACTAGGACTACTACATTTTGTAAAAACTATACGTCAAGGATTTTGAAAAATAAAAATATAAAAAACTACACAACCGGTTAGCAGTACCAGATTTTTTTATGATAAAAGATAAGCATTTTTATTTTTACTTGATCTTATAGAACATATGTTTGTGTAAAAAACCATATGTAATACATGCAATTTGAACATATGTTTGTATATAAAAAGTTGTTTAAAAAAGAAATGTCAAATGCTCGAAAATGGCCTAGCACTTTGAAGTGGTTTAGTCATCACTTGGAGGGTTAATGTCATTGCTTAAAAAAGTTAACCAAAGAAACTTGAACTCAACAAATTTAACTACTGACTGATAAACATAAAATGAAGAGAATGGAATTTGCATTAACCATCCTTATTTTCGCTATTATAAAATAACTTGATGAATTTTACAACCCCATTTTAATGGTGCTTTATGTGAATGTTGAAGACAAGACAATCAATGAAATGGAGTTACACCACCACCATTATAATATTAATATTAATACCCATCAATCAAATTATGCACATTTTCAACACAAAACCTCAAGGTAAATGTGTTTTGGCACCAGGAAGGGGTCCTTTTGCTTGATTTAATGTAAAGAGGCACTATAATCAGTGCTACAGTCTATATTAAAACTCCAAAGTAACTAAGAATGGCTACTCAGAATAGAAGATGGAATATTGAATCATTGCCTTTTTACCTTAAACACAAATGCATGGTCAGATATTGCTACCCAAACTAAAAAAACCTTTAGATTATTTTTGCTGAGTTTTCTTAAACTACAGTCCTATATTGAGAGCTGTTATTTTTTTTCTAAAAGTAGCTTTTCATCGATCAGTGTTTTGGATGACAAAGAATAAAACATTGAAAATAGGTGGTTAGGTAATAAGGCAGTAGAATTTTATTCATTTGATATTTAAAAAATTGTAAAAAATATTATAGGTGATTAAAAATATAGTTCTGGGGTAAATACTGGAGTTGCTCATTTACATGTATACATTAAAAGTTCTAAATGTATTGAGTATTTTTTTTCTATTTAGAAAATAAACTTATTTTCTGAATGATTATAATTTATATTTTGCTAAAAGAAATTTAATTCTTCTTTTAAATAATATAAACTGTGAATGTAGTTTGTTACTGACATTAATGTTTAATTTTAAATGCATATGACTTTATAGGCAAAACATTAAATTGTGCATAGTGTATTATTAATCACTATATCAAATGCATTCTATATACGTTTGTTGCTTGTGATATTACCCATAACTTTAGTTTATAAAAGTTTCTCATTCTTTAGATAACAGGGTGTAACTAAACTCTCTACACAATCTTTAGGATAGTTCTATGGATAAAGAGGAACTAAAAACTAAATACAACCAATGGTCAATCTCTTTTCGTTTACCGTCTGTTTGTGTTTTTTATTTTAGAGACCACTAAAAATATAATATTGAAATTAATTTGGTATTATTGTTTCACTTGTAGTTTCAAATCAAGAGAAAAATTAATATTATTACAACATGTTTAAGATGGAGGATGTTTGAAGTTTTTAAAACTAATGCCGTAAAAACTAATAAGATTACGAACATTTTAAAAGAATAATAAAAATTACCCAATCTAATTAAAAATTATTTGAGACCTAGATAAAAAAATCAGTTAATATATAATGCACATATAACCTTTTAACTGTTGTAATGCAAGGTTATTGATGCCATAAATACACATACAATATAAACTTTGACAAGGATTACAACTGTTAAAAGCTGATATCTACATTATTTCTTAGCCAATATTTCTGTTTTAGGTGTCAAAATGTTTGTAATTAGATTGAGCCACTTTTATTATTCTTTAAAAATTGTCATAATCTTATTAGTTTTTACAGTATTAAGCTTTAAAATCTTCAACATTCTATCATCTTGACACTTGATACTATAAAACAGTATTAATTTTTCTCTTGATTTGATACGGCAAGAAAAATAATTGTGCCGCATTTGAGTTTTATATCTTTTACTTCTTTCTGAAATACAAAATAAAAACCAAAAAAACACATATATACAGACAGATGGTAAATGAAGAGACAGACCATTGGTTGCATTTAGATTTGAGTTAAAAGACAATTTGTTAGGCAATTTTTTCCAATTCTGACATTTTAACAGTTTATTGTGGAGGGGGAGGGCTTTTAAGAAATCCAATATTATACGTTTATATACGTTTTGAATTATTTCTGTTATCTTTGACTCCATTCATTGTATATCAAAGTACATATACTGAATAAAGAAGGATTTTTGATATCCATGTTAATTTACTTCTTACTTAAAAAAGGAAACTTCCAATTAGTTAATACAAATAAATTATTGAAGAACTGTATTAAGACTTATGTGATAAGTAATTATTTTCAAAATGAAATGACAAATAATTGTAAAGTATTTTATAGTGTTTCTCATGCGATTAAAAAATATATTTTTATTAATAAGAGTTATGTTTGATATTACAACAAATTTATTGAAATTCTAGTTGACAATACTTTAATTAATCTTATAATATAATGTATTTTACATAAACAATTTACTGTTATTTATAAATACCTAAATTTGAAGTTTTAGTGCAATTATTGAGTTTTTTAATTCTATTTGCATAGGCACAAGAATATACAAATTGTTTGCATGCAATAATATGAAGTTTTAATTCTTTGTGAAGAAAACAATATCAAAATGATATGGTAGTCTAAGTATAGAAACGTTTTTTAATATTTTTATTTAGTTTTAATTAATTTATTTAATAGCTTAGAAAACAAGCAACTCAAACATGAAGACAGTGTACATTACCCTAAGTGGGGAGAGGTAGCTGGAGTCTGCCTGTCAGTCTGCGGCAAGTCTCCTTGTGATGGCAATCCAGGAGCTTCGTCACCATTCCCTTCATTTGATTCTGCCCCAGAATCAACTTTCAATAAGCGTAATTCCACAACTTCCTTTCTTAGTCTTAAGATCTCTTTGTCTTTTTCTATTAGTTCAGCTTGGGCTTCTTTTAATAAATTCTGAAATAAAACAAAACAATGAAATAAGTTATAAAAGTAATAATAAATTAAATAACAAACGATTAATAGTTGGTAATTTGTCAAAAATTAGACTCACCCGAAGTTTCCTGATAGTCCTGTTGGTCCGCTGGGTAGGTGTGAGGTAGTCGTCGGTATCAGCTGAGTATGGAGAGCAGTGGACCACGTATCGCTTGCTACGGCCGCTGTATGTGGTCCCGTTGCGAGCAAAGTGAGCATGGTCACACTGGGACACACTGCTACACATACTTGCAGTGCTACTGAAGCTCTGTACAGAGTCAGCATCATCATCCCTTTCACAGTTAAATGATGAAGCAGTGTTTAAGGATTGCTGCAAATGAAAAGTTGTTACATTTTTTAAATTAAATAAAAAAAGTTAAAGTGCACATGAAATATTGAAATACATAACTGTTATTATTTTATTTTCATTTTTATTATTCCAACAGTGGAAGGCAATTATAGTATATAATTTTAATACAACATCTCCATTTCTTCATTTACTTAGAAACTATACTATGAACACAATGTAACATCCATTTTACAGTTTTTAACTTTTTATTCAATAAATAGTATACCATAGGAGAAAGTACAACGTGGCAAAACTATAACTGGAATATCCATTTTGAAACTCCCTTCCAAAATTCAAGAAACGTGGTTTTTGAACGATGTCAGTTTCTTTGATATTTTATATTTGTATATGGAACCAATGGCCACATACTAACAAATTTAATGTGATTCTGGTCAAATTTAGAATGCAGGTGTATGTAAAGAATCATGTTTGTTTCATTCCACAAAAATTATAGTTTTTTTTTAATATTTCTACAATGAACATGTTTTAGAAAAGAGGTACTTAAAAGAATACAAATGTTGATTACATTTTTATTATTCATGCCCTGTTAGATGCTTATTAAAATTACAAACTATTTTTTATACAGTTTTCATTAAAAGTTATTAATTTATATTTGGATGAAAGGCAGTTTGACTATAGATATTGCCTGATTTTTATTAATTTCAGTTTGTAAATATGTTTAGAGACATATTAAGGAAATTGTATTTACGATTTTTCAACCTTGTTACATTTACAGCTATTAATATGTGATGAATGACATGAACCATATCTGTATAAAAATTCTCTTTCAACACCGACTTATTCATATTTTGCATAAATATGCAATTGAAGTCATGAGTTCGCCTGAATTTAGACATCCAAAACTGTCTGGTAGAGTGTAAATGGTAAAATATAATGTCTAGTATATAATAAAATGGAAAATTGTGTGTCATATTTTTTGGTACTATTCATTTTAACTCCCCGAGTTACAATCTATGCAGGTTACTACATAGCTTTTCAGGAGCAACAACAGCATCATCTATTTACATTTTAAGTACAATAGGATGTAGATCAAATTGTAAAAAATTTAAAAGTATCTCCTACTGTAAAAATTTTAAATCAACATAGACCTATGTAAATTTCTTAACTATTTAAAGGGATAAAAATACAATTTTCTATAAAATATAGTTTCATCATTACCGTAAGTAATTCAATTATTGGCACATAATAACTTTTTGTACTGGAGATTTTTACATACAAAATTACACTTTTTCCAGTTCACTAGTCAATTAGGAGAGCTCCTAAATCAATTTCAGAATGTCTATTCATGTCTTTTGGTGAGTTTTTCAAAATTGTACAAAGCTATTTTTAGAAATTGTTTGAGATAAAAATTTAGACCTGATATAAGCATACCAAAATTTAGCAAAATCTAACATGGTAAGGTAAAATGTTTGTGTAAAGTGTGTTGATTGGACATAAACTGAACCTATACTGACAACAAGAACCAATTATTTGGTCTCAACTTCTATTATTTTGGTGTACCCATATTGAAAACATAGTTAAATAGCATAATGATGGATAGAAGGGACATGAGACCTGTACACTCATGGCTTGTTGACTTCAATATTCAGATACTAGAAAAAATATTCTTCTTTGGTATATTTTATCTAGTTTTGAACACATAAAAACTCAAGGTGCTAAAAAAATAGTTTTTTATTACTACTTTTGTTACAATAACAAAACACAATTTTTAGGTTCTTTTTGAAGTCAACATATACATTGAAAAGAAAATAACGTGTTCACTGGAGTTAAAAATCTTAGTTCAGATCATAGAATATGCTTCTAATAGGGTTGAAATGGACTTATAAACACCCTGCATGATAAAAGAATGGAAGGGGAGAAATTCTTAACCAAATTTTATCATTAACTCTTTTAACAAGTAGTTAGCAATCCACTTGCACTTAATGTGGATAAAATATTTCAATTCAATTTCTTCTAAGGGCCAGAATTACACAAGGTAGGTATTCTATATGCACTACTTTTAAAAATACCAGTAGATTTAACAGGAAACAAGATTAAAATAATCTACTGAAAATAAAACTCAAAATGTTATTGCACAAAGAATTGTGTACACTATGGAACTGGTTATATATGTTACAATGAAACAGCTTATTCTAATTTTACACCTAACTGAAAATCTTGCAGTGACATCTGTTCAAATAACAACAACACTTTTCACCTTATTTTTATGTGTTAATATTTTGTACAGTAGATGAAATATCCACTTCATAAAAATCTCCCGTAACACAATATAATTTTCTCTTCTTTAGTTTTTTCAATTGATCCATTCAGTTTCACAAACTTAACACAAATTATTCCACAATTAAATTGGTAATTTCACTGTGACATATTAGATAACAAGGGCAAGAAGTTATCAAATATAATGAACAAATAAATAAATCAATTTACAAGAACCACTTATTATTTCAAGCAGATTTTGTATCTTCAATTGCCTTTTAATATACCTCATCTTAACTAAAACAGTATATGTTATAAAATATTAAAAATAAAGTTTGAATGGTTGTTAAACTTTAGAGTATTTATTGCACACTGTAGTGTGAAATATTCTAGTACCAGAATTATCTCATTATTGCAGATGCACTATTTATAATTCTAAAAATTAGCTAAAAAGAAACACAACATTAAACCTGTTTAGAAATTGATAAATATATTTGTACGAGTCCAGCTCGCATCTATGTTTCATACAATTTCAGAATTCAATCATATGCTATTTAGTAAACATATTATCTTTATGAATACATGAGAATACTTGTATACTAATATTGTTTCATGAATGAAAATTTGTAAACTGCTGTATGTTACCTAAATGTTTTACAATAGCGTATCAACTAATATGTCTTAGTATAATGATAATTCACTTCGTTAAATTTGTAAACCTGGTTCATTCTTACCTCGAATTTAATAATTAATTAGTTGAAATCAGAGACCTTGAAGTATTCTACTTTCTATGCAACAGGAGTAAATAATGAGCTTTCAAGCATTTACTTGGTACTAAAATTAATGATGTATTGTTGGTCTTATAATTTCAAATTCCTAAATCAAAATTCCATCTTTTAAAAGACAAATACATTGGGGGTCAGAATTCTACAAACATTACAAAATATGCAAAATATTTACATTGGAATCTGAGAGCATGCTATACAATCATCTAGACTATTTTTTGGTTAAACAGCACTACTTAACCTGACGAGTGCAGCAAAACATGCCCAAATGAGTGCGCACGGCAAGGCATTTGCCGTTTGGTCCCATACGAGGGAGCACGGCATTTTTCGTTGCAGACTAATGACTGTCAGTTCGTTCTCACTGACTTACTATGACATCTAGCAGAGATCTTTGGAACTTTTCAGTTGTTCCTAATAGTGTCGCTATAAAACGCTGTACAGTGTTGCTAGTCCTGTATCGTGGTGATGCTTGGTAATAAACTTTTTAAAACTATTTTACGGAGGCAGACGCCACTACGCCTCCGCCATTTTATAAGGCCACTCCCCCAGAATGGCACAAAGAAGCGTAAACTACTCAAGCAGTGCTATGTGTGCAAACACACCACTTCACCACTCGAACTGGACAAAGTAGAGAAGAAACCAGCTATGAATGTTCAACAAGTGAGGTCCCCCTTTGTATATATCCTTGTTTTGAGCAGTATCACACACTAGCAAAGTTTTAGAACAAGATTATTGCTTTTATCAATCTACAATGTATTTTTATATACATTTAAACTATAACAAACAAGTTTAATAACATTTAAAAGTATTTTTTTTATTTTACTCCCTAAAAGTCTGTCACTGGTCAATGAGGCACTCAGTATGGACCGTCATAGCGGCACGGCAAATGCCGTGCGCACTCGTCAACAGGTAAGAATGTCTGACTTAAAAAATAAATTGTAATCGTCATAAATTAATATGGTCATGGATTTTTCTGTTTGAATGATCTGTATGGAATATCATTATATTGTTAACCCAACAAACCTTGATTATTGAAAATGTTCACTTATCCACGTGTGTACACAAGAAATTACTTAAAAAACATAACTAAATCTTGTATTTTATAAGCAACATAAGTGACTGAAATCAGCTTTCACCTTTACTTACTGTTACAAACAGACCAGTAGCATTAGACAGCAGTAATAAATAAGATTCTGTTTGACAAAGACATCATACCAGGATAATATGATGCTTAAGGATTTAATCCACAGCAACATAGAACATGTGAACATGTGACTATATAAGAACGAACACTTATTTCTGAAACTTTAATTTTTGTTCATCTGATAAACTATATTAAGTATCATTGATATATGATAAATTCAGGGAGGAATGTGATAATGGTTGGTATCAATTAGTGTATAAAACAATTTAATAATTAAAAATTAATGTAATAGATCAGAACATTCATTTTGTACTTTTTGACGTCATTATTTTAATTAACACATTTCAGTGCGGCCGGCCCCCCACATGGGGACGGCAGACCTGCACGCAATAGTACAGACGTCCCCAGATGGGGCCGCCTTGCCGCTCTACACACAAAGCCTCAGTGTGATTCAGCCATTTATTGTAGACTGTTGAATCCCTGCCACATTTTAGGTTATGACCAATGCTTTATTGTGATCGGTTTCGCTCACTTTTACCCGTTACGGTTCTTTTTTCAATAGGAGCCCGTTATAATCTTTGAGTGTTCAGTGTGTTGTTTCTGTGTATATCAACTATGTAATTTTTTTTCTCTACATTATTTGTGTTTTTTTTTTTAAAAATGGATCCTGCAGTGCCAGGTACCTCTGGTCAGACTAACTTTCACTCCAGCAATGAACAAAACTACGACAGTGATGGTTCTGTGAATATCATACAAAGAGTTGTTGACGACTCTTCCTCAGGCAATTCATCTGCTTGTTCTGAAAGTGACGACGAGGCTACTGCTATTGAGGTTCCAACTTGGGAATATTACAACAACAGGTATGAGGCCTATTGAATTCGTCAGAACTGAATCTTTGTTAGTATCAGTCACAGGGGTTGGTTCCCCAATAGATTTTTTCACACTCCTACTTGACGATGTTTTCCTTGAAAATATTTGCAAATTTACAAATGCTTATACAGTAAACCAACCTTGACACTGAAATAAAGAATAAATGCGTGGAGACATCACTGTACCTAAGCTGGACATTTTTAGGCGTTTTATTGCACACAGGCACAATAAAAATGAATCGAATCCAAGACTATTGGAAAACAGATTATTTATTCAATTTCAAGTGTTTTAGTAATTTCATGTCGAGGGACAGGTTCTTGTCCATTATGCGTTGTTTGCATTTTTGCATAACAAACAACAATGCTCTTGACTCCGGGACTGCAAACTCCATAGAAAAAATTCAGTTCGTTGTAGGTTACTTCAACGACAAAATGAGAAATGTTTACTACCCTCAAAAAGATTTATCTCTCGATGAAGCTATGGTACTGTGGAGAGGAAGATTACACTTCCGTCAGTACATCAAGGGCAAAAGGCACAAGTTTGGTGTCAAATTGTACACTTTGACAGAGCATCAGGGATTTATTTTTTTCCTCGGGAATTATTCCTCATGTACACGGGCAAATCAGATACTACCGTAGGTGGTGTAGGGCATACGGAGAAGGTTGTCATACACCTTTAGAAGGATTATTTGGGGCAAGGCCATTCAGTGTATATGGACTTTCAATGAAACAAGTAAGTAATAGCAACAGAACGCTCGTAACAACTTTCAGTACAGTACGGGACCAGCACAATATGCGGCCGGCCCCAGTAGGGGCCGAAAACCTCACAGTTTCAGGAAATTCGGCCGGAAACGTCACTTAGATCTTCAATCTTGCCTTTTCACCGTACAAGGTAAGTTTTTTTGGCATAAAACTTTTTCAGCATCCGGTAACCCTAATTATGCTTTTTGGCGCAGTGAATATATATTAACATTGGTAATTTAGTTATATTTATTTAGTCTATTTTGCACCTCTGATTATATAGTCTATTTTATATACAAATTTATAAAAATTATTACTGTATTATACCTGTACAACTCAATTATAAGAGTTTACACCTCAAGTATAGAACAAAATTTTGTAGAAAAACACAAGTAAGCCTAAAACCCATTAACACTGAAATATTAAAAATGTGATCTAGGAATTTGTATTAATTTTTAAATAAACGATATAATTACTTTGTAAGATGGTCATTAAAACACATTTATATTTTCATTTACTGATAAATCTGAATGTCAATTTACAAGTATCAAAAAAACTTATACTTTACATAATTATTTTATAAGAATTTAAATTATTAAATAAATTGCATGCCGACTGTCTATTCATGTTCAATCTCCCAGTAATATTGGAGTAATTGGTAGATTTCACCATTTCTAGATTCCTAGTCTGACACATAGCTGAATAATTACCTACTCTGCCGAGCATGACCGTGGTTTTGTTATAACTACATCAGACTGTCCGAGTTAATTCTTAATCAACAATGGATCAACACACTAAAACAGAATTAGTGTATTTTATATTCTTAATGAGTTTTAGGGAAATACTTTTATTTCTTTAGCCAAGGACGATCTAGGACAAAATATTTATTTTTCCATGTTTCATGTGTTTTTCAAACCACATACAATAGTGGTTTAGAAAACTAACAACATAAAATTACTGTTCACTTTATTCAAAGAGATCAAGCATCAGAGTACTAATAGTAAAAAAAAACAAGGCTGCTCCTCCTTCTCTTTCTCCCTCATTCAGTGAGGGTTGAAGTGTCAAGGAGCCAATGGCAAATGGTGGACTGCATTTTTTTGTACAAGAGAAGATCCAAGGATTCTCCAAAAAAATTATTATATATTTAAAGGATGGATGATGACTTTCCCTGAAGTTAAAGGATTAAATTTATACATAGTAAAGCAAAAATTAAACTGGCGAAAATAAGATTTTATTGAGTTCTTAATTGCCTCACGTTGGTGATGCCATATAAGGTAGATCAAATTAAATTGTAAGAAACTGCCACACACATTGCGCACCATATGTAGAAGAAGTTTGTGTTGTGTAGTTATTTAATTTAATTGTGAATAGTAACACAAATGTTCAATTTAGGTTGATATGAAAATACTGAACAACATTACATGTCGTCGTTCAATTCGCAATGACGTTAAGATAACTGAAACACGTGGTCATTAAGATGGTTTTTAAAATAAAAATTATCAGACGGAATTTTTATGGCTATTTATTACCTTTCTTAAACATGTGTTGTTACACAAATTGTAAGACTATTTGGAAACAGACAGTGAATGAAAAATGTATCAACGAAATACAAAAGTGGTTCTAAAATTGAGTGGATAGATTTTTTAATGATCCAGTTAGACATATCATACACATCGTAACTCCTGGAACCACTCATATTAGCCACTATGTGTTTGCAATTGTCAAAAGAAATCAGAGCTCATTTAAAACTGGGAGGGAATTTATAATTATTAACAGAATTAGCTGCTTTGATATTGCCTGCATTATTGGTAATCATAAGGGTTGAAGTGCCATCTACGAAATAATCATTAAACTTGTTCAGAGAGATTATGGTATCCAATTACTTTTTTTGGCCAGTTTCTTTATTAATAATCTTCCAGGCACCCATACACATATTATTTGAAGATTTAATAAAATTGCTGTTTGATTCAATTTTAGAATTTTTTTATAGTTTTAATGTACACTTTTTTGAATGACTTAAATTTATTGTTATCTTTATCATCCTGAGTTATTTTGTACTTATCTATTCTGCCCTTTGGACCAAGACTAAAAAATGACCTTGTTCAGAAATGTCACAATGCCATTTTGGGGATATGCGCAAAACTGCAATAGTCAACTGCAAAAGTTTACTAGAAGCCCTATAAATTTAGAAAGTTGTTTATACCTAAATGTATAGAAATACATTGCCTTCAATAAAATAATTATCCTTTTCAAAAATCTGAATACAAAATAAGTTTTAGTTTGAAGGCATCCTAGACATGTATTAATTGTAAGAATTATTTTTGTCTGTATATTGTTTTGTATAGTGTACTAAATTTCAAAATTTAATACAAAATAAAAACATATTTTAATTTTAACTAGACCAAGAAGAGAATTCTAATATGAAGTAAACGAAAAATAAATATTATCTTCTGGGATTTATTACTGAACCACAAATATTCCATTATAACTAAATAGAATAATTGACTCTTAAAAATCTTCTAGATTAATATTTACACTATGAACAAAATCTGCATGAACTGTTGATGCTAAGTTATTGCCAGCACAATAATAAACTATCACAAATGAAACTGCATTTTTGTGTTAGTTGGAAATGGTGAATTTGATTACTATTCAGTTTTTATTGATTTATTCCCCAGAAGTGAAAATAAAAACTGAAGTAAAACTGAAAATAATAAACCGTTGACATGTTGACAGCCGGTCTGGAGCAGGAAAGTACTTGCCGGCTGGCTGGTTCTCAACTCTACTTTACTGGTGATACATGACTCTGGAAACTAAAGGGATAAAACGTTTTTCATGTCCTAAACTTATTTTTATCCTTAATTTCCAAAATTATAAAAATGAGGAGCTAATTGTATTGACAATGTCTGAAAAATTGTTTAAAGGTCTAATTGGAAAATACAATAAATGGCATGAACAAATATAATTTGACCAATTTTAATTTTTTTAAATATATTGAATAAACTTACATTTTTTGATGAAGCGTAAGATATTGGACATTAATTTAATTGTATTGGGCCCTTGATAGCTAAAAAACAAAAAGTGCAAGCTAGCTTTGAATAGACCTAGGATATCTTAGCAGAAGAACAGCACGGGAAGGATGTCATGGTTCCCCGTTCCACACATATCCTAGTCTAAAATGGTATTAAGGTCTAACAATACAATACAAGTCAATTGACAGCACTAATTTTGGTTTGGACTGTACCACATGTTTTCTATTCTTTTTTGTATAATTTAGCCTAATGTAGATAATAAATGAATTAATGAACTTCAAGAATTACATTACACTAAAAATTATTTTACACACTAAACCTACAAGTCTTAATTAATAAGTGAGATCTTCACTAGTCAAGAATAATCAATGCTAGGACTACTGAGGTGGAACAATTACAACTAATAAACTGCTTTGATTAATAATCAATTAAATTGTAAATTCAATTATAATTATTAATAAAATTTGTTAATGCAACCTTAACATTTATTACCTGAGAAGTTTTATGTGTCATCATTTGAACTTTATGAGACAACACTAACAAAATGTTTATTATTACTTACTTGATCTTCAACATTATTAAACTTGACCAATGTCAATAAATTCATTTTAATTAAAAAAATAATATGAAATGGTCAAAGGTATAATGGGGAAGCTGTCTGTATGCTTAACTTCATGTATACAGTGAGTTGCCAGAAAAGTCAGTGAATTCTTTACAAATATGCATTCAAGTCTGAAAGTTGTGAGTTTATTGTAAGCTCAATCTTAATTCTATACATTTCTCTAAAAGTTCTATATATATATAATTAAAACTCTTGTTGTAAATATATAAAAATTAAATGTTGCAATTAATAAATTCAAAATTAAACAGCAATTCACATGATTCAGCAAACACTTCCTAGTAAAAATGCTAAAGACTTTATTAGGCCTAAAGTACTGAAAATATCGGAATACTGAGCATGAATGATATTTTGGTTATAACCGTGGTTTGAATAAAGGTGGAAAATATTGCAAACTAGTGTTTTATTTCTGTTTTTCATTCTAATGTAGCAGAACCTATAATATACTACACATATATTATATTTAAAATAATAAAAATATATTTTATACTAAATATATATATATATATATTATAATATATATATATATATATATATATATAATTATATTATATTATACCTTATTTTATTTTGTTGTTGTATATTATATGTTCAATACTAATCCATGTTTAAATACAGTTAATTCAGTTCATACCAAGCTACGATGACGGTTGAGTTTAGGCCTCGGAGTCAGATCAGTGTGATGTTCTTGTATTGGAGGGCAAGCGTGCAGGCGAAGAGATCCTGACCGCCGCAGTGGGGCAGGACTTAGTACAGGAATTTTACTGTCCGGTTTGCTGTTCTTCAAACTCATTTCAGTGTGGAACTGAAAGAAAGAAGTCAATTAAACAAAATAAATTTTGCAGTAGTGCATTCAATTTTTAATGGAGCAGTTGACACCCTAGGAAAAATAATTTAAATGCTGTTCATTTATGACTTATGAAAAGTAAAATACAGCGTAATCAAATACAATAGTATTAAAAAAATATTACAAATATTCATAATAAATTGTTTTCCAATTTTTATCCGAAAAGTTTAGCTTACATTCATTAATATTCTTGTATATTTATAAGGTACATTAAGGTACATAGGTTCATAAAATTTTCTAATGACACTTTAGAGAAAAGGGCAACATGAATAAGTTATCTTACACACATTAAACAAGATAAGAAGTAATTTGAGACGTAGAAGTTTTTAGATGCTGAAACAGTATAATCCAAACTAAGAAGATTATAAAAAATGAATTATTATCATGCTAACAAGGATTAATTATATTACATACAAGTATGCTTTGTACTGTGATTACAATTTTAGGGAATGGTTTTTACTACTTTCTTCTACAATCATTAGTGTGAGTGTATAAAAGAATACAAACAGATACTCATTTAAGGTTGGTATACATTATTATAGTATAACTACAACTATTAATACAATTCTACTTTAGTTTTGTTAGTGATTTGATTGCCTTTATAATTTTTAACTCCTAATAAATTTGGATATTTTGATATTTCTGGAACTAGTTTGGTAGTTATATGGAGGACAAACAATAGATGGTTGATCTGGTACAAATAGAACAACAAATGACTTGATCAATGAGATCTAGCCTCTAATCAATTTCTAGAGATATGTCTCAAGGTTAAGCCTTATCATGTTTTGTAAGGACTGTTTAATAATGACCCTCCTAAGCACCTAGAAGAATATCATATAGTATATCTAGCCAATTGTTTAACCCTAACAGCCTAGTGTAGCCACATGGACACAGTTATTATGTAGTATTTACACCTCTATGTGGTGCCCTCACCTTCACATCTGGGTTATTAGGGGTTAAACTATCTAGTATATTAATAGTTTAACCCTAACAGCCTAGTGTAGCCACATGGACACAGTTATTATGTAGTATTTACACCTCTATGTGGTGCCCTCACCTTCACATCTGGGTTATTAGGGGTTAAACTATCTAGTATATTAATAGTTTAACCCTAACAGCCTAGTGTAGCCACATGGACACAGTTATTATGTAGTATTTACACCTCTATGTGGTGCCCTCACCTTCACATCTGGGTTATTAGGGGACTATCTAGTATATTAATAGTTTAACCCTAACAGCCTAGTGCAGCAAATCAAATCAAATCAAAGCCACATGGACACAGTTATTATGTAGTATTTACACCTCTATGTGGTGCCCTCACCTTCACATCTGGGTTATTAGGGGTTAAACTATCTAGTATATTAATAGTTTAACCCTAACAGCCTAGTGCAGCAAATCAAATCAAATCAAAATCAAATCAAAGCCACATGGACACAGTTATTATGTAGTATTTACACCTCTATGTGGTGCCCTCACCTTCACATCTGGGTTATTACGGGACTATCTAGTATATTAATAGTTTAACCCTAACAGTCTAGTGTAGCCAAATGGACATAGTAGTACCCAAAGTAATTACACCTTTCAAATGTATTGCCCCCACTGTAAAATATGGGATTTAAATGTTAAACAGTAGGCAACCGAAAACGCTTTATGAGATCAAAGAATCTTCTTAAACTTGGGTTCTATCATCTTGCTCTTCTTCCCTTCAACATCTATCCACTCACTCATACTTCTATCAAATGCCTGATGAAAAATGTTTACTGTAAAGTGTTGCAGAGTTGTGTCCATCCGAGATTATATGTAGAATATCATTTTGGATTATGACTTTAATTGAAGGCTGCTATAAATTAGGGAAACATTATAATAATATTCTTACCAGTAGCCTCATCCATATAATTTATTTCAACTTACTTTCATCTTACTCCAACAGGACAGTCCATCACATTCTTTCTACTGAACAGTACATAGGAGTGTTGTGATAGTTGCAGAGATTAGTTGAACACAGATGTGCATACTCTTTATAAGAAACAGATCTTCGGACTATACATCGGAAGTCTACAACTCAAACCCTTAGCAACTTCGTTTCCATGATTGAGAGGTCATTGGTAGAAAAAAGTAGCTCTTTGTGTATTTTTGGATATACCCATATGCAGATTCCACAAGCAACCACAAGTTGATGCATAATTACATTATTAAAATAAAAAAATATAATTTTTAACTTTAATACCAGCAGACAGTAGTTTAATTTAAACAGCTTTATTCATTGCCTTCTTTATTGTATCTAGCACACATTTAAGTTTACAAGTTTTTATTCCAGCTGAAACTGAATCCAGGTGAAGGTGGTATACTTCAACCTTCACAGAAGCTTGCAGGTAGAGCTGCAGTTCTCTAACCGTAGGTCATGGGTTTGATTTCCGGTGAGGTCAATAAAAATTTGCAACTGGGTTTGTACTAGAATTCCCACAAATCTATTTAGTGTGATAAATTAAAATGTAAAATTGCCACAGAAAGAACTTCTGTTCAAAATGTGTGTTAAAACATAAAAAAAGAACTGCACTCATAATATTGTGGTTAGTTTATGTTATGTATTGCAACTTGGTAGATGAGCCATGACTTTCAAATGTATTACTAACAGATATTGAGGAGGGCATACTGGAATGGTGGAAAAAGCTATTTTCTCAAATGATCTTATGGGTAAAAATGATGACAAAGGAAAATTGCAAAATAAATAAATTTGTAAACAAATTTAAATCATACAATATTCTAACTAGTGACTAACACATAAACCTAATGATTTACAATATATTTCAAGAAAGATTTTATCTTCAGATTTTAAATTTTGCATGAATGATTTCTATGATGGTCGATCTAGAAATCAATGAAAAGTGAGACAAGGATTAGGAGGAAAGTGAGGAGGACAATAAACAGTGAGAGTTGGGAAAGGTTGGCACCAATGTTTTCAACTAAATTTATAATTATCAAGAATATTTTATGTTCTGAACGAGAACTAATTGTGTGTATCATAGATAAATAATAACTAATATTTTTTAATTCAAGAAGGATTAATTCAAATATTCTAATGGGCTAGTTTATTTTGCACATTGAAAATTTTCTTTGACGCCTTCACTACGGCTCTACCCTGAATGAGACTGGGTACTATTAATCTAAGTCTGCGTCGAAGACATCGGTAATTCTAAGCAATATATGGGTCAACCTCGATTTTTCTCATATTACAATATAATGTTCCAATAATCAATTAGAAAAGGAAATGACTACAATTTCTTGCCGGAAAGCAGTTATAGGGAGCAGGCAACCGCCAGACGGTCATATATTGCTTAGAGTTACCTATTAGTGATCAGGGGCACTGACGTGATCTGGGCTTCAAATTTGGAACTACTCGAGTTAATTTTTTTTCTAAAAGAGCAAGCAGCGCGAAGCGCTGCGCAGCGGGCAGGCATCGTGCGTGATCCTTTTTTTTATTAAAAATTTCTGATAAATTGTTATTACATATTACAATATAATGTAGGTAATGTATGTAAAACAATTTTAAACACATAATTACATGCTGGAAAGCAAAGTAAACCAATATAATCCGCCCAATACAAAATCTCCGTAAAAATCTGGTAAAGGAATCTGTGTCATTCCTTTGGCCTGAATCAATTCAGTATAGACGAAGATCACGCACGATGCTTGCCTGCTGCGCAGCGCTTCGCGCTGCTTGCTCTTTTAGGAAAAAAATTAACTCGAGTAGTTCCAAATTTGAAGCCCAGATCACGTCAGTGCCCCTGTTCACTAATAGGTAATTCTCGCGGTTGCCTGCTCCCTATAACTGCTTTCCAGCAAGAAATTCTAGTCATTTCCTTTTCTAATTGACTATTGGAACATTATATTGTAATATGAGTTGCCTGCTCCCTATAACTGCTTTCCGGCAAGAAATTCTAGTCATTTCCTTTTCTAATTGACTATTGGCACATTATATTGTAATATGAGAAAAATCGAGGTTGACCCATATATTGCTTAGAATTACCAAGACATCTGTTGCTGTCAACATGTTAAATCATTACAACCTACATTTAAATTCAGATGACACTAATGTTGGCTACCATGAACACAATGTGCCAGGTTCTTTTTTAAATTATCAATTTACACAAATGTAAGAGATAATTTTATTTTCTACCATATTAGACGAATGAAAAAAGTATGCTAACAGTGACATGTACCATTAGTGAACTCAATATTGCCTGTATTGATTAAAGAAAATAACTTATTCTATAATTACACCATTATGCCCTCCTCAACATCTATTAGTAATAGATTTAGGTATATCTCTATCTACTAAGTTGTAATAAAAACACAAACTAACTACTATATTTAATTTCTCAAATCTTACTATGAGTGCAGTTCTTAATCTTTTTATTTTTTAACATATATTTTGGGAAGACTTTAATAAGAGGCCTACACTCGTTGTTTGGTTGTTTTTATCGAATGGTTATGAATAGTTCAATATTATTATTTATTTAACTTAGCATATCATTTCAACTTATTAGTTATAGTAATTTTAATGTAAACAATAAACAGCAAGATGTAACTAATATTTTGACGAGACTTTGAAAATGGCAATGAATATGAGGAAAGTATGTGAGATATTTCTCACAAGTGATAAGGTTTTTTCAGTGGCTTCAACATGTGGGTTTGGCTTCTGGTAACATATGGCCTTGAATATGGATCCTTAGAAGGATCTATAATAAAGATCCATGGGGAGAATTCTTTCCTCCATTTCACAAAAGTGGTTACTCATTGATATCAATCTGGGTAAGTTATAAATAGAGTTTCTTTGATATCTAAGTTGGTTCTGCCATAGTTGGTTTTGTTGTTTTGTAATGTTAGTGTTAAACTTATGTTATTAAAATTGTAATGTAAGAGATTCTTCTTGTTACGGTAATTTATTATAACTCTTATTGGGTACGATTTTTACAAATGAAAGTTGGATAACATATCAATCCATTCAATAAAAACAACCAAATAACGAGTGTAGGCCGCTTATTTAAGTCTCCCCTATATTTTTAATTGATATCCTTTCTATGCCAATGGAATTTAATTAATTGAAAATTTTCCATCCCCTCAAATAATAAGCTTTGCTAACAATCAGCCAATTACGAACTGCAGTAGAGAAAGAAGCCACCACCACATAGGAATCAGGGAATTAAATTATCAATTAAAAACACCTAAACTATTGAATACACAATAATTCTAATTATAGTTATTTACAAGTAATTATTGCCAACTCTTTTAAATATATTGGATAAAAATTGGTTATTCTTTTAAATTAATTCAAATAAAGTAAAAAATGTGAAATAATTTTATTAATAGTCGCAAGTAGCCTACAGTACAATGGCGATTCACATGTGTTATTTTTGTTACAAGCTGTCAGACAGTTGAACGTTACTGTAATTTAAGTACCTATAATGTAATTTGGTTGAATATTATGGTTTTGGTAGTTTGGACAATCATGAAAACAATAATTCAATTGTGTAGTGGCCGCCTATTATACTGCAACCCATTTAAGTTAGAAACACAAACTGCCTTACTGTACTGAGAACATATACCTCACTACCTCACAATGATTTTGAGTAAGATATTATATATGATTATTCATAATAACATGAATTTAAATTGGCATTATGATCAAGCCTAATTTATTTTTAAACTTTTGTTTTATGCTACTTTATAAATTAGGAACTAAAAATGATATAGACCTACTGCATAAATATCAAAATTTAACACAAATTTTCAGATTTGATATGAGAACTTAACTTGAAAAGCTAAACAAATGAGAAAATTAAAAGCCTAACATAATGTGTGAATCAAAATATTTCATATACATGGAATAAAATTTTCCCAATACATAACAAAAGTGCACTATTTAAAGTTTTCTTACCTTTGACATCTTCCATCAATCTATGGTGAGCTGATTAACAATACTGTATTGATAAACTACTTGAATGAGCTTTAAAATCGTTTTAAGACATTTTATCTATTAGATTACATAAATTCATAATTAAAAGCAATCAAAATGTCACATTCAATTTGTATTGTCTGCCCTGCTGTCTGCTAGTGCTAGCGCTGTGTTTCTTTCAATTCAATGTTTCTATGCGTGGCAGTATTATCAGCTGATGGTGATTGCCATTTTTTTCTTTTCCACAAGGATTAGGCATGTAACGTAATGCCTAATATACACATCACGTAAATAGATAATTATATAATATTAGTAGGTAAAATAATTAAATGAAAAATATATTTTAATTTGGATTAAATATGTTTCTATACAATAACAATACACATCTTGTAAAATAGGCTGAACGGATTAAAAGAGGAAACCATATCAACAGAAAACTTAGACACATAAAAACCTATTTAGTGCGCTTTTCCTCGTTCGTTTTGAGGATTCGCCTGGTGTTTTACGGTTACTTAAAAAAAAAGCTTTTATGTAAATGAAAAAACTAATCTGTTGTAATAGAAATAAAATAAAAAGGTTCAATTTTTAACGTAACAACAGAGTAATCAAGTTTTTGGGAAAATTAATGTTATTCAAACAATTCAAGTTTTTGTTTAAGGAATCAAGTAACAACTTACATAGATTTAAGTAAAAAAGAGAAATCAGAACGATGTATTTTTTAGTAAAAGAATATTAAATTTTAATAGCTCTAATAAAAAAAGAGCACTATACATTTTTTAGAGAAAAATAATTTTTTGTCTAATTCTAACAAGTGCTATCCCTTACTTTATTGGGAACAGCACCCGTGAAGAGATGCTGTAATATTCTCCGACTTGTCGATAAAGGAAGAAATATTTTTAAAACAATAAAAAGAGCAATGGTAATCAGTGTAATCATTAATCGATATGTTAACGGATATGTACAAATTTGTGAATCTATTATTATATTTTAGCCTACACGAAGGTCGAAAAATATAATATTAATAAAATTCTTGTCATTATTTAGCATGATCTAAATTTATAAATAAAAACGTTCAGTTAACGTTCTTTTTGGAACCTAACACAATAAGACAAAAATTCATTAAAAAAGTTCATTTCAAATAAATATAAGTATATAAAACCTAAATAATTTTTATTGACACAAAATTCACAAGGATCATTGACAGTCATAAAATTAGCCTTAGTGACAGCCATGTCCGTCTTAATGTTAACATACAGATTAAAATATGTATTTATGCTAGTTATAAAAAAAGAAAATGAACGTATGTTGGCCGACCAGTATGGATTAAAATATATTGAAATTCGCACTACTTGATCTAAAAATGTACAATCTTAAAATTATCTTGAATGTTATAGAAGTCATGCAAAAGAGTTATTCCAGCGAATAGAAAGGATGGTCCAAAAGCAATATTTTCTTGGAAAACGTTTTTGATCCTATTTTTTGAACTGACAATAGCAGATGATTGTATACTTTCAAGGAAACTGTGGAGAGAGCCGACAGTTCTACAAAATCCCTTTACATTATTTTATAACTAGAATCGTCCAGTTTAAATCGAATTAATTGTATATTATAATAGATAGGCAAGAGAATAGTTTCTCAAATAACTTAACAATTTATTTATTAAATGTAGCTTTCTGCAAGATCCAACCGTCTAGTTATCTGCTCTCTATTGGGAAAACTCTGTGTGGAGTTACAACACCTTAAGCCCCGTTTGCACCGGAGTTGGCAACCAATGATTGCAGACTTTTATCGGCAATTTTTAGTCGAACGCCTTAAAACAACTGCAACTCGCATTGCCAACTGTAGTTGCAGACCGATTTTACGAGTTGGCAACCAAAATTTGGTTTTCCGACTGAAGTCGGTAAAGATCAAAGGCTGTTGCCAACCTCGGTCGGCAATACGAGTTGCAGTGCCAAATTGAGCGGCAACTTGAGTCTGCAACTAACCCCGCTACCCCACCCACCCATCGGCTCCACGTGTTCGATTAGTATTTAACATTTACTCACCTGTATGTTATCCTTCAGGAAACATTTCAAAGCCTCACAGACATCTGGCACAAAGAGAGATATCGCACTTTTTGAAACTTTTAACAAATAACTGATGCTTGTATAAGAGTCGCCAGTAGCCAAAAATAGCAAAGTTATACCTAACCTGTCACGCACTGGAATTGCTTTCCTGTAGTTAGTATCATTTTTGCTAATTATGTGTCCAATACCAACAATTAAACATTCAAAATCATTGCTCGACATTCTTAAAAAGTTCGTTATACTGCCATCGCATCTCAATTCTCCCGTCAAAGGATTTGTATCATCTCTATCAATAGATCGCTGCCACTATACCTTGCTCTTACCTGCAATGGAGGTCGAACCCAGAATCTTCTCCGTCTTCTCAATTTACCTAGAACACACACGCTGCCGCAGCAAGTACAACCTCTTCCAAACTCGACATTCTATATACTGTCTAATTTTTTGGTTGCAAGTTGCAGTAAAAATTAAGCAAACTGTGTTCATGGTTGCAGATACAAATTGCAAACTTCCATCGACAACTAGCGTCGGCAATCGGAGTTGGCAATTTTTGGTTGCCAATTCCGTTGTAAACGCGGCTTTAGATGTAAAGGTCGGACATGGCCATTCAATCTGCTCTCTTTTAAATGGACAAGATTAGATTAATTGTCAGAACTGGACACGTAAGTTATGTATATCAATAGCAAATGCAGTAGAAATCGACACAATAATATCGATATTTATTGACATCGATACGATCGTCACACTTTGATCCCACATCTCTTCCCTTTTTCTATTCCCTCTCTCGCCACCCAGCTTTATCAAGGTCAGGACAGTACTAGATATCGTACAGTATGCTGACGATGTCACCTTATATCATCTGGTAAAAGTTTATGACAACGTACAATATAATATGCAATTTGCATTAGACAATATGAATAAAGTATTAGAGGATTTAAATCTAAGCCTAAATCCTAGTAAGAGTTGTCATAAACCATTTTACTAGGAAAAGGTCAATTACAAACCCTCAATACACAATTTTATATTGGATGGTCAAACAATAAGAGTTGAAGATAAATTAAAACTCCTAGGTATTACTATAGATAATAAATTAAAATTTAAACCATACTTAGAACAACTTATATTGCAATGTCAGAAGGACTTAAATATTTTTTAAAAATGGTATCATGTGGCAGAAACGGTGCCAACCCCGATTTTGTGCTGAGTATATACAAAAGTCTAATTAGATCCAAGATTGATTACTGCTCTTTTATTTGATGGTCATGCTCCTAACTATATACTTGACAGACTTGAAAAAGTACAAAACCAAGCACTCCGATTAGCGATTGGGGCCTTTAAAACTACCCCTAATCATTTGGCATGCAATTTGAATGTGCCTATACCTACACTATCCCTGAGAAGATTATCTCTTACTGAGCGACTAATTTATAAAATAATAACAGATACAACTCACCCAGCCTATCACAGTGTCATGTATCTATACATGCTAACTAATAATAACCCTTTCTGGAACAAAAAGAAAACTCCTGTATATATACAAGCATTAAGCCTAATACAAACAATTAACCCCATAGAAATAACAACTTAAAATTATTTGCTGTAACCCCACGATTTAACCAAACCTATTGAAATTACTGACGTAAATGTAAGCTGCAATACACTAATTAATGGTAGATTGCTTGACAAGAAAGTCAGCAATCAAATATTTGCAACAAGAATGGTATAAATATGGTAAACATAACCTATAAGGATAATATTATGATCTACACACTGACGGATCAAAAATTAACTCGGGCTCTGGCGCAGCCTTCTATATTCCGTGCTATGACGGAAAGACATATTTTCAAACTCAACCATATCGTTTCGAGCTATACAGCCGAAATGTATGCAATACTGAAAGCCGTTGAGTATACTAGAAAGATCACAAATAGTGAAATAGTTATCTGCTCTGACTGTAAATCTGTCATCGAAGCAGTTGATCAGGCATTATTGGGGAATAATATACAGTAAGGACCTGACTTTGAACATAATAGCGGAAAATGATGAGAAACAACACAAATAATTACACTTTACAATGGATACCTGGCCATAGTGGGATTAAAGAAAACGAAGCCGTAGAATAAATTGGCAAAAGAATCAACAGGTCTAACTTTCACCAGCTACGAATTCTATGTAACAAATGCTGATTTCAAATCGCACCAAAACAAAAAGATTGGGACTGAAATGACTGGTATATTTAACATCATCCTTAAAGGCAAATTGGTACAAAAATATCAAGCAATGTTTCACAAAGACACCTTGGTTCACAGCCTCTAAAATGTCGAGAGGTGAAATAGTTAATATCTGTAGGATTAGGCTTGGTCACGTTAATGTTAACGCATGTCTTCACAGAATTAAATGTTATTTTACACCATTATGTCTAAATTGTACAATGGCGAGTGGATGAAACATTGGAGCATCTAATCTTTCAGTGTCCAAAATATACGCATGAAAGAAATAACTATCTCCAAAAAACAAAAATCATTAGTGAGACATTTTCCAAGAATCTAAAACTATGTAATCAGCACAGAAAAGTATGAAATGTATAATGAAATCAACAATTTTTTAAAAGCAATCAAACGAAAAACTTTAAATATAAAAACAAAGTCCATCTATACACAGACACAATACATAGATGTCATTCCAATCCTGGGCTCCATTCTTTCCTTGGCCTACCTTTTTTCGGATAGGACATTGCCTGATCGGCCCCTGGCAGAGAAGAGATTCCTACACCTTCCCTTCCTGATACCCATCTACTTACAAAATCCTTAGAATATCCTAGCTTTATTGTAACTAACATAAATACTACAAAACAATATTACCACTGTACATTATTGTTGTAACTAACGAATCTAAATGTTTTTTTTTTTTTTTTTGTCAGATTACCAAACCGAAGACTGATGTAAAATTTTTAAAGTTCTTGTAAGAACTACCTACAAACGACGGACAACCACAAAAGTGAACATCGGGGCCTCAATGGATTTTTAATCCAGGCCGCCACAAAAAGGTGGCAAAAGAAAAAGAAAAGAGAAAAGAAAATACTCAGACTGTCACTCTGTCACTCAGTGAGAATAATCAGTCTATACTGAATTTTGACTTTGTTTGTCGTAACCTATCAATTGAATAGGTTAGTTCACTTTCTTTGTTGTTTTTATTTACATTATTATGTCCTATGACGATCTTAAGATACCATGTAAAAAATCAGTGAACTAACAAGTATTAAGTCATTTAACTAACAACTAACTAGTCAAGTATGGGTTTGTGTATCTCGTTAATGATGCCATTGTTAACCCTTTCACTGCCAGACTATTTGCTCTTATCAAAAACGATCAGACCTTTCACCACAGGCATATTTTAAAACTGCTAACCCAGTATCATGGTTGTATAAAGCTGTAGTTTGCTTTGTTGTATTTATTGATTGATCACACTTGTACTATATTAACATTGTGCTATAATTTCACTTAGTTAAGGAAAATATCTACAATATGATTTGAAAAATAAAAAATTGAATACAATATATTTCTGAACCAATAAAAAGTAGATCTTGGAGATGACATTTTAAATAACAATTTTGTGGGTGTTTAGTATGAAGTATTGCAAATGATTTCATTCGTAAATTCAAAATACAGAACTCACATAAAAATAAAAAAATATTTTAACTTAAAAAAGATAATTGAATTATGAGTAGAAAAATTTGTTAACTAAAAATGCATTTGATTAACATGAAACATACTAAAAATAGCCAATATAAATTTCAAATATTACGATTTTATAATTATAAATTAAACAAATATCAAACTCTTATTATTATTTGAATTATTGAAAATAAAAGATAATTGCGCATTGAGTGTTCAGAATTCCAAGTATTTAGCAGGAATGAAGAGTTTAGCACTTAGAGTGTACTAACTTTCTGTACTTGTACACATATTATGTGAATTTCTTTCGGGTAGGGTACTATAAGCGGACCCGGTTTTTATATCGAAGAATATAGTCATCGATACCTAATATTCGCATCTCAAATCCTAGACTATCAATCGATATAAAAGTACCTATAGTCCTCAATAACAATCATATGTTTTAAATTTAAATATGAATTTAATATTTACAGTGATCAAACAAATTATTATAACCAAAATTAGGAAAACTGAAGATGACCATATTTACTCCTCTCACAGTTACAGTTGTTTCTTTCCCACAAATTTCACATACTGGGTTTTTCGGTACCAATCCAATATGTTGAAGCCACGAAAAAGCAACGTCGTGTATTTTAAAAAAATTGTACTGTCATTTTTAATAATCAGAATTGCTTATGTAAAATTGAAATATTATCCTACGTGTATTATTTTAGAGTGTTTACAGCTGTTGATATAGTTAATAGTTATTAGTTTAAGGTAATAGTTCAAAATAATTAATCAGAATAGATTGATTATATCGATGGTTATGATTAAGTAATATCGTTTGCCAATTTCGATATAAAAAACCGGGTCCGCTTATTGTACCCTACCCAATATTCTGGCTTAGGAAATATACCTCCTTATTTTTTAATTTCATGTTGTCTAAAATTATAATAACCTCAAAACGAAAGGTTTACACTGTCACTGTGGCTCTTTAGTGAGAGTGATTTTGTGTAGCCAGCCTACTTTAAACAATTTGTACTAAAGCACTAATAATTTTCACTGGTGCACATGAAGCATCTGCTACAGTTAATATGTGTTAACCTACTGTACAATAACTATCTAATTATAATATATGTAGTTGATGTCTTCACTGCTGTTATATAGAATAATCTTGAGTACTCTTGACCATCTAGTAACACACTATGTTATCTGCCACAATCAACTTGTTAATATTGCCACAGTCATCGTATTAATATTGAATCTTCAAACTAACATTCAGATTTCAGGAAAAAGATTGTAATGGATTCCAAGGAGAATTTTAAGATACGTATTTTTTTCTTAAACAAAATCTTATTTAACTATTTTTTTTGTTTTCCAAATTTGGGCCGAAAAGATTATCCCAATACAAGAAGAATTAACAAACTTTTAATGTTAAACTTTAAACTACAATTCTCAATGTTAGATCAGACCAATTCAAATCATCATGATCAGACCATCTGCAGTTTTAATATATGCTATTGCTGATCTCGAGGAAACATATTTCACCACTAGTAAAACAGGCCACTGCAGATTGTATTGATGGCCAGGAGCATTTGTGATAACACTTGAAATTTGGTGTTACATGACCTATCATGTACTATCTCGAAGAATGTGTTCATCCTCAAGAGTGTGGGTAACAGATTTCCAGAATTGGAATTTTGAACATTGAGAAATCCAGTCTTTACATTTTTAAATGGTCTTTCCTATATTTGTATAATCCAAAAAGGTACGTAGAAGTACTTATTTCTCATATCTCGTACAGTTTAGCCATGGAATGGCATCAAAGTTCAAATTCTCATGAATTTTCTTTTTCTTTATTTCCAATTAGATTGTGAACATGCTAATAAACTTAAATTTGTTCCAAACCTAACACCCAAATTTAACTAACACCCCACAGAGATCCAGGTATGAAGCTCCAGCAAGCTTAAAAAGACTTTATATTAATAAAATTGTATTGAAGCTTTAATGTGTGTTTAAAGGCTATTGATCTATTTCAGATTAAACATGCTTCGATGTTGGAGGACTGTTTTACCTGCTTTATCTTATTCTACAGCCACATCAGGTCCAACAACTAGAATGGTACAAGAAAAAGGAGTCCGAACTATCACTTTATGTGATGTTAAAACAAGGTGCATATGTTCTTTTTAATTTCTTAGTAACAGTGAAAGGACTGTAACCATTTCATAAATCTGAATAATACTGTTGTAAATTAAAAACACCATTAATAATGGTTTTTAAAAAATACACAGGGTGTCTAGTGAGCAGGATTTGTACTTAAATTTACTATGTGTGGAGAAAATGCTGTATATAAGGAATCTGTGTAAAAAGTTAGAAATAAACTAAGCATGTCTAAGTTGATTTTTGTGTGATCAAGTTCAAGGACACTGGACCCCAGTGCCGTCTTCATGAAAGAGAGAGTAGAGGCTTTGAAAAAAATGTACTCATATGTTTCTTTTATTATAAATAGCTCTTTAATTTATAAAGTGTAATACATTTGCTATTTTGTATTTGTGCCTTTAAAACATGTTACAGGACACTGGATTTACTTCTTCAAATCTTTCACTTATTCAAAATAAATTTAAATTATGCAAATTGTGAGAAAAAATTGTTAAATGTTATTTTTTTAAATGTGAATATTAGAAAATAATTAAAAAAACACATTTTAGTGTACCACATATATTTTTAAGGTAATAACTGAACATTACCTAGCCTTTGGACTTATGGATATTACAATTTTTGGTTAGATAATTTTAAAATTTTAAAGATATGTACTTGAAAAAATGTGGAATTGTACAGGAATTTCACGATTGAAGTTTGCTGGACACCCTGATACAAAAACTAAATTTAAAAGGTATATTTTATTATAAATTGTGTTTTTTTTTTCAGAAATTCGCTATCTCTCTCTACTATAAATGCAATAATACATCAAATGACCACTAACAATGAAGACACTGGACTCAGATGCATTGTGCTAAGGGCAGAAGGGCCTGTTTTTTCCTCTGGTCACAACTTGAAAGAGTTTGTGAGTATAAATTTATATAAGTTTATAAGTTTAAATTTATCACCTTAGTCGCTATAGTATGAATATTAATGCAAGCCTGGGTTGTAGTGTGATGTTGCCAGCTGTAACGGAAGAATAACTAGTGATGGGATAATCGATTGAATTCAACAATCAAGCAATCGTTATTGCTTATTTTACCTCTCCTTTATCTTCCTAAATCCGTTAACTTCATGATTTAAATCAAAACGTGTTTACACTACAACATAGAACATGATCAAAAGATTATAATAAAATAAAAACAGCAGAATAATCGAATGCGAATGAACGTAATGGATATTACCAACCAGAATGAAGTGAGATGTTAGTGTGTCACTTCATACTGAGAATCTGCTATCACAATGTGGCATCGCCGCATGGTGAGAGGGGAAGTGGGTTGCGGTAACTGCCAAAACTACCAGGCTTGCAATGATGTCTCGTAATATAGCAACAAGAGTGTAATATGTTCATAAAATATAGGGATTTGTCAAAGTATAATACAATGTTATCACAGTATAAGTTCGATCAACTGAGTTAAGTGAGATCAGAACTACCTCTTATATGGAACTATTAGGTAACGGCTCTTATAAAAGAATAAAATTTGCAATTGACAATTGAAAAGTAATCTACAAAAATGTAACGAAATGTAGGACGGTAGCAAGAAGGGAACGGAGGAGCAGCGGGAGGTGTTTGCAGCCTGCACTCGGCTGATGCTGCAGGTGGTGGAAGCGCCAGTGCCGGTGGTGGCTGTGGTTAATGGTCTAGCAGCTGCAGCCGGTTGTCAGCTGGTTGCTCAGTGTGACATAGCTTTGTGCACTCCCAACAGCACTTTCTCTACTCCTGGGTGAGACTCCGTACTTTATCAATAAATCATAAATCATTCATGTATAATTTCAAGTTTACCTTCAGTTCTTGAAAAAAGTACAGAAGTATTGTTTTGACCCTAAGAGCTCTAATTAATGACACTGTATACCTGAAGATAACTCCTTACAAGATACAACGAATGCTTATTAATGTAAACTAAAAAACTTTGTTGATATTAAATGTTGATAATTGTGAATTATGTGTGCCATTATTTAAATGATTTAAAACTATGAAATTCCTATGCCTGTTTATTTATTGTTTGTTACTCCAACTAAAAGAAAATTTAAATAGACAAGATGTTCATATGCTTCACACAAGAAATAAATACCCGTTAGACCTGCCCTCAGTTAGGTTACGTAAAATTAAAAATGTGTTTTTGAAAATAAAACTATTTTACAAGTTGACAAAAAGAGCATGGGATGTTACAGTCAATAAAATATAAATTTACCATGGAAAAATGACTGGAAAGCAAAGTCATTCATGATCATGATTACCTGACCTGTGATATTAGCTCATTAGTGTTTAAACTTATTTTAACATAGTTATAGGATGTTAGTTAGAAAAAAGATGGTATTAATTTCTTTGACATAGTTATTTCATTTTAGTATACATGGTGTTTTTAAATAAATATTGGAGTTTTAACATTTTGTAGTATTTATTATATAAAACTTAAAATTATAATTGATGCCTGACAGAGCAACTCAAATACTTATAACTACAAAGCTTACATGTGTTCATTGTGCGCTCCATTCATCACATGGCATACATCAAATCAATTACCCAATTTGCAACAGCTATTTTAATCTGTTCCTTAGATCGGGTAGGTCAGCTGGTAGTGGAGATACATACACACAATCCTTTATGAATCCCCAAAGGTAAAAATCTCATGGATGGCGTCAGTTCAGGTGAACATGGAGACCATGCGAAACAAGCTTTGTCAAGCTTAGGCCTCTTGCGGCCAATCCAACAATCGGGTACAGTGATGTTCAACCAATTGTGTACTGAATTATGCTAGTGAGGCGGTTCACCATCTTGCTGCCAGTGAAGTTTTAGATTCATATTCTTTCAGTTGAGGAAATAGCCATAGTTCTAGAGCATCAAGATAAGAAATACCAGTTACAGTTCCTTCGCCAAAAAAGAAAGGCCAATAAACTTTCTGCCAAAATTTGGCACACAAAACATTTAATTTAGGGTAGTTTTGCTACAATTGTGTCATCTCGTGAGAGTTTTCTTAGCCACAGATACGCAAATGTGAGTTTTCACATGACAAAACTAATGTTGATTCGTCACTGAAGACGACGTTATCCAGAAAATCTTCTTTGTTGTGCAACATTTTGTCTGCAAAATTGGGATATAAACAATAGCCTGCAGGCTTTAGTGCCTGTAACAACTGCAAACAATAAGGACATAGTTGTAAGCATCTCCGTAAAACTTTTCAAACAGTCATCATTGGAATTGGTAATTCATGACTAGCCTTCCAAACTGATTTCTGTGGGCTATGCTTGAAAGCTTTCCTCACTCCCTCAACACTCTCTTAACTAACCGTTGGTCGTTTCATACTCCTCCCTTTATAAAGGGAGCCAACTACAGATTTTATTATTACTTGGAGGATTACAACCAAACTTTATACAGTACATACAGAACGCACGTTGCACAGTTATTACAGATTCTGTTTTTGCAAACTGCAGAACAAAAAAGCCTTCTGTCTATGAGTCACCATTTTTGCTACTAGCGCTTTTTAACGAATGGCGGAGGAAACATTGTGTCCACTAGCGCAGAGGTGATAACAAACAAAACTGAGTTGCTCTGATTTGATGTATGAATTATAATTTTAAGTTATATGTAAAAAAAACTACAGTGTTTAAACCCTGATATTAATTTATAAACACCCGGTATTATAAGATAGTTTTCTTGTATTACATACGGGAATTAGTTTGGGAATAGGTTTTTAATTTTCTTGTGTATAATATATGTATACAGTAGCATAGTTTGACTTGTACATTGAATATTGCATATCTTGTTTGTGCTTAATGAAAATAAAAACATCTTGAATCTTATGGCATACCAGAAGAGAATACACATCGTACATCTAATGGTTTTCTAATTATTTCAGTTTATCTTCAATGGGATCTAGATTTGAATGTAATGGTTGGAATAGCATTTTTGTGCAGTAATAAATACAACATTCTTAACTTGGCCTTTGATAAGTTTAGGCTAGAATTTTGGATAATCCTTAGAAAATTATATCTTTATATATATATTTCTTGTGTGCGTGTGTATGGTCCTAAACTCCTCCTAAACGGGTGGACCCGATTTTAATGAAACTTTTTGTGTGTCTTCAGTTGGATCCGAGAATGGTTTAGATTCATAATTCGGTCAAGTTTTAATAGTTATTATAATTAATTTTTTAATAATAATAAATTGTTGTTGATGGTGGAGTGGTTTGACATTGGATCCGCCAGACTGCGCCACGAACGACACGTAATACAAAGTGAACTGATACTTAACAGCTGTGAATATTTTCAGCTGAAGTTCATCAATGAGGCAGAAACATTTGTTCACATTTAAAATTTAGAAAGTTAATATTTTTAAATTTGTAAAGTGCTTGATCAGTAGTGTAATGCAGATTGCAAAGATGAAGTTTCACCAATTGTTTCTACGTAAACATTATAGGCCTAAATATTACAACACAGCCATAATGTTTTTCTATTTTAATTCCAGGTTTTCCCGACATTTTGTGCTGCTATCAAATTTGTGTGTTGTTTTGTAACATTCTGTAATTATTGTGTGAGTGCTAATTGTTATAATACATTAATAGAGATTGAAGATGTTTAAAGTGCATAAAAAACTATACTTATTTATTAAAGTTATTGAACTCATTTTGCACATTGAAGTGAGTATATTGGTCGCATACCTCAAATAACCTAAGTAGCATACAAATCAAAAGGTTGTGTTTTCTATGTGTGAATATTGTTAACAGTTTAGATAATCAAAGTTTTAAACTAATTGGATTTAAAAAATAATTTGTTGTAATTTACATTTTTTAATCTGCAGTCAGAATTGGTCACATAAGTTCAAATTAAGTAGCATACAAATCACATGTGTGAATAACTACTTATTGTTAATAGTGTAGGAATTGGTTTTAAATTAAATTCTGTTGGCCAGTTCCGACATTATACTGTAATTTTTAAATTACTAATTTTAATAACAAGTATATTTTTTAATTTTACAACTTAATTTATCGTAATGCTATTGAATGTACAATATTTTTTGTTAATCCTTCAGGAGTGTACATAAACAAATAAGATGGTTTTTCCAATAGGGCTGAAGTATAATAAGTGGCCTCCATCACAATCGAATTATTGATATTTCTGAATAGCCTATCCAAACTACTATCCGAATTGGATTATAGTTATTTAAAGCTGAAGTATAATAAGCAAGCCACCATCACAATAGAATTATTGATATTTCTGAATAGCCTATCCAAACTACTGAATTTCATTAGGCTATAGTTATTTATTCGGTCAAATTTAATTAAATTTTTAATTATAAATTGTTGATGTTGGAGTGTTTTATATTGGATCCGACAGACTGTGCTACGACACGTAATACAAAGTGAACTGATACTTAACAGCTGTGAATATTTTCAGCTGAAGTTCACCAAAGAGGCAGAAACATTTGTTTACATTTAGATTACGTTATTATGAAGTGCTTGATCAGTAGTCTAATGCAGATTGCAAAGTTAAATTTTCACCAGTTGTTCTATGTAAACATTATAATATTACAACACAGCCATACGTTTAATCAATTATAGTCTTGAAAGCATAGAGTAAGCATAAACATATAAAAATAACACCACTTTCTTATTTCAATATATTCTGTACTCCACTTTGGAGGATAGAGATTATCCAGATATAAAATTGGAAGTTTTAGCTTTTAAGTGAAATTCTTAGTAAATTATTAAGTGTTGATCTTGGAAGAATGCGCTACGATCGGAGTTTCAAATGTTTTTCTATTTTAATTCCAGGTTTTCCCGACAGTTTGTGCTGCTATCAATGTGTGTGTTGTGTTTTGTAAGGTTCATGTTTCAAAAGTAAATACGGCAAATAACAATTAAAATATAATAGAATAAAGTTATAAAAAGTGTACTACGTGGCCGCGTTATAAGTTTATAAAGGCCAGGCAAAAGGAAGAAAATAAAAAATAAAACATTGTGTAATTATTGTATGAGTGCTAAAATTGTAATAGTACATTAATAGAGATTATTGGTCGCATTACCTCAAATAACCTAAGTAGCATACAAATCAAAAGTTGTTGTTGTTTCTATGTGTGAATAACTATTGTTGACATTTTTAGATAATCAAGTTTTAAACTAATGGATTTCAAATAATTTGTTGTAATTTACATTTAAATCTGCAGTCAAATTGGTCAGATAAGTTCAAATTAAGTAGCATACAAATCACATGTGTGAATAACTATTGTTAATAGTGTAGGAATTGGTTTTAAATTAAATTCTGTTGGCCAGTTTCTGATACTATACTGTAATTTTAAATAACTATAATGAAATTCGGTAGTTTAGATTAGGCTAATCAAGAATATCAATAGAGGTTATCCAGATATAAAAATTGGAAGTTTTAGTAAAATACACTTTTAACTGAAATTGGTAAATATTAAGTGTGCAGTGATTGATCAGTTAATTTTGGTTTATAAATAAATTGTTTTTTATCTTGGTATGTTTTAAATTGGATCCAGCAGAATGCGCTCAACGATCCCAGTTTTCAAATGTTTTTCTATTTTAATTCCAGGTTTTCCCGACAGTTTGTGCTGCTATCAAATTTGTGTGTTGTTTTCTATCACCGTGTAATTATTGTGTGAGTGCTAATTGTAATATTAAATTAATAGAGCATCACATGTGTCAATAACTATTGTTAATAATGTAGGAATTGGTTTTAAATTAAATTCTGTTGGCCAGTTCTGATACTATACTGTAATTTTAAATATCTATAATGAAATTCAGTAGTTTAGATAGGCTAATCAGAAATATCAATAATTCGATTGAGATGGTGGCTGCTTATTATACTTCAGCCTTTAAATAACTATAATTTGGATCGTCATTTTAGTAGTTTAGATAGGCTATTCAGATATATCAATAATTTGAATGTGATGGTGGCCACTTATTGTACTTCAGACCTATAGGGAATACTTATTTAGTATATTAGATACTGTAGTCTATGTTGTTTATACATTTTTATCTAGAAGTTACTTAATTAAAATTACATATTGAATAAGTTACTCATATTCATTGTGTACTATTATACAGAATTTTATTTTTTTACAGAAAAATGCCACGTCTTTGTGGAAGAGGACGAATAGTTATTCAATCATGTGATTTATATGCTACTTAATTTGAACTTATGTGACCAAACTGTTAACAATAGTTATTCACACATAGAAAAACAACCTTTTGATTTGTATGCTACTTAGGTTATGCGACCAATATACTACTTCGTTCAATAAATTTTCAAAATTAGTTCAATAACTTCAATTAAATGACTATAGTTTTTTTTATGTACTTCAAACATCATCAATCTCTATTAATGTATTATTACAATTAGCACTCACACAATAATTACACAATGTTACAAAGCAACACACATATTTGATAGCAGCACAAACTGTCAGGAAAACCTGGAATTAAAATAGAAAACATTTGAAACTGTGATCGTAGCGCATTCTGCTGGATACAATGTAAAACATTCCAAGATGGTCCACTCAATTAGGAGGAGTTTCAGCTCCATACACACGCACACAAGAAATATAAAGATAATAAAATTCGGTAGTTTAGATAGGCTAATTAGAAATATCAATAATTTGATTGCGATGTTGGCCGCTTTATTATAATTCAGCCCTTTAAATAACTATAATCTAATTCAGTTTGTCATTTTAGTAGTTTAGATAGGCTATTCAGAAATATCTATAATTCGATTGTGATGGTGGCCACTTATTATACTTCAGCCCCTATACGGAATACTTATTTAGTATTTTAGATAAATTAAATTCTGTTGGCCAGTTTCCGATACTATACTGTAATTTTAATTAACTATAATTAAATTCTTATAACGTGTACAGGACAACGTCTGTCGGGTCTGCTAGTTTATATATATATTTCTTCTGTTCGTGTGTATGTGACTGAACTCCTCCTAAACGACTGGACCGATTTAAATGAAATTTATTGTATGTTTTCAATGGAATTCGAGAATGGTTTCGATTCACAATTTGGTCCAATTTAGATTGTTTATTTATTCAATATTTAATTTATAAACTGTTATTGATTTTGGAATGTTTTACCTTTGATCCGGCAGACTGCGCTACCACATCTAATACAAAATAAACTGATACTTAACAGCTGTTAATACTTTCAGCTGAAGTTCATCAAAGAGGGAGAAACATTTGTTTACATTTAAAATTTATAAATTTATTATTGTAACGTGCTTGATCAGTAGTGTAATGCAGATTGCATAGAAGTTATTGCCTAATTTCAAATTTAGATTACACCAATGATCAATAAACTATCTAATGCAATGAAAATACTATTAAACGTTGTTATAAAAACCACCTCAAAAAGCCGTAAATGTCTGCACATAAGGTAATCGAATTTGGTTAGATCGAAGGTAAATGAAAAGAGCTGAAAGAAGACGCTTTATGATCGAAATTGGTTTTCATTGATACATTTTCTTGATCAGAGCACAAGGCAAACACCACAATAATACTGGAAATCTATCTTAGGCAGAAAATTAATTTTAACCCTTTGAGTGCCAACGTACGATTTTACTGGACGACAAAAGGTGTCTGAAAAGTGCCGACGTCTGATTTTACCGGACGTTCGGGAAAAAGTCACTAAAAATTTTAACCTTTAATATTTTTAAATAATATCATTTGTGAAGAATCGTTCTTTTCAAAATAAATTGTTATAGTACACTTCCGATCAAACTTTAAATGATCAAACTCACATACAAATATTTTTGGTTGCCATAGCTATCAGAAACAATGTGACAATAGTTTCTTAAAAGTTGTATAACTATTGAAGATGAAAATTTTTCAAGCTTTACAGACAGTTGCATACAATTTCCAGTAATAGGGACTAAGAAAAGGATATGAATTTTTTTGGTCATAATAATTTGGTTGAAAAATGAAATTAAAAAAATTTTTGAATTTTTTTTAGGTAAGTCCATTTTTGGTATTCCCAAATTTAGTGTTTTGGTAACTTTGTTATTTTATGTTAATTAAACAGAGTTTTCAGATAAAAATAAAAAAAGAATCATGTTGATAGCTTATTAAATAATCGAACTGTGAATTTTTTACTAAAACCTTGCAAAATGCCTTCAAAAGGGCTGGCACTTTTAGGTACACCCACTAGAAAAATACCTGGCACTTTTCAGTATACCCAGTCAATAAATACTTGGCACTCAAAGGGTTAACAGACCAAATTTGATTCTTTATAACCTAATAAGTTCATCGAAATTCATCCATATAAATTAATTGTACTGAATAACTTATCAACACCTAGCAAAAACCACGAAAGATAGAGGCAGGAAATATGGTACCTACCTTCAAAATGTGCCCAAGAGGCTCACTAAGGAACGACTATCGATTATGTCAGGAGTATTTAGAATGTGATAGAAAAAGAATACGTGAATATAGTGTACTGTTTTTCAAAAGGAAATTGTGAATGATATATATATACATATATTTATCAATCATAACATAAAAACATTTATTTTAGGTAGATTTTATTCCTCTATGGACTATTTGCTACTAAAATACTATGTTGGCATTAGCAGAATACATTTAAATAAATAGTCAACATTTAAATGTTCTAAAAATGTGTGTGTATAGTGTTGGTTTAATATTCTAAGATCTTTAGTGTAAAATATAATAAAAATAATCCAGTAATTCATTCAGTTGTGACTATCGCAGACTTTATAACAAAATTTGATAAAAAAATACTTAAACTATGTAGAAAGTTTAATATTGAAATAAAGTATAGACTATCATATATATTATTTTACTGTATAAAACCAGGAACATTGTTATGCAGTTGGAATAATTTTTTTAACAATAATGTAGCGATATTTGTTTTATTACAATTGATAAAAATAAAATATCCAAATGTAAAGCTTTGTAAAAAATAGAAATAATTTTTTTTTATTACTTTTCAAAATATACATGTCCCATGGAAGGTTTTTTATAGGAAATATAAAGTAAATTCTAATTTTCTAAAACATTTGAGATTTTTTAGGGTACATTTTGAAATATTTAGTGTTTAAGCCCTCTAGCTGATATATAATTGTATTTTTGCAGTTCTTTTTCTAAATGAACATTGAATTAATAGAGCAAGTTTTGGGCTGTTTTGTTCAACGCCTGGAATAGCTGTGGCACGCACTGTGAATCGCAAGATGGCTTTGCGCATGCTTCTCACTGGCTTGCCTATTACTGCAGAGGAAGCTCATCTCGCTGGGCTTGTCAGTAAAGTTGTTCCAGCTGAGTCGCTAGGTGAGGAATCGTTCATGTTAGTTTATTGTACCAGGCTTATCTTATTTCCATGTGTATAATGAATCTATCCTACTTTATGTTACATTATACCTTGGTGTGACAAATACTTAAAATATTAGTTATATCAACTACCTGTCATTTAATTTTAATGCAACTACAACTATCAAAATGAAAACTCTCTATCAATCAAACAATAATGGAGACATTAAACCTCTTAACAGTAAAAAAATAATAACAGGTGTGTAAAATGGATACAAATGAATTTTTAAAGTATAAATGCACTTTTAGCAATTAAACAATAATTGCTGTTTTAATTAAAAATGTCTTACTTGAAATGTAATTTTAGATAGTGAACTCAAGATCATTACTGATGCAATTGAATCCAAGAGCCGAGCCGTCATTTCCTTAGGCAAGAAGTTCTTCTATCAACAAATTGAAAGGGATCTGCATACTGCGTACCAGTAAGTCTTAATAAGTTTTTTTAACTAACCACATTGTCAGATGAAATTATTCTGTTTTTATGTGGGTGATTTTTTGTTATTAAACTTTACTGACTTTGTACATTTTTTGGTAGGTATTATTTAAAATAGGCTCTTTCTTAATAACTACTTGTAAATTTAATATAATGAAAATATGATACTCCAGTGTGTGTGAAAGTTTCTTTTTTTACTTATATTCTAATACGACTGATATTACTAACCTAACTTTTCTTTGATTCAGACTGGGCGAGGAGACAATGGTCAAGAATTTATTACTCAGAGATGGACAAGAAGGTATCAAGAGCTTTATTGAGAAAAGGAAACCAACTTGGGAACACGGTTCCAATAACAAATCATAAATATAATTAACAAAACATTCCTATCATTCTAGCCTTTATGCAAGCAAGATGGTTAAACCAGTTGATGTGTTATTTTTGTAATTGAATTTTATAGGACATAATAAACTATATTTTTTATAATATTACTTTATGCCTATATACTGTTTTCTTTGTCCTTTTACCAGTTGCAGTGTGTCACACATTACAGACACGATTTTTTCATCTCTTTTAAAATGTGCTGCGATGTTGCCAACAATTTTTTGTATGAAAATTCTTGTCCATTGAAGATCTGAGGTAGATATTTTTGTAATATAATATAAAACAAAACATAAATAGATATTGTTTCAGATATTATAATTATTTTAGTTTTTTCGGTTCAGTAGGAAGAAAATGCGGAAGTCAGTGACATATCAAACAAATATGGTTTTGGAAAAATATTTACAAAAATTTATTTCTGAAGGTATTTATATGAGTTTTCTTTATTTGTGTGAGCATGTATATACTTTCTTATAATAATAATGGTTTCCTTAAATTTATTTTTTATCACAGTTAAACACACTAACTGTGATAAACTGTGTTATTATTTTTGTTTTTTTTTTATCACAAATATAAAAAATTAAAATACAATAGATTAAAATAAAAAAGTTTCATTATTTAAAAAAATATTTGGAGTTGGGCAAGGCCTTCATTGCTTTAACTACCTGACAAATTTTCTTATGTTGGCAGCACGATTTCATCATCACTATATTCATTCTTTTCATTAATCAATTCGTCATTGTTCTCTAACTTGGCAATAACCTCGGAATCAAAGAAACTAAGTGCCAGGTAACGACATATTCAGTCGACGAGAACACCAAATGAGGTTAACACATAACTAATAAAAATAAAAATAACAGCAGATGACAGTGGTTTTTCTTCAGCTCTTAATATTATTTTCTAATATTGTCGTGCAATTATATCACCAATCGAAAACACTGCAGCCTGGCTGCAAATGGAAGAAATCTGATGTCATGGCAATGCTGTCCAACATATGAGTTATAAGGGTTAAGATACAACTATTTATAGATGAGTTACACCAGTTTTTGGAAAGTAAACTGGATTTAAAACTTAGAAGTAAAACTGAATTTATGGCCTGGCTTTCAAAGGATACATGGGAAAGACATTCTGGAAATGGAACTTACTAATCAATCTTAGTACAGTTTATGTCATAGGGAACAGAAAAGTACACAAATAAGAAATAAAATATATATTTTCAGAATGTATTTGATAGCAACAATACAATAAATAAGGACGGAATAAGCAGAATGAATGTTAAAGAACTCGCTGGAAGTGTAATACAGTGAATGCATACAAAGGAGAGTGTTTATATGGCACTTCTAATTTTCCTTTGCTGGAATGTTGTTTATCACAGAATAACTGTTTTTGACAGTCTTTTTATAAATTAGTATGAAGACTTAGCATATTAATAAAACCAATTGAAAACAATAAAATATTCAGTAGCAGGTACAATGCAGCTCTATTTAAATAGGTTGATCTATAAAAGCTTTGTTCAAATAATTATGTAATTTAATTTATTTAAATTCAATAAAAACGAAATATAATAAGACAATGTATAACTTTAATTTTAATCTATATAGTTTTTTTTAACTATTGTTAATATAAAAAACATTTTATCCCTGATCCATTTCCTTGTTACTTCTATTACATAAATGAGTGTATCAATAATATGCCAGATCAGCAATACTGTGACAATAAATACTGAATCGTTTGCTCTGCACTTCCTAAAGTTTTCTCCACAAGATTAGTAAGTAGGCAAAATCTGTCTTTCTTATTATAAATTGAGTCTTCAAAGCTCTGAACAGTCACACTAATATGTTAAGAAACTTTTTATCACAGAAGAAACCGTAACTATGCGTAATATATAATATATAAAATTGTTATAAAGTAACAATTGTTTCAAATCATTAACACGCAAGTAATCATTGGTGGTTCGTCAATCAATGTCGTTTCTTTAAAAATTTTACATTTCTTGAAGAAATCTTCTAAGTCCTACAGAACTAATAATCTCGAAGACATTAATTTTGATGATATTGTTAGGCTGTATCACTTCTTAATTCAAATAATAAAACTAGCAAAAAAATTATTAAACCTTCAAGGTCATGGTTCTAAATTAACATTAGGACTCAAATTAAACCTGGAATAATCAGCAGTATTACCTTGTTGCATTTCTTATACAAAAATGACATACCATACTTCATTACAGGAGAAACAAAATTTATAATACTGTAAAGATAAGTCAATTATTTTAATAAAGAAATAAATAACAAAAGACAAAATGTGAACAAATATTCTTATATCTATTTCAAGTCAATTCCTGATTATTCACAGTTAATAAGGAGATATCCATAAAAAAGAAAACCCACAGTTGACCCAAGTCATTCACACTGGACAAAATATTGATTAGAAATTAACCATTGCTAAGGGATACAAATGGTGAAATTTGACATAAATCGAGTTCATAGAAAATAGTTGATCAAACAGCTGATATATAATCTGATAAAATGTTTCCACTTAATTTTGAGTTTAATTTTCAATGTAGAGACATTTTGGCCTATTACTGCAATGCGTGGGGCTTGAACAATAAATGCCAAAATGTTCCATCAGTACTCATGCAGCTATGGTAGGCTTGCAGACTGTGCTCTTCCTACTTTACTTAAATGTGTGCTACACTAGTCTTACCACTTGCGAGATAAATGAATGAATTTACTCAGTTAAGGTGCATTCTGTGAAATTTTTGTTGGCTGTTAGGATAGAAAAAAGGTATATTGAAATTTAATGCAAACTTTATGATGTGTACAGAAAATTAAAATGAGTGTACGGTAAGTAAAATAAATTATTTAAAAATTTGCTGTACCAATGTTCTTGATGAGGACCGAAGCGGTGGCCTAATCTTGTGGCTGAAAAGTGGTAATGAAAATTAATAAAAATATTAGTGAAAATCATTGTTTAGTGATTACAAAACTTTTAAAACATTTTCCTTAACTTACAGAGTGCGTGAAATTGTGGTGGAAACCTAAGTTACCACAAATTTTGGTACTACTGCATGCCGATATAAACCAATAGTTAGAATCATAGTTGGTAGATTTCTAAGAGACGGTATTGAAAACTTGTATTTTGGTATGATGTGCCTTAATTTGAATTGCTAGTGTGTAAATATATACCTAAAAACGTATCTTTCAAATGTATACAGCTAAACTTGATTATTTTAAATTTACTTGACTTTATATTTCAAAATGTCTTGTTAAATTACTGGGGATCCCTTGTAATATTAAAAATTTAATAATTTACCTAAAATTTATTAAAAAAAGTTCAAAAGAAAAAAAATAAAAACAATGAACTAAAGTATTTTTAGAAAAACGTTTAAAAAAAATAGAAACTGCTCAATATACGGCAAAAAAGGCAGATTGTACTAGTATTACTGCTGGAATTAAAAACAGGTTCATTTTTGTGGTTCAATAATTATCCTACTGGATAATTACTGTAAATTATAATTAAACCGTAATACACTAATTAATAAACATCGGTTCTATTACCAATAAAAAGAGGAGTGCTCCAAGGCTCTGTAATGGACCTAGAACTATTTCTTTTATTTATATCAGACCTGTCTCATCACCATAGCTATCCTGTTATTTATGCTGACGGTACAGTTCCTTTATGCAGTAACAAGTCAATAGATCAACTTGAAAGTAACACATTTATTTCAGTCAGCTTGGCCCAGCAGTACTGTTAAATAATGATCTTATCAACTGAAGTGCGGCAGTAAAAATGATAAACCTCTACAATCCCCTGCACACAATTCCATCATCACACAGATTTCAGAATCGTGTGACAATCTGTATGATGATTACATAGTGCTTATGGGACTTAACTGGCATCACTAGCCATCTTGGATACCACCCACCACCACTGCTGTGTAGTCCACAATTATTGTAGTCCTATTCAACCTGGTCATCAGGTCCATTACTGATGACCTGGTTGAATCCTACTTAAGATGAGGGAAAAATCGAAGGTTCATTACCACATATCTTTCACACCATTTAATGCATATATAAAGAACTCTAGTATACAAAATTGTGACTGAGAAACTTTAATATCTGCAAAATGTAGCCAAATGTTGGCTGGGACTATCCACTATACAGATCCAATTTGGCCCTAGTGATTTCAATGAGTTCCCCAACATAAAGAAATTGCTCAGATAAAGCGTTTCAAGGACGATGCAGTGTTTAAAGTTACCGTCAAGACTGGTTACATGCACAGGTGGCAGATTTTTATTTAATAGGTGTTTAAAAGCTTGTACCTAGATATGGTAGGTGCTTAGATGTGAATGTTAAATACTGTATGTTGACAAACAGTTTAGGAGTTGTTCTTTCAAAAGTATAAAACAAAATTAAATTAATGTGTATTTTGTAATTGATAAAGCAACTTGCTTTCAGAACGAACCTCATAAATTGCTATCCACATTTGATTCCTAATTTCAGATATAGATGATGGACAAAGGTATTGTCACCTCTTGATGATGGACCGTCCTCACAGTAATATAGCATCCAGCTGTGGCATCATTGTACACTGGGTTGATTTGTTTCTACTATGTTCAGCTTGGGATACAGAATGTCTAGTTTCTGGTAATGTAACAGTTTGAGCTTTAAAGCTCACATATACAAATACTTCTCAGGATGAATTTCATTACTAATCTTAATTTTACAAACCAAATGTGATTGATTTCAAATACTAATAATCTATTCCTAAATAATCAGGAGTTGACAATGTTTTATTTTGTATTTAATTATAAACCTTAACTAAATACAATTTCAACTTATAATTTAAAGTTTAACACAATTCAATCAGTTTGATCTTGGTTGCTATTATAATTTATTGAAAAAGTAGATAATGTAATTTGTTTGGAGATAGTATAGACCATACCATTTAGTTTTGGTTTTTAGTATAGTCTAAAACCATTATCTCATTACAATAAAGCTAAGCTTTGATACGGAATACATTTTTATTGAGAAGTTGCACTTAACGAATTATATTATATTCCTTTTACTCAAATTGTGTAATAAATGAGTAAATGTTTAACTATTGATATACACTAACAATAGTATATGATGTTAACACTTCGGCTCCCAAGAGGCACAATGTCTAGTCTTGGGCTCCTCGGAAGACCCAGCATGTGGAAGCTCTGGGAGTGAATTTGTTAAAAAGTAAATATTTTGTTGTAAATTAAGATAATTAAAAGATTTATATAAACATATAAGTAGCGCATTTGCATTTTTAAGTAGAATGTGTGAAAGAAGAAGTCTATTATATTCTAAGATGTAATTACTAATAATGTAAAAATATATAAAACCTAGTACATTGATACACTGTTTTCTTTTTAACTAAATTGTTGTCTTATTATTCTTAACTATAAAATGCATTTGTCTTTTACAAAAGATCTGTCTTTTATAATACTCATGGTTATTATTCTGCTTAATACAGTTTTCTAATAATTTCATAGTAATGGCACTATCTAAAAGGCACTAAGATTATTTAAAAAGTTTTACTTTGAAAAACATTGGTTACCGTACAAAACATAATTGACTTTAATTTGTTTTGTTTGTCAAACTTAAAATCACACTACATTTTTAAAGTACAAATTTGAAAAATAACATTACAAATTTATATCATCAAGTCTGAACTCTTTTTATTTTATAAATTCAAGTATTAATTCAGATAATAATTACAATTTAGGACTTTTAACTAATGGCAAAACAGTTTTAGTATGCTTGATTGGTTTCATGTTTACAAACTAAAAAAATATTAATTCATGAAATATGTTATTCCAATATTATTCTAAACTATTCAATATTTGAAAGAAAATAAGACTCAAGAAAAAAAGTTACTGCATAAAACCTATAATCTATGACAACTCCAAACCAATATTAATATTAAAGTTATTATTGCTATAACATTTAAATCTTTCAAATATTTGAAGAAGTAACACCTAGGTTTCAATAGTTAAAACTACAATGCATCAACACATACTAAGTATATGGGCACAGTAATATGTATAAGGTCACTTATATTAGGAAAACTATTTATTTATAATCAGAATAGTAAAAAGTAATTACAAGTAAAAAAAAATATTTTAATTTGATTAAACTAAAGAAAGACCCAAATATTTTCTTTATTGTTCGAGCTTAGAACTAATAAAATGTCTTAATAATGATTTTGTAACGGTATCAGTAATTATTTATAATTTTATCTATGATTGATAAGAGTTTATTATTTTGACAATAGATGATTTAAGATATCTGCCATTGTTATACACTACAAAAACATAACATTACATTTTGATGATGGAACTCATCCTCTTATTCGGGAATCAAAAAAGCTTAAGGCATAAGTTTAACATATATAAAAATTATAATTAATTAAAATACATTACAATAGTATATAACGATGACACACATATGAAAACCTGTTATCCTTTAGCAATCGGAACAATTATTATTTTATAACTTCATAGTATGGACCACTTTGATGTTACAATAAATAATGAAATGGCAAGTGTTATGGTTTATTTGTGGCAAGTTAATTCAATAATAATTATTATGATCTTTAGAAACAACTGATAAAATAGAAATAGAATATATTGTAAGTTTTTAATAAACATTGAAATGTATAGTAAAATTTATGAGAACTATTGATTCCGTATTGAGATATTAAGATAATGCATTATTACGCATCTTTACAATAATTAACACGCACTATTGATAATCAAGCAATATTGATCAAATGATTTTTAAAACACTTTGAAGTTACAGTTTGTTGTTTACATAAAAAAAAGCAATAGCTTACTAATTATTACAATACAGTTAGTTACATCAATGGAAAAATGTATTGTTACTTTAAAGTCTGAGATATCAAACTTACTAGATTATAAAATCAGCTAAGTTTATTAGAGTACTTGGCAGTAGTAGTAAAATTGAGCAACTTATTGTCTCCTGTGGTTCTTTAAAATCACTTCCTCTTTTCTACATCGATAATCCTTGAAAAGTTTCTGGTAATTTGAAAACATTAAGTAAAGTGCTCTTCAAAACAAAAGCAGTGTCATGTTCATTTACTATTAAGTACACACTCTCAAACACACACATTATAATAACAAATACAATACTGTAATAATCTATGCATTAGTAAGTAAAATAGGAAGACCATGCATAGTCTTAGCTGTCAACTAATTAACAAGGTCAAAACATAACTAAAGCTTTAAACTTATTGAAGAAAAACATAATATGAGAAAACACAATATAAAATGCTTTATAATACTAATAAGTTGTACATAACAAGAATATGTAGGAAACTATCGCTAATGTAAACTTGTTAATGGTACTCCAACCCCATCCCTAGCCACCAAGCAGTGTGGGTGACATCTGCACCCAAACATTCTGTACAGCCATAGCAACAGTAAAACACTTAAACACTATTAAATAATAATAAATATAATTTGTTTCATAACCAAGCCCTTATATTCTCAGGGAATAATTTGATTTTACAGTTATGTCACTAGCCTGAAAATATATTTACAAAGTTCAAAATTGGCCAAGAAATATACATGTTATAAAATTAATACAGAAAACCACACCTTAGAAATCTTTCTGACAGACATAAATATTTATTAAAATAAATAAAATTACATCCATAAGTCAGTAATATTATAAAATTATTTTGATAAATTTAAATAGTCTGTAAACTTAAATGAATGACTGAATCAATATATTTATTGTACTCTTAATAAGATTAATAGTTTATATTCTAAATTAATTTAATGTGAATAAAGAAATACAGAAATGTATTGATATGAAGAGAGTAATAAGTATGAAAGAATAAGTAAAGAAAGGCACTGATCAGAGCTGAGTGGTAATAACGGTCTTGCGAGTGATCACTTCCTGCTTGGACTTGCTCATCATTGGAGGAGTGGAGGGCTCCGAGGCCACCAGCCACGGCGACAGCTGATTCAGAGTGGGAACTGCTTTATTGTCCTGAGAAGCAAAGTAAACATTACTTTTCTGACTGAGTAGTCAGTATTGGTAGTCAACTTCCAAGATCAAAATGGTTTTGTAAGTCAAATATAGGTTAAGAAAACTCCAAAATTTCCATACGATACAGAGTAATTGTACACAGAACATGAAAAGTGAGATGAAGGTAAAATATCACTAATCATCGAAAGAATAAAATAAAAACACAGCTGTTATTGAACTTACAGTGGTCAAAAACTGCAACACTTCTAAGCACAATATTAAGCATTTGGATCAGCATTAAAAGCCAATGATGTCAGTAGATGCAAAATTACATTTTTTAGCTTCTTTTTAAACCTTGTACATGTAATAATTGTACACACAACCATAAATTATAATTTAATAAGCAGATGACAATAGCTCAGACTTGTTACAAACCTGTTGCAATATTGTGAAGGTGTAAAAATGGCAGTCAACAGCTCTTGGACCTCTGTGTGCCTCTTTTTTTTAATAAAAGGAAAAGCCAAACTGTTTTTCGCCTTGTTCTGCCCATAAATGGGTCACTGGCTTGGGCTAGGTTCTTATCAGACAGAACTAGGAGGAGAGTTGGTACAGTACAAGTTCAATGAAACTCTTTAAAAGTGATTCAACGGTCACAGGCAGGATTTGAACCTGCGCTATCCAATGCCTTAGCAAGAGGTTACTGGCTCTCTGTAGATACGATGCATAGATATAATTTATTTGATATCTTGGGTTACTTCTATTTATTCCCCCATTTTGGAGAGGAGTGGTTGATTTTTAAATTAAATAACAACTTAAAATTGTGTTCCTAAAGGGCATTGAAAACTGTTGTCATACAAAATCTAAAGTGGTGAAAATGGAGTTGTATAGATAAAACATCCACATTGACATTGTTTCCCAAAGAAATCAAGGAAGCCTGATTTGTAAAACACCTGTTATTCAATTGCTTCTTTTTCATGAAATGAATCCAAAATATTAAGAATATTCTTAGCTAATTCAAATATATATATATATATATATATATATATATATATATATATACATTAAATTGTATACATGGCAATAGCCTTATTTAATTTCAATAAACATTGAATCGCAAAAAGTTCTTGCTCCGTCGGGAGTTGAACCCGGATCTCTCACTTGCCGGGTGAATGTGCTACCATTACACCACAGAGCGCTTACTTTTTCCGATTCAATTATCACACATATTGGCCGTATCTGTCACATATGTGTTTAAATAAGCAAACTAACTAATGATCGGAAGACCAAATACCTGTCAAACGACTTTTATTTACATTAAATTGTATAAATGGCAATAGCCTTATTTAATTTCAATAAACATTGAATCGCAAAAAGTACTTGCTCCGCCGGGAGTTGAACCCGGATCTCTCACTTGCCGGGTGAATGTGCTACCATTACACCACAGAGCGCTTACTTTTTCCGATTCAATTATTTTGTATATTGGCCGTATCTGTCACATATGTGTTAAAATAAGCAAACTAACTAATGATATATATATATATATATATATATATATATATATATATATCACAAATTTCCTCAGGCTAACATGAAGAGTAGCTAAAAATGAGTCCATGAGAAGTGGCTAGAAAAAACTGGATTAGTACTGTTATAGCCACAGAACAAGTGAAATAAGGCTAAACATAGTATGGTTTATTTCGTGACTCCCTTTCCGCCCATTACTCAAGTTTTGTCAGCCTTCTGCATCATTCTGCCTACAGCCCCAATTATAATCCATTCATTATTTCAATGTGTTCATGTATCCAAACACACAACATCCCTGTTTAAGACGATCCATACTAGTCATCCAACTGTGAATTTCTATAATCCTAAAGTCAAATCAGCTTTAAAAGGAACAAGGTTTGAGATTGTTGAAGCAGTATAAGAAAAAGCAACACAAGTCACAAATGGAATTACAGAAAATTACCTGCAGCACTGCTAGTGGAAAATTCGCATGAAGTGGTGTAGAGACTGAGGAAGATCGTAGGTGATAATATAAAATTGTAAATATCTGTAAGTAACACTTTTTCAGCCCGAGTCTGGTTTCTTTTTATTCACACCTTGTATATATTTAACTTTTGGCTTTTGGTATGCAGAAACCTTTTATAGCACATAGATATTATACATATACAATTATTTACATATTTAACTTTTAGCATAAGCTATGTAGTAATAAAAAAATAAAAAAATAGGAATCTAGTATAGTATATTTTGTAAAATTGTTAACTCACCCTGATCACTGGTTCAAGTACTTTCTCTGTCTGGGGAGTTGAACTTGCTGGTATAATGACAGGACACGGATCAACTGGGGAGGAGGGGACTTTTGTAATGCCATTTGTAATAAGTTCCACATTATTGTCGGCCTCATTGGTAACATCAGAACTCTTCACCTCCTCAGAACTCATGTCGACAAAGGGATTGGAATTCGGATAAGCCAGAAATGGATTAGTGGTGCACTTGGTCTCTGTGGTAACAAACGGGTTGGTAGAGACCAAGGTTTCAACTGGAGCTACGGAGAGTGACATGAAGGGAGTGGGGGAGCGAGCGGAAGGGGAGATGACTCGCTGTTCTAGCTTGCCTGCCTCACCCCACGAGAAGTGAGTCACTGTCACGGGGGTCGGAGACCGGCCATCCTTCCCAGTATTTTCTTCCAACACTTCGGTTTTATCCACGTCTGCCCCACTAAGTGACAAGGTTAGTTTGTCTCCTCCCTAAAAACCACACAAACACACACACACAAAGCTACAGAAGGTGTCTAAGCAAGGGTATAAACTACACAGCACAATATAAAAACACACTGGGAACAAGAAGACATGATAAGTAGTATGATGGAAGCACAATTATTATATGTATGTATATAAAGTTCTATATGTACAAATAAAAATGTATGTATGAGTGACTTCAATTAATCATAAGACTACAAGGGAGTGAAAAATAATTCCAAAACCATTAAAAAATCAAATTTATACTTGAGTGACTTTTAAAGTAAATTATCACTATAAAAACTATTAACACTATCATACTATAAACAAAACCCAAAGTCATTAATGTTATTGTTTCTTGTTATTAAACTAAAAACTGTTAATTATGTTTTTTTTTTAATTTAGTTTTGAAATGTTCTATGAGTTTATAAAAAATGTTACAATTATTTTGAGTTTATAAATTTAATTAATCCTCTTGCTGTTGAAGTAGATATCTACAGTATAGTATTGACATGTACAGTTTTGTTCCTTTATCTACAATAGTTCAATAAATATAAAGCTATTCCAATAAGACCTGGCTTGTTGCTTAGGATGATCACTATATACTCATGTTGGCAATTCTTTAATTTCTTAGACTAAGGTTTTATTACTTAACCTGGATACAATACTAATAATTAATCCATTTAACAATAATATCATTAACTTTTTGCAATACGTTTACTATTACTCCCACAACGGTAGTGAAATATGTCAAAACGTGTAATTAAAATAAATTTAGTAGATTGCAAACTGAAAATGAGTAAGTTAAAAATTAAACAGCAAAAAATAAAAATGTAATTTTATATCCAAAATTGCAAGAAAATATAGTGTACTCCATAAGACATTTTAAGTTGGGTGCCATTACCCACATTAATTATCCTGTAAATTTAGTGGTTTTGAAATACCAACATTGGGACAATTAATATAAACACTCTGTACATTTATGGCAAAATATTATTTCAGTTCAGGTCACAAATAATGTGAATTACATGGAATGTATAAATATTTATGTACTATATAAGTACAGAGGCTCGTATTGAATTGAATTATGAGTTATCTGGTTAGTAGAGTGTGGTACGTATCCAATGTTGTAAGTGTTTTATGTAACATGTGGGAGTAATGTGACAGTCAGTCTTGACTAATCTTTTGAAGGGATGCATGAGTTTTGTTTACAATGCTGTTTTTGCTGACAAGCGATCTCAATGTCATTGATAGACAAGCTTTTATACAAGTGGCAGTGGTAGGACATAAATCAGAATTCTGCCCAATAACTAGTTACTAATTAATTAGTGACATGGTCAACCTTGGCAGATTCGACTGCTAAATCTTTTAAATTAATTCACAAATTTAATTTTTTTTAAAGATTCAGTGGATATATTAGGCTCAACACACCACAAATATTAAGTCATCAAAAAAACTCTTTTAAACTTTTCCTGAAGACTATTTATTTTCAAACTAAGAGATTTATAGGATTAATATTGACATTTTCAATGAATACAACATTTCTGAAACATCCTGTAAAAACTCAACAACTTCAGATTGATTACTCCTAATTGATACATTATTTAATTAGCTTATTAGAAAGTTATTATAGTTTTAATTTTTTAATTTGGCTTGTTTAGTTTCATTTCATCCTAATAGTATTTAACACAATTTACAAAGTTCATTTTCAAAATTTTGCTAGTGGTCTACAAGCTTTTAGATACCTGGATTTAGAATCAGAATAATTTATTGTTTTTAAACACACAATGTGCGATTAACAAAGTCAAGCCTTATAATAATAATATTAACAAATCCGACTTACATGTTTAATCTGGGTAGTAATTAAAAAGTGATATAGAAAGTGAACTACCAGAAAATGAGTGAAAGAATATAATTCAACTAAGGAATGTAATATATTTAGTATGCAAATAAAAATAAAATTTTGTTCAGGAATACTCAGGTAGCTAAACCTAGATACAGAATACTATATTATGAGTTGAAAGTAACAATCAACACTTACAACTGAAACAAATGTAGCTTGTTCTTTCCCGAATAGGTGATTTTTCTTACTCAAATGTGCAACTTCCCTGTAAATAAAAAAGAACAATTATTTCTCTGTAAGGAAGGTAATACTAACACAACATAATTAAATCAGAGATTAAAATTGTTTTTCTGTCATGTTTTATAAGAACATGAATTCAACATTAACTCTTTGGAGATCAACATCTGATCCATTGGACGTTTAGATAATTGACATTTAAAAAAACAATAAAATAACATTATTTGATCAAATATGCTATCTATGTGTTATTTATTAACCACTGTATCTAAATATAACCTACAATTAAAATACACCCGGATATGAAAAAGATATAATTTTACTCCTAATCAGCTACTGACAACAAACATTGTGTTTTTAAATGTATAAATCCTGCAAAAATTCAGATATTGGACTGAAATTTTGAAAGATAAAGCCAAATAGTATCAAACAGATAACAAAGCACATAAAGTTAACTATAAATTAAATTTTGTTTCCTCATAGTCAATTAAAAATATTTATTCTTTATGCTAGTAGTGTAACCTCCAAAAGTGTATAATAGAATTTAAAAAAATAAAACACTTTTATTGAACTTAACCCATTGCGGATCACTGACGAGCTGGGCTCGTCACGCGGCGGCCGGGCCTAACGGCACGATGACGAGCTCAGGTCGCAAAAGCAGTTTGCTTTTAAATTTCCCTCCAAATAGTTCTTTTAATGTCTGATAGATCGGGCGATCGTCTTCACTTGTCTACTAAGAGTGTTTAACAACGGTCTACGTTTAGAGTTTTCAAAAGTTTTATAAATATCCTACAGATCGCAGTTGTATGTTGAAATTGAAAAATCATTCATATGAGTTTACTCTGTGCTTTTTAGCGCTTCTAATTGGGTGTTTTCCTAAGTTGTTATTATAATACTTTTGAGGTTAGTGACACAACTAAACGACGCAGACGTACATATTGGCGGGTTTAGTCTAGACAATGGCGCGGATGTTGTAATCGCTTCGCCCGAGCCGCTTTATTTAGACTATGATTCAGACATCATCCCTGCCACCCCGGAACCTTGCTCGCGTGTTATCGTTCCTACATCACGGATACACCAGCAGGTCGTTATTCCATCTGAATGAATACCTTCACAGCTGAATATTCTAGTATACGATAGCGAGCGATACTGTGGCGCACCATTGCTGTTCGTGCGGCCGCTGACCGTAAATTAATTCGTGCCCGCGCGCCAAAACAATACGATCCGCAATGGGTTAATCTACTAATGCACTGATGATGGATTCACTAAATCTGAAATGTACATTGCACACATTAAAAGCAATTAAAGTGTAGGCGTTTTATTTTTGTTAAACTCTCCACGGTTTTTGACATAATATTACGTTTATAGTGATTGCATTGCGTATAACTGTACTACTGATGTAATATTACACATGAGTAAAAATACGCATCGTTCCTGTTTTATTATATTATCAGCCATAATATTGAGCAAGAAGCATTTCAATGGAAACCATGCGTCGCAGATGTAGTTCTGGTGTTTTCAACTAGATGTCAGCACTCCCTTGGTCCTCTGTAATGAGTGTTAGCACCTTAGTGAGTCACACAGAGCAGGCAGGCAGCTACCTCGTTATGTATTATATTACCCACCATGGAGTATTTTATGGTTTTATTTCTACTGTTTAATGTACCATGGAAATACTGGTACATGGAAATACTGAGATTCGTATTTCAATAAAGATTGGGACGCCCACGAGGTTCAGCGATTGCTGCGACACCTCCCCCAAACACTACTATGTGTCTGGGACTGCGAAACGCTGATATTGTCTGCGAACTAATAGTAGTGACGGTTGTTTACAATTGTCACTCCTGCAAGCAGTGGTCGGCCAACTCGCGCTCACTCGAGTAAACCGCTCCATTTAATTTGGTACACTAGTAAATTGTGCCAAGACCGACTGCAACGAGTCATCGCGATTAGGCTTGTGTGATTCTCGCTCATGTGTGAACCAGGCCTTACAACAGAGTCACGGCGATGACTCATGTTGATTCATGTACTCGCAAGATGTAGAGATTTTCACAGTTTGTACATTAAATTCACAGCACATTTAAGGTTTTTTCATGATAAACGAAATTTATGGTTTTCACAGTCAGGTGGGAATACTGTACAACCAATCAGAAACAAAAAAAGCATGTAAGGCAAGTCGTTGCACTCAACAATCAGTAAAAGTAATGATGTGATGCAAACAGAGCATTTTTTGAACATTACATGGACTGAGAAGTGATAGTTACCAGCAATTCAAATTCTCCCAAAAATCACTTTAGCCTGCAATAGAAGTAGATAACAGTGATTTCTGAATTTAGGTGAGTTTTTAAAGTATGACAATACCTGATCACATACAGTTTGTCTCTCAATTCAAACTTTCTGAGACATAAAATCTTATTCTCAGACCTTGGCACTAGTGACTCTCATATTGTGTTCGGACCGCTGGAAGAAATAACGGGGAAGAAAATATTTCACAGGCAATGAAGAAGTGAATGAAAACAGCAGTATCCACGCATTTCGAAAGCAATGGAATGTTTGCACAATACCTCAAATAGACAACGTTTAAAATAATAATATTTGGCCAATACTGTTTTGATTTGTCAATATACATTTTTTTAGCACATGTAATCCATGCACTTCCAAAGCGATGGAACATTTGCATTACATTTCAGACATTGATAAAAAATAATATCTGTAAATTTTGTTGAATTAAATCATCTATCACCATTAAATGTGATTTTAATTTAATTTACTCTTAGTAATAACTTGGGATATCATTAAGATCGATAAATGCAGACCATCTCTATTTGAAAAGACTGTTTTTTACTTGTAAGTATTTTTTTAACTAGGTTAAGAAAATGCAGGGATATGTCTAAAGTAAAATAGATAATCGAAATCTACATTGATTAAACACTTTGTGACAGTTAAAGTTTGGCATTTATAAGAACTAAAAAACTAACTCTATACATAATTCTGTATATATTTATTCTCTACTCAGTGTTTTACATAGGTTAAAATCTGTTTTTGTAAATCTGACCATGAAATAAAATGCAAATTTGCATGTTTATAAAAGTATAGATATGTTAATGATGTTATTAAATATAAGGTAAAAGTAAAAGCTGCTTACCCGTCCAAAATAACAGAATCTGTAACGTTGGACATCTTGTTCCTTTCGAATGTGTCCACAGAAATAGGAAGAGGTGACTTTCTTAATTCTTCTTCTACTTTAGCTGCAACAATAAATGATGTTACAGTTTAATACCACTAGTGAATTACAACACATATTCCAATAATTAATTTGATTTTGCAAGGCCTTCCAGAATCAAGGATTCTATCGTCAGGCAACTTCACAAATAAATAAATATTTACATTTTTCTAAGCAATAAGTATAAAAAATAACACATGATACAGTATTTTTTATGTGTATAACAGATTTATATTTAACATACATTTATAGATTAAAATGTTTCCATACTTTTCTAAGTGTCCATTAACTTTTGACATATTGTAACATTAAAACTTAAACATGGAAAAGATCTGACACAAATCTTGTAATTCTATTTCTCCATTGGCAAATAGTTGTAAGAAGTCTTTTGAACAGTAGTCAACAAATATTTTATTTAATGTAGTATACACATGTACAGACAGATGCATGCCTCATAGAGATGTTCTGTAAGCTTTGTGATATGATTTGCAACAAGACATGTTCTGGGTGGGTTTTCCAGCAAGTAGTTATTATTTTAGCACAGGCTTTTGTAAATTAGTATTAAATGCTACTTTAATAAATTTCAACACATTTTACGTTATGAATTTTAAATTTTAGATAAAATCCGTGATTACTTACTGAGCCAATATGTATGGTTAAATTATGATATGTTTGCAATTTCAAATTTTTATTATCGAGATTTTCATTTCTGAAGCCTTATTTTTGTGCCATTGCAATCTTTATAACTGTGGATAAAAGTAATATTGTTGTTGTGTTTTATACTTTAATACTTCATCTTCATGATACTACTGTTATTCTATTTTAAATAGAAACACCTATGTTACACAAAAGTCAAACTTTAAATTTAATTTAAAAATTAAAAACAATTAAATAACTGATTAGAATAAGTTATACAAGCAGTCTTTTAGAAAATTACAAATTATCAAAGATAGTGTAAAGATTAAAGTTTATCCTAAGTGAACCGTACAAATGACACTATTTTGATAATATATTGTGACCTTAGTTCTTAAGGTTCACGTGGCCGATACCATGGCCATCATTTATAGTATCCTGGTTCACATCCTACCCTGTTAAAATATTGCTAACTATTTTGATATTTCACACACAGTCTTGCAGTGGAGAACCACTTTATATCAAGAGATGATTAACAATAATTGTTGAACACAAATAGTTTAACTTTAACATCTCTTTACTGAAGATATTTCTTTACAGCAAGGCTGAAATTGACGCAAGTTATAAATACTGTTACGAAGATTTTATAAAGTGAGAACTGGAACATAAAAAAATGTAGGAATTATTTGTGGTGTTTCATTTATATTTACTTTTGTTTTTTGATGGTTACATTTTTGTCTACAATTCTTGTTAAGCTTTTATGAATAAAAGTTTTTCATTTAAAAGAATGTATATTATTCATCTTACAGGGCTAAACTTCAAAGTTAAGTTCACTTACATTTTATTCCAACCATGATAAGTAGCACACAACATTTACAGAAAATGTTTGGTACAAAATAATGTGAAATTACAGTTCTTGGTAAAGAAATAATATGCAACATAATGAAGTATGAAAATAACTTATTTATTATTAAAAAATGCAGCAAGCATTGTATCAACAGTGGCCTTGACTATATAGAACTGTTAACTTACAGTTCAACAGTTAAGTTAAAATGGTCACTCTTTCCCTATTTTTATTTTACCATTTATTTAATTAGATAACACAAATAATAAACCAATAAACATCCACATGGTAAATTTTGAACTTGATTAAAATATTTAGTAAAAATTTTACTTTCCCATCCATAATAAATTTACGTGTACGTATGTAATGGTTCAAAAAATTGAATTCATGTTTTCAATGGAAATATCTGGTTTTGGACTGCCCAACGCAAAAAAGGGCTGTATGTATGTTTTAGGAATTTGGCATGACCGATAAAAAAAAAATTGTCCTAAAATGGTTTAATCTTTTATTAATAAATTTTAGTTATATAAAGAAAACTTCTTATATATATATTTAATACAATTGTATAGTTCAAAAAGCAACATAGAAAGTATTTTAATGTCATTACATACAACAAAAACACAAAAGCAATTGTGAACAAAAGCAAATTAGCAACAAGTAAATTTGTGTAGAAAAAAGCGTTTTGGACTTTCAATCATAAGCAATAAAACGATCAAAGCCATTAAACTTGTGAATTTCTAGTGATGGCCAAAGATGGAAGTGTTACTATGAAAATCATAACACATTATTAATATTACCTTTTATCAACATTTAAAAATATAATGAGAGTGGTAACATGATCAATCAGCAGTCAGGTGTATGTAGCCAAATCTAATTTGGCCCAAAACTGAGGTAAGAAAGGATTTCACTTAACCCATTCAATAAGAGAAAATAAGACCTATTGATCCTTACAAACATAGTTCTTTAACCAACTACTCAAGATCAACTTACTTCCTGTGATGGTAAGCTTAACTAACATGAGTAACTATTGACTATGCTTGAACCAGGATGTTTAATCAACTTTGACCAACAATACCTTTCAAAATATTGCACTTAAGCTGATCGAGTGGAATTGGTCGAGGGCCTGAACCTGTTTGAACATTTCTGTTGTTGGGAATTGGCGAGCGAGAAGAGCACTCTCCCTCCACATTCACCTCTGAACAATATAAGGCAAGCATGAGTACAACTTCTATTTACAGTTATTTAATTTTCTAAATGGATAAATTTAATATTTTGTTTAGTAAAAAAAGATTCTTTCGAATGTCCAAACACATTAATTGTAGCATAGTATGTGTGGACGTTATAATTAATTGTAATATTAAGAATCTAGAGGTACTATAATACAGACATAATTTTAAAGGCAAAATAACCTAAAATAGTAGTATTTACAGCACATCATATATACAGGGTGTCCCATGAGTAACCTGACAAATTTCTTAGTTGGTTTCTGCTCGTCAAAATAGAGAAAAAAGTTCATATAATACCCGGAAACGCTTTGTTAGCAAGCTACAGTTAGCGAAAGATTTCACTCTATTTTAGGAAAGGACAGAAATATAGCAAAACTGATGTTTTAATGGTTTAAAGACAGTAATTAAATCTATTGGATTTTATGTAGAATTAACTGAAAAATTTAATAAAATATGTCCCAGACCTGTAAGACCACCCATTTCTAAGATGTCAGACAAAATATGCAGAATTCAGTCTAAAAAAATGCTTTGTTTAGATCTGAAGTACATTAACTTCATTAAATGGGTAATAAACATCTCATCATCAATCATGAAAGGATAATAATGTTAAATAATTTTTACTATAAATATTTTAATAAAATTCTATTTCAAATAAATTTTATCACAATACTATAAGACAACACTGCCAGAAATCCTTTCCAATAAGTAAAGTTAGAACTTAATTTTAGTTATTAACCAACAAAAAACACAACATAAAAGGTAGATCGCTTCACATACTTGCCGGTGTTTCATTAAGAAATTCCAAACTCATTTCACTTAGGCTAAATCAGAAATTATGGTTTTAAATCCTCAAGTGAGGTCAAACTACCATAACCCATCCCCCTCTGCCTCAGTGGTACCATTGTTACCAACAATTATGTGGCCACTCAGGCCTGAAAACTGTGTTACCCTCGAACTAAGTGAAGCCCTCGATTGCATAATAAATGTCTGTATTACTGTGGGAGGAACCTATTTGTACATTGTATTCTTGAGTCTTTTGATGGACTATTTGGCACCAAATATTCAGTTTACATATAAATGTTGAGAAAGAACAAATGTTGAGGATAAGTTCAAAAGCTCCTTTGACTAATTTCAGCTGTGTGCAAGCAACCATTTTCTATAATCACAGACAATATTTTTATGTCCACCAAACTGTCACTGTATTCTGTCAATCAGTTGTGACTGTATAATCTCAATAAGATACAATGTTGTATTGAGTTTCAAATTAATCTCATTCATGTACCACAACTAGGTTGTCTCTCTGTAAAACCACATGTAGTGCCAGACACCATACTAGTAGTGCATATAGTGCCAGACAGAACGCTATTATCATATGTGGTGCCAGAAAGCACACTATTAGCACATAAGATGCCATGCATCACATTAGGTGGCCGAGAAGTGCTTCGAAGAACCTTCAATTCTTAGTTTAGAACTGATGGCACAATAAACAATTAGATTGAATTGTACAAGTCCCATCATAGTATTAAAACAAGATATTTAGCCTCTACATTAAAAACACACAACAAATGTTTGAAAAGACTTAAAATTTACAACATACATCTTTAAATTACAGAGCTACTTATTCTCTTCCTGACTACCAACTCGTTCTGAATTGCAATTTTCTTGACAATAATCAGGTGGTTACAGATTAACCTTAATTCTGGTCACATACAGAGTCCTGCTCTGGCAAGCCAATTTTGGCTGATCAAAGAATTTTTTAAACAATCTCTTCTAAATTTATAGATTTTGACAGTACTAAAATGTTAAACTGGATGTGTCTGTTGCACCTGAGTAATATATATATATATATATATATATATATATATATATATATATATATATACGGTAGTGCTTTTAAAACTAGAAAGAGTTGTGGATAAACATCAAAAGTAAACAAAAATACTACTAGATAAACAAGCAAACAAAGTGCAAACCAACTAAGATTGTTAATTTAAACAGGCTATTCACTCCTTTACTAATCCACATAAATAAAATTTACTTCTACAATAGGAAATTATAACAAAACAATTATTATCTACAGTATTGTAACATTTGAATACCAAAACTTTAAAAGAAATAAATATGATTTATAAATATGTTTATTTATTTTAGAATTATAGCCAACATAACTTTAAAAAATTTCGTTCAACATTTTTTCTGTGTTAATCTTTCCTTGTGCCAATGATGACAACCTGCTTCTGCTACTGAGCTAAATTCAGTCGGACATTCTCCTGTGAGAATATACTACATTACATTTGTATAATTATAGCATAATTATTTTATTTTATCAAAACGGTTTCCTGTTAATCAACAATGTAAAAATTATTTAGTATCCTTCAGTGGGAGTAGTATTATACAAATTATGAGGCTTACGTGAACAGAATAACAATTCTGCACTTTGTAAAAAATAACAGTGGTTTTAGCTTTCAAATAAACAAATTATAATTGTAGGCTAAATTTAATTTATCATCCTTAGTAAAGTGTGAGTGGCTAGCTATAAAGAGATCCGATAACATACAATAAAAAAGAGGTCAGAGAGAATTGTAATAAATTTACTACATCACTGTTAATGGTGCAGTGTACAAAAGTGTAACATAAAGCAGAAAAACATTTGGCAAACAATAACAATATCACTGCCAATAAATAATTTCATCAGCATTCTAAAAGAAACTGTGTGATTGCAGCACAAAGCAGAGGGCTGAGATAAAGCAGTATTAGGCATTTTGAGATACTGGGCCTGATTCTTCTTCAAGGTGCTTTACCAGGAAAGTTTAACTCAAATAAACATTATAAGTTTTCTTATTTTAATGTTACTTAACATTGGTTGTGTGTAATAAAATAACCCTAACAATGCCAACATCTAGTTCTGCTTCTGCATTGCACTCTACTACTACCATATGTGAGGACTGGAAGAATTAAAATACAACTGTTATATATTGACAGAATTATTGGATGTATCAAATTACCATCTGCCTTGGAATTAAGAATTGACAATGTAGAGCTTGAATCATTAATATCTTCCAAATTGTGATTAGATACTGTTTCTTTAGCCAAACTCTTCAATAAAGAGTCAAGACGTTCCTCTGCAACTCCTGTAACTAAACAATAATACATTACTTTAATGTGATAAGAGTGTTACTTATTTTTAGTATTACCAAAATGCAAGTATTACTATTGAATATCTTTGAATTGTTTCTTTGTTGTTGGTAAATAATAAATGCTCATTTATTTTCTCTTTATACTGCAATATTTAATTACCTTGAAGAATAAAATTTTCATTGTTAAAAAATAAAAAAATATTGGTATAAAAAATGTCAAGATTTTGTGAATGAATATATAGATTAATTTTCAAGCTCTAACAAAATTCTAAAATACTACTCTACAATGATATTTTACTTCTTGATATATTTTAATACTAAGTACATTACTACATTTTTTCAATAGGTTTGTGCTCGCTAGGTGGAACTATTCAAAAGTCTCTTTAAAACATGCAAAGTACAGATAATTCAAATGGATTTCAAATAAAATTTAAAAATGTTTTACTTTGAAATATTTTACAAGATTTAAATCTTAAAACATGTTGTAACTGACCTGAACCCTTCTGTTTCTTGAGAGTGCCTGTTAACGACACAGATTCATCAGCCTCAGGCTGGGTCGTTGGTGCAGAGGACGCTGATGCCTCACTCTGTGTGCTTCCTGTACTTGACCCTTGTCCATCTGGTTTCTTGGCACTGCTTTCCTGCACTGCCACGTGACCTCTAGGCATACAAATTAAACATGGATTGAGTTGTTTTCTCATAAGAAAATACTTTCAGTAAAACCTAAAATGAAATAATTTTGGAAGAAAAAATATTGGTCAAACATGGAAAATAACTCTAGACCATATGGATTATTGATATTTACACCCTTGGAACATGAGACTGTTGGTATTAAATATACAAGGATCTCTGAAAAAGAATGACAGTATTTTGAATGGCTGTTATTTACCAACTACTCAAGATAACTTAGTAATAAAAACATCAAATTGAAGTTGAAATAACAAAATTTTACTTTCCATGTAGCATGGGAGGAAACGTTGTCCTTGGCAAGCGTAGAACTGCTGTGCGGTGGCATTCCACTATTGTGACTGACACACCTGGTGCGAGTATGATGTTTCGGCACCAACAGAAGACAGTGGTATACATAATTGAAATCGATTGTTAGTGTTCAGCATCAGTTTCGAGGTTTTGAGATTAAAATTCACCAAATGAAAAAGCACTGGTATATCCAGTTTCATGACACAGAAAGTGTGTTAAAAGGACATTCAACTGGCTGGCCAAAAACAAGTAATGAAAAAGTGAAGAACAAGTCGGTGAACAAGTAATTTTGATGCAAAATTACCCCACCTCATTACCTTTGAGAAGTGCATGACACACTTAACAACAAGTTTCCAAATGGTTGGGCAGGCAAGAGTGTGCCAATTCCCCGGTCTCCAAGGAGTCAGGATTTGACTTTTTTTTTGGGTTACGTAAAGAACATTGTTTATGCTGTAAATATTCGTGATTTAACACATCTGCGTGGGGGAATTTCAGAAGTGATCGTAACTGTCACACCAGAGGTGCGAAAAATTGAATACCACTTTGAAATCTGCAGAGCAAAAAATGGAGCTCATATCGTATTCAGGTTTGACAAAAATTTGTTCTTTTCTCTTCAATTTTTGACGTTCAAATTTGTAGAAATCTTGAGTGTCCAATCAAGTCAAACGATTTTAATGACTACTTCATTAATGCACCAACAGAAATGAACATCAACAAACCTATTGATGTCATGGGAGCAACCTTACTTGTAAATCAATACTTACATAGTAATAATCTAATAATGCAAAAGAAAACATTTTTCTGGCATGCAATAACTGAACAACAGGTAAAAAAGATTGTCAGTAATTTTAGCACATCTAATAGTGAAGACATATATGGGTTATCAAATAGAATAATCAAAGAAATCATTGATTTTATAATTAAGCCAATGGTTTTCTTGTTCAATAGAGCCTTAACTGAAGGTGTGTTCCCAGATGTATTAAAATTTACAAAGGTAATACCAATCTATAAGAAAGGAACAAAGTCTGAACCATCAAGTTACAGACTAATATCATTAATCCCCATAATAAGTAAAGTTTTTAAAGCATGTATTAAAGATCAATTATATAATTTCTTTGTAAATAATAATTTGCTTAGTGTTGAACAGTTTGGTTTTATACCAGGCTTGAATACAATTAAGGCCGTTGAATGTGTTGTTAATTATGTTTTAAACGGTTTTGAAGATAAAATATTGACATGTGCTACTCTGATTGACCTGACCAAAGCTTTTGATTGTGTCTCTCATGAAATATTATTGAAAAAATTGCAGTGTTATGGTTTGGGGGGTAAGGAACTTGGCTTAGTGACATCCTACTTGTGTAACAGGAAACAAATGGTATATCAAAATAATGATGGATCTAATTTTCAATTAATTAAATCTGGTGTTCCCCAGGGATCTGTCTTGGGACCATTCCTATTTTTAATTGCAATAAATAATTTTCCAGGTAATATACCATGCAAAACAGTATTATATGCAGACGATACTACTTTAGTTTGGAATGGAAAAGACATGGAAAAATTGAAAGTAGATCAGAATGTATCAATGAATATTACAGAGAGCTGGTTTAAAACAAATAATTTAAATATAAATAATAAAAAGAAAACAGAATCAATTATGTTTTCACTAACTAAATTAACTGAGGCAGAGTCTATTAAACTACTTGGCCTATACTTAGACAGAAGTTTGAAATGGGATGTACTATACAATACCTTTGCAAAAAGCTATCTAAAATCACTTATTTACTAAGAAAACTTAAACTGTGTGTTAGTAGTGATATGTTGATCAATGCGTATTACGCTTTTTTCACTCTCAAATTGTACATGGTGTTAACTTTATGAGGAAATAGTACTTATATGGAACAAGTTTTTAGATGGCAAAAATATGCTATACAGAGGATCATAAAAGGACTGGACAACCATGAATCTTGCTTTCCCATTTTTAAAGAATTAAAAATAAAGACACTCCCATGTTTATATATATTTGGTTTGTTTATATATATATATATATATATATATATATATATATATATATATATTTCTGTCTAATAGACATAAAAGAAAATTTTCATAAATATATATATATATATATATATATATATATATATATATATATATATATATATTTCTGTCTAATAAACATAAAAGAAAATTTTCATAAATATGAAATTAGATCTGATATACATAATTATAACACAAGAAAAAACTATGCCTTAGATTTAGTACCTGCTAGACTTACAAAAACAAATAACAGCATATTTTGCATGAAAAATAGATTATTTAACAAATTGCCACAATCCGCTCACACTGTCACTATTAATAAATTCAAATATTGCTTGAAAAAATGGTTAAAGGAACAAGTTTTCTACAAGGTTGATGACTATCTAGCTACTGATTATGGTAAATTTAAGGACATCTTTTACTAATTTTCAATTGGAAGCTGAATTCAGATTAGATAATTTAATGTATGTATTTTTTTAAATGTTTATGTAATGTATATAGGCTATTCATTGTTGATCATTGTTTAAAATTTTATTAGTTTATTGTTTTTTATGTTGTTAACTGTTGTCTAATTATTTATTTGTAAATATATGTCTTTTAGTCTATTAATAATTTACGTTTTTAATGTTAAAGAATTAATATGTAGTTTATATAGTGTTATAACTATTTATAATGTTATATGTTTGTTTTAGTTTTCACTTAAATATAGTGGTTATATAGTATGTCTCTAAATCTATTAATAATTTATGTTTTTAATGTTAAAACTATTACAGTGTAGTAATTATTTAATTGTGAAAGTAATTAATTGTTTGTAATTATGTTATTCTATATTTATTTTGATTTTAAACAGAATTCAACGTTAAATTCGTTAAAAACAGAATTCAACGAACAATGATAAAGTAAATTGTGTTATATTACTATTGACGAAATCTATAGCATCACTGCATGTTTAATGATGAATAAAATCTTGAATAGTTTTTAAGTAACGACTGTTAAAAATCCCAGCATTCTTTTTTGGAGTCCCTATAGAGCATTCAGCATTGGTATTTTTAATGAACAAAAATGTAAATGCAAATATAGCCTATACATATTTAACAACATTCAAATCCAATACACAAATTATTATCTTAAAATTTTATTCTTAATTCCACTTGTGGTTTATACCACTTGAGCTAATGAGAAATTTAAAATTATAAGACGAGCAATTTTATATGAATAAAAAAATATGATAAAACATATATAATTATTTATTTAGAACACAAAAGAGATTTAATAATATAAATGAGAGATAATAGAGATAATAATCATAACAATGAGTGACTGGCAGGTAGTCGTTCAGCTGTTTGTCTGTTTATGTTATCAGCTGTTTATGTGTCTGTTGTTGTGAACTGTTGTCTTGAATTAAATTAAGTATATGAATGTAAGGAAAAGAATTCTTTTTAACCCGTTGAGTGCCAGGGATCTCGCTACGAGACGATGTAAAAACACGCTTGAGTGCCGAGAGTCTCGCTCCGAGACGAGACATTCCTACACGAAGAGTGCCGGAACGAGACGATTTCTATTTCATTTGCAGTACCTCTGTATAACTTATCCCAGACTGAATAATATCATACCAAAGGCCAGTACATTAACTAAACTAACCTTTTCAACTATTATTTCTACTTTTTAATGCTGTTAGGTGACGTAAACAACTAACTAAATTACAAAACTTTCTCAGTTGTAAACTTAATCTGAATATTTTCCAAAACCCTGTGCTTTTTACCAAAACAAACCTCTAGCACTTAAATAATTTTTATAATTGTGTTTATTGTACAATATTACACATGATTTTAGGGCATTTTTAAATGCTCTTTGTCATAAAAGTATTAGTTTAAAAATAAAATTTTCTTCTATTAGTTATTTTAGTTTAAACTGGATTTTTATTTTGTTTCCGTAGAAAAGCCACTGTCTAAAGTGATTTTTAATTTTTTTAAATTATATAAACATCTTATTGTTATATATTTTCTGACGGAAAATTCTTTTACCTTTAAAAAGAATTAAAAAGAAGCTTTTAATTATCAAAAATAAATTTCAAGTGGATTTTCTTCTGAAACCTTGCGTATTAGCAAAAATAATTTCTAGCAATTAACTACTTTTAACAATTTTGTTTATGGTACAATATTAACCCTTTGAGTGCCAACGGCCGAGTAATCCGCCGTCCCATATCTGAGCGAGAAATGCCAACGGCCGAGTAATCCGCCGTTCCGCATCTGAGCGAGAAGTGCCAACGGCCGAGTAATCCGCCGTCCGCAATTTGATTTTTGTTTGTTATTAAAATGACATTTACCACTATTGATTCTTATATCATAATATTCTGTATTTCATTGTCTTCAATTAAAAAAAATGTTATAGCGTATACATGTACGCATAACGTCGACAGGTTAATGTTTTCATAGTTCGTTTGTCTGCCGCTAGACCAACTGGTCACCTGACGGCACTGTATTGTTTTTATGTTCGTGCAGTCCGCACGTGGTGTTGTGGTTATGTTGTATTAGTGGTACAATAGTGGCATTTATCTTTACTTTGTGATTGTGTATTGAATACAATGAAGAGAGCAGCGTCCCCCTTGAGTGACAATGCAGTAGATAGAGTCTTAGACGAGGATTATTTGAGTGACAGTTTTGTTACGGACGTGGACATTCCTAGTGACAATAATGGAAATAATTCAAGTGAGTCGAGTAGTGTAGTTGATGATACAGATTCCGATCCGGATTATTCACCAACTGTAAATGCACCATCTACCTCAGGTAGGCCTAGGTTATTTCCTAACCTGCCACGTACACCAAACGTAGGCCATTCCACTGATGACAGCAGTTCAGATGAAGATGTTGATGTCACTAGGCCTAGAGGTCGTCCTAGGCTAGACGCTAATGCACTTAGGACAGGTGATAATGATTCTAGTGGTAATGAATCTGACTGGAATGAAACATTTGATGATCAGGACACTGGCTTTGCTCATCAATTTAGTTTTCAAGAGTTGACTGGCCCCAAACACTGTCCTCCAAAAAACTCAAGCCCAATTGCTTACTTCAGTTTGTTTTTTACTACAACTCTACTGGAAATGTTTGTTACATATACAAACAAATATGCAGAGGATTACTTTACATAAAAAATAGAGACCGTTTGAAACAAAACAGTCGTGCCAAGAAATGGAAACCAGTAACACTCGCTGAAATGAAAGCGTTCATAGCAGTTCTCATAAATATGGGAATCAAACCTCAACCAACCCATTTACAGTTATTGGTGGAAATATTCTAGCCAGTACATCCCCTGGTTCCCTAGAATGTTCACAAGGAACAGATTTCAGGCCATCCTGCAGTTTTTTTCACATGCTGGACTGCTCTAACTTACCAAAAATCAGGTGATCCCAACTATGACCCTTGTGCCTGTTTCAATCCCCTGGTAGATCATGTTAATCGCTTATTCAAGCATTAATTTTGTCCCTGGTCAAAATTATCAGTGGATGAAAGTATGATTAGCACTAAAAATCCAACTCACAACTGAAACAATACCTGCCAAAAAAAAGCATCACAAGTGGGGTATAAAACTGTGGATGTTGTGTGACTCGGTCACACACTATTGCATAAATTTTTTTTGTATATAGAGGTGCTAGAGGATCTGATAAGGATGAAATAAAAGCAAATGGTTTGGGGCATACTGTAGTAGTCAAGCTTATGCAAATTGGGCAACCTTTTAAATAAAGGTTACCACATATTTGTAGATAACTTTTTTACATCTATAAAACTTGCCAAATATTTATATGCTCAATGTACCTTCCTAACAGGCACCATTAGGAAAAGAGAAAAGGAATACCTGATAGTTTGAAGAGGAAGTTCAATGTGGGTGAGAAAAAGTATCTTAGAAAGGAACAAATCCTTCTTCTTGGGTACAGGGAGAAAAAGTCCCAAAAAGACCAAGTCCTATTGCTTTCAACGGATTCTGTTGCAGGTAGTGAGCGTAGAACAAAGAGGAGAGGTCAGAGGTTATCAATAACTAGTAAACCTAAAGTGATCAGAGCCTACAATGATTTTATGGGAGGTGTTGATGGCTCTGATCAAATGTTGTATCAATACCTTGATGACCGCAGAGCTCTTAAATACTGGAAAAAAGTAGTGTTTAATATTTTTGGACGCATGATTTTAAATTCTTATCTTCTGTACAAAAACTAAATACAGACAAGCCAGTGAACAGACTCATGTATACTGTTTTATTAGTTGAAGAATTGAGCAGAGAATGGCTGCAGTTAAATGAAAATAGACCAGTGTTTATTCGGAACACCAGCAGATAATTCATCTCATGATGAAGTTCAAGGCAGAGCTTCCAATGAGTTTTTTTGAAAAACTACCTGTAAAAAATGGCAAGCAGTTGGAAAGGAATTGCTGTGTGTGCAGTAAAGTTAGTACACAGGTTGGTGGTAAAAGGAAAAGATCCTCTTACATCTGCCGAAAGTGTAAAAGGGCAGTACACACATTCTGCTTCCCGAAACATAATTGTTAGGTACATGCCCAAGCGGACATTTTGTATATATGTAATTATTTTCATTTATAAAAAGTGATTTGGTTCTTTTTTGTTTTATTAAAAAACATATTATTTAAGTTATTTTGCAAACTGGAAGAAGCTTGAATTTAATTGTTACACCATAGAAACAAAATGTTTTAAAAAAAGTACTGTATCGCATTTTTTTTTTTTAAAGTGATGTAAATATGTTATTTGTGGATCAAATGTAATAAAAACTTGGACAGTGTGTGCACAACCATAGGAACATCACTAGAAGAAACAAATGAAAAATTGGCCTACAGATTTTTTTTGGATCTGATATCTACCTTCAACTTAGAAAAAAAACAAAAATTTCATGTAAGTAGATATACATATACTAAAAAAATATATATTTTGTAATGCATGACCTTTATATTTTGTGTTTGAATATTCAAAAATATAGTGTATTATGAACTGTTTAAAAAAAGTTTCACAAAAGATCCGTTCATAAATAAGAGAGCTGTAAACGTTTTCCTAAACTTCTTACATTTTTGACAAATATGCCCTGGCATTTTCTTGCATATCCAATAGTATAGAGGCCTGGCACTTTTTCGCATTGCAACATCAAAATAAGCCCGGCACTCAAAGGGTTAAGTTATTATACATGATTTTGGATTCTTTTAAAATTTAATTATCAGTAAGTATTGAAATTTTAAAATAAAATTTTTTTATAATGGTTATATTACCTCAAACTTGATTTTTGTATCGTTTCCATGAAAACGTTGTTGTTTAAAGTGATTTGTTTAATTAAAAAGTTACATAAACATTTTCTGATACATAATTTATTTACCTTTAAAAAGAAGGAAAAAAGGACCTTTTTATGACCAAAAATAATTTTACATAAATTTTTTTCTAAAACCTTGCGTTTTCGTCCAAAATCCTCTGGCACTTCTCGCATAGTCACACAAAAAATAACTCAGCACTTTTCAACATGGATTTGATTTTATCTCTAGCACTAAAAGGGTTAATAAATATGAGTAAACTGGTGCAAATTAATTTCATATAAGTCAAGTGGTTACCACGCAATAACAGCAAACACTTTAGCGATGGCTGAGTTGTTTTAGTAATAGAGTAAAGATGGACATCTGTCCCTTCATTCATCAGATGGTGGGTTAACTTGGTAGATGGCTTTAGTTTTATTATTAATAAACAACAATAAAAATGAAGCAAACCAACCTTTGTTTCTCGCGTAGCACATGTGACTGCCGCCGAGCATAGCGTTGGCTGGGCCGCCTTTCAAACTGCACAGTGCGTCTGGCCCTGTTTTGCTGAGTTGTCTGAAACTCTGTTTTTCCACTGAAACATTCATATTTTTATCTTTTGATCAACCAATTCAAAATAAACATAAATTGTGTATAATAGAATATAATTAATTATTTTTAAAAACAATAATATGTGCAAAATAATGATTTGTTACTTGTTGTTTTCAATATATCATAATTGTAAAATTGACAAAATCTGGGGTGGAATAATAACAGGAGATTGGGCATTTGCGGAATTTAACTTTGTCATATATTCTGAAACAGCTTTTACTATTATACTACACCATTCTGGATACACATTAAATGAAGATAGTTTGTTAATATGTTAATTCATATAAATAGGACTTTGGGACATTTAAAGTAAAATGATATTTTTTCTTGATAAAAGCCAATAAAGACATAATTTTTATATATTACACCTGAGTATCTAATAACTTACTGTTATTCCAAACTTTAACAGACAGCTGTTCTTCACAACTTCACTGTGAGGTTTAGTCAATAGATATATATATGATGCTCTTAGCACAAATGTCATCTGAGAAATAACATTAATTTAAATGAGCGGCAAAATTAGTAAAGAATGATGCTTCTTACCTATATCTAAATCTTGAACCCATCCTGAAGAAGTTCTGTCTGGCAGAAGGGCCTTTGACTGGAGCTCGCAGCCTGAAGAATGCATGGTGTTCAACTGCACACTTCCACAGATGTTTGCAAGCCTTCTCATTGTGAAGCCTGATAAATAAGTCAAGTTAAAATATCATCCATTTTATGTTCAAATTATATCAAAATCTAATTAAATTGCCTAACTAATGGTTTCTTTAACTCAAGTTGTAATAAAACTAAAATTTGTTTTTAATTAAGCAATGTTTATCTGATTTTAATAATAAGTAGTAGATAACAATATGTTAAACACTCATATTGTCAATATTATAAGTTTAGTGTCAAACAAACTTGTGGGCAAAATCTTGTGCTGCATTTTATGTAACCCATCTTTAAAATAACACGTTTGCTCTGATATTTTGATGAATTGTTAGGTTTTCCTTTGTGTTTTTATTTAGAAACCATAAAAAACTTTTCACAATAGAAAACAATAAACACACTGTATAAAAGAAGTCCTGAACGAATTTTTAAACATACAACAGGTTAAATAGTGTTAAAAATTGTATTTAAGTGTTCAAGTTCATGTACATGTTTGTATAATTAAAATAGGCTGTTAATACATCTGTCAAACACTGTCTTGAGAAGAGCACTGCCATATTAACTTGGTCACACAAATTTTAAGCATTGAATATTTTAATCTATAACAGCCCAATGTATCTAAACAGACATACAACATTACAGTGAATGTGACAATCTCAACCTACAACAATACTTGTTACGTTAATAGAATTATATGTGACTCATAAATTTGTTTTGCTTATTTTATTTTTATAATGTAATTATTTTATATATATGATGTATAAATCTTATTTCCAACCAATTTTATTCTATGGAGCAGAGACGTGGACGTGGACTAAAAATGATTTAAGCAGATTGCAAGCTGCAGAAATGAGATTTTTAAGAGGGATAGAGAAGACTACAAGAAGAGATAGAATAAGCAACGAAATAACCAGAGAGAGATTGAAGGTAGTTTCACTGCAAGAGACAATGGAAAGAAGAAGAATACAGTGGATGGGGCATGTGAAGAGGATGGGAGATAATAGAATGCCTAGAATAGCACTGGAGAAGGAGGAAAGAGGAAGAAGACCAAGAGGAAGACCGAGAGGAAGATGGGAGGACCAAGTGTGGAAAGACATAGAGAGAAAGGGACTACAGAAAGTGCAGGTGGAGGAAGAGGAGACCTGGAATGACAGACAAAAGTCGAGGAGGCTGTGTACGACGACCCATGATAACGGAAACGTCAGATGATGATATATATATATATATATATATATATATATATATATATATATATGTATATAAATTAAATTTGTATAAATGGCAATAGTCTAATTTAATTTTTCAATAAACATTGAATCAAAAAATGTACTTGCTCTGCCGGGACTCGAACCCAGATCTCTCACTTGCCGGGTGAGTGTAGTACTTTTTGTGATTCAATGTTTATCGAAAAATTATATATATATATATATATATATATATATATATATTACCAGATTAACTACTTTTTGTGAATCAAATTAGGTGACCATAGTGGCTTTTGTAATGAGTGTTAGTAGTACCTGAATTAAACAGGTGACACCATATCCATACTTTACCCTTATTCATAACATTCTGATCATACAATAAAATGAGTTCACAATGAATTTCAGCAAGTTTCACATGTATAGCCTTTAAAAATGAATAAGTGATTGAATTTTTGTCAACAATATTTTGCATTAACATACATTGTATATGTCAATAAAACCAAAACTGAATACAATAAAACAATGAAATCTTATTGACAATCTGTGGATTATGTGACATAAGTGAATTTTATAAACAAATGGCCCTTACTTTTTGGGCAACCCTCATCATTTCAAGAATTCAGAGAAGCTTTCTAAAACTCTTAGCTTACCTGAAGACAAAAGTGTGCTCTTGTTCCCTCCCTTGGTCATCATCTTCAACAACTACCAATGTCAGTTTCTTTTTCTTGAAATCCAACTTTCCAATTTTGGGCCTGCAACCACCAAAGCAAATTAATTCCATTGTTGAATATAAAAGGTCAACTTGATATATGCCATTTTCATAATACACTAAATACTTTTTTATTAACATTTTGATTAGATTTGTTCCATAAGCTAAATGCTAATGCACAACACTTATGCTATACTCTGTGAAAGATCAATAACAGGGAGAAACAATATTTGAAAAGGTTCGCAGCAAATTGCTGTGAGCGGATATCTGTGGTTACATCATGTGACCTATCCTCGTCCCTGCTGGTGGAAGTGACTACCATGTGTACACATTAAAATGAATTAAAACAAATTAAATAAAACAAAATTACATCGAATTAAATAAAACAAAATTATATTGAAACAGATTGAAAAATTATAACAAATACTAACAAAGTTTATATTTTATAATAAAATAAATTAGATTTTCACTATTTTGACGTGGGTTCAAGATTAGAGAAAAATGGGAAATTTGGTTGGTCGATGTACTTCTTCCACTCTTGTCGACATGACTCTTTCTCTTTTGTCAACAACACTTTGAACAAACAAGATATATGGGTCTCAGCATAATGCCATAAAATTTATTTAAATATTTGTCAGTTTTGTAAATCAAAGTAGTAGATAATGCAAGTTTATCTTGAATGATAAAAAATGAATTGGTAAACATAAGAGTTTTCATAAACTTAAATTAGTGATGATTAATGCTAATTTGATGAGCACTTATATTGCATACCCAACTGAATTCATATACAGTGTATTCCAAATTGCATGCACACTGAAGGGATCTTGGAAACTATAAGAGATACAGCAAAGATTCAATGGATAAAGTTGTGCCTAGTAACAAGACCATCAAATTAATTTGATCAAGTAGATTATTGGTTGAGTCGTTCAATCGCTGCACTAAAAAAACTGATATTGGTCAAAACTTTCAAACTGTTACAGCTCATTGTTAGCTATTTTGTTAGTTACAAACATTTCAGTAACAGTCTTTTTTAGACTGTCATGTCTGATAATTTCTATGTTTTACACAAAACAACTGATTTCAACATTATGTGAAGTGATAAAGTCAGGTCTACAAACTACCCGAATAGTAGATTAAAAATTCCCTTGACACAACCACAAATAAATGGTTTTAATATAGGTACTAATAAGAGAGCTGTGACAGTTTAAAATTTTTGACCAAATTACGTTTTTTGAGCGCAGCAAGTTAACTACGCAACCAATTATCAATTTGACCTCATTAATTTGTTGGTCTTGTTATTGTGCACAACTTTGTCCATTTAATCTTTATTGTATCTCTTATAGTTTCCAAGATCCATTTAGTGTACATACAATTTGTAACACACTGTATAGTTCTTAAAATTGAATTTCAGTGAATAAAGAAGTGATTTAAATGCACAAGTTGAAAGTGAGTGATTTGCTGTTCCTGGATATTTCAATTTGATTCTTGAAGGATTACAGTGGTGATGGAAAGTACAAGAGTTCTCATCAGTACGAGTAAGATCCACCAAGAAAGTTACATGCGGAAATATATTAACATGACTATCTATCACAGGTGAGTGATAAGTATTGAGTGTAACATCGAACAAACTACACGTGCATGAACATGGAATTGAATAAATTGATAGAATGACAAAACTGAATCAAATAAGATTATTTGAACAATCTAATATCACAATGTATGACATTTAATTTAAACATTTAAATGTGAAATAAATTTATTATTATTATTATTAAATTTATTATAAGTTAAATTAGGATTTTGTAGTAAAAGAAATTTAATAATTTAAGTTTTTACTACGTTTATTTTTTTAATTCTATCAATACTGAGAATTTCAGATTGTTTAAGGGATATACTGGTGTTGATTTGCAGCAAATAGTGACCGACATATTCTGAACTAGTGATCTATATACTTGAACTTCAAGAATTTGTTGCTACCAACTTGGAGCCGAATTTAAATTGAACTCATCATATGGCGTCCAACAATGTAGGCCTCCACACTATTGACCAATATATTGGAACCTTTTCAACTCAAACGTCAACCTCAAAAATTAACAAAAGATAAGAGAAATGAAATACTCTCATATACTAGAGGCATTGAACTGTCACCCCAATACCTAACTAGGAGAGTAAATCTGAAAAGAGTTGAAACTTACCAAAAAAACAAACCAATTTTCTGAGTTCCCTCAAAAACAAGTATTCCGGTTGGTGTCAACCCCAGGGAATATTCACAGCCATCTTTGCCCTGAAAACACCATAAAAACATGATTAATGTTACATATCATTATGATTCATTAACTTCACAACATTTAGAAATCTTAAATAATTTTTAGTCTGTATATAATGCAAATATATGTATCTGTAAAAAGGACATGTTTCTTATAATAAAAAATACTTGATTACCAATATCTAATATAACATACTAATCAAATCTTATCAAGAGCACACTCTTGGCATACATGGCAAGACAATGCTATGTAGAAGTATTAACATTCTATCACAATTTTAACTGGAAGAAGTATACTGTGATCAGAACGTTCATTTTAATAATCTATTGATCAATGACAATTTTCGTTTAAATGTAGTAAAATATATACAGTAAAATGAAATAACTCAATAAAATTATTAGTGTATCACAAACTATTTACAAAAATGCAGCGTTGATATTAGTTTCAGATATAGTGATTTTAAACTAGAAAATAAATAGTCTAAGAGCAAAAGTAAATCGAAATAACTGAAAATTCGAACTTTCTTGGTTAAGAAATTTTGTGAGTTTGTGTTGAATATAATATATTTCGGCTGTTACAGCCCTTGAAAACCTAAAGTTTGAAATGAAACAATGTGGTTATGAACTCTTTGGGGTTGGCCGAGACAACATCTATCCCACAGTAATGAGTGGTCAGGTCTCGCACAGGATAGTGTCTATTCCGGCACACTAGAGTAGCTGATTAGCGCAGAATACCTGCTGTCTCAAGCTGTAATTCTACATTCTTTGTTTATTTACTTGATAAATTAATGGTTTTATGTCAAATTCTCACTATTCACATGTTGATACATATTTTTGGAATGTTAGTTAACAATGCTAATGGTATTTTTACAGGTGTGATCGAAAAGTACCATGCCATTTTTAATAATTTGCATACGGTTATTATGCAATGTCATAGCTTTGTTATTTAATGGCCTATTTTAATAATTTTGTTGTTGTTTTGTACAAAAATATGTATATTAACACTAAATATACTCAAAAAACCCTCACACTCAATAAAGCCAAGCACACTAAAAGAAAACTTTATTTTAAAGATATTCAATGATTTTTATAAAATTATCACCCAAAATAAAAATATAGCATTTTTTAACACTGCTCAGTTTTTACGAAGAACTAAAATGCACATCTTGATTAGCAAAATATCCATATCCTTCATTGACTACTACTTTTCTTATGAGCAATAGCCATAATAATAACTACAGTAGAGTCCCGCCAATCCGAACTAATTGGGACCGAACCTTGTTCGGATTGACGGGAAATTTCGGACTAGGCGGATTTTTGTTAAATAGTACCATTTATCAACTTTCAAGTGCAATTTACGTGGTTTTAAAACAATTAAATGCATACAATAATCAAATGCAATAAACAATAGTAAAGTACGTATTAAACGTAATAATAATATTACAGCTTCCTGTCTTTGTAGGTAACATCGCGTGGTCGAAACTGAGTGCCATTGTTTGTGCGTAATGAATCTAGTAGAAGCCACCTGTCTGTGGTGGGCGGGGGCGAGTTGGTCGGTGACCTTGAAACAGTGTGGCGCGCAAAACTATTGGACTGCCACTACCTCACCCCCCTATCCCCTCCACCACCCACCCCGGTGAACGAGTGGCGAGACGACAGTTTAGTGCAATCTTCCATACACGCAGCACGTGCTCTTACTGTGTATTCTGTAGTTTGTGGTTTGCAGTTTTGTTTGTTCTTTGCTCTGCTCTGTGCGTATATCCGATATCATTATGGCTAGTAAACGTAAACACAACTCGTGTACGTTAAAAGAAAAACTCGAAGTTCTCAAAAGACTAGACAATGGTGAAAGTGCTACTCAACTTTCAATTGAATTTGGTGTCGGTAAAGCGACGATCAGTGACTGGAAAAAGAAGCGGGCAAAAATCGAACAATTTTTGCTCTGTTACAAGTGAAAACACTCTAGAAAAACGTCAAAACTACTACTGTGTCATCGTATGACAAACTCGATGAAGCACTTTACTTGTGGTTTTTCTCAAGAGAGACAAAAAGGCATTCCCATTACCGGCCCTCTTATTAAAGAAAAGGCGCTTCTACTAAACATCCTTATGGGAGGCGATCCGTCATTTTCGGCTAGTTGCGGTTTTTTAGATCGGTGGAAAAAAAAGGCACGGTATCAGGCAACTGACTGTAACTGGCGAAAAGATGTCTGCAGACAGCAACGCAGCCGCAGAGTATATCTTCAGGAGTTCAAAGAAATTACATCCTCCTACTCACCCCCAGCAAGTGTACAACGCTGATGAAACGGGGCTAAATTTCAAAAGCATTGCCAACTAAGGAGCCTAGCTTCAGAGAAGAAAAGTCTGCTCCAGGATTTAAAATGGATAAGCAACGACTAACCGTATTAGCATGCAGCAACGCTTCCGCCACCAATAAGATACCTTTGATGGTTATCGGTAAATCCAAAAAACCTCGATGTTTTAAAAACATGAATATGAAACGCTCTGCCGGTTTACTATAAAAACCAAAAGAAAGCTTGGATGGATCGTGCTTTGTTTTCAAGAATGGTTTGAGATTTGTGCCCAACGTGAGAGCCTACAATGAAGAAAATGGACTGCCTGATAGAGCGTTGTTACTCATAGATAACTGCTCCGTCCCATCCGGATGACTTAGAGCTGGTTTATTGGTGATATAAAAGCCATTTTTTCTACCACCGAACGTTACTTTGATCATACAACCAATGGACCAAGGAGTTCTACAAGCGTTGTTGAAGCAAAAATTATCGGAAAAAAGCTGCTCCGAAGCCTGCTTGAGGAAAATGAAGACCTCACAATTCTCCAAAAGCTTAAGAAAATCACGATCAAAGATGTAATTTTCTGGGTGGCAGAGGCTTGGGAGAACACAAGCGTAGGAGCTCTGCAGAAATCTTGGAAAAATCTTTGGCCTGATCTGCAGTTTGTTGAAGAGGTTGTTCCACCGGTAAATGAATGCGAACTTCTTCCTCTTGTAAAAAAAAATAACCGGGATGCGAAAATGTAGAGAAGGAGTGTGTTGATGAGTGGACGGCTGTAGATGACAAAGGCTTCGAGGAGTACACAGACGAAGACATCGTGGCACAGGTGCAAGGAGTGTCCCAGCTGATGACTCATGTAGCAGTGAGGATGAGGGAGAGACGCCCAAAACTACCGATATTGTTCCACACAGCGCAGCTGCAAGTGCCTTTGACCTCGCTCTACGCTACGTCGAGCAACATGCCGCTGCTACTCCCAATGACGTAATGTTCATTCGGCGTTGGCGAAACATTGCATCGTCCAGTCGTTTTAGTGTGTTGCGTCAAAAGAAGATCACTGACTTTAGTTCTTAAGAAAGTGTTGGGTTTTGCAGTGTTTTGTTTTAACGTTTTTATCCCTTATTGTGTCCAAGTTAAAGTACAAATTATTTGCTAAGCCTTGCGTAGGGGTTTGTACATTATAAATACAGTACAGTACAGTACTATGTTTCATTTATTAACAGTATAAATTCCGTACAATGTATGTATCATCTAACGTTTCAAATGTAATTTCAGTTTCTATATGTCAGTAAGTAAATGCTTTGAGAAATAAAAATTATGTTTTACTATAATAACTGGTTTTAATTTATTTTCCTGCCTTTTTAGCAATTTTATATTCTCTCCTAGCCGTGTTCGGATTAGGCGGGATTTTCGGATTGGCGGGGTTCGGATCGGCGGGACTCTACTGTATTTAACACTGTAGGATAAAAAAAGAAGGCCTAACATTATTTTGGCAATTTATAAATCTACATTTCACTACATGCCTAAATTACACACACATAATTTGGATATATTATAATTATAAAGAAATGTAAACATAACCACAACATTCTAACAGAGCACTTGCCAAAACAGCAGACTAACAACTATGAAAACAAAGTGTCTCGGCTACGAGATAATTGATGACTGACCAACTTAATTATAAGCTTTTGTCATTGTTAGTGATTGATCACCTGTGTTTGTGCACTATATAAAAAACTCAATAGAAAGTACTTTTATTTTGATTGATATAAAATACATGTAAAAATATAATGTATTATATTTTTAATATATTTTCTTAAAAACGTTCAGTAAACCGGATGTATTTTCTAAAAAAATACATTAAACATTCTGATTATTTTGGTTTACATATACACATTTTTTGTTGCAATGTTTTTCTTTGTTTGGTTTGCAAATAACATCCATTGTAATCACTACAATATTCTGCTTAAAATTCTAGTTATACATAGAAAACTTATTTTCTTTATAAAGGAATTTTTGCAAATGATTTATCTCATCTAAAAATTAAGACCTTTATCCATGGTTATTGTTTTATTGCTATTATGATTATTGTAATATATATATATATATATATATATATATATATATATATATATATATATATATATATTAAATTGTATAAGTGGCAATAGCCTTATTTAATTTCAATAAACATTGAATCACAAAAAGTACTTGCTCCGCCGGGAGTCGAACCCGGATCTCTCACTTGCCGGGTGAATGTGCTACCATTACACCACAGAGCGCTTACTTTTTCCGATTCAATTATTTTGTATTTGGCCGTATCTGTCACATATGGGTTTAAATAAGCAAACTAACATATGATCGGAAGACCAAATACTTTTTGTGATTCAATGTTTATTGAAATTATATATATATATATATATATATATATATATATATATATATACATATACAATCCTTCAGTACTTTGACTTAAAGTTTTTTTAACTTTTATATTTTTATATGTAGTAGTTCAGGTTGAAATGGCTAAACTAAGATGTTGTTAGACCACTTAAAACCAATCATTTAAGTAAAAGTGAGCTAGATGCATTGAACTGGAACAATGTACGAAGCATGAGATTTGTGCAAAATCGCATGAGCCAGACAGGTCTATACAGAACCGCTACTTATATGCATTCTGAGTTAAATAATGCTAACTTTGAAGGGTTAAAAACCCTAGAGCTATAATAAATTTCTTAAATATCTTGAGAATATAATTTCTCTTTTTTAACATATTTTTATACTGCATATATTAGTTGAATACTATCTTCTTTTTTTATGAAAATAAAAATGTATTCAAATAGTTATAAGTATCAGTTTTTGTGAAATAGACTGACAAGTAATTATTCATATTACAAAAAACACATTTGACTTCAAAATCTTTGATTAAATTATAAGACTGTTCTGATTAGGTCACAAGTGAAAATGTTATTTGTTATTAACGATAATACCTGTCTGTATTTCACACATTTATAACACATATAAAGAAAAGCAATATGCATGATGTAGATATATGTTTATTATGGCTTTTATGAATTTATAACTTAGAGAGGATAATAATATAACAGAGTATTCAGGTAATGTTGGCTACAGTTTTACACTGTAATCCTCATGACAGAATACCAAATTTAAAATAAAATAAAGTAAATCCTATCTTTTGGATTGTTGTATATATTACCAAGACAATGTGGTTATCAACACCATACATTTCCAGCCACTTGACCTTGTTCAAATAGTTCATTTCTGCCTGTGCTGGAGTCAGACCCCTGTCAACACACAGTATAGTTTCAGCAGACAACAACATAGAAATAAAATAAAAAAACAAATATGATTATAGTTGAATGTATTAGATATGTGCATTCTTTAGAAAGAAATCAAAACACAACAAAGTCTAATCTAAATGGCATAAATGGGCAGTCACAGGTAATTAGAAATTGTAGTATACATATGTATTTAATATTATGATAACGCAATCAAAACTGTATTAAATTTTAAGAAAAAACAAAACAATTCTAAAAGAATATACAGAATATTTAATTTTACAAATTTTTGTAATGTTTACTATCTATCATTAACAAAAGTATTGCAATAAAATAGCCTGTTACAAAACATAACACTTAATTCCCAATATACATCAAAATTAAGACCACGTGTTTTCTATGCTTAAATAAAATATTAGTATGTTGCTGTAGTGCATATACATATTTAATTAAACCCAACTGAATTTCACTAATTTTTTACATTATAGAAAAGTTATGTACTTAAGCTTCTTATTTCTATATTAATATATTATTTTTTGACAGTAAACTAAACCTACATTTAAGTAAAAAACATAGTTTCATTTCCATTTTTGGTATACAAGAGCTACCCAGAAAGTAGATTACGTTTCGCTTTGTAGCTGCTAGGGGCGGGACTATTGTGACCATTTTGATGTCAGGGCGTTTCTCCATTCAGTGGTTATCCAGCCGCGCTGTGAGAAGTTACTCTCGCTCCTTGCTGATTTACAATAATAGTTTAAAATTTGTGATGCAACTGAAAAACCCACGAGTAGTGAAGTGCGGTAATACGGTTTTTTACGGTTTGCTAAGCACAACAAACCAATTGAGATTTATCGCCAACTCGGTAAAGTTTATGGGAACATGATTACTGAAGGTGGAGTCAGTGTTGCATTAGGGTTAAATATGGCTGACCTAATGTGCATGATGACAAACGAATTGAACAGCCAAGCATTGTAACCGATGAAAGTCGATGAGAAAATAAAAAAAAGACTACCAATTCACAATAACAGAACTCTAACTTAGTTTTCGTAAAATTTCAAGGAGTTTGTTACACAAAATAGTTACGCAGAAGTTTGGTTACCATAAATTTTGTGTAAGAATGGGTACCAACCACACACGGCAAATCGTGACTCAAGAAGTCCAGGATGCTTTTAAGTGGAAGGTGTTTCCACATCCGCCTTATAGTACAGACATTGCACCCAGAGACTATCACCTGTTTCCAGCAATGAAGACCTGGCTTGCAACACAGCTTTCATGTCAATGTGGAACTGTGGGAGGGTGTAACTACCTGGTTGAAGTCTCGGGTGCCAGAATTTTATAAGGCTGGAATTTCAAAACTAGTTCATCGCTATGATATGTGCTTAAATTTTTATGGTGGCTATGTTGAAAAATAGTATTTTAGTATTACTTTCAAATGTATATAATACAATTTTTTTTCTTGTACCTCATTTGTTGTTTATATCAAAACATAATCTACTTTCTAGATAGGCCTAGTATTAACAATATCATTTAATTCTCAAAATTCGTGGCCCAGCTAATAAGTCTTCCTTGATAATAAATGTTTACCTGCATTTCTTGAATTCATCAAGTATCAGTATTTCCATATCTTCAGTCTGATTGGGTACGAAACGGAACTCTGAGATAACAGCAGGAGTATGATATCCTTCCTCATAATCTCCCAGCTCAGCTGTAGAGAAAAAAATTGAATCGTAAAAACTTAGTTAATTGTATAAAAAATATAAATACTATGTACAGAGCTTTTTATGTGCTGCCATGGTTAATTATCTAGATTAAGTAATTAGTAAGCCTCGATTAGCTGAATAATTGAAATGTGGCTTACACGATTAAAAAAAAGTAAAGAAGATACACACTCATATTTCATTACTTTTAAAATTTTCAGCATGAAGTACAAAATTATGTGCATTTTCAATAAAGCGATTAAAAACCATACCAAAACAATTTGTCTTTTAAAACCAAGTTTTTATAAAATACCGTAAAACTTGTTTATACTTATTTATATAAGCATTTTTAACTTTATAAAAAACTGGTTTAGTATTAAAAATATTGAACATAAACTATGTACACAATTAGTTCTGGAGAAAAAGTCAAACCCATAAATAATTACAACCTTTCTAACTATAATTATTATGATTTCAATAAAATGCAGTAAATCTTAACCTTTTTTTTGCAAGAGAAGGCTACAGACAGTTATTACATGTTTGAATCACCGGATTGAGAGGTGTTGACAAGTAGGTTCCTTTAAATCTGTTCTGCAGTATTCTCACTGACTACTCCTGGGAATAGTGGGTTCAACAAGGAACACAAAAAAGTATAGCATTGTTTGTGTTACAATACTTAGTCTCATTTCGTGTAATGCAGCAAAAGGATGAATAGTTTACTGGACTATATACAAAGCCGATCAGCTGATAAGAAGACATTTAATTTTTTTTTTATTTTATAAAACTATATCCCCACTGTCATCCAACACAACAATCCACTCAATTAATTAATTTTTATTCAAAACCTCTGGCTGTTGTTGTATAGTAATAAACACATTAACATAAACGGTTCTTGTTTTAATACTTAAATACAATGTTGGTTATAACTGTAGTCATGAGAAGCAGGGCTGATGAAATCCCATGTTTAGTTCTTACATTCCAATATTAACCCTTTTAACCCCGACGTCCGTACTATACGGACGTCGTAAAAATGGCGTCAACTCCCGACGTCCGTATAGTGCGGACGTGCACTTTTTATTACTTTACTGGCCACCTATTTCACCAAATGCTTTGAAATTTCACAGACTTGTGCACAAAGATATTTTGCATCGAAATATATTAGTTTGTAATGGTTTGACTTCGTATTTTGTCAGTCTGTGACTGAGCAATTGCAGTTCGTCTCGACTGACTGCTCACGCTTGTTGCAGACAGCTGTATATCATGTGGTTGTGAATATTCCGTTTTCTTCACAGTTTTAGGTTAAAGCAGTATAAAGTACGGCAGTTAAAGTTTAGTTTATTATTTGTTTTATTTCAAAATGAGTAAAAGACATTGTTCAAAGTCTTCCGTATGTGAAAATACAATAATTAGTAACCTAGTTGCAAATGGTGTGGATGTGATTAGTGACGACGATTTGAGTGATGGATATCTTGAAAATTTACATTTTGTAGTGATGTAAATATTGTTTTAAAACTTTTTTAAAATTTAGATTATGAACAGTTTTAGTTATTTTGTCAGAAATAACTTTGGTTTTATGTTTATTTTAAGTAGTGTGAATTTCAAAGGTCTTGTTACATTGCCTTGCCCAGAAATGGCAAAAAGAAAAATTTACACGGCTTTACAAAAATTGATGTTACTCCACTTGTAAATAAGGTAGGCCTATAATTTTTGTTTCCTTTTATTAAGGATTAAATATATCATAAAGTAAATGGGTATTTTTGTGTCAAATATTTTTTTATCTATATGGTTTCCATGATCAAACTTGAAATTTTTTCATTTTTATTTATTTTTTAAATATGTATATGTATGTAAAAAAATTACTTTCAAAATAATAATTTTATTTGTATATTTCTGTAAGCTACATGTATAAATAAGTAAAACAAAAAAAGAATTACCTAAATATCTTAAACAATAACTGAGTTATGAATTTTTTACAAAACCCTTACATTTTGTCTGAAAATGGCTTGGGATTTCTGGCACATCACTTGATTTAATGGCCGGGGTTAAAAGGGTTAAACATAATCTGTTCACAGTTTTGGATTAATAGTTAGTATGCGATTTAGCATTTTATATGCATTGTGCTTCTTACTAAGATGAATTTTAATAGTTTTACTGGTCACTGAATTGATGTTTCAAACATTCAAATCACAAAATAAACACTAACCAGTACATTATACTTACATTGCAGGGCTAAAGCGGCTAATTCAACAGCAGTATTTTCTGGACATTCAAGTCGGCCTTCCAGTATATCCAGTTTCAGTTGTAAGAAAAACTGATATCTGGTGAGCTCCTCTCGTAGACTGTTCGGCTCAGAAGAGTAAAACTTCACCTTAAGCCTAAGAGTGTAGGGGGGTCCAACTGCAGCAAACATGCACAAACTGTTAATAAAGGTTGGACTCTTCCAGTCACAATAAATTGTATATGGAGAAAAGATACATTCCCTGACAGTCAGGACATCTAACTTGTACTGGTAAATGGTGTCAAGTTGAAAACATTATTATTATTATTTTAAAATACTTGTTTGTGAATGCTGTTTTTAGTATGGAAAAATTGAAGTAAGGAGCCACCCACAATTGAAATCACTACACTGGTAACACAACCCTCAGCACACATTATGCTTAATGCAACCTACACATCTTAATGTAAGCCAATCAGTATGAATACACTATATAGCGGCAAAATAGTAACCTACGAACTGTTTTTTATTTATTTATTTAGCCGTTTCCCTAATTTATTTTGATCACCACCTGTTACAGATCAAAATAAAACTGGTCATTGTTGCCACACCGGATTAATTTCTATGTGGCCTTTTTTTAGTTATAAGTAAGTAAGTGACAAATTAATTCATCAAAAGCTGTTAAGGGGTAATCTCCACACAAACATTGATTACTTTGGCAAGTACAAGTTTACTGGTAATACTAAATAATATTTTGTAACTGTTAATGATTTTGAAAGTTTGGTAAGCAAGATGGTATAAGATAAGATTATACCTTATCTTTTTATAAGTCTATTGTCTCATATTTTCTGGTCTGTAACCGTGAACTTGAAATACAAGAAAAGAGCTGAATTTAGTATAGGTCTATTTTATGGGAAACTTAATTGGTAACATAAACCTATATTTAGATTAATAATACCCATAAACACATTTTCTAGTAATCAATGTTTCTGCCATTAATTCGAAGTGTTTTAACATAAATTATACAAACAGTGCAATACAATGTGAACTGTACTCATAACTTTTGTACTAGTCTATTTATGCAATAATTTTTATGCCCTGTATGATAAAACATTATTGAAAATATACAACTTTTGGGAAAATCACTATATTTCCACTACTAATCAGGCCTACATTATTTTTGTTTTTCTACAATTAAAAATTAATCTAGAATATCATAAGTAACCATTTGTCTAATCAAAATCTTAGTCAATTACATAATTCATAAATGAAGGTAGATTTCAGAATTTAACATATTTTGTGCAGAAAATAATTATGTTTGGTTATATTTTTTATATTTCCTAAAAGGTCCAATTATTATCAGAAAATAAAAATTAAGTCGAGATCTTTAAAAATATAAGATAGCACATTGTTTTATTAATGAATGAGGTTTACTTATGTACTATTTTAAAAACACAGACATCTAAGACATCTATTTTTAATATTTAGCTAAGACCTTATACTAATATTAGTGAAACAAATTCTTCATTAGTGTTACAACATAACTTATGATTATTGAAACTGTGCATTTGACATTGTGGTTCTATATAACACACTACTGACAGTGGCGTAGCGAAGGGGGGGGTCCAGGGGGGTCCGGACCCCCCCCCCGAAATTTTAAGACGTATTAAAAAATAAAGCATGGATCAGGAGAAAAAAAGGAGAGTTATCATTTACTCTTGTCTACAAACATTAAATTGATTGATTTAATTGATTAAAGTGACCGTTGTTAAAAAATATAATTGTCCTTTCGTTTAAATCATAAAGTATCAAACGATACTTTTGGGCTCGGCCTTTCGGATAGTGTAGTATAATCACGGTATTTCTATAGAGCGCGGGTCACGTGACGTCGCAAAGCAGCCTAAATTGTAACATTCGACCTCCAGCGCTCGTTGTGTAAACAACTACTGGAACAACATGAGTGACATCTTCAAGAAGATGGCACAGCATGCCTTTGGAAGCGCCGGGAAGCCAGCTAAGAGGCCTAGCTCTCCACCTGCCAGCTCGGCGCCTAAGAAGGTCGCTGCTCCAGCAAAGGGCCTTTTTAAAGGCCACAACGTCACCACTGCTACTGTGACATCTGACCAACTACGGCTTCGGTTTCTACGCCCAGGATACCCTTGCTGTTCCTGGACAGTGTTCCGGACTGGCCTACCCACGCCAAGAAGTTGGAGGAGTTGGCGCGGGACGGCCTGACGACAACATTCCACGGTGCTCACTATCGCTTGAAAGTGACCACCGTGGAGGACTTCAGGGCAGTTCAGCGGTACCTATGTTCCAAGAAGCTGCCCTTCTACACTCACAACACCTTGGGCGTGAAAGATCGCTTAAGGTTGTGTGATCAGCGGACTGCCCGACACCGATGATGTGGAGCTCTTCGATGTCTTAACTGACGAGGGCTTCGCCGTCGTCGAGGTTGCACGACTTCGGACAGCCAGGAGACCTACCAGGAGCTGGCTGATCACGCTGACCAGGGGACAGTGAGCGAGAGAATCCTGACACCAAGCGGGCTTGGCCAAGTCTACAACGAGACAAGCCTGCTCCATGTCAGGGTCTCAGTCACTGTCTACAAGAAGCCGGTCGGCCCGCCGCAGTGCTACCGGTGCCAAGGTTTTGGCCACGGCTCCGGGCAACTGCGGGAGGCCGAGAAAATGTGTCCGCTGGGGGGGAAATCATCTGAAGATGAACTGCCCCAAAGTCTCGACGGAGAAGGGTCACTGCTGCAATTGTGGCGGCGATCACAACGCCAACCTATCGTGGGTGTCCAGCCTACAAGGAGGCCAGAGCGGCAGCTGTCCAATTAGGCCGCAAGTCCCGGCCTACCAAATCAGCGGCGAGGCGATCAACGGCCTAGCCGCCCAAGCGACCAGCGCGAGATGAGTCACCAGCGGACTCCGTATCGGAGAGTGAAGCTGAGGACGACATGCCGCAGAAGAAGAAGCGCCGGAGGAAAACCCCAGAAACCCAGCCAACCGACTTCCTCGCCCGCCGGCATCTGTGGCTGACCTTCCGGTCACACAGGGCCCAGGGCGACTCCCAGGCAGAAAACTAGAGTGGCCACATTCACCAGCCACTCTGCCGCAACAAACGGAGGCGCCAGTAGCTGATTGCAGCAGCAGAACCAGCCGCCCCCGTCCAGCGCAGCATACAAGCCGTCTTGAAATAGCTGCGCAGCTGACCGCCCTCACCCGGCTCTTCAATGAAGCTGTGGCCGTCAGTGGCACACCGACCAACTGCTAGACTGCTGCAGGAGCAAATTGTACAGTTGACAGGCAAGTCATTGAGCTCAATTGCTCAGATACTGCCCACAGACCAGGAGGAGCGCCCAGAGGCCATCCTAGCGACCCGACTTGGACTTGGACAGTTTAATTAGCGACCACTTCGTTCAAATTCGTCTTGGAGACGTAAAAATGGCTGCTTAGAATTAAGTCACGACGTTTATTTTAGTGTCATTAAACTGTAGACGTGTATATAATTATCGGAAAAAAATAAAAGATCACTTTCGGTCGGGAAAATACACTTTAAAAGCTCTACTGATAAGAAGTTCCGACTACTTTGGATTTCACTGACTGAGGTTATTTGTGTTTGCCTACATTTTTCCTTAGTATATTCCGATCGGAAGTGATTATTTTTGTTTTTTTTCTCGATAATTATATATTTATTCTATTCGTCGGCGTTGAATTAATACCTAAAATCAATGTCCTAACAAAATTATAAATACCACTTTTACCTCAACCACTCAACCAGTGAAATCCAAAAATCGTCAAAACTTGAATCTGTAGAGAGCTTTTCTTCGGTATTTACCGACCGGAAGTGATTTTTTGTCGATAATTATATAGGTAGTCGAGTACAGTTTAATGATAACAAAAAATCGTCGTCCTAACTCAATCAAAAAAACCACGTTTACCTCTATAACCGAAGTCCGAAGTAGTTTGAAGTTATAATCATTAGAGTTTTTCAGGTGTATTTTATTTCCGACCGAAAGTGATTTTTTGGATTTTTTTTCCGATAATTATTTACTCGTCTACAGTGTAATGATACAAAAAATTGTCATTATAACTCATTCATAAACACCTCAATCAGTGAAATCCAAAGTAGCCGAACTGCTAATCAGTAGAGTTTTTCCGGTAAATTTTCCGACCGTTAGTTTGATCTGTACCGAGCAACGCTCGAAATTTGCCCTCCTTTTCTAAAGGGTTTCGGCCGTCAGTGGCCCAATGTCCCGAAGGGGTATTTCATTTTTTCCACTGAATATAGCTGTGTCAATTATATGCTTGAGTGAAGCTCTGTTTTGTTCTTTTTTTCTTTCTTATCCAGTGAATCCAACGTCCACTTTGGAGCCATATACTCGGCCAGAATCGAACTTCGTAAAGTTTTCTGTAGCAGTACAAGAAAATTTGTGGTACTAGAGTTGTTGTGAGAGTTGAATTTGCCTATTACATCTTTCCACTTTCTATAAGGCGTAGTTACTAAAGCTCCATATTTTTGGTATTTACCTTTTACCAGTGAACTCATTGGCAAATAAAACACACAAAAACGTCCCCGGATCTTCCAGTTTCGGACCCCCCACCGAACGAAATTTCTGGCTACGCTACTGACTACTGAAACAGTTTATTATTGGTGATTTATTAAAATACACAATTACTTACTTTTAACTTGTTTCTTAATAGCTTTTGTTGGATCCAACCAATGCTGTAACAAAATTATTTTATTAAAACCACAAAAAAGTTGTACTTAAAACACTTTTAAATATCGCACCATCACCAATTTTGACTGTACAAAATTGCATTAAAATATCAAACAACACCAACTTTGAGTACTTGTATTTATTACTCTAGGATATCACCAGGTACATATTTGATGAATACCTGGAAACTCTTATTATTTCTGAATAAGTCTTCAAATATTAATCATTATTATTGGCTATATTGATCATTATTATTAATATAGCCATGTACTTGTGAGAATTCAAAGAATTATTATTAATGTTTAAATTCCATAATACTTATTTACCTAAATAATTTAATTGGTTTTAAATATATATCAATGGCCTGATATTTTACACTTAGGCCACTTATTATTCAGTAAAACACCACTAATGTGATTATTTGAGCTTACATTTTTAGGATCAATAAAAACTCCTCCTTGGTTACTTTTATGCTTTAATACATAAACACATTTGAAAATTTTCCATTTTTCACATTAAAAGTTGTTTAAAAAATTAAATTCAAACCGTTATTATTTGGGATCCAAGGTGAGTAATTAACAACTACAAGTTTACTTCAATTTATTGACTTTTCTGAACTCTTCAGTAAGAAAATTAAATTTTTAAATTAATTACGTATTATTGAAGTTACAGATGTATAATGAAATCATATTACGGAAGATAAGAGTATTAGTCACAACATTTTGTGATCTTTTTATTAATTTAAAAAATGTATATCTCAAAAAGTATTAAAGGCAAAAATTTAGTGTTGACATGATATAAAGACATGACATTTGATATAAAGATAGTTAGACAAAGGTGTTTTAGGTACATTTACAAATAAAGAAACACTGCACATCTCTTCCAAGAGTTAAGTTTTACAACAAAAAAAGTTATGCATCAAACCCATTAACTCCAACAAAGAAACTAGATTAGGAGCTGGCAGTAGTGAAATGACCTTGAGTTTTACCTCATAAGAACAATGTTATACTTAAAACAATTTACTGTCTTATTTTTTATCAAAGAATTATGGGAGATATCTCATTTTAAAGATATGTACGTTTACCCATATTAACAAATTATAATTAGGGCTTCTGCTTATATGCAGATGATTTTTTATTACTGTCTGTCAGTTCACACCAAACTTAACAAAAATAAACATAGTACAATTTTAATTCAAAGTGAGACAACTTCACAGCATGATATTCAGTGACCCAAATTAAATGTAATTATAACTCTGTTTCCGCTGCTGTATATATAATATTTATAAGTATAAATATATATATATATAGCATTTTAATGGTCACTGAATTGATGTTTCAAACATTCAAATCACAAAATATACACTAACCCACAACATATCATATCAGCTAATAAGAACTATATTAGCTGTCTAACTTAATATATTAGTTTGCTTATTTAAAAACGCATATGTGACAGATACGGCCAAATACAAAATAATTGAATCAGAAAAAAGTAAGTGCTCTGTGGTGTAATGATAGCAAATTCACCTGACAAGTGAGAGATCCGGGTTCGACTCCCGGCGGAGCAAGTACTTTTTGTGATTCAATGTTTATTGAAATTAAATAAGGCTATTGCCATTTATACAGTTTAATGCATATAGTTAGGAACTCGTTAGTTTCTATTAGTTAATCTTGAATAAATTCACTAAATCACTAGCGGCATCCATTCACCAAAAGACAACAAAACTAGTAAAATCATTTCTTTAGAATTGTTTGCTCTTTTCGCACTGTTTGTTTGGCACTCATGTGTGAAATATAAAATACCAAAATGTTATACAAAGTGTGTTCAAGAAAGGAACAGGAATTTATAAATTATGCAGGTTTGGAGAGTTTTTATTTTTTAATTATTATATTGATACTCATGCTCCTGAAGTATATACAATTTCCAGCTGTATTAATTGTTTACTTTTTCAATGGCATCTGCTAAGGTTACACTTATTTTATGAACTCAGCAATTTTCTTTTGTAAAAAAATTAAGAATTTGTGTAAAATGTTGTGTCAAAAATGAAATAAAGTGTGGGAAATGTTAACAAAGGCTTATGGTGAGTCTGCTATGAGTAGTAAAGGGTTTAAGAGTGGTATAAACGTTCCAAAGATAGCCATGAAGACATTGAAGATGAATGCTCCAGACGCCTCAGCACCTCAACAACTGTTGAAAATGTGAATAAAAGGAGAGAAATGGTTGTGAATGATCACTTTATTATGATCAGAGAAGTCACTGATAATGTTGGCATATCAAATTGTCACAATACAAGAAATATTTTCAAATGTTTAAGGTAACGTGTGGTAGCAAAATGTGTTCCAAAATTGTTGAATTTCAAACAAAAACAGCAGCAAATGGAAGTTGCTCGAGGATTCACTAAATGAAGTCAATGATAATGCAGAATTACTGAAACACGTTATAACAGGTGACGAAACATGGGTTTATGGATATGACGTTGAAACTAAGGCTCAATCATCCCAGTGAAGGCATTTTTGGATCACTGAGGCCGAAAGAAACTCAAGAAGTGCAGACAAACTGAAATTACGTTATGGTTCGGTGAAACAGGTGTAGTAGACATAAAAGCTCAAGGTGAATTGAACTGAGCAACTGACTAAAAACCTCAGCCTTTATCAAAATATTTATTTTTAACAGTAATATTAAAATTTGTAATGTATTACAAATACATCAAAATCTCATTTCAATGTAGAAAATGTTATGTAATCATGGGAAAACATCAATGTTTTAAAAAACATCACTACTCAATCATCTATGTGTTTTTACCAATATATCAATGTTTTGTTCCCATCCCTAGCTCCAAGACACAATGCCCTGCTGCCATGCTTGAGTTCAGTTTAGCAGCAGAGGCAAGCAAGGAGTGCTGTGATTTTCTTTAATTAGTTAACCTGAACACATGTTCAACATTAGCTTTTACATGTTTTACCTGGATAAGAGAATACAGTCTTGAATCATTGTTTTTAGGTTTTAGTAACATTTCACAATCCCAAATATTTATCGCAACCTGTTGCCTTAATGATCACAAATAAGTGCCATGATTCTATGAGGCAAATAAAATTTTATTAAAACAAATTGATAAACACAAACACATAATAAGTTCCAAATAATAACAGTCAATATTTGATTTACCCCCTCATCTATTTAATTTATTAACTGTTTCAGGTATTTTTATACTGTTTATAAATTTTTTTAAAGAAAACATAATTGAAATTGTATATTTGTATACCTGGAAAAAACACACTTAAAATCATATAACGCCATACTCAGTATTACTGCAGAAATTAAGGGAATTTTAATTGTATCAGTTTTTTACAAAAACAAACAGATACTTAGTTAAGTCATATTTAATATTTATAAATTAAAAAATAATGAATTACATCTTATTGTAGCTCTACATTTTATTTACAGATTTTGAAAATTTACACAACATTGCAACCACAATACCTGGACATTGTTGGCATCCGTGTACTGCAAACCAAAATAGTCTTTCTCAATAAGATCCAAGGAATAAAAGACTTGCTCATACAAGTCACTTCCAATTGCTTTTTTCTACAACAAAAGACAGAAATATATGTATATACATTTTTTATTACATCTAAGCTATTGTAACAAAACTTGCCTACAACGCAAACTACTTAAGAGTCAATATTAAGTACCAAAATAGATGGCATGCTACATTTGTGACATTTAGCTATGTCACAAAGTGCTTCTAAAGGTTACAAAGGTTACATCTCCAGAAGCTAAAAACCACCACATGTTGACGTAAAGGGTTCTCTATAACTTAGTCAGCTATATCACTTTCAAATTTTCCACACAAGGGAAATAGATGGATGAACTATTTGACTCCATGCAGTCCCCGCAGTTCTGGTAGTCATCCTGCTCTACCTCTGACAATTCATATGAGTACTGGGGACAACAGTAGTTGTTCCCGTAAATAGCCAAGATCCAAGGCCCAAAATGATCAAAAACTCTGTACAGTGAGACAATGTTCTATATATTTAATTCTCATATATAATGAAAAGGCCGTCTTAGGTTGACACAGTGGCGGCCAATATGTCATATGTCAGTGAAGTATTATCTAACAAGCTAAAATAGCCTACATACTAACTCTCTGGTATTCTTATTAGTCTAAATGTCCCAATGGGTCACTGGCCTATGTGAGATGTTATAAAACAGAGTAAAGGGGGAAACGAAGTACAGTATAAAATCAAGTGGAGCGGTCACAGGCAGGTTTTGAATCTGCACTATCAGACCCTAAGCCAGTGACCAAATATTTCAAGCTGAGTGGCCACTGCTTCTCCTCCCTGTGGCACAACATATCTATTTATAACCCAATAGTCCGTCTGTCTGTGCGATAACTCTTGATAGAAAGGTTCGAGAGACTTGGAACTTGGTACACGAGTTCCTCTTAGTGCAAGGAAAAACTCTATTGTTTTTGGGTAAAAAAATCAATATTTGTTAAATGAATAGTTAATATAACTAATGAATAGCAAAAAATTAAACACTTTGATATTTCAAAAACAGGTAATAGGCAACACCTCATTATATCTTCATCATCATGGATTATTGCTGAATACTAGGATAGGTGATGGACTACACTTAGATTAGTTGTGATATCAATTTTTGTCACTAAAGAATTATGGCAGCATCTTAAAAACTGTACTATACATTCTTCACTAAAATTCCTTCACACACTGATATCACCAGCACCTACACCTGCAGAGATATTTTTAAAACAATTAAAACGTAACTCAATCTCAAATAAAGGGGGCTTTAATAACAAATTTAGGAAACAACATAACAAAAACATCGTTATTATATTACTGTATGTATATATATATATATATATATATATATATATATATATATATATATATACACAAGTTGTCATTCATTATTCTTATTTTCATCATTCTGAGTTCTTGTCTTGAGGAAAAACTCTTAGGCTTAGTTTACGTTTTTTCAAGATCCTTATAAAATTATATTCAAGTAAAAGCAAATAGCATTTGATTAAAAGGAAAACTTAGAAGGCTTCTTTCTAAGTACACTGACTGATGAAGTTGAAAGCCATGATAAACTTATAAAAACAATCATCCCAAGAATAATATTTTGTATTTTGTTACATTGGTACAATAACCATTAATATTACAAAATGTGGAATAAAGATTGGCATCATAACACAATTAGCTAATTCCAAGGGAATTTAAGTAAGTTTGGGAATTTATTCCTAATGTGGGAATGATAAGTCAACAATGGAAAACTTTCTCTCTTCATAAGTAGGCTTGTGTTGCACTAACACAACATTATGACTCAGATCAGTATATTTTGTACAAAGAAAATTGTTAAAGCATGAATAATTTATAAGTAGTTGAATTGTAATTAGACCACCACACACTCTATACTTTATGAAATATTTAACAATGTTATATAAAACTCTAAAACACAAATAAATATATTTGACAGATTTAATTAAGAGTAGTTTTATTTCATTTTCATCTGTTATTTGACTTTAAATTTTTATTAATCCCTTTTAGATAGTGGCAAATTCCATTAAAGGACTATTAATAGAAAAGAACTCTATTTTATGATAAATATATAAGATTCTTCAACAAATCAATGGATCATTTTGAAAAAGCTTGTCAATTAACCACTAAACCGAAATTTCCTTTTGGCCTAAAAGAGATGAGCTTTTTAAACATTTCTAAAATATGTAAAAAATGTATAATTTATGTACTTTGTTCTAAATTTAAATTAGGCCTAAATATGCATGTTTAAAAAACTACAAAAATATTGTTTAATTTTAATTATAACTTAGGTAGGCTAGATCATATTTTTAAAATAATTTCCAATGTTAATATTTAAGGTCACTTCCCTGAATTTGTTCTATTAATTCAGCTGATACTAAAAATTCTATGTTTATTTTTTATTCCTTGTGTGTACATCCTATAGTATTTTACATCATTTTAGAAAACATCAATTAATTGAAATATTAAAGGATTTTAGTGAAGTGTTTTTTTCTTATATATCAAACACACACACACACACACACACACACACACAGACTGTGTTACAAAAACATGGGATTTTGTGAAAATAAAAAGGCTGTACGTAATTCAAAGGAACAAAATGTATTAGAGTAGTAAACACATAACTGAAACAAAATGAACAAGGTAATGGTTTGGAATCTAAAAATTGTTTTAACTTCACTAATGAATAATTAAAAACATATCATATATCCCATATTTTAGCGTAACTTTGACTCTGCAAGAAATATATACTTTGGCTTCTTTTGATAAATTGAAGCTATTGGTTGATAATTTTATCAAAATTTTTGTTTTTGTGTCCCTTACCTGATGGTCAATCATACATTTAACCAATTGCGGATCGTATTGTTTTGGCGCGCGGGCACGAATTAATTTACAGTCAGCAGCCGCAAGAACAGCAATGGTGCGCCACATCGTATCGCTCGCTATTGTATACTAGAAAATTCAGCTGTGAAGGTATTCGTTCAGATGGAACATGGGCTTGCTGGGGTATCCGTAATGTAGGAACGATAACACGCGAGCAAGGTTCCAAGGTGGCAGGGATGATGTCTGAATCATAGTCTAAATACAGCGGCTCGGGCGAAGCGATTACAACATCCGGGCCATTGTCTAGACTAAACCCGCCAACATGTGCGTCTGCGTCATTTAGTTGTGTCACTAACCTGAAAAGTATTATAATAACAACTGACGAAAACAACCAATCAGAAGCGCTAAAAAGCAGAGAATAAACTCATATGAATGATTTTTCAACATCGACACACAAGTACTAATCTGTAGGATATTTATAAAACTTTTGAAAACTCTAAACGTAGACCGTTGTTAAACACTCTTAGTTAATAAGTGAAGACGATCGCCCGATCTATCAGACATTAATAGAACTATTTGGAGGGAAACTTAAAAGCAGACCGCTTTTGCGACCTGAGCTCGTCACCGTGCTGCGTTACGAGCCCAGCTCGTCAGTGATCCGCAATGGGTTAATAGTTGAAATGTTGCTTTCTTTTTGTTCTAAATAAATCTTTTACAACCTCTGTATCAAATTAAATAACTTAAGACTTTTCATATAGTTAGAATTTCTGAGGACTAAAAAATCTTATAAAACTTCCAATTAGGTACCAGTACCAGATTCATACATGTTATGCTATAAGAAAATTAATAACTTTTAAAGTTTAAAAAAGAAAATAAACATTTGTTCATGTAGAGAAGAGGAAACACTATGGAAAAGTAAATAAGGACCATGTTTATTCATCTTTAAGCCCAGTAATTCTATCTTCTGTGTTCAGTGTATACCCAGTTCGAAACAGCTCTTATGCACCATCACCATCAGCTTGAACAAATTGTATATGGCTTTAGGGGGTATCAATTAATTACAAATAACAAATTTTTAAATAAAAGTTATTAGAGCTACTTTTTTCAAGCAAAGCGACTGTTCTTATACAAGTAAAAAAAAACACACAAGAATAAAATATATTTTTAACAGGTATCCTTCAATTCTTTTTTAATGCTTCTTGCCCTTCACAATCAAAAAAATAAAACTTAGACAAAAACTTACTTGGATAAATAATGGGATTAATCAGATAAAAGCTGACATGTTTTAATAGGATTCTACATGAAACTTTCTAAATAAAGCACACTGTATCAAAGAATTCTTTGAAATTGAAGTTTAAAAAATCATCTGGCATAAATGAAATAAGTGTGAATAAAGTAAGTGGAAAAATTCCTTCATACATGAGAGAATTCATCATTGGCTGCAAATTACCTTCCTACCTCACACCGTCCCTGCACACTAAGTAATCTGCAGTCTTAAGTAGTTAAGAAAGTGGTTTATGAACAACTACTAAAAGACAATGAATTTTACTGTATGACTTGTTATACACCAATATTCTCACATTGGAATTGCGGAATAACAGCCAGCTGTTTCACGAATCTATCTAATGCTTTGGATTGTTTTAATTACAGAGATCTTGATTGAAAAGCTCTGTTTTAATTAAAGCCATCCTGAACGAAAAATTCTCAGCAATTGGCACTAAAAACACAACACTACATTGGCTTACTTTATTAAACTAAAGATAGATTTCAAATTACTTAAATCATCCACAGATAAAAATTTAAAATTAAGCATGCAAAATCTTTTAAAATCTGACCAATAGCAGCATTCCTAAGGGATCAGTCTTGGGACCCCTTTAATTCCTTTATTTATATAAATGATATCGGCTAATAAGTCCGATCCTGGTGGGCAACCTGCTTTTATTTACCGATGAAAAGACGTCGGTACCGAGTTGAAATGAAATAATAACGGTGAACTGGAAATCAAGGGTTATCAAAAAAATAAATTATCCAAACTGGCTTATTATTATTTTAGGAACAACATTAAGGGAATTACCGATAAGAAAGGTACTTATTCATAAAAGCAAAATAGAGCATTACAAAAATAATAGGGACACCATCAGATAGGTGAAGATAGCTATGTTAAAAACATTCCTTGGACTTATTTGGAGTGAGGTTAGAAGATGAGATGAGCTAGTGTACAAACTGCAAGGGTGCATATCAAAAAGCCTCTTCTAACTGCACGCATTTTTCTCCTAAGAAATATTCTCTCTAACAAAACGTAAACTAACTTTTCACAGACCACAGCTATTAATGGTTTGGATGATGCTGAAAAGCGATGTCACAAGAAAGCCATTAGGAAAATAGTGGTTGAACACCATAGGTTTTTTGGAAAATATGAGAATCATCATATATATATATATATATATATATATATATATATATATATATATATATATATATATATATATATATATCGCCTCTTTTCTATATTCTCTACAGGGTGTATCAAAAAGAATCATCCGATTTGGCATGTCTATATTTCAAACAGTAGTAAACATATACAATTACTAATTTTTTTGGCTGAAAGAGAAACTCAAAAAAGTTTTTTTTTCATACCTTTTCAAAGGTGTTGTTCAATATATCCACCTTTAGATACACGGCATATGTCTATGCGGTATTCAAATTCATCCCACACTGCAACGAGCATGTCCTGATTCCACTGCTGTTGTAATGCGATTCCTCAGCTCATCCATTGTTGTTGGTAGCGGAGGCACATATACAGAGTTTTTGATGAAACCCATAAGAAAAAAATCACATACAGTAAGGTCCGGTGACCTTGGAGGCCAGAAATGTAAGGATGCGTCATTCTGTCCAGTGTGGCCGATCCACGGTCACGAATTCTTTGATTTAAAAATTGCCGGACTGCCAGATGCCAATGTGGCGGTGCCCTGTCCTGTTGGTAAATGAAGTTGTTCGAATCAGTCTCCAATTGGGGGAAAAGATAATTCTCATGAAAGGACATAACATGCAAAAGATTCTTACCTATTAATTAATAGTGCAGATGGAAATTTAAAATGTGAATAACTGATATGAATAAATAATGATAGATGGGGCAGAGTACAGTAACAAAATAACAGGATAGATTTTATATATATATATATATATATATATATATGTATATACGAATTAATTGAAGCTACAAAATAATAATTCCTCAACATAAATGTCCTGCGATTTTGGTCTTGAGCACCAATTGACACACCAATTTACACTGTCGTGTAAAAATCAACAACTTCAGCAACACTGTTTCCATATCTTAAGAAGTCGGGCCATCTTCCTGTTTGCTGTATAGTTAGATGCTGGTTGTTTGTCCAGTGACAAACAGTTCACTGGAGTCCTGAATTGGACCAGATGTAATAAGTCAGGAGAGTCAACCTCGCCATTTAGGATCGTTTGTAGTAACGGGTAGGGTTATATCAAAATTGGCAAACGATATTACTTAATCATAACCATCGATATAATCAATCGATACTGATTAATTATTTTTAACAATTAACTTAAATAATCTATATGAACAGCTGTAAACACTTTCAAGTAATACAATTAAGGTAATATTTTAAATTTCACATAAGTAACATTGTGTATTAAAAATGGCTGTCAATCTTAGGAAGCTTCACGAAATTGCTTTAAAAGACGATAAAACATGTTTTTTTATGGCTTCAGAATGTTGGGTTAGTACCTAAGAATCCATTATGTGATATTTGTGGAAAGGTAACAAATATAACTGTCAGAGGAGCTAACATGGTCGTCTTTAGATGCAAAAAAAGAAGGTAATGGTGGACACAACTTTAGTAAAAACGCACTGAAGAATAGTTTTTTTGAAGGGTCAAAGTTCGGACTGCGCAATATTGTGACTTTAATGTACTTATTTTCCAGAAATCAGACAAATTACGATTTTTTAATTCTTGAGTGTAGTTCTGATTTACACAGTCCATCTAGAAGTACGATATCTGACTGGCTGTCGTTTTGCAGGGAAGTGTGTTTTGTTTAGATAGATGATAAGTTTAATAGGGAAGAAAAGCTTGGAGGTCCTGGAGTGGTGGTGGAAATTGATGAGTGTAAAATTGGTAAACTTAAAAATAACAAAGGGAGGTTGGTAGAAGGAACCTGGATTCTAGGTTTAATAGAAACTATACCGGAAGGACAAAAACGTGGGGGTAGATATAGGATAGAGATTTGTCCTGAAAACAAACGAGATGCAAAAACTCTCATTCCTCTCGTACTAAAACACGTGCAGCCTGGAACAACCATAGTTACAGATATGTGGAAAGCATATTTTGGATTAAGTGATTGTGGTTTTGTCCTTTTTACTGTGAACCATAGTGAAAACTTTTTAAACCCAGCAACTGGTGCCAACACTCAGACAGTTGAAAGTTCGTGGAGAGCCGTAAAACGTAGTCTAAGAAGTGGTATCCCAGCCGACCTTCTCGTAGATCACCTCTGTGAATATTTATATAGAAGAGAGGTACGGTTTTCTGAAGAGGACGCATTCAACCATTTCTTAAAAGCTGTAAAAAATTGCTACCCAGGCGAAGATATGTAGATAGTTCGACAAATTTCCGTTTCTTATTCTAATTATTTTTTGTTCTAATTTATTTTCTATTCCCAAAGTTTGTTATCATTTCTTAATTATTTTTGGTTTTGCTGTTTGATTGTTCTCGTTCTGTTTCATTTACTTAAAGTTATGAGTTTCCCTGATTTTGGTTATGTTCATTTATTATTTGTTACATCATTACTCTAAAACTCATTACTCATCATGACTCTAAAACTCTGAAGAAAAGACTGCACAGCCTGTTGATAAACTCTACAATTTATAGTTTGAATGAGTTTTTTAATTCTGTTAATGCTATTATTTAAGACATGTATGTGTATGTATATGCATTCATATATTTTCTCCTCATATATATTTTATTTTACAGAAATGTTAGTTAATATCAAATTTTAAAGATATTTTCTCTTTGCATTTATAATAGTTTTAAACTAGTTTACCTACTTCTTGATGACATCAATTTTTACTGCATGTGTTGACTCTGTAACCATTCTTGATGAATGTGTGAATAAAGATATTATTGAATTGAATTGAATTAAATTCACATTTTAATTTAAAACATATGATTGTTATTACTTTTATATCGATTGATAGTCTATGATTCGATATGCGAATATTAGGTATCGATGATTATATTCTTCAATATAAAAAACCGGGTCTGCTTATTGGATCCTACCCGTAGTAACACATCAGCAAAAAAAACAGTGGTTCACAAGAGCGTGGAGCTCCAGATCTCGAAACAGGTCTTCAATGAGAACTTTTTGGTAGGGAAACCCCTTCCTGACTCCAACCATGGAGACAAATCTTTTTTGAATACCCTCAAGTTGCTCAATGAAGAATTTCTGATGAGAATTCCACATTGGTGAGCCATATTCAAGTATTTGATGCTCTAATGCACAGTAGAAAGTCTTTAAGGCAACAGTATCACAACAGTGTCACAAGTATCTTGAGAAGTGGAGAATGAATCCAAGCATTCTGTTTGCTCTACCGCAGATCTTCAGTACATGTGATTCAGTGATTCAGGGCTTAATGAGGGTGTCAATATGACGCCAAGGTTCTTTACCTCCTGAACATGAGCTATGGGTTCACCAATTAGGCCTAACGTATATTCAAAGATTACTGGAAAGTGAAAATGGTGAAAAGTTATCCTCCCCAACCAGAAACTCCAATTCCACCCAGTCCCCTAGATAGATGGACTAATTCAGATTAGAGTAATCTAAAAATAAAACACTAATCATTTTTGTGAAGTATATTGGTTGTGACCTTCTGAAAATTCTTTCTAGAAATTAAAGTAGGCCTATATACTATTTTAAGAAATTGTTAAAAAGTGATTTTAGATCGGTTTGTGGCTAAAATAAACATAAGGTTGCAGTATAATAAGCAGCCAACACTCGAATGATTGATAAAATTAATCATGGTGAATAAAAAACAAACTAGGCTATGTGTATTAATTAACTTTTTACTATTTTGAAGGATAAACATATCCAACACAAATAAAACATGTGCATAACCATTGTACTTGCAGCCATTATAGAAGGGTAGTATTAGTGTTAGTAACAGGTAGTTCAGTGGTAACCATTACTAGGATACTGTTATTTTAGTAAAAGCTGGTCTGCTTTTCATAACTAACCCATGAACACATTAAATAGATTCTTCTGTCCTTGTTTACTATGTATCAATAACCTCGAAACACAGCCTGGAGACATTTAATTTAAATTAAACTGTAAAATAGTACGAATTTATGGCTTAACTAGGCCTAGGCTACTCTTTGTTATTACTAACATATCTTCCTCCATCAGTAGGCATAGCCTAATCTAATAGCATAAGATAGTTGGAAAACTGGCCAACCTATAATTAAGTAAGAAGTTATCAGTGTTAAAAGTTAAAGTGTAGATTTTAGGTAAACAACCTAGGCTTACCAGACATAATGATGCTTACTCACCGACAAATCAACTGATAAATCTGTCCCATCCAACAAAATGACCTTACATTGAACAAGATGCTTATTAGAAGTAAACCTCTGACTTCCTGATTTAATTTGTGTTGATGTTTTCTGGCCATTTCTGCCCCTTTTTCTACTTAAGAACCGTAACATTTTTTGTCCCGAGGCAAATTATAACTAAGTTAGCTCAAAACATAAACCCACATCGTACTAAACTAATCCTTATAAAAATAACAAATTTAACTACATCAAAGTTTGCTTTTTGTAAATTTGCTGGAAGTTTGTATACAAACGAAAAAAATTAAGTTAATTCATAATAGTTCCTATAATGAAAACAACGAACGTTTTTATACTGATGGTTCGAAAACTAACTTAAATTTTCTGATTCACATAACGAAATAAACGACTAGTTACACAACACAAGTTTTTGAGATCAAAATTGAGGTTGAAGTTAACGAAACAATAACACCCCTCAAGCTCAAATGACGAATACTGTCTGGCTCTGGAAAAATGAATACTGAATACAATAATACAATACACAGTAACACAGACCTCACTTTGATGTGACAAAATAATATTATGTGCAGGGGAAAAGGTACGGATCATAGATTATACATCCCATAGTACGCGATATTACCAGTGATTTTTTTCTACCCATTATACTATAATAGTATATACGAGTACATATGTAATCGAGGTTAATACTGTTATGGTTGGTTAATCACATTGATTATAGTTATGTCAAACTTAATTGAGTAGTTATTGAATTATGAATTCTGTGAACCGTCCTATGTTTTCAAACAGGAAATTTTCACTTGTGTGCGTGTGATTGCCTAAATTTCATATTGAAACGCATATAATTCATACAACTTTAAAATTTTAAAAAATATATCTCAATCAAAAACCGCTTGTTTCATAGAAATGTTTCTTTTTATTGGTAACGGAATAAAGTTAAATTAATTACAGGTCAGATAACCAATACCAACCCTCCATCGAATCCTCCTCACCCATTCTTTTTGTTATTGTACAGTGCTCTCCATTGGCCCAATTTATTAAATATATATCAGCTGTTATACCAATAATTTGTCTAATTTAAAAAGTACACTTAACACTGATTATGCATGATGAACTTAGTGACTTGTCCTACATTTTTTAAGAAAAATGTTTTAATAAGTATACAAACAACAAACTAACAGTCACATAGATGATATGAGCGTTATACTAGAAAATTGGAACGATTTTGTACACAACATTAGTTTCCAAAATATGCATATTTACTAAAGAAGCCCATATGAGCCAGTGAGAGGAAAAGTGGTACAAGTCACTTTTTTATAGTTTTGAGATTCTGAAGGGTTTACTAAAAGGAGTACTATAAATCTATTCATCATAATAGCTTTTTACTCTATGACAAAATTGGTTACTCATATCCTGATTTATCATTTCATATATCAAAATATGTACTTAATGAATGCAATCGATTAGTAACAATTTGCAGTTTTTTTCAAAATTGACTTGTACCACTTTTCCAAAACATATTTCGGGTAAATAATTGTTTGGCAATGTAAGAAACTGAAAGAACTCATTTATTTTGCCATTAGTTAGCTACAAAAACATTGAACAATGATAAGTTAGCCTATCCTTTAGTCCTTTTCATCATCGGATTCTGATTCACTGCAACGATCGATGATGGGGGTGTCGTCAATTCCTTCAGGCTGATTTCCAACTGTCAGGTCTGTGTAGAAACTATGGTGGATGGGAGGAATGAAGGCTAGGAGATCCATCATGTCCTTCTTCTTCGCTGCTGTAACCGGACGAGGTGACGAGTACAGAGCTTCAGTTGTGATACTTGCGAGGGATACCATTCGTCTTCCTTTTTTTGCTGGGGTGATGTCAAGACAATCAAAGGGAATGTCATCATTCAGTGTCTCCTTGTAAAAGATCTTGAAGGGTTGGTCCCTAACATACCTCAACCATTGGATACTAAACCAAGATACTTTGTGTTTATCTACATTGGTTTTTCTTCTAGTAATTGATCTTTCGAGCGCCTGAGTGGAATTAAAGTCTTCTCGGTTCATGATTTTAACCACAAAGGGCTTCTTCTTCTTTGACTTTGTTATGGTATCGTACCAATCACGAGGAGAGTACATTGTTTTTCCTTTAGAATACTTTTCTATAATGCCAAAATCTGCGTCATTAGGCAGAAATGAGTGTCCGCTGACCATAAATTTATGATCTACTGTCTGAATTTTACAATTCTCTTGTTGAATAAACTGCATCATGGTGAGAGCAAGCTTGATGTTGCGGTTTTGCCCGCCACAGCTATCGCTGAACATTATTACATGACTAACATCATTGGAAACATTGTGACTTAAGTGCTCTGTAATACAAGAAGCAACCTCTTGAGATCCTCGGGAACCTTCAACTTCATTCCAAACATACATGAAAGCTGAACTATCTGCTAGCTGATGACAGCCCAGATTGTACACATACATGTTTCTTTTGTAGTATGCAATTGAACATGTCAAATTTGGAAAAGCTAACGCCTTCTGAAGATCAAACGTAAATGAATAAACGTTGGAATTGTTCTTGGATTCTTCTTTCGCTGCGTCTAGTTTCTTCCTTGCAAGGTCTGCTTTTCTCAAATGTATTTCCTTCATACGTTCAATATTTCTCTTTTCTTCTTCATCTTCAGCTATGGCTAGTTTCATTTTGAACGTGTCACATTTCACACACGTATCCTTGTGAGGCTGATGAAAGTGCAAATTGAATTCAAAATTGAACACTTTTCTGTACATTGACTCTGATAGAGGTTGTGTGTTCAAAGTATAGCAATGATTCTTGTACAGATTGTACATCTCTCTAATGTTAAGAGATTCTGGTAAATACTTGCGGTTCGGATTGTGACTTCTTGTATAATGTGATTCATACGAGGGAAATGAAGAAATATGATCCCTGAGTATTTTCAGTCTACCTTCATCGGTTTTGTTAACAGAAACCTGCTTCCCCCTTAAATCGCTACCCGGCTCTTTTCCATCTGTAACCTTTTTGAGGGCTCTAGAAGCTCTTCCGTTTGAGATTTGAAATGTACCTAAAAAATACTGCTTGCACACTTTAACGTTTTTGGTAGGTAATTGTAAGTGGTACCTTACTGTTCGATTTTTTATTCCTCTAGAGCCATCTCTTATTCGATGAGTAATCGGTGTTGACTGCTGGCAAAGTCCACAAATATAAGCATTTTGTGCTTGAAAACTGGCCATATCGTAAAACTTCTGGAATAAAATCTTCCTTTCTTCTTCGGCTACCAATTCATTGCATTTATTTCTGCAAGAAGGCTGACATGGCTCATTTACGAATATTTTTTGCGCCACCTTTTTGCCTTTTGCTGTGAAATACTCCTTCCCATAAGCACGTTTCATTTTCCGCTCTGTTTTTTTGTTAATATTCCTTTTACGTTTTCTTGTTTTGGCATCAGCAACAACTGCGATATTGTGTTCTGTAACAAAACAAATTCTTTGTAGGCCAACAATAGTATTTCAACTAAAAGAAACAAAATATGTTAGTTTTCGAGCTATTATAGGTGGTTTGTCACGTACTTTATCTCATAGCTTTTTCTAAAGATAAGATTTTAAATAGGCTACTCAAATAACCAATACAATGTTTAAAATTTGTGAGGCCTTTCGCCAGGTAGGCTGACATCTACGGACAACTCAAAATGTAAAACATTGTATGGCTATTTGAGTATTTTAAACCTTATCTTTTTATTATTACCAATACTACAGCACAATCTGCAATATAACAGTTTTTATGTTGATTAATGTATAAGAAGAGATAATAAAAAATAATTATGAAATATCCGCACCTGAATTTTCACTGACAGAAGAGATGTTCTGTGGTATCGCTGCGCCTGCGTTTTCATGATCTAAAAAAATAAACTCAAATTAGGATTTGGCAGTATAATTGGATGGTAATTATATCTTAATATTGTATGGCCTATAGGCATCTGCCCAAAATCATGGGCCTATCTCATATGCAGAGATAGGCATAGGCATGGCCTATCTCTGCTTGTGTAAACAACAGCCCACTAACTTAGTGATAGGCCCAAGCTAAGGTTAATTTTCTAACTTTGCTAGACAATTGGAATTCTCAATCCACTATAAATAATCTCTTTAAAGTACAATAATATTACAGGCCAAGTAATATTCAAAATACAATAAGTAGGCCTATTGCCTATTGAGGTTATAAAAAGTGAGGTTAGAGATAGATTAGAAAGCATAGTTACCTGTACTTTCAGCATCAGATGGAATGTATTCTGATCCTGAATCCAATAGAATTGAAGGAGTTGAATCTTCAGATTCACTTTCCATACTGGTTTCGTTAAATAAACTATTTGAGCAAAAATTCAAAACTATCACTGTGTTAAGTCTGCAGAGGAAGCAAAAGCACATAACAAGACACACCACATGGAAAAGTGAAGTAAGTCAAGCACCTTCATGGAAAAGTGGTATAAGTCAGACTTGTACCACTTTTGCTTTCAGTATTTCACCTGAAGTGTTCAGCTGACTGACAAAACAGTTTTTACCTAGTGTTTTTCTAGTCCGCTATTTTCTTCGAATTTGTTTGTTCAAAAGTTTTATTTAAGTGTTTTTAATTATTGTTTTTAACTTTTTACCGTGTTTAGATTGTATTTGTTTGATTAATTCACAAGATTCGTTCACACAAGAAATTTGATGTTCAATTCAAATATTGTAAACAAAGGCTTAACCTAAAATGTTTTTAAACCTACTCCTACCGCTATGACAGCCAGCCAGGCTAATGAATTGTTCCCGCTCGGACAAAGTTCGACGTTAGACATGAATGAAATGCTAACTGTTCCTCTTCCCGATAACAACAACGACTTCGTGAATCCAAAAAAGCGACATATACTAAAACTGCAAATGCTTCTCCACCTCCTAAGAAGTACTACCTCGATGTGAGTGAGATTCATTCAAAAAACCGATTCAAGATACTTGAACCAACCCATACCAATGTTGCAGATCATAGCTACTGTCTTCCTTCCTCACAACAAGGACATGAAATGGAACAAGGATCTCCTGATGATATAAAGAAAAATTAAAATCACGATCTAAGATCCCACCAATATTTTTGCGTGACGTAAATAACCACCAAGAAATAATAAAAAGATATTAAGTGTAATGTAATATCAAGTTTCACAACTGAAATCAAAGCTAAATCGATCAAGATAAAACCTAACAGAAATAAATGACTACAGGAAACTAACTAACTTTTATGAAACAAATCAAGTAAAGTTTTTCACGTTTAAACCTTCCCAGGACAAAAACCTTGAAGTGATCATTTCGTAATGTTCCCTACTCTCTAAACTGACGAAGAAATCAATCAAGAGTTATGTGACATGGGTTACGCCGACCATTAAAGTATCAAGATTGTTCAACAAAAACAAAAGTCCAATGCCACTCTGGTTTTTGTAGAGCTGGAGAATTCGGAAAGTGGTCGTGATATTATGAACCTTGAACAATTGTTTCACGCCATAGTTAAAGTGGAAATTAAAAGGAAGTCAAAAAACATCCCACAGTGTCTGAGATGCCAAGACTTTGGTCACACAAAAAACTTCTGCAAACTGGACCCTCGCTGTGTGCGGTGCTCGGGATCCCATCTCTATTCAGACTGCCCGGTCAGTAAAGAAAACCAAACCAGTGTGTGTTAACTGCGGCGAGGAACATACTTCAAATTACAGGAGGTGTAAATACTACCAGGGCATCAAGCAGAAAATTGACCGGTCGCAAGAAATCCTCCATAGGGAACGACCAAGAATCTCGTCCACAAGTTACAACGACACGACCCGAAAACTCAACGAACCTAGGAAAACTCAACCAAAATCATCTCCACCTCGATCTCCGTTGAATATGAACTCCCCCAGCTATGCTGAGGTGGCTCATCCGTCGTACATTCCTTCAACTGCAAACTCCGTAGAGGATCCACAATCTCTGGAAGCAGGTAACATCTAAGGTCTTGACGAAATAATAAGCAATGTATAAAAAATACTCATACCCCAGTTGAAAAAGGTTATTCAGCAGGTTATTGCTTCTTTCTTTAAAAATGGCCCGCGACTAACAATCAGGCCCCAACTCTCTTTAAAAACTTAATTGTTCTCAATTGGAATGCCAATGGCTTGAAAGACAAAAAACATCTCTTTACAGATTTCCTAGTAAGACATAATATAGATGTTGCATGTGCACTGAAACTCACTTCCTGCCCAATGATAAATTCTAAAATAAGTGGCTATTCTATTTACAGACAGGACGAGTGGCTCCTCATGCCTCTGGGGGTGTCGCAATTTTTGATCAAAAGAAACATAAAACACCACGAATTTCTTGCTCCCCAGTTACAAAGTTTAGAAGCTGTTTCCATAAAAATAATTTTACAAAAATGGACTCAACTTTTCATTAGTATCAGCATACTTACCTCCTAACAAACGTTTTTGTTGATGAAGATTTTTAATAGGATTCTCTATAATAAATAGTCCTACTATTTTAATGGGAGATCTAAACAGTAAAAACACTTTTATGGGGATGTCGCACTAATAACCCAAAGGGTAATAAATTGAATGACTACTTGATGCGTACAACTATTAATATATCTCTGCTCCTGTAGAACCAACATTTTATCCGTGGCAGAGAAACCAGCAACCTGACATATTAGATATTGTTTTGTTTAATAATTTCAATGAACCGATAGTACAGCAAACCTTATGCGAGTTAACGTCTGACCACTTACCAGTAATTGTAACTTTTTTCAATTAAACCCGATTTTACCAATCCTCCATTGAAACTAATAAATGGTAAAGTTGACTGGGCTGGTATTTCATAACGAATTAGAAACTAATATTATCTTGCCGAATTGTTTACAGTCTTTTCGAAGATATTGACAACTGTGTACTACAATTCACTGAGCTGATTAAAAATTCGGTTAAAAAAGCAGTCGCAAAACAATCACAAACCATGTTTTGTCCTAATCGCCCTCCGCAAAGATTCTTAATTTAATTAAAGAAAAACATGTTTTTAGGAGACGGTGGCAGAGACACAGGCATCCAGAAGATCGCATGCAGCTTAACAGGCTCATCAGGAAAATAAAATCAGAATTAGATATTTTCAAAATTAATGACTATCAGAAATATTTGAGTGAAATAAACCCAGGCGATAGTTCAATGTGGCTGGCAACCAAAAGAATTCTCAGAACGCCTTCTACGATCCCTCCCCTTCAACAAGGCCAGGAGACGTACCAGAGTGACTCTGAAAAATGTGAGGTTTTTTGCGAATTATTTTGAAAATGCTTTTTCCCCCTAACCCTACTGTTAATTTGCAAACTGAAGATGAAGTCAACAGGTTTTTAAATAGCACAATCTTATCTGCTGAGCTTCCCACTCAGTATATCTCAACATCTGAAATTAGAAATGTTATCCAATACCTACCGTTGAGGAAAGCTCCTGGGTATGACTTGATAACAAACTTAATATTAAAGGAACTCCCGCCAACAGCCCATCAGCTATTAAAAACTTTATTTAATGCATGCCTACACGTTGGTTACTTTCCTAAATCCTGGAAACATGCTGAAGTTATTGTTATCCACAAGCCCGGTAAGCCTGTTAGAAATCCCTCTAGTTACAGACCATCAGCCTACTACCCACTCTGGCAAAAGTATTTGAAAAGCTAATACAGAAGAGACTATGCAGATTCATTGAAGATGCTCAATGTATTCCTCCCCACCAATTCGGTTTTAGGGCAAAACATTCTACTACGCAGCAACTTGCGAGGTTAACACAAACAATAGTGCAAGGGTTTGAAAATAAAAGACACTCTGCTGCTTTGTTTCTGGATGTTGCTCAGGCCTTTGACAAAGTATGGCACAAAGGCCTTCTGTATAAGCTATTTCAAACTGGACTTCCAAATTACTTGCAAAACATCATCGAATCATTTTTAGAAAACCGGACTTTTTCAGTAAAAATAAATTCTACTCATTCCACTGTTCGACAGATCCGGGCCTGGTGTGCCACAAGGCTCAATTTTAGGACCTATCCTGTTTAATATGTTCATGCATGACCTACCCATTCCAGCTCATTCTACGCTTGCTCTTTTCGCTGATGACACTGCCTTGATTTCCCAACATCAAGACATTGACACAGCAGTTGACATGCTTCAGACTGATACAGACCTACTGTTGGATTGGTTCGTTAATTGGAAAATCGCACTTAAACCCTCTAAAATGTGAAGCGAAAATATTTTCGCTAAGAAAATTCAATCCCTTAAGGAATATAGAAATTCAAGATAACATCATACCATGGAATGAAAATGACAGAACTGTTAAATATTTTGGGTGTGTCTTATTAGACTCTAAACTTACTTATAAACAGCACATAAATTCAAAATTAAATCAAGCAAACACAAGATTGGCACAAATGTACCCAATTATCAATAGAAGATCATCTCTTAAACTTAAATGCGCTCTTTTAATCTACCAAGGGAATATTCAGACCCCTCTTAACTTATGCTTGTCCAGTTTGGGGTCCTTGCCTCCATAAATCAAAAATGAACAAACTTCAAGTATTCCAAAACAAGTTTTTGAGAATAGCAACAAATTCTCCATGGTTTGTTAGAAACCGACAGATTCATAATGAATTAGAAATTCCGACCATCTGTGACTACATCCGAAAACTAAGTGCTACATTTCTAGAAACTCTGGACCAATCAACAGGTGCTGTCCATTTTAACATTGGCCAAAGAACTGTCAACAGAAGACTGAAAGCACGTCTTGTTCAAGACATTTTATTATAATTTGAAACTTACATTGTTTGTCAAGTACTAATTTTATTGTTTATTTTCTGTTAACTGTATTATGTTATAGGGTGGTCTCCATTGGAGCAAACCCACTAATGTTAATATTTCTATGTTCTTCTGTTTCTCTATGATTCAAACTTCTGTGTATAATTATTTACTTGTAGTAATTGAACCAGAAATAAAGCTTTTGAAAAAAAGTATTTCACCTATTCCGTTGGCCAATGATTATTCACTGCCATCTAAATCAGAAAAAAAAACAGGATTTGACTTGGATCACTTTTGCATGTGATAGAATGACTTACAAACAATATGTTACACAAATAATCTCAAATTAAAAAAAAATTGACTTAGACCACTTTTCCTCTCACCGGCTCATATTAGGTAAATACTCGTAGCTGATGGTAGTTGGTGCATCAGAATCCCACCTCTACACCCTGCACCCAACACATCAGTTTTAAAGTCAAAGTCTATTGCAACAATTACAAGTTGGTAACTCATAAAGTTGAAGACAAACTGCCACAAGTCATTAAAAAACAAATAATAGTAAATACTAATTATGTCTTTACTGGTACATCTTTACTTAAAGTTAAAGTAGAATTCAAGTAATAAAATCCATTCTTCACAGAAAGTTAAAACTAAAAATTAACAAATGATAACAACAAAGACAAGCAGAGCAATTAAAGTTAGTCAATATTTGAAGGACATAACTAATTACCACTTAAATTTCCATTTAAGGCAATGCACAATGATGATAAAAAGTAAAAAATTATTTATATAAAAAAATGCAAAATAAGGCAATAATTTAATAATAATTTATATAATAAGGCAAGGTCATCAATTAAAGTTAATGTCAATGTTTGAAAGATCTAAAAACTCATTTATACTGTAAAAAAGATTCCTCAGTAGCCAACTGTACAATTTTGTTACAAAACATTTAAAATCAATATCACAAGCATTTTTAGGAAGTTTGTTGAACGTACTTAATTTTAAGTAAAATTGTTTTTTTTTTGCTAAGCCTAATATGAGGTAAATCAAGTAAATCTCTGTATCTGGTGTTGTATTTGTGAATGTCATTCCTAAATAAGGAAGAATCAATCATCAGATTAACTCTAACTAGACAATAAAATATGTACAAATTAAAAATTGTGGGTATTTGTTCACTTATAAACAAAGGTCTGCAGTGAGCTCTATAATTAAAGTAATTATTATGATTCTGAAGTTTTTTCTCCCTAGAATAACAGAATGTCTTTTGTACTGGTACTACAACCCCAGAGCAGTTAACCATAAGAGATTGTACAATGAAAAAATAGGCCATTATCAAATACATTTTAGGATATACTTTATCAAACTGCGCTAAAGGTATATATGCTCTAGAAAGCCTGCTACACACACTCTGAATGTAAGGACCCTATAAGAGTTTTTAATCAATGTTGACTCCTAATAGTTTGACATTATCGCTAAAGCCTAGAACTTGTGACCAGTTTTCGCTTTTCTTGAGGCTGTTGTCAATTTGGTTAAAAAAGAGTTCTTACATTAGAGTTACTACAACAAAATTTTCTATCGTCAGCATAAATAATTGACTTACTTATAACAATTAGGTATAGAGATGTTTTTGAGAGGTCGTTTATCTTGTCAAGAAAAAAGAAAAGGGCCAAGAATTGAGCCCTTTAGTACTCCACTCTCTACCCCTGCCACCTCAGAAAGTTTGTTTCCAAACCTGCTGAGTGCAATTTTTAAGGTAGCTACGAAATAAGTTAAGCTCAGCACCATCAATGCCATAATTTTCTAGCTTCATAAGTAGAATTTCATGCGGAACACAATTGAAGGCATTTGTCAGATCACACATGGTAGCGAACGTAACTGCACGATTTTCAAATCCATCAAGGACGGCCTCCACCAGACCCCCATGCCGCATCCTCTGTTGACAGGCCTCCCCTGAAGCCAAATTGATATTCTGAAAACAGTCGGTTAAACTCAAAATAGTGATTAACCTGGTGTATCACCACTTTTTCAAAAGTTGTGGAGAAAACCGGCACTACAGAGATCGGTCGATAACTGAATAGACTAGACAGGTCACCATTCTTAAAAATGGGGACAACTCTGGATAACTTGAGTACACTGGATGAATGAGCTCCTCTCTAGACACTCGTTTATGCAGACTGTCAAAGGCTGTAATATTACTAACAGTACTTTTTTACAAGATCACTGCTGATATCAAAGATATCTCTCTACACTTGCTGGGCTTCAGATTTTTCACTAATTTATCACAGCATCACAAGACACTTGCTTTAGCTTGAAATTAGCTGAAACAATTCCAGGCATATTCTGTAAGTAGAGCATAGCAGCTGCAACAGGTGAACCAGTGGAGCTACGGACCTCTTCCACCGAAGAAGAAAAGCAATTGCTGAAGGCTGAAGATCTCAGGAGTTAGATAATTGACTTCAGGCGACATTGGCTTTGTTCTCTGTTGGAAACGGGTTATTAATTCCCACGCTTTTTTACCCTGATTTGAAGCAGCAGCGATAGAATCTACGTTTGCCTTTAACTTTGCCTGAAAAACACATTTTTTATAATCATTCTTCGCATTGAGATATGAACGTCTTGTAGCTTCAATGTAAATATTGTAGTGTTGGGCCCATAAGTAGATGTCATAGCAAATTTCTACATGTCTTTTCTTCATAGGTCAACAGTATACCAATTTTGAGGAATCGATTTCTTAAGCATCTGTCAACTGAATTGAACTGTCTTAAAGGAAAACATTTGTCCATTTTTTCTATGAATAAATGGAAAAAATATCGAATTTGCTGAAATTCTTCTCACAGTTTATGCTTCCAAAATATTATTCAAACATTTCAAGGTTTTGGTTTTTAACATTCCTAAACAAACGCACATTCTGCGCACTGCTGCAGGAGTCAGGCAAGAGTACAGTAGTCAAAAGAGCAATGCTCTGATAGTGGTGGGTAAAGCACCACTATTTTGATTGCTAGTTTTGGCAAATTTGAAAAAAAAACATTGTCAATACATGCTGTACCTCTTATAGGTTCGAGGTTAAGGCAGTAATTAACAGTCGTGCGAACGAAGCATATCCAAAAACTGTAACGAAAAGTTTTGCGGTAACCGTATATCAATGTTCAAGTCCCCGCATACAATAGTGGGTAGGCTATAACAATCTAGCAAATGAATCATTAACCTGTCCAGTCCTTCAAGGAATGATTCATGGTTCCATCCGGAACACGATAAAGAGAGACTGAGGACTTATAAGTTATCTAAGATTACCTTTGCACACACAATCTCAAGGCCACTTTCCTGGCACAAGTGGCTAATGCCTATTTTTTGGAAACTAAAATCTTTAACATACACTACAAGACCACCTCTTGACTTGGTGTTCCGATAGTACATTGTTGCACACAAATATCCATTTATTTTGATACAGTTCTTATTATCTTCATTTAACCAGTGTTCACAAACGCACAAAACGGAACAGCCATTTTCAGAAAGTAAAATCTCGACTTCAAGCAGTTTATCTGCACGCAATTGAGCATTGACCGACAATATTTTACAATTTCTAGATATATTTTCTAAACTTTCAATATGACCAGTCAGATCACATTAGGCTTATGTCTATTTGACACACTAGGCCTAAGCCTCCTCTTATCCACAACGCTGTAACTTAGCTTTTTTGGTTCATTTCTGTTGTCAGAAGAAACACATCCTTTCCTACTAACAAGAGTAAAACTATCCTTAACATTGGCTTTGGTGGCAGCAGCAGAAGCTTTGTTGGATAATAAAGCTCCCTTATAACTGATGCTGGAGATTTCTCGTTGCTGCCATTTTTGGATGTTTCCTTATCGTCATGTTTAAAAGGTTCAGAGTCACTTTGGTTAAGATTATTTGAGCTTAGGCCATGGCCGTTATCAGTTTTGCCAAAATTGTCGTCGCAGAATAATGACAGTGAGTCCAACTTACAGTTTAATGATACGTTATCTTTACCCACCCCTTTTACGATATGTAAAAGTTTGTCAACCGCGATACGGAAACTCAAGAAATCTTCTACGTCAACACTTTTATGAATGATGACCCTACTTGAGCAGGACTTACATGCCACACAAGTACGTGTTCCAGCTCTGATATTTATGAGTATAACTTCTATGTCATATCTACACATTTAATGTGAAACAAATTTTCACACATCCCGTCACAAAGAAAAGCATCGTCTTTATTATTAACTAATGTATTACAGCAGCCAAACTTACAGTCGTATTCTCCACCAGCCATGACACCTTTTCGTCCAAAGTAATATTTTACCTACTTACTGTACACATTTCTTTTACGTACACTACATATTTTGCTACCCCAGCTTAGCATAATCACTAGACTGTTTATTCCGAGATCTATCAACACTGTCCATGTTACAAAACCCCCATCCCGCCTGTCCACCTTTGCACATTTAGGGATGAATTACGGTGGTTGGAGGCGGCGGCCGTCTTCCATAATCCCTTAACACCTCGGCAGGGTGACAAAATGGCTAATAAAACGGGAATAAACAGAGAATAAGCCTGGAATCTCGCTGTAGAACCGAAAAATATAAAAACCAATTATTCTGTCCGAATGGCAGTAATGTGTATAAAACCAATAAGTAATTTAAACAAGTCCTTGAATCGAGAGTAAATTAATCTCATAAATTGTATACTACATCTTGTGGTCCGTTTAACTTTGACTGCAGATTAACGATGTGCGAGCGATTTCGCCGAATTGTGTGTCAACAGCCCACTGTTGTCACAGTGTGTGGTGTGATCCGCGAATCCACATGTAGCCAACCAAAGTTTACCAGTTAATCCAAGATTGCCCCCACTATTTAATTATTATGGTTAGTCCTACGATCGTACCTCTATGCTGCATCACGTCGTGGTGTTTCAGAATACAATCTAGTGAACAAATGTGACCTTTTTTTGAATGAATATACTTTATAGCTGAAAGGTATTGTTCATTACCAAAATAAATATCTGACTGTGTAGTTGTGATTGTACTCTTGTATAAGATATACTCTTAAGGCAGATGCAAAATTTAATATTTAAGGACAGTGGGATAACTGTGGAAGATTCTACTATAGGTAAAACCGCTTACAAAAAGACCCTGGATGATTTGAGTTCACGCAGGGTGGGTAAATACCCCTCCGACGCTGTGATGCCGCACTCTCCTAGTATCTCCACCACTTCTCGGCATTCATTAATCTAATTAATCATTCGCTCTATTAGATCAGCTGATTGATCCGGCTTAGTCTGTCTCGTTCACTGCTGCGATTCGTTCAAATGAACCGGTCAGTACAGAGTTACTGAGCCTTCCCGCTAGAGCGTGTTATACCGGTCATCGTGTTGACTGAACAAAATGAACGACTGGATGTAATGACCGAGTGAACGAAAGAATCTGCTAGTAAAAAAGTATTCGAATATAGGGAGAAACAGCATATCATACTGTTAAATGGATAGATATATACCAATAAATGTATTATTTCAGGAATCTAGTTATTGCAAATATATCTATTAAAACTTATTTAAAAATGGGTATCAATTTACATTAACGTGGACCATGGAAAGGTATGTTCATTTTTCCCCCTGAAAACTACGATTTTTCCTGAAAACAATATTGAAGAAAAATATTCGTCGGCAACGAAAATCAAAGGAGCTACAATTTTTTTTAAATCCTCTGAAAAACTCCGTTTTGACAGTTTCCTATATCTCAGCGTCTGCTCAAACTCAGTATAGCCAGATTTTAAAACCCTATTATCATACCAACAACGAGAAATTATCGTACTTTCATATAATTAATCGTACTAAACACATTTAATGAAAAAGTATGTTATGTTCGTATAATAAATTGTGTTATAATTAACTTTTGGTTTGTTACTTGTATAAATTTGTCAAAAATCTTTATATAGTACGATAATAACTACCCATCGTGTATCTTACCGGCGCATAAAATCAACGAAATTATCGTACCTTTACGATAATTATCGTACCTCTGGCAACCAATATCCATATTTGACAGTTTGGTATTACTCAAACAAAGAAGGGACGCCATTTTGAACTACCGTTGTTCCTCCACGTCTATTCTTAACCTCCTAGTCCCTAGTTCAGTAGTGGTAATGGCACACCTTTGTGTTGGATGTTCGGTATCTCACGTGGAAGCAATTCGTAAAAGACGAGTTGGGGTAATACGTTAATCCTGTCAACGATGCCTGCCCGCTGCGCAAGTGCTGCGCACTGCTTGCCTCTTTTAGAAAAAAAAATTAACTCGAGCTTGCAAAAGTCGAAATCCCAGGTCACGTGATGTCCCTGCTCCTTAACGCAATAATGTCCGAAAGGCATCAATTTTATACAATAATATACTTTCTCCCCAGTTCATATGCACCTGTGATAATAATACTTGGCTATAAATGCCCAACCCATGAAAAAAAAGTCCATTTTCCATGGTCACGCTAATGTAAATAAAATACCAAAAAATGTAAAATTGTAAGTTACCGCTAAATATTTTAAATGTTAATACTTATAAAACGATTGACTTGGTTGATTGATACGCTTTGATTTATCATAAGTAAGGTTATTCCCTACAAATGGGGAGACTCCCTAGTCCCCCTGTTCAGTTATGCGATTACTGTGTTATTCTTAATCGGTTAGCAGGTGAACGAAAGTAACACCTGAACAATTTTGAGGGCCTATTGTAACCTAATGCATAAACTCTCTAGTTTTAGTTAGTTCCATATGAATGTTAAGTTATTTTTTATGGATAAGAGTTTTTAAATGAACTTAATAATAATATTATAAGCTTTGACAATGATTAAAAAATAACACATGTGGTTTGAAAAAAAATATCAAACTTATTTCAGTTGGCAGGAAAAAGTGAACGAAAACGTCCTAGGTGAACGGGGTCTTTTGAAATACTCTGATCTGGATCACTTGTTCACTTGGACTGACCCGTTCGAAATGAACGACACATCTCTAATGGCCACTGCAACTGCACGGCTAACCTCAAAAACAAAATGCAAGCTTCCTGGATACATCTATGGCTACATTACTACATTAATCTGTTCAATTAATATTTTACGTTCAGACTGCGACACGTCTATATGCCTACACAAAAACATATATAATTATAGAACAGGTAAAGTAGCTGCAGTGTAAACAAAAACTGTGCGACTGAGACACGATGCACACAGCTGATAAACAAATACAAGAAGCTGGTCCCACTCCCCACCCCCAACGCCCCCCCTCGCGACGGAGGGGGCCCCTCCTGCGCGGTATTGCTCAGAAATTTGATTCTGCGCAGGTTTCTTTAATAGCGGTTGACCTATAGTAACCAGAACCTACTTATTCCACTGATGGCTAATTAAACGCACTTCTGTAACTTCCGTAGCAAATAGATTTCTGATGTATCCTTTAAACCTCAGACGGCAAACAGTAATTTCTACGTTACAACACCAAAATAATGGCCTCTTTCCGATGTTAGTTATTGTATTGATAAGCTAATTCAGTTTTATTTATAATTATATATATATATCTATAAAACATGCAATTATTTAAAAACAAAACACTACACTGATTATTAACACTAAACTACAGAATACAGGTCACAATAGTTCATTATTCAGATTTGTCAACAAAAGCGGCCTAATCTCGACTGATCTTTGACTGAGTGGTTGGTCTGCCAATAGTAATGTATGAAGCCTTGATTATTCTCCTTTTCTCATTCTGTACAAACTTCTAGCAGATTTTTACAAGTTTGTGTTTATGTACTTTATTAAGTTAAATGATGAATTTTCATCCTTGAAATGTATCAACCCCAACAAATTGAATTCCTTTATAACTCTGTAATTTCTTTGATATATTATCTTCTTTATGAGGCTCTTTAAGCGGCTTCATCCATAAGACCTGTTTGAAAGCGGAAAAGTTGCTTTTACATATTTATGAAACCTTTTTCTCCCTCTCAAAAACTTTTGCCACAATAGAGACAGCAGATTATATCATTTCTTCATGTTGTGTTACCAATGACCCATCTGATGCTGTGATCACGCTGTTAAAAATCTTTCTTTTGATGTTTAGTTTAACTTACCTTATGTAATGTCTACAAGATATTTCAGGAGAATAATAATTTAATAAGAAAAGAGTTTAATTTGTTAATAAATAATATGTACATTAAAGCAGCCCAAAATAAACTATTGTAGTATATTTTGTTAAATCATAGTTTAAACTCTTGTCAATTCGCTCCCAAAAAATAGCTCCTGTCTATATTCATGAAATTTGACCGCATATGGTAAGAGGGACTAAAATCAGGGATCAAATAAGAGAAAGGGGGGTGATTTTTCTATTGATTCTTCGGTGTTCTTTTTGGATTTTTTGTAAAGGTTTCATCCAATATAAAATATTCTAATCAATTATTAATTTATTTACTTAGATAGTAAATAAATAATTTATTTCAGCTTAGGGACTCTGCGTGCTGAGTCCCGAGCCAAGCAGAGACGGTCTTCAGCCGGAGATGATATTTTGTCGGAGATTTCCCATGTCTGAGGCGATCTGCAACCAGTCACCTCTGACTCCTGGACCTAGCAAGCAGAGCTGCAGCAGAGTGGGACGACCCTGTCACCACACCTCCAGCACCCCCACCTCCCCACACCACTGACCAACCCATCCCCATTCGCAAAGAATTCAACACTGTCTTGATTGTAGGAGACTCTCACCTTAGACATTCAACCAAGGACTGTGCGATGAAAGGAGCGTTTGTGGAGTGCTGTCCGGGAGGAAAAATTGTAGACATTAAGAATGTGTTGTTAGGCTATGTAGGTGTAAGTTTGAATGTCATTTATTTACATGTAGGATGTAATAATCTCAAAAGAGGTTATCGGGGAGGTCCAGGCTACAACGGAGGCCACGGAAAGCGCGAGGCTCTTCACAGCATGGCGGAGCTGCTGTTTGTGGCTAAGACCCAATTTCCTGGAACCAAAGTTGTTCTAAACAGTGTCTTGATCCGGTGTGACATTGGGTATAGGGCCTTGTATGACTTCAACGCCCAACTTGAAGTCATGTGCATCAACTTTGGTGTTGAATTCGTCGAGGCCAATACCTGTGTCTGTCGTAGGGATCTCTCTCGTGATGGCGTCCACTTCAGCCGAAGTGGTGTGTGTCTCGTCTGGGTGATCTCTTTGTGGAGACCACCCGTAGTATTCTGCAGTGTTCAGATTCCTCTCCAAGTGGCTGTAACGAGCAGGTCGCACCTTCTGGCTCGAGTCCGGGCACTGAACAGGTTGACAGCAAACCCCGAAGTCACGGGGAAGCTGATGTCTCTCAGTGTTCGGGAAACTTGCTGGAGGGGGGGGACGGAGGCCGTCTCAGAGTAGCGCACTTGAACATTAGATCGTTGAACACGGGTTTTGACGAACTATGTAGTTTGGTGCTAGACTTTGACTATGACGTGTTCGCTGTTTCTGAGACTTGGTTGCATCCGCCACGCCTTCAGACAACTATAACATGGCAGGGTATACTCTGCTGCCGAAGGATCGCATCGTTTGGTGTGCAGGGTCAGCGCTCTAGCCAAGTCGGTGGTGGTGTGGCCCTGTTACATCAGGGAGTGCATACCCTTCGACGTGCACTCTCTCAGTGAGGATGTCGACCCAGCTATAGAGACGCTATGTGTTGTACTGAGGGTGAAAGGACTGAGGACTAGGTCTGTATACAGTGTACTGGCCACCAAACTGTGAGGTACTCCTACCTCGCTGATTTGTTTCATTCCCTCTTTGTGAACCTGGCTGTTCGTGTGAACTCTATCATGTGTCTAGGCGACTTCAAACATCGACCTTTCATCGAAAACCAGCAACGAAGCAATTTATTTACGCTGTATATCAAAGGAAAACAATGCTATTCAAATTATTAACGAGCCCACTAGAGTGAACTAGTACTACAAATTACATTGTTAGATCACATATTTGTGGACAGATCAGCCAAGATTGAAAGGAACGGCGTCATCGATGCTCCAAGCATTACAGACACAAGAGGGGTGAAGATCACAGACCACAAGCTAATTTATATTGTGATTTGATTTGCAAAAAAGAAAGGAAATCTGCTAAAATGATAAAATACAGAAGTTTCCCAAAGTTTACATTGATGAGGCTGTTAGAGACATATCCAGCATAGATATGGGAAGGTGTGATCCGCTACAAAATGTAAATGAAATAGAAGAATTTATTACTAGGAATGTGACAGAAGTTTTTGACAAGCAAGCTCCCACCGTATGCAAAAGAGTTACGAGAAAAAAATCTCTGTGGATTGAATGCCGATTTGGCGAAACTGATAAAAACTAAGAACCAAGCCAGAAACAAATACTTGAAGTCTAGAACGTGCGATGATTGGTCAAATTATAAAGCTCTAAGAAATTTAGTAAATAACTTAGTATGGAGAGCGAAGAGAGAATTTTTTCTCTGAGAGACTCGCTTCAAATAAAGACCCAAAGGAGTTTTGGAAATGTTTGAAACGGTGTGACGTTGTGGCCGAATGCACAGACAAAAATATACCACACCACTTGGATATCAATGATATGAACAGGTATTTTAATGAAATGGGTTGTAGTATTGAAGCGAGTGAAGAAACTCATTCATAGATTTAGAGAGGCCAGCAACAGAGAAGGAGAAAATATTTTTCAATTTTCACCTGTTAACGAGAACGAAGTAAGAGCTGCAATGAATAGCATTAAATCTAAAGCCGTTGGAGTTGATGAAATTTCCATAGATATGATTAAAGCTGTGAGTCCTTATGCGCTTAAAGCCATAGCACATCTCGTAAATGTATCTCTGTCAACTGGAAACTTTCCTGAAAGATGGAAAAAAAAGTATTGTCATACCACATCCTAAGATTTCTGCCCCTAAAAGTGTCCAGAATTTAAGGCCTATTTCGATTTTACCGGCTATATCAAAGATATTGGAGAAGATTGTAACTCAAACAGGTTGTGGAGTTCATTGAAATAAAAAAGATACTACCAAAAACTCAATCTGGCTTCAGGAAAAATCATAGTACTTGCTCGGCTTTGGTAAACCTATTTAGCGATTTGATAGACACTAAAGATGCAGGAAAATTGCAGCTCATTAGTCTTGCTTGATTTTTTCACAAGCCTTTGATGTGATCAATCACTAATTGCTGATAGCTAAGATGAAGTCCTACAGTTTTGGTGAAAATGTAAATTGAATGGATTCAATCTTACATGAATGGAAGAAGCCAGGTGACAAGGCTGGGGAGTGAGACATCATCTCCACTTTATAAGCAGCGAGGAGTGCCTCAGGGCAGTTGCCTTGGCCCAGTGTTGTTCAATTTGTACACCTCTGATTTTCCCAGTTGTGTGCAAAACTGCAAAAGTGCACCTGTATGCGGATGACTGCCAGCTGCATTTGTCTTATGACACTTCCTCCACTGAGGACGCTCTGTTTTGAATCAATGCTGACCTGGAGGAAATATTCTCTTGGTCGACTGCAAATGGTTTGAAACTGAACGTAGACAAGTGTAGTGTTTTGCATATAGCACCACGTGATCTGGTAGAGACACTGAGGGAGAGAGGTGTGGGTGTTTGTGCTCGAGGTGCGAGTTTGCAAGTCTGCGACCAGGTGAAAACACTCGGTGTCGTACTTGACAGCGAACTCACATTCTCCGACCATGTCACGCATGCTACTCAACTTATATGTAGGGCGACTAAGGGGTCTCTACAGATTTAGATTATTGCTTCCCGGAGTCTGCTAAATTGCAGATCGTGTTGTCCTTGGTGCTCTCTGTATTCTACTACTGCTATCCGGCGTATGGGAACAGCATTTCAAAGGGTGATATTGCCAGAATTCAACGAGTTCAAAACTCGGCTGTGCACTTCGTTGTTCTCACTCCGCATAATTCGAACACGTATCACCCCAACGAGAAGCTGCTGCGAATATAATGCCTATGGACACAGTTTGTAGAGTACTGTGCCTCATGTATGGTCCACAAGATTCTTACCATTGAGGAACCTCAGTACCTCAGGGAAAGACTACTGTATCGGGATCAGGTGTCACAAAGGGCCCTCTCGACATGGAGGAAATCTTCATCTTCCAAGAGTAAATTTAGAACTCGGAAGGAAGAGTTTCTCTTATTTCGGGCCAAAGGTGTACAATGACCTTCCTGATGGCCTAAAAGGTCTTGTAAATATAGTTAAATTTAAGAAAAAGGGTTAAAGAAAGATTTTGTACATAGGAACTAGTATAATAAGTGATGTGTTTTAAATGTAAATTATTCCATTATATGATTAGCTCTGTTAAGTTTAGTCGTTAGAATGTTTGTGTAGTAACTTGAGTAATTCTGTAAAACAGTAATGTAACTGAGAAACGCTCCAATAAAAAGGCATTTTTATTTATTATTTATTTATTTATTTAGTTACTATTTCTTGGTGTAAGCCTATATGTAAGAGATAATAACAGAAAATGTTTAAATTAGCAGTAAAAATATTATTCTTAACAAGATATGTACTTATCATTCAGTGGTTTGCCTTGGAACAACTTATAAAGTTGAATGGAGAAAAGTGTGAAATTTTCAATATTTTTCATATTTTTGTAACTTTTTTTAGCAGCATGCATCAGGTTCTATTAATGAAATTTGAAGATATATAAAAAAGATAAACAAAATGTTATGGTCTAAAACTTGTACGGTATGTAATACTTTTTCCCAATGTGGACTAGAAGTGAGTTTTAAAGAACAAATTAAAATAGTTTGTTTTTGGGATGATAGGCAACATAAAACATCTGTTTGAGATGATTTTTCTAACACATTGTCATTAATTTAATTTAATTATTTTGTTAATTAATATAGTGTGTGCCACAATTTTATGCCAGTTTATTCAACTTTACCACTTATTACACTTGTCTTAAACAATGTTCAAACTATGGTATTAGTAAGTCATTGTATTCATAAGAACAAGAGATCTCCATTGTATTGTCATTCAAACTAGACCTAAAGAAAGTTGTAGAGCTAATTTTAAAGAATTGATAATACCGACAGTGATTTCTCTATATATTCTTGAAACAATATTGCACTCTTTATCAAGAGACCCTCCCTGTAAAGACGATTTCCATGAACATAACGCAACACATCGCCAAGACTTCCTGGTGACATCTTACAGAACAAATATATTTAAAAAAATCCCAACCTGTTCTTGGGAGCAGAAACTATTTAATGCTCTGCCAGTAAAAATGTCCACAAGAAATGTACACATCAGTGATAAACTGGCTCCTTCAGAAAACTATCTACACAGTAGAAGTAGTTTACTTATGGAGACAACCAAGACCAACATGAGCTTTATAATTATGTAAATTTTTATTGACACTGCTTGTTATCTTAAAGATTATCAATAGAGCATTTCTGACTTCTGCATACAATACATATTTCTTGATTCTTGACTAACATAATCCAAATGCTTCATTAATCTAGCCAAGAAATTATTTACATACTAATATTAAAATTTGTAAATTAATTTATCTCTTTCCCTTCTTAATAAACAGGTTAGTGCATTAAAAGTTACTAGCTAGTAAGTGTCCACATAACTGTACTGTAAGGAGTATATGACTGTACTATAATATTGTTAGGATTAGTAATGTGAATTCCTGGTTTTTATTTTACTTATTTGCAGCCATAAACTGAACTTTAAAAAACTTGAAGTACGGTACGTGCTACACATTGACTTGAAAATATAGCTTTATTTCAAAATAATATCTCAATCCTTGATCTGATGTATCCAAGCAATTACTACTACTGGATTAGTTAATTACTCATATCTTTATGTTATTATATTATGCCATTGCTCCATTAATGTCAACCACCAGCATAATTGAAAATTCATGTTTCTATTAATCTGAGGAAGTGTACACATTTTCACCTTGATATTATATTTATTAAGAAAACATTTTAATTAATGAATTTTGATCCTCTTAGTATTGTAACTATTCCCTTATTGTATTCAAGCAGTTTTCATAACCAGACTTGTAATATTTTGACAAATAAATATTCAACTTATTCTATATTATAAACATAACTAATAAGTATGTTTTTATTTTAATCTTATAAAATAATTTTCAGTGTTTTTTGACAGTGAACAAAAATCACAAAATATCTAAAAATATACATTGCTCTAAGTATTACATTTTAGGAAATTTTATGAGAAATATTCTACTGGCAGTTGATATTAACATATACCTTTGTTAAACAATTCCAATAATAGTCATAGAAGCTACTACAGTTTCAACTTCTAGTAAGTCGTCTTCTGGTGTTAATAAATATTAACAACAATGATTATTCAACTGGATTCATCATAGTTAAAATGACAGTTCCCAGTACATCAACATCAGCTGTGTTCCGGAATTAACAAGTGTTAGTTGTCCTGTCATACTGAAAATTTGTGTGTGAGGCTTAACAATTTTGTGTTCCCTTATTTATTTGTTGTGTTTTGTACAGAGTCTAAATTATGACGACTCCAGATGGATAATCCTATGTTTTAATACTTATTGGCACCAGAAGATGACTTGTTAGAAGTTGAAACTATAGTACTGTCTATGACTATTATTTGAACTGTTTGATGAAGGTATGTGTTAATTATTTTACACAGTACAGGAATATAACAGTATGGAAAATAATATTCAACAGGAGTAAAAAGTGTATTACTTTCTTTGTTTGTGAAAGAATCATTAATATATATCTAAAAGGATGGAAGGAATAAAGGAGTAAAAAATCATATAGAATTAAAAAAAGATGGCATCTGTTTTGTACATAAATGAAAATGTTACTGACAAGAGAATAAATACACTATCCATAAGTTAATAATCACAGCCAGCAAGAGTAGCATGAACATTAAGCTCATTTTGGTACGGAAAGAACTTATTACTCTGCAAAAATAACGTTACATAGTTCATTGTTCTTTTGATTCAAAGCATATGTTCGTCCAGAAACTGGTATAACTTTATATTTTGATTTGCGGAGACGATGTTTGCTTCCAGGGATTCTTTCAACTTTATGTACATTGTGTCTGTAACAAAAAAGGATACATTACCTATAATATAAAAACACTCAAAGTGTGTAAATATAATCAAAATAATAAACAATTATGTGTAAAATTAGATGTAATAAATGTAGTAGCAAAATATTCGTCAAGATGAATGATTAAATGAGTATGCCTATGCCATACCATAATATTGGCCAAAAGTTTTATCCAATAACCGAATATATTATTTAATTCACTTATATATATATATATATATATATATATATATATATATATATATATATATATATCTAAAATCTATCTACTTGCTCTGTCGGGACTTGAACCCGGGTCTCTCACTTGCCTACTGAGCATATTACCACAACACCACAGATCCCTTAGTTTTTACAACTCAATTATTTTGTATTTGATTGTTTCTGTCACATATGTATAAAGAAACTAACATGTGATCGGAAGACCATATAACTGTCACTCGACTTTTAGCATTCCTTTTGTATTAAAAAATAATTGTAAGTTAACTGTCAGACTCTTTGGCGTGAAAGTTTGATTAAAAAACAGTACCTTATTAGGTTGAGAATGGTTTGATTATTGTCTTCACCAAAAAAAGGTTTTATGTACATCTTTTAGTAAAACATACATGATTACATGTGATTTTTGTCAGTAATGATAATCTCAAAGGTTAAGAATGGGTAGTTTTAGAAACATATACAACATTAAATATATTGGTAAAAACTGAAGAAAAATTCAAACCGATTTTTAAATAAAGTGCTGATTTGATTAGTTGGATATTTATGAAGTAAACTAAGTTATTTTGTAGTTCTTACTTTATAACTGAGTCAGGCTGCTGCAACTGGAGACAAAGAGCAATACTGCTGTAGAAGTCAATGTTGGACACAAGTCGTAGCTTTACTTCCGTTGCTATGTTGAACTGTACTTGGCTGTGCACAAACATGCTGTTCACTCTCATCAGGCCCACCACGGATAATCCAGCACTACAACAAATGGTATTTGAATTTTTCATAGAAGCAAATTTCTGAACCAGCAGTAATTAAATTAACAGTACGATTCCATACTTATCATTAATTTTACTGCATGGATCTAACCACAAAAATTACCCTTTATATTGTTGTTTTTTTGTGTTTTTTTTTTTTAAATAAAATATTACAGTCTGCTGTTTGCCAACATAGTGTCATGTAATTTAATAGGCAGATTAGAAGTGTCCCTGATAGCATTTTAACAATTATCAAGATACAAGATATTTACCGCTTAGTTCCTTCTAAATAGTAATTACTTGAGCAGCTAAACAAACATTATTATTTTTTTAAATTGTATGTTGCAGCTCACTTGAGCAATAAGTTTTGGTCAGTTAAATTTAATAGTTAATATTTAAGAGTATAAAAATAATATAAACACAGTAATATAATGAATATTGATGGAGGAATCATTTAACTTACTATTAAGATTTTTGAGGCTGTTTGCTCAGGTAAACTGATCAGGAAGAATTTCATTAGGTGAGTTAAGCAGTAGTTATTTTTTTTGTTACCTATTAAAGTTCAATTATGCAGATGATATGAGTATATCATGCAGTTATACACTAGCATGAGAAGCACTGGAAATCATAAAATGATTTATCATACCCTTGAAGTAGTGAAACATTTCACTGGATTGGCAGAGGACCACATTTTTTGGCAAGTACAATGATGAATCAAATATAAACAGAACTGATTTAAAAAATAATACTTTAGCCAACTAAACTTATGAATACATAAGTGTAGTGTGTGTGTGTGTGTGTGTGTGTGTGTGTGTGTGTGTGTGTGTGTGTGTGTGTTTTATTTTTCTACATATTCTTCCACCCTTGAAATATGGTTTTCTCATTGGGAACTTCTTTATTCCATAATAGTAACTCCTAGATGTCCTCTTAGCCACTGGACCACAAACTCATCCACCGCTTCATTGTCCTCAAAATGCTGGGCCTTCAAGAGTTTCTTTGAAATTCCCATCGTCATGCAACTAAATTTTGCCTTGTAGCTTTAACCGCATGTCACCTGACATTGCCTTGCAGAAGAATAACACTTCTGGCTGATTTCTGCTTCCTTTTCCTTAAAATGATAATTTTGCAGCATCCAGTATTTCAAAATAATATTGTGCATTGATAATTTAGAAAATCCACATGAAAAGCACATTGCCAATCAAAAAATATTGTTGCCATGACTTTTCTGGCAGACAACCGCACCTTTGCCTTCACTGGTTCACCTGTTGCTGCTCTTTATCCACTTCATATTTAGATTTTTTTACTCACGTATATAATGGTGCACCCAAATTTCTTCACAAGCAACAAAGCGATTTGGAAAAGCCTCACCTTCTTGTTTAAATCAATTGAAGAGCCACTATGAAATGTCCAATGGATGTCACTTATGAACTTTGGCTAACATTCATGCAACCACCCAACAGATACATTGTGATACCCCAAATCTTCTGTCAGGATTAGTTGAATACTACCGTAACTGATATTGAGTCTTCAATGATTTTAATTCCTTATGTGCTGATTTTCCTCAATCAGATTTTGGACTTCCTCAATGTTACCTTTGTTACACTTGCCCTTGGATGACAATTGTAGCTCCAGAAAATCCTTTGTTCCAAGCAAACACAGGGGTTCATGATTAGGTATTGTCCCTGAACTATGCCCTGTAATTACAGCAAAATTTTGGTTCAGCTCTTTCCTTAACCAAAAACTTGATTATAATTCGCTGCGCCACAGAGACATTCATTTCCTGTTCACTCATGATTAGATTTGATAATAAAAGGATCCAAAGGGCGTAATGTTTCCTCCTCTCCCTAACAGCACAGGCTACCTGCACATCAACCGATTCTAGGTCAATAACTCCTTCAGAATTTAATAAATAACTAGTCTTCCAGTTGTAATAATATTCTACGCACCCTTGTTGTAGTGATTGCAACCAAATTTCTAATCCTGATTTCCTCATAAATAATTTTAATGTAAGTAATTTAACAAATTAGGTCCTTGAAAAGTACATTGTTACAAACTGAGCTCAAGTAACCTCTATTAGGGAATGTGTTAATAGAGAACATTAATTACTTTTAGTTCAGTAATTTATATTAGTTTACACTTTTTATTTTTAAAATAAACAAATAAAATTTGTTGGTTTTTACAAAATAAAACTTACAAGAGAAATAACATTTTACAAACCTTTTCTCTACCAAAGATTCTGCATTTCTGTTCCAAATGCTGAGGGAGATCTTGCCAGAAAGATCGAATGATATTCCTCCTTGAAGACTTACTTCAGCAATAAATCCAGCTTCTAAAGGAATGTATTGCAGGTGGTCTTGCAGAAGAGCCAAAGCCTGGGAATAGTTACAAATACATCAACAATAGAATGGTATGTGATGATTAGTTTTAACTGTAAATAAACGTGATCTTGATATTTTATAGATGGTGCTGAACCAAATTATGACTGGAAGATCAACTAGTGTCAAACTCTTACAAGAAATAAAACATTATTACCTAAATTAAATTATTTATTACATTATTAATTGTGTATTACATTATTAATTGTGTATTACATTCTTACTTCATACACTATGTTATGTGTAATTACTAATTCCATACATTTGAGAAACAAGTTTAACAGCTACAATAATAACCTGAAAAGCTGAGGTAATGTCTGAAGCTGTACCAGACCAAACATGCCCCATCAGTTCTCCTTGTCCCGTGAAAAACACAAAGGGCCGAACTTGAACTCCCATAACAGTCAGATCCATGCCAGCTACAGCTGTCTCCTCTTCTTCTTCTTCCTCAGGGTTAGTTTCATCAGATGACAGAAATGAGCCTAGTCCTCCAGCAAAGAGCCCTAACTGAAAACAAAACATGAATGCAATTTCTTAATATTTTACAGCTGGTTTTGTTAGCAACATAACTTGTGTGTTTTGCTATTTGGTCAAACAAATGCAATGGTACACAACTTTACCAATTGAGAATCACATGTTTTAGTTAATAAACAACAATATTTTGTCTTAGGAAACCACATGTTAGTAATAAATAAATAGTAAATCATATAACAATAACAGTCAATATTATTCTTGTAGGAGTATTATCAACATTTTCAATACTGCAAGAGAGTCATAAAAATATTATTTTAAAGTAAGAGACGTGTACCAGTAGTTTTACATAGTAAACAGTTAATATTATTGAAATACTCTGATGGGTATTTGTGTTGTGTGGTTTGTTTTTTCAATAATAACTATTTATTTTCAAGTTACAGATCAAGTAGAATTCACCTTTGAATTGGTGGATAAAGCTAAAGAGTGTTTTTATGAAGACATTCAACAAAATACTACCATCAATTTGGACTATCAGGTAGTGACAGGGGGGTCCTATGATGTGGATGTTACAGTGGAAGATCCAACACAGAATGTTATCTACAGAGAAGTGAAGTCACAGCACAATTCGTACAATTTTAAAAGCCCCATGAAAGGGATTTACAAAATCTGCTTCAGCAATGAGTTCTCGACATTCAGTCACAAATTGGTCTACATGTATCTGCAAGTGGGAGAGGAACCGTTATTGCCTGGAAGGAATAATCATACAACAGTTATGACCCAGATGGAGTTGTCGATACAAGAAATTCATGATTCACTGAGGAGTACGTTGGACCATCAGACTTATCTTCGGTTGCGTGAAGCTCAGGGCACGAAACGAGCAGAAGATCTCAATGACAGAGTACTCTTGTGGTCACTGATCGAAACTGTAGCAATTCTCTTTGCTTCTATAGGTCAAGTGTTTATGCTGAAAAACGTATTTTCAGAAAGAAAACACATACATTATAATCGTTTATAATGACAACATTTTGGAAATTGGGCCATTACTGTAATTATTATTTGTGTGCCAAACTTTGAAGACTGAACAAATACTATAAAGTTGTCTAAAATTCTGTATGAAGGATTATCTATTTTTCAAAATGTTTATATTTCTTTTCCATATTGTAAAATTTGCCTACTTTATATTCAAATTGTGTTTTTTATGTGTAAGTCTATGTAAGGAATAATTTAGTTTGTGTGTGTTACACACAAGTGAAATTAAACTATGGAATTTCATAGATTACACTTACAGAAGTACTATCTGCATGGTACCGAGGCCTGTTTAACTTTGAATTGAAAATAAATAGAAATTCATTGCGTTAAGTTTTCTAGTTTGATTGGAGAAAAGTAAAAAAAGTTGTTCTCATTCCACCCATTTATTAAAGCTATTAGTGCTAGTCGCCAGCCCTAATATCTTGAGCAGATTATGGATCTAAATGACAGGCCAAGACTTACTTAAAATGCTACAGATCAAATGGCCTGAAGGTAATCTATACCACTGTCTTTTCGCTAAGGTACCGGGCCGTACAATTTGTGTAACCTACCTTAGAGATATAGATATACTGGTCTTATAAAGTTTAATTTTATTTTAAATAAGTGTCAGCATAAATTCACTGTAGGTAAAATTTACAATATGTTAACCAGAATTTGGCATCAGTCACTTTTTCCTGTTAGATCATTACTTTCAATTTATTGTGTGTTAATCTTTACAATCCTGTTACTTTTTTATAATAAAACTAGGTAATGAGAGCTATGTTTTTTATTTATTTAATGTATTTCTCTAGAACCAATTGATACTGAAATCAATCAAGTTGGCTAGCTTTTCTTGGTCTGAAAGAAACAATTTTCTTTGATCTGCTGGGGATGTAAAATTTATTTTCTGTTTGATTATCCTGTCTATCTTTTTGCAGATCAAATAGAAAAGGAAATGAGCTATCATTAAATTTTGTATGCAAGCTCAAACAAGTCTGTTACGTGACAGTGGTGTGGTGTACTCCTACCTTGTAATAAAGTGATTCATAATAATCAAATAATTAATGGTGATGTCGGCCACCAATTTAATGACTTGGCTAATGATTTTGCTTAATCATTATTTAGTGTCATGATTTTAGCCTAAGACTGCAGATTTATCACAAGTTTGAAAAATAAATGTAAGGCTATGTGGGCGTAAGTCTTAAGACTTACTTATAAAATTTCAAAACCACTTTCCACTATCATAAAATCAAATTTAATTATTTATATATTTCCTAATAATTCTTATTAGACAATATTAAAAACCTGAGCAAACCTATATTTGGGCAGCAATTACTGCTCAGTCATACCTGTTACCAAATGGTAAAAGTTTTTAAGATAATATTTCTTGGAAGATTCATAATATTTTTTTAAATAAATTTAATATCATGACTGAGTGCCAATTTCCATATGCTCTGTTTTTCATTGTTTTTAAAATAAAAATCTGAATACTCGTAATGTGAGGAATAATCCAGCATTTATAATGCTATTTTAAAAGTTTGGTTACATTTTATAAGCATAGATCACTAATACCATAAATCTGCTTTCAACTTTTTCTAGTTACATACATGATTACAATTTGAACAAGTTTTCTTTCTATAAATGTAAATAAATAACATTACTACAAACAATTTCAGGTTTAGTTACAGTCCTGGTATAATAGTACTACCACTGTTGAAGGAAGAAGCTTTTAAGTGACCACTCAAAGTAAAAATCTCAAGTGAGCATCTTGAACCTCTTCTTAAATAAATTAAACAATAATGTAACTTCTAAATGAGGAAATATTAGTAAAAAACTGCTATGACGTTGTAAGTATATACAAAATTGACCTCAGAAAATGTAAGTGTTGTAGACTTGATTTTTCAAAACAAAATACAGCTGAAAAAGATTGGTGATGTGTGGAATCATGGAATTTGTGATAACATGAGCAAATTTTATCAATTAATAAATATTATCTGAATTACAACTGTAGAAATGTTACTGATTTTAACAGGAACAAACTGGGGTGGAGAATAATATCATTTCCTCAGCACTGTTATTTACTTCCTTAAATATTTTTCAATTTTACTGCATGTTTCAATATAAATTTATTTTTCTAAAAATGTTCTAAATACTTACAGTAAAAATGCTCTGCCTGGATGAGCCCTGTCTATCAATGATGACATCTACCAGACCTCGCTTCACTATTCCTCCTGACATCTCCTGGATTGTCGACAAAGTTCCGTTAGCACTCGGGTGATCCATGAAACTGCGAGTGAATGCTGTCGACAGGCCTTTTTGACTCAGTATATTGTAGTTTTTGAGATTTAAAGATATTAGCAGTCCTTTCACTGAAGATATCAATTTCTTATCACTGGAACATTTTCAAAAATGTATTCTATTAATAACACATTGTTTACTTTAATATAAAAGATAAAAGCGATGCAATATGTAGTCCTCTGACTCCTAGGTGACTGTTTCATTAAGGGTCGAATTGATTTCACATTTAAATTGTTTCCCAGAATCTATAGGGTTTTGTTACACCTGACTAACTCAAAATATAGAATATTGAAAATCTCTAAAAGTGGCATCAGTCCAGATCACTTGGACTTGCATTCAAGTGACAAACAAAATGATTAAATATAATTATTAAATGATTTATCACTCGAATGGACACAAATAACTGGCCACTAGAAAGTAACTGAACTATTACTTGAGAAAAAAAAACATAATTAGCACCACTATGTGAGGAGCCATTCATACTGATAATTATAAAAATTAATGTCAGTTGTAGATGAATAGAATAAACTACTTTTTATATTTCCCATATTCTGATGATGGATACCCTCATTGTAAGTGGTACTGTTTTTTAAACATTTTAAATGTTGTCCAACATTAAGACAAAAACTGAATTAAAACAAATAATGTAATTTATTATAACAAAAAAAAGTTTTTTCAGCATCACCACATTCCTTGGTTACTAAGAGTTAAAACTATGATACAACTAGTATTATTTAATAAAATTTAATATGCATAAAACTGATAACATTATAACTAATGATTGTATTTTTACACATTAAACTAATACATATCTTAGTAGCAACATAAATTTTACATGTGTTTTGACACACATTTACATTAAGGTGAAACTAAAATTTAATTTACAAAAAAAAAAAATATACTTTGAAAAGTATAAGCAATGAAAGTTTGTAAAATTATATTTACATTATTTTATATTTAAGCATGCATATTCTGTCATTTTTCTACAGTCAGATATGATTATTGCAGATCTGCATTGTTTTATACATGAAAATAAACTAAATTTACTAAATAATTAGTAATACTATTTTCATAATCTTAAATATTAATGGTTTTATGTTAAAAAATAAACAATCTGACTATTATTTGAAGTGAATAGAGTATTTTATCTATTCCATTGTTAATATCCAAATTATAAGTATAGAGTAATTATCTCGACTAGTAATTATTGTAATTAATGTGATCAGCTTATTTAATAATTTATATTATGTTATCAAATATGATGAATTAATTACCTTTCACCAATTTGGTTTAACCTTTGCACAAGGTATTGTTTCACTTCATAAGCAGGATCTTGGCTTTTTAGTGAAAGCAAAAGTTCTGACAGAAGTTCTTCATCAGGCCCATTTTCTAGTAGAATATCTAATGCTAATGTACGAGCACTGCTGTCGTAACGTTTGTCTAATTGGAAATAAGCTCTTTTTGCTGCTTTAATTACATCAGGAGACCAGAAACTCGCAGGAAAAGAATGAATTGCATTAAAGGCAGCTACACTCACTCTGAAACATTATAAAACAGTGAAGTTTGTTTTTGGTGAAAATTTATTGATTTAAAATTAGGAAGACAAAGATTTATTCATGGTTTTATTAAAAAAGGAGAGAAGTATATAAGAAATCTATCGAATACAATAAAAAAGTTAAATATGATAAATCATTTCCACTCCACAAGAAACTCAATTTCATTCCGGTGCCAATGATTTGCATGTAGGGAAAATTGCCAAGTATAAAAATAATCAGACATTGAAGCTTAAGAAGTACAGTATTGAGGTCACTAACATAATCTTATTGCTACTAATCATACAACACTTGCGTATGCAGATGATTTTCGTCTGCATTTCTCCTATAGGCCTGACATAGTGAGTGTTCCCATTTCTAAAATCAATGCTGATCTTAATAGCATACTTAAATGATCGATCATCCTTGGCTTTCAGTTCAATGTGAATGAGTGAATTGCACTTCATGTAGTAGCACCCAGTGACATAACTAGGACTTGGTTTTGTGGGGGATGGACCTAACTGAATAGCAAAAGGAAGCGTATGGAATAAATTTAAATTTGAATAAGTTAAATAGGTCCAATTCAAAGTAAAACATTAAACTACTAACTACAGTATTTCAAACAAGTTGGATAGCTACTATATGAATTATTTTTAATCACTTGCACTAGTGATGCTCGGAGGTGAGAGACTAGTAGTTTTCATCACTTTTGATGGGATTATTTGGTATTCAGAACTAGGACTCTTGTATCAATTATAGTTATTATTCATTTTTAATCACTTGCACTAGTGATGTCGGAGGTGAGAGACTAGTAGTTTTCATCACTTTGATGGGATTATTTGGTATTCAGAACTAGGACTCTTGTATCAATTATAGTTATTAATTCATTTTTAATCACTTGCACTAGTGATGCTCGGAGGTGAGAGACTGGTAGTTTTCATCACTTTGATGGGATTATTTGGTATTCAGAACTAGGACTCTTGTATCAATTATAGTTATTAATTCATTTTTAATCACTTGCACTAGTGATGCTCGGAGGTGAGAGACTGGTAGTTTTTCATCACTTTGATGGGATTATTTGGTATTCAGAACTAGGACTCTTGTATCAATTATAGTTATTAATTCATTTTTAATCACTTGCACTAGTGATGCTCGGAGGTGAGAGACTAGTAGTTTTCATCACTTTGATGGGATTATTTGGTATTCAGAACTAGGTCTCTTGTATCAATTATAGTTATTAATTCATTTTTAATCACTTGCACTAGTGATGCTCGGAGGTGAGAGACTAGTAGTTTTCATCACTTTGATGGGATTATTTGGTATTCAGAACTAGGACTCTTGTATCAATTATAGTTATTAATTCATTTTTAATCACTTGCACTAGTGATGCTCGGAGGTGAGAGACTGGTAGTTTTCATCACTTTGATGGGATTATTTGGTATTCAGAACTAGGACTCTTGTATCAATTATAGTTATTAATTCTTTTTTAATCACTTGCACTAGTGATGCTCGGAGGTGAGAGGACTGGTAGTTTTCATCACTTTGATGGGATTATTTTGGTATTCAGAACTAGGACTCTTGTATCAATTATAGTTATTAATTCATTTTTAATCACTTGCACTAGTGATGCTCGGAGGTGAGAGACTAGTAGTTTTCATCACTTTGATGGGATTATTTGGTATTCAGAACTAGGGACTCTTGTATCAATTATAGTTATTAATTCATTTTTAATCACTTGCACTAGTGATGCTCGGAGGTGAGAGACTGGTAGTTTTCATCACTTTGATGGATTATTTGGTATTCAGAACTAGGACTCTTGTATCAATTATAGTTATTAATTCATTTTTAATCACTTGCACTAGTGATGCTCGGAGGTGAGAGACTAGTAGTTTTCATCACTTTGATGGGATTATTTGGTATTCAGAACTAGGACTCTTGTATCAATTATAGTTATTAATTCATTTTTAATCACTTGCACTAGTGATGCTCGGAGGTGAGAGACTAGTAGTTTTTCATCACTTTGATGGGATTATTTGGTATTCAGAACTAGGACTCTTGTATCAATTATAGTTATTAATTCATTTTTAATCACTTGCACTAGTGATGCTCGGAGGTGAGAGACTGTAGTTTTCATCACTTTGATGGGATTATTTGGTATTCAGAACTAGGACTCTTGTATCAATTATAGTTATTAATTCATTTTTAATCACTTGCACTAGTGATGCTCGGAGGTGAGAGACTGGTAGTTTTCATCACTTTGATGGGATTATTTGGTATTCAGAACTAGGACTCTTGTATCAATTATAGTTATTAATTCATTTTTAATCACTTGCACTAGTGATGCTCGGAGGGTGAGAGAGACTAGTAGTTTTCATCACTTTGATGGGATTATTTGGTATTCAGAACTAGGACTCTTGTATCAATTATAGTTATTAATTCATTTTTAATCACTTGCACTAGTGATGCTCGGAGGTGAGAGACTGGTAGTTTTCATCACTTTGATGGGATTAATTTGGTATTCAGAACTAGGACTCTTGTATCAATTATAGTTATTAATTCATTTTTTAATCACTTGCACTAGTGATGCTCGGAGGTGAGAGGACTGGTAGTTTTCATCACTTTGATGGGATTATTTGGGTATTCAGAACTAGGACTCTTGTATCAATTATAGTTATTAATTCATTTTTAATCACTTGCACTAGTGATGCTCGGAGGTGAGAGACTGTAGTTTTTCATCACTTTGATGGGATTATTTGGTATTCAGAACTAGGACTCTTGTATCAATTATAGTTATTAATTCATTTTTAATCACTTGCACTAGTGATGCTCGGAGGTGAGAGACTAGTAGTTTTCATCACTTTGATGGGATTATTTGGTATTCAGAAACTAGGACTCTTGTATCAATTATAGTTATTAATTCATTTTTAATCACTTGCACTAGTGATGCTCGGAGGTGAGAGACTGGTAGTTTTCATCACTTTGATGGGATTATTTGGTATTCAGAAACTAGGACTCTTGTATCAATTATAGTTATTAATTCATTTTAATCACTTGCACTAGTGATGCTCGGAGGTGAGAGACTAGTAGTTTTTCATCACTTGATGGGATTATTTGGTATTCAGAACTAGGACTCTTGTATCAATTATAGTTATTAATTCATTTTTAATCACTTGCACTAGTGATGCTCGGAGGTGAGAGACTAGTAGTTTTCATCACTTTGATGGGATTATTTGGTATTCAGAACTAGGACTCTTGTATCAATTATAGTTATTAATTCATTTTTAATCACTTGCACTAGTGATGCTCGGAGGTGAGAGACTGGTAGTTTTCATCACTTTGATGGGATTATTTGGTATTCAGAACTAGGAACTCTTGTATCAATTATAGTTATTAATTCATTTTTAATCACTTGCACTAGTGATGCTCGGAGGTGAGAGACTAGTAGTTTTCATCACTTTGATGGGATTATTTGGTATTCAGAACTAGGACTCTTGTATCAATTATAGTTATTAATTCATTTTTAATCACTTGCACTAGTGATGCTCGGAGGTGAGAGACTGGTAGTTTTCATCACTTTGATGGGATTATTTGGTATTCAGAACTAGGACTCTTGTATCAATTATAGTTATTAATTCATTTTATCAATTGTTTTTTAATCACTTGCACTAGTGATGCTCGGAGGTGAGAGACTAGTAGTTTTCATCACTTGCACTAGTGATGCTCGGAGGTGAGAGACTAGTAGTTTTCATCACTTTGATGGGATTATTTGGTATTCAGAACTAGGACTCTTGTATCAATTATAGTTATTAATTCATTTTTATCAATTGTTTTTAATCACTTGCACTAGTGATGCTCGGAGGTGAGAGACTAGTAGTTTTCATCACTTTGATGGGATTATTTGTATTCAGAACTAGGACTCTTGTATCAATTATAGTTATTAATTCATTTTATCAATTGTTTTTAATCACTTGCACTAGTGATGCTCGGAGGTGAGAGACTAGTAGTTTTCATCACTTTGATGGGATTATTTGGTATTCAGAACTAGGACTCTTGTATCAATTATAGTTATTAATTCATTTTATCAATTGTTTTCATCACTTGCACTAGTGATGCTCGGAGGTGAGAGACTAGTAGTTTTCATCACTTTGATGGGATTATTTGGTATTCAGAACTAGGACTCTTGTATCAATTATAGTTATTAATTCATTTTATCAATTGTTTTTAATCACTTGCACTAGTGATGCTCGGAGGTGAGAGACTAGTAGTTTTCATCACTTTGATGGGATTATTTGGTATTCAGAACTAGGACTCTTGTATCAATTATAGTTATTAATTCATATTTATCAATTGTTTTTAATCACTTGCACTAGTGATGCTCGGAGGTGAGAGACTAGTAGTTTTCATCACTTTGATGGGGATTATTTGGTATTCAGAACTAGGACTCTTGTATCAATTATAGTTATTAATTCATTTTATCAATTGTTTTCTTTAGTGAATTATATTATTCCTTCAAATAGATTTTGTTTGAAAATACCATAATAATGAGCTATTTGGTAATGAAATAATAAAAAAATACGAGGGCAAATCAAATATAAACGGTAATTTTGCTGTTGACTGTACCAAACACGTTCGAACGTGATGCGGCTATGGGCGATTGTCGTTTTGCTTAATAGGAGTGGGGGAGACTGCTTGCTTCACACTAGCGTTGTGTTCTGCCTTCAGTACAGCCAGTCCGAGTGAGAGGTACATCCATCTGTTGCGCAATGCATCGTCATTAAATATTTTTTAACAAATGAAGGTGTTAAGCCTTCAGAAATTTTTACTCGTTTGCAGGCACAGTTTGGGGACACTACTCTGTCTCAAAATCGAGTGTATACGTGGGCCAGAGAATTTAGGGATGGCCGAGAACGTGTTGAAAATGAAAGTCACGGTCGACGCCTAAGGTCTAGTCTTACAGATGATAACATTAGTGCGGTTCGATGGGTTATTGAAGGTGATCGCCGGTTAACTGTTCAAGAAATCTCGTCGGAAATTGGTATCAGCTACGGAGTGTTCAGTCTGCAATCACAGACAACCTTGGCTTCAGAAAAATTAGTGCTCGCTGGGTTCCGAGGTTTTTTGACCGGAAATCAAAAACAGGTCAGGTCGGAGATTGCTGGGAGACTTCGGCAACGATTTCAAGAAGAAGGTGAAGATTTTTTGAGGCGTATCGTCACATGTGATGAGACGTGGGTCCACCATTACACTCCCGAATCGAAAATGGCAAGTAAGGAGTGGCGAAGGAAGGATGAAGGCTGCCCAGTGAAAGCCAAAACTCGTCTCTCAGCCGGAAATGTTCTTGCAACAATTTTTGTTGACTCAAGGGGAGTTCTACTCATTGATTTTATTCACGATCAACGAACAGTGAATGCGGCTTACTACTGCCACAGTCAGCAAAAACCAGTTACCGGAACAAAAGACGAGGTGTGCCCATTAGAGATGTCATCCTTCTCCATGACAAAGCAAGGCCTCACACAGCATTGTTGACAAGGGATAAATTTGAAGAAATGGGCTGGGAAACTCTCGAACACCCTCCTTACAGTCCAGACCTGTCCCCTTGTGACTATTTTTTCTTTGCGCCCCTGAAAGAATCACTTGGAGGAAAACGATTTGAAAACAATGAAGACGTCGAAAAGCACGTGCGCGATTGGTTAACAACTCGCCCTCAATCTTTTTATGAACAGGGAATATTCAAGCTTCCAAATCGGTGGCAGAAATGTGTAGATAATGCAGGAGACTACATTGAAAAATGTTGAAGGTATAGTTTCTATATAATATTATTCAATAAATATAATTTTGAAAATTACCGTTTATATTTGATTTGCCCTCGTACATTTTCTCAGTTAGTCAATAATTACTACATACTATAAAACCACTATATATTGAAATATTGCTTTATTGAACATATGTTGCAAAAGCTAAATTATTAATACTGGTTTGATTTAATAATACCTTTTGCTTCCAGTTTTAGCATAAGTGATTAGTGTTGGAATTGACTCTTCTGCAGCTAAATTCTTGAAAGCTCTCATGTATTTCAAAAGGCAACTGTCGTCGGAGGAGCAGGCTTTGACTTTATTCTCCAGCATTTGAAGCACATCCCTCACAATCTATAACAGTATTTTTGTGTAACACAAAATCATTGGTAAAATTAAACATTCTTAGTTACCAATTATTTTCAGTAGTAATAATAAAAATATGTATACACTATTGTTAAATTTATAACTCCAATAGCACTATGTCCTAATAGCTAAAGACTAAATTTCATAAAATATATTACGGTATATATTTCTTGATAATCTATACATCAACAAATATATTACTATTATCAATATGTTAACTTCTAATAGTTATAAGTATTGATAGGCATTTTATCACTACTGTGTATAAGCATTGGTTTCTTTATATAATTTGCTCCGTTTTAATTTGATTAGTTCGAATGTAATAGAAAATTTTTATTTAGAACCAGTAAACACTATTTCTGTTAGGTTGTGTACAGATTCCAAAAACTCAGTTACTTGAAATAAGAACAGATATAACATTATTTTATTGTCAATTATGTTTACTTGCTACAAACAAAACTTTTATTATTCATTTAATTACAAGTATAAGTAATAAGTACTAATAAAATTATATCATATCACACTAATACGATACAAAGTGCTTTAGATGCTATACTGATATCTGGCTTCAAACAAACGTAAATACACTTATCACAATAGTCATTTATCTGCACATAAGGTAATATCCTATTGCAGTGTATAATAACAATCATGTGGGTTATCATAATAAATAAAAATATTACAAACTAAACCAAATTATTTGAAACTATACACATTCCAAATAAAATGGTACATGAAATATTTACAAATTTTGAAACATAGTAGGATATTCAAAATAAATGTACTAAGACAGGGATTTTATCAAGAAAGACATTAATTCTAGAGAGAAGATTCTCTATAGAAAGCTAAAATATAGAATTTCTACAAAGAATAGTAATTGGTCAAATAATGAATTTAAATTTAAAACAGATCTCTAAAAAACTATTATTTTCATATTCAGAATCAGAATTAGATTCAGTAAACTTTGTTCATGAAATTATATAAATCTGTATTAATGATATGAGAGAAAAATGTTTTTATGTGTTAATAAAGAGAAAATAATTTAGATTGTTATCCAGGTGACAAATTTTTTTGAGGTATAAAATATGTGCTCCAGCATTCATTAAGATAGACAATAGACAATATACTTTATTCATTATACACAGGCCAACGATGAAAAAAACTTTTTTACTAAAAATACCTTATTCTAATGTTTTTTAGGTCGCTGAATCCAAATATGATGCTTAAAAAGCTGTATCACCCACAATTTCTTCACATTTTGAAGTAACATTTTTTTAAACTAAGCGATTTCTAACAGAGTTTAAATATAATCAAAAAAGTAGAGGTAATGGACTTAAATTGTGTTGGTAGCACTGCTGAAACACACTAAAAGATCAAAAAAGGTAGATTCCATTTGAACGTTAACAGCTGATGTTTGTTTACTGTCAATCTAACCTCACTTTCACGTTTTTGTACACGTGCTCAACACAATGTCCTAACCGCGGGTTGTAAAAACTCTGTTGACAGTTTTTGTTATATTTGTGGTGAGTTTGTGATTAAAAAACACCAAAGAAACATTACGGACTTTGTGAAAAAGGTTTTATCGATCATACTTTGGAACTTTACTTGGAGATCAGGATAAATATTGGGCGCCGCATAAGGTATGTTATGTATGTGTTGAAGATCTAAGAAAATGGTCAAAAAAGGAGAAAAAATCCTTCAAATTTGCTGTTCCTATGATATGGAGAGAGCCAAGAAATCATTTCTGATGAATGTTACTTTTGCAGTGTTGATGTAACTGGTCACAACTCAAAAAATAAGAAGGTAATAAGCTACCCTACCTTATGTCTGCCATCCGACCAGTGAAACACGGTCAAGATTTGCCGGTCCCTGAACCTCCAGATGATTTGGATTCCATTCAAACTGAACCATCTTATGATGTAGAATCTGAGTTAGATGAACAAGATGATGAAGAATTTCGATGTATTACAGAAAAATGTAGAGCCTAAATTGTTTACTCAGATTGAACTTAATGACTTGGTTAGGGATCTAGGCTTAACTAAAGAAAAAGCTGAATTGCTTGGCTCTAGACTAAAAGAAAAGAACTTGTTGGGTGCTGGAACCAGCATTTATGTGTATAGAAAGAGAGAGCAACAATTTTCAAAGTTTTTTGAACAAGATGGTGATTTGGTGTACTGTACAGACATTCCAGGTCTGATGAATGAATTTGGTGTTGAGTACAAAAAGGAAGACTGGAGACTGTTCATTGACTCATGCAAAAGAAGTTTAAAGGCTGTTTTATTACACAATGGAAACCAGTACGCCATCTATACCTGTTGGTCATTCTGTACACATGAAAGAAAGCTATGAAAACCTAGAAATAGTGCTGAATAAAATAGGCTATTGTGATCATGGTTGGATGATATGTGGTGATTTAAAAGTAACATGTATGCTACTTGGTCAACAAGGTGGTTTTACCAAGTTTCCATGTTTCTTGTGTGAATGGGACAGTAGGGCTAGAGATCAACATTGGTGCAAAAAAGAACTGGCCTGCTAGGGAATCTTTAAAACCAGGTGAAAAGAACATTCTTCGCAAAAACCCTCGTAGATCCAAAAAAAGTGCTCCTACCACCTCTTCACATAAAGTTAGGCCTCATGAAACAGTTTGTCAAGGCTTTGCCTAAAGATGGGCCATGTTTTATGTATCTCTGCCTAAAGTTTCCACACCTTTCAGAAGCTAAACTGAAAGAAGGCGTCTTTTGTCGGACCAGACATTAGAAAAATGATGTTAGACCTTAACTTTGAATCGACAATGACCTCAAATGAGAAAGAAGCATGGGTGTCATTCAAGCAAGTGGTTACCAAGTTCTTGGGAATAAAAAAGATCCAGAATATGTTGCTATTGTTGCTAACATGTTAAAGAACTTTAAAAAGTTAGGATGTTTGATGAGCCTGAAAGTTCAACTTCCTGAACAGTCATCTTGATTACTTCCGGAAAACTTGGCGATGTAAGTGAGGAGCAAGGAGAGCGTTTTCCACCAGGACATTAAACTGATGGAAAAACGCTATCAGGGCCGCTGGAACACTAACATGATGGGGGACTACTGTTGGTCACTTCACAGAGAAGTTCAGCAGGCGACTCATCGTAGAAAAAGCTACACAAGAAGTTTCAAAGAAAAGAGGGAAAGAAAATACAAACCAATCCCAGATGACTAATGGAACCTGTATTATACCACATGTATAACTCTTTCAAGTAACCTATTGTATTAATATATTCATAATTATGATGTAACATAGTGTTTCATTAATTTCACCATATACCGTATTTATACTACATAAGAAAACTACATAAAAATGTATACTACATAAAAACCCAAATTGCAGAAAAACTATGGGTGATACAAAAAAACTAAGGCCAGATTTGGATTCAGCACATAAAAAATCTATAAAAATCAGCTATTAAAGTAAAAAAAGTTTTCACAAAAAAAATTTTTCGTTGGCCTGTGTTATCATTGAGACAAGAATGGTGTCATTAAGCAAAATACAATTTTTTTTAAGTTGAGATAAATCACAGTGGTTCGAGAGATGTGGTCAGGCAGTTAGTCCTCCAGTTCAGGAATTCCTCTATTGTATAAAAAGGCCGGTCAAGAAGCTAGTCGATCAGTTTTCGTCGGAGTTGTTGCTGTTCCGTGGTGTTCTTGAACACTTGTGGCAGGATATTAAGAAATTTTGCACCAGCATAGGTGGGTTGTTTTTCGTAGAGAGTCAGACGATGGGTGGGAAGTATGTAGTCATGTGCGGATCTTGTGTTGAGGGTGTGTGAACGTCATTTCCTCTTGTCAGACGTTGTTGACTTGCATATGCAACTACTTCTAAGATGTATAGGGCTACTGAGGTTAGTATTCTTAGCTGTTTAAAAGCACCTCTACACAATTCTAGAGGTCCTGTTCCCATTAGTATACGGATTGCTTTTTTCTGAAGCACTAGTACCCTTTGGGTGTTAAATTTAGAGGAGTTGCCCCAGACAGTTATTGCGTACCTCAGGTGACTCTAGACAAGAGCATAGTATGCACATTTTACTATTTCTGGCCTAGCAACTTGTTTTAAGCGCCTTAGGACATATAAAACTGTGCTAAGTTTCCCACATAGTTGGTTGATATGGTCACTCCAAGAAAGAGATTCGTCAATTAATATTCCAAGGTACTTTACGTTGTCCATTCTTTCAGCATCCGGCAATTCCAGCACTTCTTCTTTCTTCCTTCCCATTATTAGTTGCTGAGTCTTTGTTTGATTCAATACCAGGTCGTTTGCTTGACAGTATTCTATTGCCATATTTATGGCAATGTATGTGTCTATTTCCAAGGTCGAAGGTTGTTTATTTTGTAGCAGGAGTGTCGTGTCATCTGCATACTTGAGCATGAAGCAATACCTTTTTAAGTAATCAGGAAAGTCACTCACAAAGATAATGTAAAGGATAGGGCCCAGGACTGATCCCTGCGGAACACCTCTGTCAACAGGCAAAGGTCTGGAGGTAGTTGTTTTTTTCTTTCCTTGGTCTGTACTTTTTATTTCTACTGATTGAGTTCTCCCTGATAAGTAGCTCCGAAACCAATCTGCAGTTTTTCCTGTGATCCCTCGGCATTCTAGTTTTTTGAGGAGTTTGTCATGACTAAGGCAATCAAACGCTTTAGTGAAGTCTAGAAAGATAGCAGTTGTTGTGTCGCCCTTGTCTAGTGCTCTTATTAGATACTCAACGATTCTAACCAGAGCAGTTGATGTTGATTTACCTTCTATAAAGCTGTGTTGATTATCAGGGAACAGGATATGTTTAAAAAAAAAATCTAACAGTTTAGACAGTACAATTTTCTCTATGATTTTTGAAATTGAAGGAAGTAGAGAGATTGGGCGGTAGTTAGCGACCTGGGTTGGGTCTCCTTTTTTTAGTTTTGGATAGACTTTTGCCAGTTTTAGTTTTGATGGAAAAGTTCCTTCTGCAAATGAGTTGTTGATTTTAGTAGTTAGGGTGTTTAATAGGGGCTCACTGCAAGTTTTTAATAATCTTGTGGAAATGTTATCAAAGCCAGCTGAGTTTTTCGTTTTCAATGTTCTTATAGTCGTCTTAACTTCCTTTTGAGATATTGGCCAAAGAATAAGAGAGTAATTTACTTGAAGTCTGTAATCTAGAGTAACAGGATTCCCATCGTAGACAGCTTGTGCTAGTGTTTTGTTGGCAATGTTTACAAAGTATTCATTTAGGTGTGTTACTACATCCAGGGGAGCCGATATTAGTGTGTCATTAGATTTAAGATGTATTGTTTCATTGGTGTTGTTGTTTTTACATTGTTCTTTATTAATAACACTCCATATTGCTTTACTTTTATTTTCAGACTTATTTATGAATTCAGATGTCATAAGTTTTCTTTGGGCCCTGAGGTGAAGGTCATAGATTTTCTTCTTCTCTGTTGCTCTAGCTTTGTTTTCTTCTGTCCCAGTCAGTAGATATTCCTCTTGAGCCGCTAGATATTGGTTGCGCTTTTCTATCGTTTCTTGGTCATTCTTAATAGGTTGTCTTTTTTTTTACTTTTTGTGAGTACGGATGTAAGGGCATGCTATATCCATATGGTATGTCAAAGTATTCAGAAACTTGTTATAGGATTCCTCCGCTGATCTGGGGGTTAGCACGTCACACCATGTTTCTTGTTTCAGTAGATTATTAAGAAGTGAGAGGTTCTTGTCGCTGAAATGTCTGTTGAATGTTATTTGGTCAGGTGTTTTAGTTTTGAAGTTCTGTAATGTGGCTATTTGCCCTGTATGGTCAGAGATAAATGTGTTTAGGATAGTGACTACTGGTTCCGTAGGAAAGTTTGTTAGAACAGACTATGTCAATAGAAGTGGAAGTATATGGGGTGACACGTGTAGGTGGTAGCTGAAGTCTTGAGGTGTTATAAGACTTTAAGGTTTCTTGAAGTTTTGTGTTTTGTCTGTTTGTTTCCAGAAAGTTAACATTGATGTCACCCATAATCACTATGGGGCTGTTCCAGGTAGGGATGGTTTCTAGAGTCTGCGATATTATGTCTATGGCTGAATCAAAGTTGGTGTTAGGTCTGTAGATTCCAATGATTTAAATGGCTTGTTTTCCTACTGTTAATTTAGCTGTAGACACCTCGCAGATCAGCTCCTGACTTAACCTAATAATGTTCTCATTGCTTTTTTGCTGTGTCAACTCCTGTTTTAAATGTTTAGCATAGGAATTTCACCATACTAATTTAAAGGGCTAAAACTCGAACTACTTTAAGTCATTCCAGGTTACTATAGTCCTTAAATCTTTTGAGTGTTTTGCTTATATATGTGTATAGGCAGGTATTTAGTTTTCTGCAAAGCTATTTCATTTCACTGTCTACTTTGATTTCAAGCAAATCTGGCATTTCAGTGATTCCATTTCCAAAGTTTAACTGCTGTGTTTCTTTACTAAGAAGAAAGTAATTTTTTTGGAAATATTACTTTTGTTAAAGGATAATATTCCCAGATTGTCTGTGTCCCAGTAACCAGAAATATGGTTTCATCAGAATACATAATCAGTTGGATATATTCATGAAGACATCTCAAAGGTAAAATGAAGAGAATTGGTTCCAAGACTAAACTCAGAGTGTTATTGATAGTAGAGGTGATTGTGATATATAGATGGTATGGTTTTACTATGAGTATAATGTAACTATTTGTGTTCTTCTCGTCAAATTACTTGAGAATCAATATGAAGTGTTATATCTTTTGTTCTTATAATATTAATTTCATATCAGGACTGGTAAGTCAGGATTAACAGTGAGTCCTTAACATCTCAATCTCGACACAGGCTGGTGATATATGTTTGCAGGAGAGATGATGTATTCTAATATCATTCTGCGCTTGAAGTGATAAGAGTTGCCAGTACTGATGAAGTTAGTACTGTATTTTAATGTTACTGCATTAATTTCATGAGAGTTGCAAATACAGCTATTGTATTTCCAGTAGTGCCATACATTTCGTGAGATAGTGATTTCTTGGCAAATCTATTTATCCATAATAATCATTTACTATTGGTTTAAGAAAGGAGGTCACTGGAAGAAATGTTGTTATGGTTGGTTACAGTGGGAATAAACAAAGACTTTCATGAAATATTTTGTAAAAATTAAAGGTAAGGTTTAAGGTAGGAAGTTTTAGTTTTAACACAATCACCATTTTGAAATGATGGTAAAAGTTTTTAATTGTTTGACAAAAGTAATAACTAAGTTGATTAATAACAACAAAAATGCTTATTTGCTAGTTGTACGCCTTGGCTAATTAGTTTGGAGTTATTTTAGGCAGGTTTGTCGTAAAGGATTTCATGACAGCATCGTTTCGTGATCAACATTCATCCTTACTTTGTTTGTGGAGCCAAGATTTGTGGTTGTGGCAAAGCAAAGTGGCATTAAGTTACATCAAAGTGTAATAAAAAAATATGTTCAGTTCTGAAGTCTAAGATTTATTTATTTGTGTACTAACCCCTGTACTTCAATATAAGACAGATATGTATACCTGTATCATCCATAAATATGACAAGCATTAAAAAAATATGATATTTTATGTTTGGATTTGAAGATCAATACCTTAAAACATCTAACAAGATTAAAAAAAACACAGTATATTAGGATATTTTTCACACAAAATATGTATGTTTAATTTTTGTGACTACATATTATTCTAATTTATTTCATACCTTTTCATTTGATGTACCGTTGTGTTTTTTCAAATTATTTGTTGTTGCAGCAATAGTCAATACAAGTGTTTCATCAAGCTTTTCATTGTATGGTCCAGCTTCCATAAGTCGTACTAAATCTGTGAAGAAACACACAGTATTGAAATACTAATATTAATAGTATTTATTAATGATCCAGTTTCATAAAATCATGTGAATTATAGTATGTAGTATATAGATTACAATTACTCAAACAACTACTGGTAAAGCTAAAGTCTGTCATTACTCTTTTGCTTGATATACTTTCATAATCCTAATCCTAAAAATATTATAAATGCAAAAGTGCTTTTAATGTTTTGCTTTCATGCGTAAACTATTCAACCAATTGTACCGAAATTTTATACTGACATTCTTAGGGTCTCTGGAATATATATTCTTATTTCGAAAATCCCTGAGGGGTATGTCCCACTGGTCTCTAAAGTAATGAAAAATCACATTTTGGTCTCTGAAGATGTGAAATACTAATTGAAAGATCCTATCAAATGCAATCAATTGTTTTGTGTAAACATTTTTATAGCAGCACAACCATAATATGTTTAATTTTTTTTAATAAAACACTATTTGTTAAAATGTATAGTCTTGAAAGCATAGATGTAAGCTTGATAGTAACAACACTTATTATTCATCTTTTTCTGCAACTGCTGTTCAGTACATATTCAGACAAGAAAATTAACAGTTTTGGTAAAATATACTTTTAACTGTACATTTTTAGCATTAGATATAAAAAACAAAGTTACTATTTAACTTTTACTATAAATTTAAAGACTTATAAAACCCATCTTAGTTTTATTTAACAGAAGTAGGCTTCTCAGATCTGCGTATGCATATATATTTTCTGAAACGTGAAAACAAGTTAAAATTAACTATGAAACAAAAATACTAAGACCAGAGTAAATTACAATAGCCATATATATAATATATATATATGTGTGTGTGTGTGCGTGCGTGCGTGCGTGCGTGTGTGTGTGTGTGTGTGTGTGTGTGTGTACGTGTACTCTTTTCGAGTACTATAAACAAAGTAGAGCTGTCAAAATGTTATTGTGTCATAATTCACTTTACATTGTGCATAAGTTTTATCATAACCAGATACTTGTGTAAACTACTTTAAATCTGCAAGCAATATCTTTATTACAATAAAAACATTCTCTTAGATACAATAAACATACCTTTGACAACATCACTAACTGGGTGCGAACCCAAAGACAAAGACCACAAATAGCGTTCATTCAGGTCCAAAGATTCTTCAGACTTAAAATTGAGGACTTTAAGAGCAGCTTCATGGGCACCAATAGTCTGAGCTGCCCCCATTAAATCCATCAGTTGGAACCTACACACACAATGTTGACTATGAGCAACTAAATATCTTTAAATAATTAATGCAACATTAAGAATGGTATATTTTGATCAGTAATTGTAACATGTCAACATAGGTTGTTGAATCAAACTTTGAGTTAGATAAGGATTTCAAACGTTAAACTTTTAGAGGACTACAGTACAGTGAAAAATCATTGTTATGAACAAGGAACAAAATTAAATTTTTTTATTCTCATCATAAACCATATATCACACTTACATTCTTTACATTATTTATAAAGCTATGTTTAAACTGACGAGTACACTTACAAGAGAGCTTAAGCAACTGCTGTCATATAATGAGAACAAGAATACTCCATTTTAATCTCGAGAACTGTCACAAGTACATGTTCTTCAGTTCTCATGAATAACTGTCCAACACTAGTCGTGAGCACAGGGACTGTTTAGACTTGGCAATTCCTTGCCAGTGTAAATGTAGCTTAAGGACTTCTATATTAAAAAGTAGGACTAAATATGCTAGTATAAAAGTATCAACAATTTTAATAGTTGCCTTATTGGCAATAATATTGGAGGAGCATTGGGAATTAAATTTTTGTTACATGTTCAAGCTGACGTGGGCCTCTGAGCCCTACTCACTTTTTCTTGAAACCCAGCGTGGAGTTCTATAAGTCCACGGTTTTATTTGTATAGTGAGTTTAACCCAGCTATATTTGCAATAGACATCAAATGTAGAATGACTTATGGCACTTTACAATCAAAATTAATTATTACTTCACTAAAAATATTTTTACGGTTTTTTTTTATATATTAAGTACAAAATACCAATGACATTAAAAAAATATAATCAAATCACAATCGTCACGAATGTGTTAAGGAGTAACTTAAGTTAAATAATCTTTCTGTATGCTAAATTAATTTGCTATTATTTTTAAAACTATAAACATTTTTAATATAAAACACCAAATAACAGTGATAATGTTGATGTATCTACAAAATTCTTCATTTTATTAGATTGGTGACATTTTGTATTAGAAACAATAAAATTTGAACTGTATGGGAATGTAGGAACTATTGACCACATTGTGAGATCTCATTGACAAATGAACTTGTGGCATGTTGATTAGAGAAACACTGCGTTAACACTAATGTAAGAAGGTGACTTAAATTTAAAATTGTATTACACTTCAGTAATTACTAATTACAATATATAGTTGTAACAAAGAAGTGATAATAAACTTAGAGGCGGAATAGGTAAACTATTCTTACCTTTAGCTCCATTGTCTTTTATGTATTTAGACTAGTATCAATTTCGGCTATTCTTTTAGCCATCTCCAGGTCTTCTTGGTTTTAATAAGAGAAATCTGAAAGAATAGCTGAAGTTGATAGCCAGTCTATTAGCATAAAATACAACAGATTGTTGGATTGAAAACAAAATAAATAGCAAAGAACGATGATATTACTTATTTTGCTGTAACCTACTCATTCTGTTGTAAATTTACTTCTTAATAGAAAATCTTTGAGAAAAACGACATAATGAGTTTTATTGTGGTAAACTGTTTAAATGCTGAATGAAGCAATTATATAATAATAAACCTTATTCTTTACTCCTGTAAATTGTACATAAAAAAAAATCAAAATAAAAGATCAGGAAATATTAAAATTGCAAAAACAATGAAATAAATTATTTAAATCCATTAGCATAAAGAAATAAATAACATATAAGTACGTAGCTCCTCTCTACAACCCTCATTGAACACAAGAGAAACATTTTATAAATTTTAAAACTGCGTACTATTCAACCAATTTATATTTTCTAGACACTGGTTAGGATAAAGATAAGCATAGCTAATTTCAATTCATTTAACAACATACATTCCTCCAGGCAAAAAAGCACTTTTATTTATCACACAAACACCTGCTTCTGAATACGCATGGTACATCTGCATAATAGCTTGCATAGATGTCACATGAGAGAATGGTGTTAGATTTAGAGATTTTAAGAGGGCTAAAAGTGAAGGGCTATTTGCTAGAAAAGTATTTTATAGTATAAATAAACTTTTTTAACTGAATAATCGTACGTTTTAAGGAGTCATCCCTAAATAACGTAATGCTGAGATCGGATTCTTCACACCACCTCTCCCTACCCTACCTTGTAACGGTAACACTAACCCCTCTCAATAATTATGTATTGCTGCCACCAACACCATCTCCCAAATTTATATTATACTAAAAATTGTGATGTAATAAAGACCTTTAAAGAATTTTAACTCCAAAGTAAAACATGGTTTATTACTATAAAACTGGCATTCCTCAATTGTAGAACATAGCTTTGAACACTCTACTATGTGTTCTTGGGATGTTCATTTTAAAATTTAAAATCAACTATTTAAAGAGTTTTTCCCTATATACTTTTTTTTTAGATATTTTAATAAAAATCGAAACCTAACCCAACAGCAAAACAATTAATACATAATTAAATGTCATGGACTCATTGTACTTTTAACGCAACATAATATGGACTGAAAAGCCACGATTCTACCCAGCCAAATTTAACATGACTATACAGGCAGATTTTTTTGGTACTTAATATGCACCAAAACTTTTGGCGTGTCAAACTATACAGGTGTTCTTTTAGGCAAATGGAACGCTCATCAATTTCTTTCAGTTAGTGTCAAATTTAATAAGGAAAAAATAGTTTGTGTCAGTACATCGCACTTGTCTGCACGATATGAAGTTTTGATGCATAACTTCAGCCCATTATCTGTCCTTTGATTTGTATTACTATATTTTTTACAGGAGACATTGTAACTAATCGGAAGTTGCTACACTTCCACAATAAACTTATCTGTATTGGACGTGATATGTTATAAATAAACTAAAAAAACAACATTCTTGTAATCTTTGTTATGTTATGTTTTGGGTCATGGTTTGATTCAAAATTGTGATTGAATTCAAGCAATCAATAATCGAGGTTTCATAATTTTGTAACAATGCGGTGAAAACCATTACAGTGAGCAACACTGATGAAAATCCCCACCTTCCCCCCCAGGAGTATTACGTAAATTAGGGGTGGCCCTCTAATCATTATAATATTTAATAGTATGAATTTTATAGTTGACTGTTCATAATTTCTATTATTTTGTGTGTTGTGTATAAATTTTAATGCTATTTGTTTTATTCAAACCAATTGTATTTATATCTTATTTTATTTTTATTTCGTTTTGTCGTCTTTATTAAATCAACATATCTGCCATGAGGTATTTACTGTTATATGGTACAATGTGACATCATTTATAAATAAATAATAAAAATATTATTAAAAAATTTGAAAATATTTTGAATATTTAAGTTACAAAAGCTGTATGCTATTCAGTTTTTAACTTTATTACAGACATATTTTAAGGATATTTAAGAATCATTACAATTTGATATATATTTTATATAATAAATTTGGAGAGTAGGGCTGGTGAAGAGAATGAGGTATCTGAATTAAAGATTAAATTTCGTTGTGATATACTCACCTTTTACTTGTACAATTTTTCAAAGCTTAATACTTTATTATATCTAAAGAATTTAAATTCTAGAATAAAATACAATAAAATAAAGAAGTTTCTTAGTATTTGTTTCTTGTTCTAGTATTTGTTGTATTCTTAGAAACTTTGTATTCCATTAGAGGGAATACATCACAAGAGAATTTATGCTGATATAATATCCTAACTAATCTTGTCTACATTCTAATCAATGATTCTACTTTTGAAATTATGGAAGACACGAATTCCCTTAAATTGGCCTTAAACCTGCTTACCTTAAAAATGTTGTCTTTTTGTCAATTACTCCTCACTTTTAAATTAAATTGAATTTTACAATACAATATTGTTAAGTATTCTAATCTAATCTTAATACAAATAATGTTAACAAATGGGGGTAATTACTTACAAGATTTTTTTATTTTTGGTATTTTTTAGGGTTTTAACTAAATCTTCTTTTTTGGCTTCCCGAGCAGCTTTCAGTAGTTTGACAAATGCTGAAGCAGATCGAATGGTTCCAAGATTTTCAGTCTTTAGTGCATCTCTATTTTCCTTTACTAAAGAATAGAACTGAAACAGATTCAAAGAAATGTTAAATGCCGTCTAAAATTAAACATATTATATAACATTATTAATGTTCAAAAGTACTAGCTATCACTTCAGTTTGCTGTAGGCTACAATTGATGAGCATAGGTAACCTTAATTTTGGATATCCCCATTAAGCATGTCAGTAACTCATGAATTGTTAGATGAGATATTTTAGGTTGGCAAACTCCAAAAGATCAAAATAAAATTGTGAGATAATTTGAGCACAAATACAACATTGATAACATTTTATTATAATAATGTTGATTATTTATAATGGGATTAATTACAAATTTGTACAGGGTGACACAGAATAACGGGAATTTTTGTAACGCGTCGTGGCAGCCGTGAGCAGGTGGCAGCACTGCGGGACAGTGACAGTGACCAAGTAAACAAGCCGCCATTACAGTAGCCATGGATCAGTGGAACGGGCAACAGCGTGTGTTAGCTATAAAAATGTTTTATAAAAACGGTGATAGTTTGAAAGCTGCCCAGATTGAGTTCCGACGTTTTTACAACTTAGGACATCATGATTCTGTTCCGTCAAAACATGCCATTAGAAGTTGGATTAATAATTTTGAAGAGAGTGGATTAGCTTTAAAGAAGAAACCAACGGGACGACCAAGAAGTGCTCGTACTGCACAGAACATTGATGTTGTACGCCGATCTGTATTGAGGAGTCCACGCCATTCGATTAGTAAGCAAGCAGCTGCGGTTGAAATGTCCCGTGACAGTGTTCGCAGAATTCTTCATTTAGAATTCAAATTTCACCCCTACAAGCTGCAGATAGTGCAACAGACAGTTGAAGGAAAATGATTACCAGTCGCGATTGCAATTCTGCCAACAAATGTTAACACACATAAACAATGAAGATGAATTTCTAAGCAAGTTGTGGATGTCAGATGAGGCCCACTTTCATCTCACAGGTTATGTTAACAAGCAGAACTACCGATACTGGGCAGACAGAAATCCTAATGAACTTCATGAGCGCCCTTTACACGCTAATAAGGTTACAGTATGGTGTGCTGTTTCATTACATGGGATCATTGGACCTTATTTTTTTGAGGATGAACGGGGGATTGCAGTAACTGTCAATTCTGATCGTTACATGGAAATGTTACAACGTTTCGTTACACCTGAATTGAACAATTTTCCAGACGTTCAAGAATCCTGGTTTCAACAGGATGGTGCGACATCACACACGACAGTCAATGGAAGCTGTGCGAGTATTGTTTGGTAACCGTGTCATCTCAAGATTCGGTAACGTTTCCTGGCCCCCTAGATCACCAGATTTGACCGTGTGCGATTTCTTTTTGTGGGGCTACCTCAAAACTAAAGTGTTCACAATTCGACCAAGAACTGTAAATGAGTTAAAACAGAGAATTCGGGATGAAATTAACAGTATTCATGAGGAATCTCCACCGCAGATTTCAAGAATGCATTCGTAGACAAGGACACCACCTAAAGGATGTTGTTTTAAAAAAATCATAAATTCCATCAGTGTTAAATAAATGGCAAGTTTTGATGTTTCATTTAATACAAATAAAACCATTTTCTTCCATCACTCTTATATTTTAGAATTTTTTTTAAATTCCTGTTATTCTGTGTCACATTATAATGATTTTTTATCTTCGGAAATATTTTGCCCTCCCTTTTCATTCTTACCTTTCCACCCTCTGAAACCCTCCATTGCAGAAGCATTTTTAATTGATTTGGTACATCCTACCTGATGATAGCTGTTCAGAACTCTTTAAAGAGAGATATTACAACACTAAAGGACATGTTTCAAAATTATTTTTGCTAAGGTTGCTTTAATACCTGGAGATGTGACCTCAACAGTAAAATGGCAACTGAAATCTAAAAATTGTACATACAACCCTTAATTTTAGGTTACATCACCTCAAGTCTTGCATTCAATATATGTATACCCTCACATCTAAAAACAGGATATTTCTTGTTCTCAGATTTGCCTGCATGCTAGTGTTCTCCTAACATAAATGGCATGGCATACTTACTGATGGGCATGTTCCATCTGCACATGTATTACTTTCTTTGGTTAGAGACAATGAGTATTTCACAAAGAACTGGCCAGTAGATTTTTCCATGGTTTTTATCGCAGCATCTATTGTGTTTTCCTCAATCAGTGCAGCTCCAGAAGATTTTTCTGCAAAATATTTATTTAACATGAACATATATTATGTCTGATTTAATTGATCACATATAATTCATTCTTGAAAGGATCTATTGACCAATATAACAATATTTACAATAGCATGCCCTGAGGAAAGTACAATCAATCTTGCTTAATTCTTCTATACTGGAAATAATGAGAGAATATAAGGATAATTCGACAATTTTACTACCAGTAGCAAATAGTTGTAATATGCTTCTTGTAATTAAGCCAGTGTGTTGCTGGTATCCAAAGTGTTAATATTTTACAATATAGCTATAGAAATGTTATTTAACATTTTCACTATGGCAGTTTATCTACCAGACTATTAATAATTGTAACACTCACTATATTAAACACTGTATCACTCTGTAACTAAATATTAAAAAAAAGATTGACACATTGTAATTTCAAAACTGATCAAGTAACTTATAAATTGATCATTAAAATTCAAGAATCAAAACAACTTAAGTTCAATATTTTGAATAAACCCTCATAATTTATGAAAATGTGGTTGAACAACTTGTTAGTCATTTATTTAGTTATGGTATGTAATCTTGTCAAATACTATTTATTAAACTTTTGTTAAATCTTGTTTTGGATTAAAAAAAATCACAATACCTTGTACATAAGGAAAGAAATTCAGTTCCTACCACATCCTGATTGAGGAAATTTTATCCTTAATGCTGAAATAGCTAACACCAGTCATTGGACAGTGGGAACTCATAGTAGAGACGAACAACATCAATTCTGTTATATACGGGTTAATATTGTTTACTATAGCGAGTTAGCTATTGTAAGATCACATTTTTTTCAAGCAGCAAACCCACTTTTTCATCTTTTCACTCACAAATTTGTAATAAAAATCAATGTCAGGTCACCTTGAAGCTTTATTCCTTGTTGGGAGAGGATAGCACCTCCTGCCTCCTCTCGCAGAGGTATGGATAGCTGGTGTTTCTCCTCAGAGTCTATGGTGTCTATAGCGGCCAAATCTGGTGAGAGGACAATTACACTTCTTCTTTTGGAGGAAACAGTAGCACTCCATAACTGTTAGACATAGACATGCTCAACAGTAACTTAACGGGTAGTTGTGTACTACATCATTTAATGTTAACTAATGTACCTTTTAGTTATAAACTAATAAGACAAAACTTTATCTGTATGTTTTTATCGTTTGACATTGTTAAATTTAATTTATCTTTTAAAAAGTCAATTAGTGGTTTTGAGGTTTTTCAGCAAAATTAGTATTAAAATCTGTTTTTATGTCATTTACTTTTTAAGTGAATGCAAGGTAAGGTCCAATGTAATTGAGTAAAGTTTATAATCATAATCAACTAAAAACTAATTTTATTCCAAGATTAAATTACACTACGCCTTTCATAGCTAGAAAAGGTCTAATTTATTTATTTTTAATCCTTTTTTAAATCAAATTAGATGATTTATTTATGCTATTAAATGATGCAGTAAATTAATCAATTTTACATTGGATTCATTAATAAATAAATTAGTAGTTTGTAGATTTATTCAGTATTTTACCATATATTTTAGTCTCTTTTCAATGATTGTTTAGCGTTTAAAGCTTTTTACTGTTTTATTAAAGTCAACGTAGCTACTAATAGAGTATGAATTGATTTTGTAAATTTTAACAGCTTTTAAATTGGAGCTAAAGTAATCTGACCTGAAAAATTCGATAACCAAGGAAAGTATGCAGAAGTAGGGATAGATCCAGATGATGCAATATTTCGGACAACATTTAATAATAATAATATGAATAAATTGATCAAACAGTTAGAAAAGAAATCGTTGTAAAACACTACTAGATTAGAGAAAGGGTTTCTTTATTTTCCTTATCATATATAATGTTGTATGTTATTGTGGTTTATATTTTTATTTTAATCTCTCCAACAGACTTTTCAGATAGGATGTTTATATAACGGTTTGTTTACGTTTCAGTAAAGCTGTCATTCTAATTTGAAAGCACGTGAAAAACCAATGTGCATTATGCAAAAAAAAGTTTTTTCCCCTTTCAAAACATAAACCTATAGCCAGCAAAAAGAAGTAGTCACTTCAACAAGAAGCAACAGTAACCTCTCACTAGCACAGCTGGATATCTACTATATACACCCTGACATCAAAATGGCCATAATAGTTCTGTCCCTAGTGGCTACAGAGCGAACAAGCTTGACATTTTGTGACATGAAATTAAAGTTTTTTCTGTGCAAAACAAACATCCATAGCCAGATAAAAGAAGTAGTTACTTAAAAAATTAGTCATAATTTATTGAGGAAAGGATCATTTGATATGCACATTTGTGTTTGACCTACACATTGCCTAAAGATAGTTAATATTTTTAAATATATAAAAATGAGTCTAAACTGATCAAAGATATTCCAAATATGAAATGACTCCAATTACATTTTCTTGTTGAAGACAACATCAAACAAAGTGTATGCCTCCACAAAAGCAGTAAACTCATGGGTTTTACTGCTCTAATTGCAAAGAAAGTGTGGCGGTGGATTCTGTAGATTGCATCAATTGTATTGCCAGAGAGAAATTCTATTTTGAGTTCATATTCATAGAACTCAATTCACAATTAGGGCAAGTGGACTCGTTCAGACTTGTTCTCTGGACAGGGTAAATGTTTTAAAAACATGCTTGTTCAGAGACATATACATATATCCTGTCTATCTTATATTATATTAAATATACTATCTTAATTAATTTATGGTAAAATTGCCTCTCCAAGTCATCACTTAATCAGCCTTGTGGATTTACGGTCATTCCAATAATTGTTTGTATGTTTGCCCGATGCTTAGCTTGGTCTACTTGGACTCTATCATTATTTCGCTTTTGAGGGGATGAATAGAGAGATAGATCTCACTTATTGTGTTACAATTTGATTTATGTCTGGTTAAACAAAAGGTTAGTCTGAAGATGTTACGTTTTTTAGAAATATTTAACACTGTACTGTTAAAAAGTTAAAAATCACTTACATCACTTGTGAACAGAATGAGACAAGATTTTATTTATTGATTCTAAGTATACCTGTTGAGGATGTAAGATGTAGGGTAACTCTGGTTGTGAGTGACAGTTGGATTTAATCTTCTCAACCATATTCCTGTCAAGGCTGGTGTAGACCACTTCACATTCACCTGACGCATCTGTCTCCTTCACTTCTTGGGTGGTCAACTGGAACTATAACATACATATAGCTTTGTTAATGTGTTTATAGTACAGTTTCTACAATTATAAATAGAAAATCCCCTTTTATTTTAAGTAATTCACGAAGTAAAGTTAGACTGAATGAGAGGGGAGTTCCACACACAAGTAGCGCACTAGATAAACAAAGCTGCCAGGCACATAAAACATTTCCTCCTGAGGAAATAAAATTCTTGAATACGCATTTTCAGTTTGCAGCTTAAAAAAAAGAAAAAGAAAAAAAGCGCAACCAACTGTCAAAAAAGTTAATACATGAATAATTTTATAATACTGGATTTTTAAAGCAATGTGTATACTACTAATATAGAAATGATACTGGGATTATTTTAGGAATGAAGAGAGAACTAAATTCTTCAACTTTATATGTGCAAGTTGTAGTGGTTTGGTGGGGGAATAAAATAAATCTATAAAATAATATCTATATCTTCTTGTTCCATCTCCTCAGGCAAAATATAAAGTTTAATTCTCATGTAAAATGTACCTTTTCCCAGCATAGTCAGATAATGAATGTGCGCTATTGGTACTTTGTTTTATTTGTAGTGTTGTGATCATGATTAGGAAAAGTTCTAAAAATAACTGAAGATTTTCCCTAACAAACTTTAAGATTTAAACAATGTAAAATGCAGGAATAGTTGGGATTTTACGTCTTTTTAAACATGTCTCTCCACGAGTCTATAATCTAGTTGAAAAATTTATCCAATCTTTGAAGTTCCTTCCTGAAATATTGTACTGTATCTTATAAGAGATATAAAATAATTAATGTATACAGATATTACAGTCTGGATGAAATGTTGCTAATATCAGAAAATACATCAGTTTTGGAATGCAGTGAGTAAAAAATTTAAGAAATGTCTTTTAGAATTGTACAATTTCTGACCATTGTTTTGAACCAATCATGCATTTCTGTAATGTAATTCTCAAATAGGATTTTTCAGTGATAATTGATAGTCACCTGCAAAAAGTATCAGTTTATATTTTATATTTTGGGAGAGATTGTTTATGAAAAAAAAACAAAAAACAAAATAGGACCCAGTAAGTAGATAGTCCTGTCCTGTGACATGCTAGCAGTCACTGACCTGTGGTCTGAGAAACATTTTACCCTGAGTATCTGTCATTTTTACCTTATGAAATCTGTTTTTTTAAGAAGAACTGAAAAAATTAATATCATTTTTCAGTAAATCTGAAATGTTTTAATTTTATGAGAACTCATAGTTCACACTGTCAAAGGCCCTGGAGAAATTGTATATATGTTTATTATGAAAAAATAATAAAAATAAAGTTAAATAAATCCATAAAATAAAACTAATTTATTTGAATCTGTATATTTATATGACTGTGTATGCTATAATTTTGTACAACTATTAAAATGAGAATATGATTAAATTAAACATTTATAAAACTTAAAATTAGTTTTTTTAATAACATTGTAGTACATAGATTGCAGCAAATATTTACCTGAAATAAACTTGCAATTCCTTTTTTCAAGTTAATTATAGAAATATCTTCATTTTGGTTGATATAAACAGATTTAACATGGCCGTTGTTCCAGTGCAGTAGAAAATCTCCATTCTTCAACTCCTCTAGTTTAGAAGTGTGTGTTATAAAACCTTCTGGAGCTGGAGCTTTTCTAGATTTTATTGATAGTTTTGGATTGACTATCTGAAACATATCATCAATAACACTGGTTAGTGAAATAATAATGGCCTATTTTATTGTTTGGCAGAATTATGTCACAACTTCACAAGCAAAATCCCTTAAGACAGCTAAAAAGATACAATCAGTAATATAATATATGAATTACAATTAAAATGTAACCACATATAAGTTGTGAGAAAACCACAGTAAATAAATCAAAATTATGTGAAGCATAACTTATAATAAAGTTCTCCACTGTAAAAATTAAATTATGAATTAATCTCATAGGTGAATAAATTGAAAAAGTTATTGAGTGTTTTGGGAGAGCCAAGGAATTAGTGTTGCAATGATTACAAGGTGACTGTTTATAAAGGCAAATTATATCCATTCCAAGTATTAGCTTTGAAAAGTCAACAAGTAAAATTGACACCTATAGTCTACATGACTGAGTTTGATCAAGTCTACAAACTACTATTATAGCCTTCTTGTGAAGCATAAATAGAGCCTTTGTTCTAGTAGATTCATGACCTCATACGATTTAATCATAGCTCATATATAAGTAGAAACATCCATAGTAAGCTGTCAACAAGATCTTTGCCAGAAAATGAAGCCAACCTGTGTAAGACAAATAAACCTGCTAAGTTTTTTAATTACTTTATGGATGTGGCTGTAAAGGACAAATTACAGTGTATTACTAGAAAAGGAAATCAGAGCTAAAGTTAGGACTAAGACAAATATCCCAATTATTACTATATTAAAAGAGTTTGAATTTTTTTTAAAAGATAAATAGATTTGAAAGTTTAGCTTTTTTACATTTAAATGAAGAGCATTTTTTCCAACCACTGAAGATATTGGTTTTTAAATGTTCCCTGTCTCTGTCGGAAATGCTGAAGGATGTATCATCTGCAAAGAGACACCAGTTGCTCTGATTTACAGCTGCAGGTACTTTGATTACAAATAAAAGAAAAAGAATAGGCCCAAGGACATAACCTTGTGTTACACTAGTAATACAAATGCTTTGTCTTGTGGCACACCTTGTAGGCAGCTCACTAGACTAATATATAGAGATGCAACCTGAACTGTCAATACAAGGAACAGCTACCACTTGCTTTCGGTTAAGAACAAAAGATGAAACCCAATCCTAAGCCCTGCCTCTGATACAGACTTGGTGGAATTCTTTATAGAAGCAATTGTCAGGGACTACATTGAACGAGTTGCTTGATCTAAAAATAAGACATAGGCATATTGGCGGGTGGCCATCAATGAAAGGACAATCTCATGAAAGAAATGAAATATAGCGTCTGGAGTGGAAGTGTTCTTTCTAAACACAAAATGCTGGAAAAACACTCGAGACACCTAAGAAAAAGCCTTTAAAGTATAGCTATTGGTCTATAGCTCTCTGGATCCTAAGGATTTGAATTCTCAAACAAGGGTTATCAATTACCGCCTTGAGAGGTTCGGAAAAATATAGAATGCATTTATTAAATGTGTTAGGGGTGCCACTAAAAATTTGGCACAAGACTTTAAGGTTTATATATTATATTCTATCTCGTCCATTGATGAGTGATTTGATGACCTTTAAAACCTCACTTTCATGAGTTAGAGCCAAGTACAAAGAGGGACCTATTGTTCAAAGATGATTTATAGAACTCAACTGAACTGAACTGGAGAAGGTCATCAACTCAACCTGTTTTTCTGGGTGAAAAAATCCTTTGAACAACTGAGATACAACATGAGGAACCCGTTCTACAACTCTCTCTAGTGTAATAAATGAAAGAAGTGTAAAGTGTTTTCTCTCTCTAAGTGGGTTTGTCATTAATAATTTCCATGCACCCATTTGAATGTTGTTGGAATCAGATTAATTAGATTCCTTACCAAGTGACTATTCACAACAAAAGACAGTGATGATAGTATAATTATTGTACTTTAATGATAAAGCCAGTGGTTATATATCAATCCTTAGACAACTTTGAAGCGTATTAACCACTCAATGCCAGAACACCACTCACAACCAGACTGACATTACAGTCTCTCTTGCAGACTTTTAAAACAACTCTGCTCTTGTATCAAAATCCAGTGAGTTTCATAGCTGCTATCAGCACCATGTCACATCATGACTTTACAACCACCATTCTTCATTGTACGAGGAAATGTAGCAGCAATGTATGCATGTATGTATAAAATTAAATATGGCAATCAACCTAAATCTGAATTATATCTTCCCTTGTATTCTTCAATGGAGGTACTTCATTGAATTATGGACCAATTGATCTTAATCCTTACTTGGAGATATGAAGGAAAGTTAGTACACCCAGGGAATTAAAGTGATGACTTCAACTTTCCTTGAATGCAAAATTATCTAGTTAATTACTCCCACATATACTTGGTAAACATTTGTGTCTTATATTCATGAGTAAGGACATTTTGAGTCCAAAAAATATGATTATCAACCTATTTTGAATGGGAAAGCTGCTTTAGTGACAATGTACCTAATTTAGCAGCCTCTGGACATAGCACTTCCTCACTCGTGACGTTAATTGATATCATGAAAGGGGGTGCTAAATCAGAGCAGTGGCCATGTCTATGCTTTGAATAACACCTCCTTATCCAGTACCTTGACCATTTCCTTATCTTGACTTAGCACCCCCTCGATTCTATTTACAATGGTTACAGTCTTGCTGCGTTCACTTACTTATTCCTTAAATAATGTAGTAACGGAGCAAATGGCTTGTTGGATCACGTTAGTGCCCGATCACTTTTTTTATTCCTTCAGCTACTGTAAATATTCCATGCCACAATGTCCAAAAATCCCATTTATGTGTTCAGTACCTTAGATGCATGTACACAATTTTGTTTATTAAATTGAATTTTATAGCAATATTTAAATAGCATCCATGATACACTAAATGGGACCATGGATACTAAAAGTCAGATAATACTATACACTGTCATTGGTGTTTACAATACATTACTGTCTCTCAAAATGCTTGGAATTTCCTGTTTCATTAGAAACTTTGGGATATGTACATAATATTCTACTTGTTTTCTCCTTGAAAAGATTAAATTTGGATTATTGCGAGCATTTTAAAATAAAAAGAACTTCGGTCTAAATGTTCCTACCAACATACAACATTTTATTTTTATTTATGTAGATAAAATTGCAGAGAAATTATTTATTAGATTATTCAAGTAAGCTGCACTGACTTGCTGCATGCTTTTTTAAATCAATCAATTTATAACTAGCAAAAATGTATAAACTTAACACATTATTTATGTTATTCTGCTACAATATACGTACTCAATAAATTACTCAGATAACAAATATAAATATATAGATAAATAGCAGATAAATGCCACTGGTTATAGCGAATCTCTTTTCATCCAAGCAGTAGCGTAGCCAGAAATTTCTTTCGGAGGGGGGGTCCGAAACCGGAGGATCAGGGGGGACGTTTTGTGTGATATTTGCCAATGAATTCACTGGTAAAAGGTAAGTACCAAAAATATGGAGCTTTAATAACTACGCCTTATAGAAAGTGGAAAAGATGTAATAGGCAAATTAAACTCTCACAGCAACTCTAGTACCACAAATTTTCTTGTATAGCTACAGAAACTTTACGAAGTTCGATTCTGGCCGAGTTGAAGGCACCAAAGTGATGTTGGATTCACTGGATAAGAAAGAAAAAGAACAAACAGAGCTTCATTCAAGCCTATAATTGACTCAACTATATTCTGTGGAGAAAAATGAAATACCCCTTCGGGGACATTGGACCATTGACGGCCGAAAACCCTTTAGAAAAGAAGGGCGATTTTCGAGCGTTGCTCGGGTACAGATCAAACTAACGGTCGGAAAATGCACCGGAAAAACTCTACTGATTAGAAGTTCGGCCACTTTGGATTTCACTGATTGGGGTATTTATGAATGAGTTATAATGACGATTTTGTGTATCATTACACTGTAGACGAGTATATAATTATCGGAAAAAATTCACTTTCGGTCGGAAATAAAATACACCTGAAAAACTCTAATGATTAGAACTTCAACTACTTCGGACTTCGGTTATTGAGGTAAACGTGGTATTTTGTATTGAGTTAGGACGACGATGTTTTGTTATCATTAAACTGTACTCGACTACCTATATAATTATCGAGAACAAAATCACTTTCCGGTCGGTAAATACCGAAGAAAAGCTCTCTACTGATTCGTTTTTGACGATTTTGGATTTCACTGGTTGAGTGGTTGAGGTAAAAGTAGTACTTATTAATTATGTTTAGGACATTGAATTTAGAGATTAATTCAACGCCGACTAAATAAATATATAATTATCGAGAAAAAAAAAAAACAAAAATAATCACTTCCCATCGGAATATACTAAGGAAAATGAAATAATACCTCAGTCAGTGAAATCCAAAGTAGTCGGAAGTTCTTATCAGTAGAGGTTTTCCGGTGTATTATCTGACCGGAAGCGATTTTTTCAATTTTTTCTTTGATAATTATATAAGTATTAGTCGGCGTTCAATTGATGCCTAAAATCAATGTTCTAACATAATTCTAAGTACCACTTTTATCTCAACGACTCAACCAGTGAAATCCAAAATCGTCAAAATCTGATTCAGTAGAGCTTTTCCTCAGGTATATTCCGACCGGAGGTAAATAATAATATAATAATAAAAATACTTTTTATTGTGTCAAACAATAATAAAAATTACACACAATCGTCAAATTTAATTATTTAGAAAATATGTATATCTATTTTAAATTGCCCCCATTCATACCCTTCATACACAGTCCACACTCATTCCTAAGACTGATACATACTTACAAGCCATACGTTTTATATTCTAAATTTTACCACCAGAAATAGAGGATGATCGAAAATTACTTTAAAATTTCATCCCAGCGGCTCATTATAAACTCTTCCACTGAATAAAACAACCCTCGACACCAAAAAGTGTCTCAATCGACCTTTAAATTTTGTTGGTTAATTCAAATTTTTTTATTTCATCAGGGAGCTTGTTGATCAGCTTAACACCAAACCTCGGATGGCAAACGTTTGAATGCGGCTGTTCTGTGCGGATGTAACCGAAGGTTGTCCCTGCCTCTTGTCCCGTATTGATAGACGCCCTGCCGGGACGAATCGCAATCGCACTTAAAATCGGCAGTACAGGGCGACATCGAGGATGTAGAGACAGGACAAAGTTAGGAATCCAAGCTCCCCTAAAGGCATCTCTGGCATGAATTTTGGGATTTAAATTTTGAAATGATGCGGACAGCTTTCTTTTGACTTCTAATTACTCGCTCAAATTTGTATTTAGAACAGCTGCCCCATAGCCTCGACTCGTACATTATATGGGGGTGTACAAGGCCATTTTAGTACATACCAGGAGCAAAATTTTAAAAAGGTTCCGTAGAGCATAAATGCCTGAAGAAACCTTTGAGCAGGTACTTTCAATGTGATTGTCTCAAGTCAGACTTCGATTAAGGTACATTCCGAGGAACTTGGTGGAATCAGTTTCCTCTATGCGGACATCGTACTGAATACAATGAATTCAGTTTTTTTTCCCTCTCAGAAGCGATGAGTTCCGCCTGCTGATGTACACAAGGAACAAGACTGGTCCAAGTATAGATCCCTGTGGGACTCCATAGTTTCTAATTTAAAATGATATTAAATGTTTTTTCTCGATAATTATATATGTATTAGTCGGCGTTCAATTAATACCTAAAATCACCGTTCCTAACATAATCCTAAGTATCACTTTTACCTCAACCACTCAACCAATGAAATCCAAAAATCGTCAAAACTTGAATCGGTTGAGAGCTTTTCTTCGGTATTTACCGACCGGAAGTGATTTTTTTTCTCGATAATTATATAGGTACGGTGTACAGTTTAATGATAACAAAAATCGTCGTCCTCTAACTCAATCGAAAACCCCACGTTTACCTCAATTATTGAAGTCCAAATTAGTTGAAGTTCTAATCAGTAGTTTTTCAAGTGTATTTTCCGACCGAAAGTGATTTTTTTTCGATAATTTATATACACGCGTTTACAGTTTATGATACCTAAAATCAACGTCGTAACTAAATTCTAAGCAGTCACTTTACGTCCCCACGACGAATTTGAACGAAGTGGTCGCTAATTTAAACTGTTCGCCGTGTTACGGTTTCAGGTTACTTTGCGACGTCACGTGACCGCGCCCTATAGAAATACCGTGATTACACAACACTATCCGAAAGGCCGAGCCCCAAAGTATCGTTTTATACCATATGATTTAAACGAAAGGACAATTATATTTTTTAACAACGGTCACTTCAATCAGTGAAATCAATCAATTTAATGTTTGTAGACAAGAGTAATGATAACTGTCCTTTTTTCTCCTGCTCCATGCTTTATTTTTTTAATACGTCTTAAAAATTTCGGGGGGTGTCCGGACCCCCTGGACCCCCCTTCGCTACGCCACTGCATCCAAGTAAGTATGCTAGTTAACACAGTTTTTAGATAAAATAAGAAGTGGCTGTTAAGGTACATTATTATTTTTTGTGGAAACAGTTTTTAATATAAGATTACTTTATACTTCATATATTAACAGCAAAATAGTAGTGGAGTTTATACATTTCATGAATTAAATCTTCAAAGAAATAACTCCAAATTAATTGTCACTAATTTTTATCTCTTTAACAGCAACTCCATGAACACGAAAGGCTGTTATCCCTTTAGATTACCACATTTTTAATCTAAAATAACACATTATCTTAAACATTAGTTAATTAGGCTTTGCAATCAAATAAGCATCTCCCAGGAGAGACATCAGGAAGTTGACTATTCCCAATGGTGCTAAGCCACCTTCCGTTTAGTGACCAAAGATAATAATTTATACAAACTTGCATTACACCTGGAATCAGGGAGTGGGGGTGCTCCTTCTCCACCATCACACGCTGTTGCAAGAAAAATGCTGTGGGTTTATCTTCATACATCCATCGCCGAATGGTACTATGTATGTTCTATTAGTTTTAACTTCCTAATCTTATTTTATTAAGAACAGAAATGTGATAAATATATGGAAGGAAATAGAATCACACATTATAGTACTACTGGGATTTTAAGAGAAACTATTGTCCATTTAAGTTGCAATGTATTCCCAGACTTGTGAGTCTTGTGACTGTGACTTGAATTGGCCTTCAAGCCTATAGCAAGATAATGGCCAATTCCTTGAAAGGGACTTCTAGGGAATAAATGTCTATTCTCTTAAGATAAATATAGGAGATGTTACTCATTAGTGATGTGACTCATGCTTTAAAATACCTATCTTGTTTACCAAGAAGCAGATATAATTTTACCTCATATGTGAAAACATAATACCTAGGACAGTAACATTCTCAGAATTCATATCTGCTGAACTGAGGTGAGACAGTCTTGACTGTCTGCTAATTTATACATCTTTCCATGCATCAATTAGCCATAAATCTTAGCTGCAGAGTACAAAGGTGCTTTAGCCCATCCTAGGTATGGACCTCTTCATTTACCTAATTTAGATGTGCTCTCCATTATGAACACACAACTAAGTCTTAGCTACAAAAGTTGTTAAACTATTTCAACACCCAAACTTGTTGCGAGCCATAACAAGTAAATGCCCAAGTAAATGTGAAAGTCTTGCTCAGCCTCACAAAAATTTGGAGAATTAAATCTTGCAGATCAAACCGAAAGTATCCCAGAGAAATGTGAAAGAGAACCAGAGGTGACAGTGGATGTTAATTATGGATGATACAGCTCTTCAGGACCATTTTAATATATTTTTACTGAATCCTGCATTTGTAAAATGAACAAATAAAAGACATAGAGTTCTGATGAAGAAATCAATGGCATCATATATTCATAGATATACCACTAAATTCTACCTGAAGAGTAAACTATCATAGACTGGATCAACTTACCTTGAGCTTTAGCAGCTTGTTCAGAGGTGACGAGGCGCTCTGCCACACGGTCTCAACAGAGAGGCTGGCTGTCACCTGGAATCCTACGTCCTTGCCTCGGCCTGGAGCAGCTTCATTGAGCAGTAGGGTAGCGTGGTAGCTGTAGAGACATGCAGAGGGTGGCTCAAACAAGCGGGGGCCTCCAGCAGCAGCTGTTGAGGACAACAACACAAACCCGTAACACAGGCACAGGCCGCCCCACACTGACAGTAACAGAGCCATCAGGCTTACCAACATATCTCACCAACCCCACACACCATGTCTCTAATCTCACACATCACCACAATTTTCACCTTTATGGCACTGTGCCAGTATTTTAATACAGTTCTAGTGTTCTCAGACTGTGTAACTTAACTTTGGTCATTCATATTACTATGTTTATTTAACAACTTGATATGTTTTTTCGTATCAGAAAACACTGAAATAATGTAACTTTTTCCTAATAACGTTTTATTGTTTTGTACCGAGAGTTTGTAATAAAATGGGACTAACAGTAATATAAATTTACTTAACAAGTTGTACAATGACATCCATTACATCATGAGGGGAATGTTGTACAAAAATGTTAAACCTACTTGCAGCCAACAATTATATGTTGTTCTGAGATTTTATTATTCTATATTAGGTCTACTATTTTACATGTTGCCATTTTAGAGAACATGCCAAAAACTAAAGGCTTTATTTTACTTTATTCATTAAAACAATGGCAGATGTTATGATAACAAAGTATAAGTACTTAGCTGGGCTTGGTCAATACACAGATCAACTAATTATAATTGCAAACTTATATTATACTCACTAGGGCTTTAGTGGGATTGTAATGAGATTGTCTTAATGTTTGTATTATTTCCTAACATTACAGAGTGGGTAAAAACTGTCAAGCCTGCATCTACTTGTTTAATAACATACCATATTGAATATATTCATAATTTTATTAGTACAGTATTATATTTTACCTCGATAGTGTTGTGCCCAAAATAATGCATTCTTGTTGTTTATTCTGAAAGACTACACATAGTGTAGACAAACATAACGCTTAAACTTATCTGAGAAAAGTACTAGATCCAATAATGGTTATGGTTTGATATACAGTAATACGAATGAATGACAAAATCACATTAATTATTTATTGTCTTGCCTAATAACTCACAACTTTTGCCTTCATCTAAATTTAAGTGCATAAACATGTTCATAGTTTGTTTATGCATAATTTGATGTCTTATACAAGAGTGTTGAACATTTTATTATATATTAGGAAAAAAGCGTTATTTATCTTTGTGCTCTGTTAAGGAACAAGTTCAAAAACTAAAGGCATTTTTAAGATTCTGTACCAAGATAATGTTAAAGTACACTTTAAACATTTAATGTTTTCAATAACACAGGACTTTAATTTTGTACATTTGGGCTCTGATGACCACAAATTTTAAATCCCAAAGAATTTCTATTATAGGTGAACTTTAATTTATCTAAGCTACCTTTTAAGTATGTTTATGGTACCATCATTCCATTTATTTTAAAAAATTGGATTAATGTTGCATTTTATTATATTGATAGGAGGAGCTCAAGGGGCCCAGGATATTGAAAGACCATATTAAAGTTGAAAATACTGATATGTTATTGTTAATTAGTTACCAGAATGAACACTTCTCTAACTACAAATAGATTTTGCTAAGGATGTTAAACTGATTTCAACAAAGTTCTGATTTTCCTGTTGAACAATGTCAATTACCATATGTGGAAGGAATTTTTGCATAAAAATTAACACTATTATTTAGCTTTAGCTATATTATAACAAGATTACTCAGTAACCATTTCAAATTAAAAAAAATAGTCCAAAAATAATAATTTTGCTAAAGACTTTAATACAACAATTTTAGGTATAACATTAAAACATTTGAGATGATTAAGTAATTGGCCTTGATGTGTTGAGCCTGTAATTTTCGTGTTAAAATGCGAGTAGTATGCGAGTAGTATAGACTGTACACATCACTGATACAGGTACATTCACACACAGCACTAAATCACTGTTATCATAGCCCACATCATCATTTCCTCTGAAAGGCATACAAATATCATTTCCAGTGTCCCCAGTCTAAGGCATACAAATATTTCAAATCTCTTGTTTTGATCTTTTGAACTTAGCTTAATGGGAAATACCCCATCCTTTGTATCAATCACTGAGTGCATGAGTCAGAACGTTCAGCTTTATATTCAGTATACCTTTTATCCCTCTTTGAGATTTGTTTGTATATTTTTAGGAACAAATTGCATTATTTCATGATGTAATAAAGTTTGATTTTGTTCTATAAAAAATCCCTTTGAAACGAAAATATTATAAAGTTGTCCTGGTTAATGCCTGAATAATTTAGTAAATAAGTAAGCAGGTCAAAGCTTTTATCTCACATGCATAACTGAGTTTAAAATCACTAATTGCTTGGGAACTCTGTAGTTTGATGTACTTCTAAAGTTTGTGTGGTTTTGGAGTGATCTAAAAGCAGCTACTCAAGTATGAAACTAAGTTAAATATGTTGATTTCAAAAAAATTTTCATTTAGAAAGAACATTAGCCTTAAGCAAACACTTTTGATTTTTTTTTTATCCCAATGAAGGTTGCAATGATAAACTGTACTGAAGAACTTGACATGGTCATAGATGTTTCAACTCTTTGGACAATATTGTAGGAGAATCTACTAGAACAATTAGATTGCCTATATAACAACGTTTAAAAATCACATAGAGAAGTTCCACCATGGTATGTAATATAATGAAATCTTATTGTCAGTCTAAGAAGGTCTGTAGTGCATATTGCATGTGAGTAATTTAGGCCTACTCCTTGATTCAGAGTTGAAAATCATTGGTATAAAGAATAAAAAGGAAGTAATTCCACAGTTAATATGAAATACTACACCCTGATTAAGAAAATCAAAAGGTCTATCTTGGCCAACTAGGCGCAGATTTATTTTGAAATATATGAGCAAATAAAATCTTAGTACTTGTGTATGTATGTGATTCTGATTTCCAAATGACAAGGTTCAGAATAGTAGTCTATTATTACAGTAATCAGTGACGGGTCCAGGGGAGGGGCCACGGCCCCATCGAGAAGTTGGAAAAGGATGTTTTTATGAGTAAAATACTTGTACGTAACCATAAAAGAATAAAATTAACTTAATTTCAAGAACTGAACTTTGAGTATGATTAAATTCCTTTCAAAACGTTTTATTTTCGTGTCGAATTGCATAATTATCTGTTACAGTAATGGTAATGGTTCCCCCCCCCCCCCGGAAAATGAAGACTATATCCGCCCTTGGCAGTAATAGATAAACATCTTACATTTGATATAATTATTTATGTATAAGATATATAGTAGTCTATCATATTGCCTGAACTTCTATGGACCAATCAAGTCAATAACTCACAACAACACAAATCTGAATATTATCTAAAGTGCTCTAAAATTAAAAACGGAATGTTATTACTATTACTATTACTAGAATGTGTTACTAATTTGATTCTAATTTATCAACTAGGTTAAAAAATAAAATGAAAATGAAACTAATTAGCTTCTTAGAAGAGTATTATCTAATTCATTTAAGATCAGGGTATGAATGTACGATGTGATTACAGTAGCTAGTTGTATACACTCGAGGAGCACCACCAGCTCACAATCTCGCACTGAGAAGCACGCCTTATCACACTACCTACACTCTCGCAGCACTATCACATCGGTATCAATAACGCGACTGAGACCTGTGCCGGCGCGGCGGATAGCGATAATGAGGGCCGCTGCCGCACGCAGTGTCAGTGGAGAGCGGTGGCGATGACGTAGCGGGTACCGTTACCCGCGGTCACTGACTCTGCGCCCTTGCTCTGCCCCCTCCCCTCACATGCGCTCAATCCGGTACTGTTGACACACGTTATTAATCATTTAAGTTTTCCGGTTCGTGTTTCAGCCGGATATAGTGAAACGACCTTGATTTGTTCCCTATATAAACAATGTTAAATACTTTTACACCCGCATTTGTGGTCGTTAGGTTATAGATGTCTCTTTGGTTAAAGACTTGATTAATACGCATGCAAAAGATTTTACTTTTCTTGATAGAAGTTTGAGATACATTCCGAAGAAACAATGAAAAAACTTTAAAAATCTGTGGAACAAAAAGTCATCCAATATTTTGCGATTAAAAGTACGGACGTAAAAGTGTTTTCACATTATTGTTATGAGGCTAATGAGAACCACCGAAGAAAGGGGATGGTATGTTTTTGTTGAGGGCAGTCTCGCAATGTTGCTTTTCTGAATTAATTACGATACGCATTTTCTGTTACGCACCTTATACAGTAGCCTCAAACTTTGTTGTTCCAAAGGCAATATTTGGTACGGTGTTTACCTATTTCTTGTAGTTAAAACTTTCCGAGATAACGTGGAAACTTTTTAGTAAATGTTTAGTGATTGAAATATCGACCACTTACTTGTATTTTTCCCCAGTGTCCATAAAATTTACATAAATTTGTTGTAATAGGGACTTATTGGTTGATTGTTTCCGAGCAATGTCATATTCTGTAACTGGGCAAGCCAAAATAAAATATAAGACCTGCCTCTTATATTAGGCAGTGAGTGGCTCATAACCTACAAGTACTTGTAATAACGTTCTTGCTGCAACCTGCTTATTGTAAGAGGTTGAAACTTGAGTTTGTGGTTGATTTAACAACCGCCATGAGTACAAGATTCCTGTAAGGTAGTGATTGCAGAAAACTAGAGACAACTTGTTTACAACCAACTATATAATAGGTAAGTATTTTGCTTTTATACGAAGTTTTAGCATAAGAAGTTTAGTAAACAAAAGTATCATTAGACCAATTTAAGTGTTATAAGTTTCTTCTTTTTAAATCCCGTAAATTATGATGTAAGATAAATCTTATATACTTTACACTAGTACTAGTATTAGCCTGGGTAGATTTATCTTATATTACGTTAAATTGGAATTGTATTACAGGCAATTCGATATTATACAGCTTGAATGTGTTGGAAACCAAAAACTAACGAGTAAAATGTATTAAATTTGTGGTTACATTTAATAGAAAATGTATAATAGTAGGATAACTCTGAGTAACATGTTCAGTAAGATTTTTTTAACCATTAATTTGTCCTGTAATATATATCCGATGTTCGTAGTATTTTTGCAACAATATGTTTAGTATTTATTCTCTCATCCAAAATATTAAATTTAAACTATTAAATTTTCATGATTTGTTGAAATTTAATTCTGAAAGTATCTTTTCGTATTAAAAATATTAGAAAATAAAAGATATTTTGTTTTGTTTTTAATACAATGTTGGCTATAAGTATTTTACCAATAATTTTTTATGCTCAAATGTCATTCCAAAATGTAATTAGAATTTGTTTTTAATTACTTCTCAAGTAATACAATTTTTTATTTTGAATAAGTGCGTGAGTACGCAACAAAACGATTTACAAACATATTTTTAGTAATAAATGTTTATTATTAAAACGTTTATAACATGTTTTACAACAAGACCTAACTAAAGACCAATCAAAGAGTGTTTGATATACTAAAATAAGTGTTCACTAAGAAAGAAGTAGTTACACACAGATGTCTTCTTGTTAGAAAGTCAGCCATCCTCTCTTCTGGCGTATTTGAAACATAATTTTTATGAGATGCAGTTTCGTTTTGGATTTAAATTAAGGGTAAGATAAAGAAATGGATGAATGTAATAAAAATTGTTAAAGCCGTGCTAGAAGACATTCATAGTTAATAAAGAATATAAAACACGAAGCAATTAAAAATAATTTAATAATACTTGCACCTAGCCATTTTTGGTTGATATTTCTGGCTCAAAGAGAAAATGTTGTGTTCGAGTTTAAACCAACTTCGCAAAGACTCAAGAGACTTAAAATAATGGATATAACTCAGAATTGGATATCATTGCAATAATATGCAACATTAGTAACATCGATGGATAAATATAGCTAAAATATTCAAATAATAATAAACTTAAAGTTCTAATATTTTTACATTGGTCTTTTGAGTAACCATGATGACAACGAGGAAAACGCAGAATGAAGAAATTTGTAAACAAAGTTATTATACTCTGATAGATTATCACGCGACTTTCTGCAATAAGTTTACAACACACGTGATGACGTTATTTTGTTAGATTTATAATTGGGGGGGGTGGGGGGGGGGGGGGGTGGGGGGGGGGGGGGGTGGGGGGGGGGGGGGGTGGGGGGGGGGGGGGGTGGGGGGGGGGGGGGGTGGGGGGGGGGGATAGTTTAATAAATTATGAAAACACATATAACAAACTTATACGGGTTAATATTTGAACTGATGGTTTAATATGTAGAAAAATCAAACAAAAGACTTTAGATTCTAGTCGATGGCCTGTTAGAAGGTTAAAGCTACAATGTTTTCAGATTATTGTACTTTATATTATAACAGCTTATAAAGTATCTTACCGATACAATAAAACTTTAAGTTGATGTAACCAATCACTTTGTCCGCATATATATTCTTAATTCTAACATTTATTTATTTCATCCAAAAATTCCAAACTTTACAGCTTGAAAAAACTTATTTATAGTTGAAAAATATATATTTTAACATAATTTACACAATTCTGTGTACACAGCTGATAACACTTTTTGAAATATTAAAAATAAAATATACTTACAATTTCCTGATACATGGATTGCTTTAACAGCCTTTTTCATTTTTATCAAACATTCTCGGTCCAGATCCAATGTCTGAAAATCGTTACATTAATATTAGAGATGAATTACATGTTACTCTGTAACATTATTTATATATTTTACACAAACAAACTTTGTATTAGAGTCTACAACAAAAAAAGTCTCCTGAAGCTTAACTGTTAATGCCTCATCCTTTTATAACAATATCCAAAAAATTAATAATACAACAACTACTAATGGCCTTTATTATATAACTGAAAAATTGCACTCTTATGATGTATTTTGTAAGTGTACCAGAATTTTTTTATTAACTACAGAACCATTAATAATCATAAATTTGACTCTTTCCAATTAATATTTTATTGCCAATAATTTATATCGCCAATGGCGCAGTGTAGCGGGTACGGCGGTTATCCAGATCAAACAACATCGAGCGTGGCTGCTGCTTGGATAGGTGACCGCTGAGCGATCCTGTCCTTGCATGCGGCCCGCCTGCCCGGCCATTGGTGGTGGTTCGGAAGTCACCTTTAAGCTGTTGGTCCCCAGGTTAAGTGTTAGAGAGGGCTTCTTAGCCCTAACTTCGCCTGGTAAAATGAGACATTCTTTACTTTTTTACTTTTATTTTACTTTAATTTATTTCAAAATTAATTCAAGGAATTTTTGTTCTGTTTAGTTTATTACTACCTTATATTACAATTACCTATTCATCTAGGTAGCCTATATGTAATTTCAATGAGATTGTTAACATCTAAGACACTTTAGATAAACTGTACACAATGTTATAATAATGTAGAAACTGGCTTATTATTTGTTAAGATACAAAGAAACATGAAATCTTTAAAAACGCAAACTTATAGCTTTTAATTAATTTATTTGATCTTATTCAGCTAATTAGCTGATACCCGAGGCTTCGCACACAATTTTTTAAGACATAGTTTTTATACTACTTAGTATAATTACTTATGATGAAGTCCTATTAAATTTTTCAAATGTAAGTGGGAACCATGTAGATGTTATTTAAATGTTCATTATTAAGAATATCAGAGTTTAATTGATTATTATATCATAAACAAAACATGCAGTAGCATTTTTAGTTTAAATTAATAGCATTTCTAGTTTAAATTAATAGCATTTCTAGTTTATATTAATTAAAAAGCTGAGTCTGCCTTGTTTCCCCATCAAGAAGATACAAATTATCTTACTCTTTTCTAAACAGCGATTACACAAAAAGGTTGATATAAGAAGTGATACTATCAAACTTACTCTATGCTTTCAAGACTATAAACGTAAACAAATTTATTTATTTCCCTTACACAAACCCTGTTTCAGGGTATAAAGGTTATTTATTCAATTAATATAAAAAACTATGCAATATGTAGTATAAAAATGTATCTTAAGACATTAATTAGTTTAAATATTCTAATCCTAATGTATACATTATCAAGGTTATAAAACATTTTAATAAAATTATGTCACAAAACATGATTGTCATGCAAATAAATAAAACTGCATATTTCATATAAAACAACATCAATTTATATTACAGATTATGATACTTTGGTATTATACCAACCACCTCTCATGGCATGTCATAATGTCGAGAAAGCCGACCAGTTTTGATTACCTTATGTGCAAAGATTCACAGCTTTGTTCATTAAAGTGGGTTTTACAATATTGTTTTAATAATATTTTTTTAAAGAGACTTTCAGAAAAGTCTTTCCAATGCATTAGATGATTTTATTCTTCATTAACGAATCTGTAATAAATGTTATAGGGTAAATTTGTCTTTGTTAGCTACATTAATCTACTGATGTACCTAATATTTAAAGAAATTAAAATCTTAAGAAATATTTCAGTCTAACGAACTTCAGCTGAAACATCAAAAAGGTTTAAAAATGTCAACACCTGTAAAGTGTTCCGGGAAATGTTCCCATTCCTCAAATTCGCAATTCTCAAAATCGAAGTAGCCTCTTAGTAAAGCATTTATGATGTAATATGATGGAGCCGTATAATATTTTTCAAATAGGAGTACACATATCAGGTAAATATTATTTCAGTATCCAAGATTAAGAGGATAAAAATTTTAATACAATTTTTACTGGTTTTATTTTGCGTTTTGTTGTATGCAAAAATATAAAACCTAATCTCTCGAAAACCTAATCTGATCCAAAAGTATCAACTTCTGTTTGTTTAAATCCACTTTCTGTTTAAGATATTAATTCAAGTCCTATTGTCTCGATGAAAAAGATATATAACATACGTATAACTGAAAAACTGTAGTCAAAAAGAGTCAGTTCCAATCGTTTAAATTAACTTCCAGTCTACAGTAGAACCCCTCATATCCGGCCTCGGTTTTTACCGCACGCACCTCGGTTTATCCGGCCACTTCCCGGAAGCCAATATCTAAATTTATTTACCATGGCTTGCAGACGCGCAGTTGCACGCACTAGTCTCCCACGACTCTTGTGTTATTTTGGTGTATCTATTTGTTTACATTTTCCTGTGTTTGTCCTCAGTTGAGCTAATAGGTTCAACCTGTAAACAGTTCGTTGATTATTTCCAGTGCGGTTAGTACAGTACAGTACAATTGTTTTGTTTCGTCAAGTGCTGTGTACTGTAGGTTGGTTTATCCGGCCGAATCGTTATCCGGCCAGGGGCTCGGTCCCGTGGTGGCCGGATATGAGGGGTTCTACTGTAATTTATTTACGGTCTCACAGTTATTGCTGCCTCGATCAAGATAATATATAGTAATATATCTGTTGGTTTTCAAGATCCATATGGGTTAAAAAGCGTCTACTTCCAGCAGTTGTTATCTACCTCCAGTAGATATTTTAAGAGCCATATCTTAGAGTTTGCTTTTTTGTCCCAGTGAAGAAAATATATTGAACAACTAAAAAGTCACTGCGGTTAAATGTGTTAGTTCCGACTGTTTAAATTCATTCCCAATCTAATTTATTCACAGATCAACAGTTGAGTTTATTTTGTTGCACTGACTAAGGAGTAAAATCCAACTGAACTTAATCCTTAAGCTACGGTAAAATTGCCATACATAATGTCAAGGGAGCTTATCAGTTTTGAGTACCTTACATGCAAACATTCACAGCTTTGATCATTAAGGTGGATTTTATAACAGTGTATTTAAATAGTATTTCCAATGCATTAGCTGGTTCATTTGTCACTAATGCAATCTAAAATAAAGATTATATAGTAACTCGTCTTTACAATGCATATTACACAACTGATTAAGTACTGCATTTTCATATTTTCTAAAATTTAAAAATAAACAAATGTTTCTCCCTCTTTGGTGAACTTCAGCTGAAAGTGCCAGTAACTATTAAGTGTAAGTGTACTTTGGATTACATGTCGTAAATATTTGAATTATTTATTCATAAGATGAGTCTATTTTATAATTTCATGATATTAAGGTAAGATGATTTTGAATTGTTATGACTCTCTGAATATTAAGAATGTTCTATTTAGAGACTGAAGCAAATGTAACTGACTGACTTTAAACTCTACGAGTAATAGTTATTACACTTTTAAATACCACGTTACAAAAGTAAGGAAATATCATGGCATTCAGATTTCCTTCCAACAGAGAGATCTTTCTGATGTTACAACTAACTACTTGCCACTGGACAGCAACCTGGAAGTGTAGTATGTGAAGCTGCTAACCATAACGGTCCTTGGTGATACACACATGTTAGACAATATTTGGAAGGTTCATGTGATGAAATCCTAGATTATAACCTGTATCTTCCATCTAGGTATGGACAACAACTTATGGAGAAGTAGAGAATAGAAGCTGAAGACACTTGTTTTCTGGAAGTAGTGGGGAAACTTAAAATTTGAAGTTTAAGCCTAGGATGGAATTTAGGGAAGACCCGACTGATGAAGTGGGATTTTGAGACAAGGATAAACCCCTGTCAAAGAGGATCTGATCTGAAAAAACAAATTCCTGAGGCAATTAATTACCTCTAAGAGGTAAAAAGGACAAAAAGGTGGGATTCTAAGAAATGTGAGGATAAAGCAGAAGGTGCTAAGTTCTTTTTCAAGAACCAGTACGCTTGCTGGAATGTAACCATTTTGTAGGCTAAGTTTTCTGACGAGCAATGTGAAATTTAGATGACAAGGACAACATCGACTAAGTAGAATAAAACTAGCTGCTGCTTTGTTACTTTCAGTACAACAAGATGGGGAATTAACATCTTTGGTTCTCTCGTCACCAGATGCAGATGATTCAAAGCCTAAAAGTCTCAATAACTAATTGTATTTTACACTGTTTCGAATAACTTACGCAATACTCTTTAAGCATTATGAAAATTAATAAAACATATCTTACAAGTCTTAATGTAACAAACAAAAATAGAAAGCAATCGTAAAAAAAAGGATTTAACGACAACAACAACAGAATCGAAACTAAATGTTAATTTAGGATGGTCTAGGCCATGAGTCAGCTGAAGATTGTATCTTTGATTTCATTGCCATGCTCAAAGTGCTAAAAGCCCAGCCATTTTTAAGTGCATGCATAGGTGAAGTCGCTTAAAGCCAATTCTGGAGTGGAGGACAACCTTACAGAGAAATTGTTGGTTTGTGTGACGAGTATGTAAGACTGTACACCTTTGATTGTTCTTTGGTCTCCGGATTCCTGTATTTAACCATTTTTCATCGCAAATTATATTTCTGTTGAGGAATTATGGTTCTCCTTGCTTGTAGTACATGAGAAGTTAAGAGTCATTCAGTGAGTTGTTTTTATGATTTTTTGACAGAATTTTTGGGAACCCCTGGCATCAATTTAATTGCTGTTAATTTAATTAACAATCCAGCAGTTTCTGTTATTATTCATTCATTAGTAGTCATTGTGCACTATTGTGTTTTCATTTTACATTGTGTTTGTGATAGGTGTTCATAATAGATGATCCATGAAGATCAAGTTATATAAGAGACATTTGTAATGGAAGCTAATATAATGATTTTGTTTTGAGTCATAATTGAATCTTTGTGTAAATAATTTCTTTTATTAGGCCTACAGTGTTTTATGACAACTGCCTGTACACCTGCTTCATGATTGTTTTAATAAAATATATTATAGAAACATACAATGCTGCATGAAAATATATTTTTATATTATGTTACCTAACAAATGCAAATACATTAAAAACTGTTAGTTTGAGTTTCTACCAAATGTAGAAAACAATTTCCCAAAAGAAAACTATATATATTTGTCTTTAATTTGTTTATACTGTACAGGATAACGCATAACACCCGTCTGCGATTTATGCAGTTGAACTGAGAAACCTACCTTCTTTGTTTTAATGGAAACCCCTATACTTCAACCACAGAGAATTTGGATAAATAATTTTTAAACACACTAAAAACTACCCCAAAATGTCACTGGAGTAGGGGTTATTTTTGAAAGATTTTGATATGAGAAGGTAGATCAAGCCATCTTTATTTTATTTTAAAGGTCTCTTTACTGATAATTTTGAACAAAGTTTTGAACTATCTCGCTTTTTGTATTTTTAAGTTTAATGAATTAATCTTTAATGAATTTTTGACAGCTAGTATGTAAACCACACTTTCACATATTCTTTGAGTAAACACCAAAATGTAAACATAGTATGGTAGGCCCCTAATATCAATAGTTGAGAAGGTTCATTATTCGCTATTAGGCCTAGGTTATGTATGATTACATTATCAATATTTACAATACATTTCATAGTGTTGATAATTAATACAATTAATTACATTACCAGCCTTAATTGAAAAGCAGTGCAACCTAATTTTATTTTTCAATATTTAAGGTATTAATATCAATTCAGATTATCTTTACTTTATAGCCACGTTACCTAACACAATCAATCTACAACCACTTTTAATGATTACTTAAGGTAGTACATTATCATTTCCAGAAAGAAAATTTTTAGCCACAAGCCATAGCCTACATTCCACAAAAATTACAACATATGATCTAAGTGCTAAATAGCAGGTACCTGTGCACCTATGGCATCTTCCGAGCGCACGCCAGTGTGTGAAGGTGGTAATTCAACAAAATGTACCTACATACTTTTATGTGTATGTAGTAATTGTTTAACATTGAAAAAGTTTTTTAAATTGTACAAAAACTAAAATAAGTTTTGCAACTTTAAACTTACGTAGTTCGACTGTATTAGTTCGAAAAATAATAGGCTATACAACACTTTATATAAATGTAAAGTTTAATATTTTTAATTAATTTACGAAAACTAGCCTGTAAACCATATTTTTGCATACTTTTTGTGGAAACATTAAAAACATAGTATAGTAAAATCAGTTCAAAAGATCCATTATTTGCTATTAGGCCTATAATTATAATATCAACATTTATGATAGATTTTGTAGTATTTATAATTAATACATTCAACACCTTCAAGAAGACAGTTTATTTCCAGACTTTTTTATTTGCCTTCAAATTTTTTAATGACGAAGGCAAAAAACTGTCATTTTACTACGTTAAACGTCTAAGTATAATGAGAAATGTATGTAGGCTTCTCAATTTTGCACAAAAGATCTTATTTCAGTATGTATTTCCAATTTTTTTCCCATGTACTCCAAGTGGTACCCTAAAAAATTAATTTACCTTAAAAATTAGGCTATCGTCTGGCCGGCGGGTTACACAATAGTCCATAAAGTAATTATTTAAGCGAGGGATCACATTTAACACACCACCATGACAGGCAAATAATAAAACCGCAAAAATGCATAGCAACATGTACCCCATCTGGCACCCACGCTGCACGAAAGCCCGGTGTGTACCTGATTGGGTACACAACGGCAGTTGTAAACGATCGTGTATGCCCGACAAGGTACACGTCGTCATGAATGTGTTAATTGAATTTTAAAAGGCTAGTCTGTTAACCATATTTTCACATATTCATTCCATTTAACACTAAAATGTAAACATAGTATGGTAATATCAATAGTTGAAAAGGTTCATTATATGCCAAAAGGCCTATGATTATAGTATCAATATTTACAATGTATTTTTTAGAATTGATATTTAATACAACTAATTACATTGCCAGCGTGTAATAGAAGTGCAGTTTATCCTATTTAAATTTTTTAGGTCATAACATAATTTGAATAATCTTTACTTTATAGCCACATTACATAACACAATCTACAACCACTTTTAACGATTGTTAAACAATGTGTTATTTGTCTCACAAGGTGTCGAAAAAATTTATCCTTTAAAATAGTAAACGGTAACTAAGCTAAATATTACACTATTATGATTTTTACATTTTATAAATATACATGCCGTTTTATGAGTTTTTTTAATCATTAAATTTATTATTTTGTAACCCTTCCCACGCCGTAGACTGATATATTAGAATGACAGACTTTGACCAAAATGCCAAATACAGTTATATCTGATATTATAGATTATTTCTCTTGGAGAGTTTTTTAGTTCACAAAAGGTCTTGCCCTGTGCTTATCGCAGTTGCCAAGGAAGTATTTATAATAATGGCCTTCACTCAGTGGCAGGGGGACGGGAAGCGTCCTTTTCTAACTCCGACTGGATGCTAGTCAGTTCTGCGTTTCCTAACAGAGCCATAACCAAACACATCTTGGCGTGTATTACTGCTTACCCAGTTTTCTCGTGCGCACGTCTGTTACATATCTCATTATTATTATTCACCTTGTGAGTGTTGTGATTAGTTTTAATTATTTATTCTTGTTTTATAGGCTAATCAATATTTATAGTCAATATTTATCTTTTCAGTTTAATTACATTTTACAATAAAATTAAAATTTATTTGAAATAAACAGTTCTGTAATTAGTTGTTTTTTATTTTTATATCAATAAACACACTAATTTTAAGTAAAATGCCCTGTTTTATACTTTTTTGCTTTTACCTTTAATAATTTAGTTATAATAAAAATTAACTTTAAACTTAAAGAAACAACAATTTTGTACTTTTCTTGGCATTATAGGAAAGTTAATGGAGTTAATAGTGGCCTGCGAAGGGTTAAGATATAAAAATATTCAAGCTATACTGTAATTTAAAATACCTAAAACACAATTTGATATCTGTAGTTATATCAAGTACTCTTTACTCATGAATATCGATGATTCGATTGTCGTGGTAGCCACTTATTATACTCCAGCCCTTCATAAGAATTTTCTATTCAAAAAAATAACAAAAATGTAAAGTGGCAAAAGTAATGATTAATTTACCTTCAATTTATTTATTTTCTTAAAAAAGAGCCTAGTGGTGACATGTCACGGTTATTTGGTATGGAATGATACAATACCAGTCCTGCTTTCCATGACAGTGTCAAAAAACACCAGAAAATAAGAACAGTAGTATTCCTAAAGAGGAAATTACAGAATATAATAGAGGAAAAGACTAAAAGTGAATGAGAGGAAAATAGGTCGCATACCATTGTTATTTTTGGATAAATTGGAATAGGCTAGAACATGCTTTAAGCTTAAAGAATTAAAAATCAATAATAGGCTATAAGTTGTTCTGTTGTTTTTGTTTAAGAATTTTAATTTAACACCAGAGCTACACTCATGGGCTATACTTTGATTTTGCATTTATTAAAATATAAACAAATTTGGTGTTATGATTGATTAACTTCGAATGTTATAATTAATATAACATCCTACAATGGAAGCTTCCCATACATAACATATTAATAAACCTAGCCTAGTTTAAAACTAATCCATTTAAAAAATATGTCCAAACAAATTTAGTTAACATGAAATCACTTTTATTACAATGTAGACCATGGTTGAATATTCAAGCTCAAATTCAGTCTCAAAATTCTATATTTTGGATCAGTCTGGCATAATTAATAATTGTATATCAAATTGGTTTTATACCTCTTCCAATGTAGCAATTGTCTGCCTACATTGTCCCATTCGTGAAACAAACGTAGAAGTTGTAGGAGAGTTGTAATCCTCTCTGGTTTCTTCAATAAACTCATTGACACCTATCAGTCCAGGCATTTTGATGGCTTTCCTGATACTTCCAATCAGCGAGGATAATTCAATCTAAGTACAACAATGAACGTTCTAAAGCAGTCTCATTTTTTAAACAAATCCCAATCACCACCCATTTAATAGAACACTTCACAAATAATAAAATGAATACGCATATCCATTTCACACTTCGCGAACATCACAGCTTTCTTTCACTAGATAACTTCACTGACACAGTGACATCTCAAAAAGTATAGCAAGCAAAGCAGACTAGATTATAAACTTCAAACATGGTAGTAAAAGGGGCAAAGAGAATGAAAAGACTCTACACATAGGATATGAGTAGAACATATATCTTTATTATATCAATTTTATAACAAAACGCCATTTATTAATTATTCAAGGGTATTTTGTCACGAAATATACTTCAATATATCATCACACTTCAACTAAATTGAAAAAATCAAATTAATTGGTTCCAGATTAATACATGTGAATTGTACATATTTTTAACTTAGCATGTTCAAAAATGGTATAATTATTACTATATTAATTTTAAGTTGTCGAAAAATGTTCATATCTGTACTATCCAGTTTGAGTGGTACATTTCATAATTTAGTAACTTTGAACAAAAATAGTGTTGTGTAGCAGTAAAATATTGACATAGTCAAAAATTTAACACAGTTTAGAATATTCTACAACATTTTGTAAATGGAGACACTTTAAATATGATGATGTTTCAGGTGATCAAAAACGGACAAATTTATAAGGGGGTACTGAAATCCTCCACTTTCTAAATAGTGTTCTGCGGTACTTCATATGGCTTTATCGCACGTTTATATCCTGTCATAACATGAACCTTATCAACCACTTCGAAATTTTAACAAATATCGTATAGGTTGTATGTATGAAGTTTGCTATTGAAAAAATTATTTAAAAATATAACAGAAAAAACATTTTCAATATACTCTCCTCCTGAGTTTTTTACTATAAAACAAAAGGTTAAGCGTGCAAGATTGATGATAAGTAAAAATCCCAACGATAATTATCACACCATTTTCAAATTAAGCAATTAAGGATGACTTATAATTGACACTAATCCCAAAGACACTAGACGTACCATTATACAACACAAACGTTGGACCTGGTGCAATACACAATGCACGCACCACAGCAGGAATATAGTGCTAACGTAAGAATATCACACGGCATTGGCGCGCTCTATATTGTGACGCTCTGGCCCAAGATTAATTGACGAAACAGGAAAATACCTGCAAATATATTCTGGTGGCTATGGATGGCTACGCGAAATTCAAGTGGTGACACCTCTGCGGAAAATAACTTCAGATAAAATTTTACAATCATTAGAGGACAATATATTTAAAAATTTGGGCTGTGTGAAATAATAGTGTCGGATAAGACTTGTTTTACTAGTGGAGAGTTTCGGAATATACTATTTCAGTGGAGAATAAAAACTCAAAAACTATACCTTACAACCCCCTGGTAATAAGTGTGAACGGTATACCTGAGTAAAATTAAAACTTGTTTATATAATGGAGGTAGAAAAAACGGGACGGACAATTATGTAAAATACAGCAATGTATAAATTCATGTGTCGATTTTCATCTTGTTCGTCTCACAACTCCGTTTAGTGTTAATCATAGTAAATATTCTTTCAATACTGGAGTTAGAACTGAGTAAAACGAAAAAAAAATTGACTCACAAATCTTTGAAAGTTCTAAACAGTCAGTATTTGGGAATTTGTGACAAAATCTACCCATTTCATATAAAGCAAATGACCAAAGAAGAGGTTATCTTCGTGTTGATTACTTATGCATTTTTTTTCAAAAGCTTTAGTTGGTCATAACGGTGGTGGCTCATAGTGCCTAATCTCACAGCGTCACAACGTGATTTTGCTCACAGCGCAACAGTATCCTTGCTCACGGCGCCACAACTCATAGCGCCACACAATTTGTCGAATGCTCAGAGCGCCAACACAACCGGATAAACAATCGCATACACGCTCCAGCACCTACAAATTGCTGTGGCGCTGTGAGCTGTGGAACTATAAGGTCGCGCCATACTATTTTCCTTTTGTAAGGACTATGGAGAAATGTACCATTAAGTTAGATGACTTTCAGTGGATAAATTTGAATAAGGAATCGATATCTTTTACATTTGGAATGTTACTTCCAAGATTAAATTAACCTCAAGAAATAGGGGTTAATGCAGCAGACGACAGACGTTAAGACCGGAACCAGTTCTTTTTGAGATCCTTCAATTCTATAGTGAAAGACTGATATCAAGGTTCAATTTTATAGTGAAAGACTGATATCAAGGTTCAATTTTATAGTGAAAGACTGATATCAAGGTTCAATTTTATAGTGTAAGACTGATATCAACAAGTGGAGGAATCACAGGTAAGCCTCTCCTGTATTTGTCTTCGAAAAAATGTTGGGTGCTTTTCTAGAGATAAAAAGTAAGCCTTAAATGCAGGATCCAATTTAAGTATCCTCTCAATGGCAGAAAAAGGCTAAGCCAACTAGTCTTGCAGTGCCTTAACAATAAATTGTTGGTGGTTAATATCTACCGAGTCACATAAATTTTTCAATTCCTCAGTACGCACTGTGTATATTGAGAAAAAATTATGAATTTTTATTACAATGGAATCAACGTCGTGACTTAGTAAGTCACAAACATGCTGTGTACTGTTGTGCTGGACAACCAATTTCGACAAAATTTTTAATGCCAAATTGTAAACATGTAAACACATTTTCATCCGGCTTTCAACTAATTTCACAAAAATTTGCATTTGTATTATCACCACTGAACGCGACACATTATAAGATAAAATTGTATTTTAAAGTTTCTAGTACATAACTACTTGAGCATACATACACTTTGAGCAGTTTCATTTGGAGTGGTTTTAAGCTCAATGACTTAAAAGTTTAGTTCCAGTTTTCCAATCAAAATACTGGATTAGGATTGGAAAAGGCTTTTGATTGCCACGCTTACTAACATTGACCAACACGCCAAAGCAAGACAATTCATTTATAACCTCTACAATAATATGTATAAGCAAGAACATTATTTATGGTTGCTTCTGTTATGGTTCAGGCACTGGAATATTCTTGGCTGACTCAAAATCACTAATCAGAGTTTTAAACAAAGTATTTGTACAATCATTAGGCCTATAACTTAGATTATGGATTACTGTGTGGTATGCAATAGTGCTTTCAGCACATTTACTTGTTCGTCGAACTAAGATGATTTTGGAAGGAAAAGGGCATTAACCACTGAGCACCCATCAGCATTTTGAATACTTTTCTTGTGATTATCACTCGCAATATGACGTTCTAAATAGCCACTGCATTTATTAGCAACGTAAGTGTCACATACCTGACATTTTGTTTCATGATCATTCCTTCCCTTGGAAAAATTAGGATATATCTTTCAACGAATCACTAAACTTGCACTTACGTTTTTCGGACGTGTTACTTAAACCTATGAAATTATTTTAATACATACACTGCCAGGATAGGATTCAACTACACATTGAACACGCATTAAACTAGCACAACTTGTAGAATTTTATAGGTTGTGTTTATTATTATCATAGGAGATAGAAGCAAGGTACAAATCATTACTCAAGTCACTCACTGTTTCTCTATAGAGAGAGTGTATTGGCGTGGTAGTAGAAGGATATGTAGGGGTGGATTGCCCGGTGGAGAGAGTGACGCAACGTTTGACTCGGAAGGCAGCGTACTTCACTCAAACTTCTCCCCTCGCTCCGCTGTTAGTCACTCCTCGCCACAAAATTACCCGTTGTTGTGCGAGTGCGGTAGGCGGCTGTGGACAAGCTTTCCGCCAATATAAGGATATTGCTTTGCAACTCCATCCAGTGATATGTACACATTGGGTGCTACTTTCACGCAATTTAAAAAATGCCAGACAGTTTAGATGTTTCTTCAGTGCTGGGAGGATAACCAGTAAAAAGCCGAACGTCTGATCACCCTGTTCATGTATAAATAGTACAATAGGCTGCTTAAATTTGAACTTTTATTAAAATACAAACCCTGTAATGAGTCAGGGTTAAAATGGAGACTAAATGACATTTACAATTAAAAAAACTCGGTGTTAATGAGTGTAAACAATTGGCTGTAGTATTATTAAATTTTAGGAAGCAACATATTCGGAATGCAACGTTAAAAGGATGCAATCGGAATCATAAGGTATTGAAAGTGGGATATATTTTATATTGCAGGACCCCGGTACACAGCCATTGCAGAATAAATAAGAAGGACCATTTAAAATTGTGGTTGTGATATCTGATTGTAGTTTTGTAGTGCAGCATACAAACGATTTGAGCAGATTAGAACGTTCCCCTGCCTTGAAAGGAATTTAATACAATGGAATGTCTACAGCCACATAGGAAGATGGGCAATTGCATTCTCTTTCAGGAAATATTTGTCAGGATGGATTAGCATTTTTTAAATAAAATAAATTATAAATGTCAAGATATAAAACCTATCCCCGAGTATTTGGTAGTATTGTGTTTTTATTACAGGAAAGAATTTGAAACAAAACACATGAGATGGATATCATAAATACATGAAGAGGAATATGGACTCAGAAAATAATAATGTGTTGCAACGATACATGGTCGTTTTTCAATAAACCCCCAGCTGTGTTATAAATTAGAACACATATACTTATACATATTTCTTACAGTGTTGGTCATATTGTGGATACTAAATGAATGCAAGTTATTATTCATAAATAATATGAGGCAACTAAACCGCTGTTTTTCCCTGTGTTCCATCTATTTATGTTTGTTTAATGAGAGAAGAACCCATGTTTTCCTGTTTCATGTACATAACAAATAGTTAACAATTTAAATTTATTAACTGGTTGGATACCACGATTAAGTTGAATAAAATGTACTGGATTATTTAAAATGTTTTGACTTTATAAAGAAATGTTGAATAAATTTAATTAAAAATTATTTTAGAGTGAAATGCTACATAGGCAATTGAAAATTTACTAAATAGCTAATGTTGAGAGAAAATATATGCTAAATATAAATTATATAATTTCTCAAGAAAGGGTCCGCGGTGGTAGGAATGGTACATTAAGATTTTCCTGGTAGTCGACTTTGACAACGGGATTAAAATAGGGGTGACTTCGAGTTTGCAATAGATCTCTGTCCTTGTGATAACAGTCGGAAGCAAATCAAAGGCGTCGGCGATAGTTAGCTGGTTAGGGGAAGGGGTCGGTATAAAAACCTCCGACATTCCCATCTCAGCGTCTTTTGAGTATCTTTTGCGGTTTAATTGTTGGTATTTTCGAATTAAATTATTAATGCATAGGTTTGCACGGGATTTTGTGAAGTACATCTTTAGTAGTCGAATTACAGTTTTCACATCGAAAATGTGTTGTAAACTAGCTTTCTTTTACAGGAATTATTGTATTAGTTTGATACAAAAGCGATATAAAAAATTTGATTTCACTTAATAATTAACTCTTCAAAATAAACTTAAAGTTTTCAAGAGAGTACATGTCATTACAAGTATTGTTCAAAGATCGAAAGTCTTAAATTTTTATAATATTTAAAAGTTACTTGTAAGAACTATTCAGTATATATCTGTCAGAACAATTTTATTTATCACCATATAGTTTTTAGTAAATATAATGTATTGACATTTTATTACTAAAGTATTCTTTTAAATGGACTTTTTGTCCCATCTGTATATTTGATATTACAGAGTTATATCATAAACACAGTAATTTATTCCACTGTACCATTTTTGTTTTAGTGATTGCGAGACTTTGTCTAAGGATTTTTGGGTTGTAGGCTCAGCCGAACAAATAGGTGACTATGTTTGAAAGTTTACTTCTTCACCAGTTATACACGCTTATTGATACAATGATTACAATGGTGAAAGAAGAAGCTGTCAAGGCATCTCTGTATTAATTGTCTGAGTCATAGGAATAAATACGATTAGTATCAAAGTATATTTTTTACTTATTAATATTTATTTATATTCACATTTGTTACTATACTTTTTATTGAACTATTTTATGCATTATGTGTCCATATTACTATGTTTATTCATATTTTATTTAATATATTGAGAACTTTGTTTATGTTACATTTGGTCACCTTAGTCACTAATTTTTATCTTATTTATGAAATAAAAAATAATTGAATAATTAAAACAAAAACCAAAATTAGTAAATACTTTCGGTAGAACCAAAACAGTATTTGGATGAATTTGAAATTGGCCCTTTAATTGAGGTAGGCTGTATGGAGTAGGGCCCCACGTTTTCTGTGAACTGAGGAGGTAACAACTACGTGAGAGCCGAGAAAGCATAGTAGTAAATTTTTTCATAGAATATCAATATCTAGTTTCTATTCTATTTTTATTTGTGCTCTTTGTAGGTTCTGTACAATAAGGATACTTCGTAATATGTGAAACAACATCAAAATTTTCTTAATTATAGAATCATGACACACAAGAGATTGATATATGTATACATTTTAATTTGGATGTTTTTATTTAATTGCAATAAAGCGATTCAACATTTTTTAGTTCATTAGCCAATATTAGTCTGACCTCAAGGTCTTTCGTGAAAAAATACAACACGATTTGTTTGGTTTGACTGAATATATATATTCACTCTGCAATTTACGAACTGTTTGTTGTTCGATAAATACATGATGTCTTAAGGATGTTTCTAGCCTCTCCTAGACATACCTTAGATGTTGAGCTAGTTTTGGCTTTCTACTTCAATATCTAGGTGACTGGAAAGAGAAATGTTGTTCATGTGGATCAAAAATTAATTTGGGAGTGCCGATGGCCGAGTGGTCTAATACGTTGGACTTTGGGTCTGAGTTAGAGATAACGCAGGTTCGAATCCTATCTGTGACCGTTGCACTTTTTATCAGTACCATCGACCTTGTACTGTATCGACTCTCCCCCTTATTCTGTTTGATAAGATCCTCGCACAGGCCAGTGGCCCATGAGGAAGGGCTGAATAAGGCATAAAAGGAGATCGGCTTCTCCTTTAAAAAAATAAAAAAAGAAAGAAAAGAAAATATTTTATTAAGAAAGATTATGAAAGCAACAGCACCCAGGATCAAAACTGGGAGAAGGGCAGGACATGGACGTTTAGGTTGCAACATTTTATCTCAAAAAATGTGAATAAAATCAAAATTGTATGAAAACTATGTATAACTATAACGGTGCTTTATTAACTATGTTATTACAATTATATGATTGAAATACTATTTGTATTGTAACAATACATAAGTTACATGTCTTATACTAATAACAGTTTTCTTAGATTTGTAGAAAACTATTTCAAAACCCTCGTTTCAATCCAGTCCTGATTTTCCTTATAGAATTTCTGATAAACGCTTCTGTCAAACACAACTGATCTATTTTTTCTCTCATTGTACTTCTCAGCCAGGCCTTTACATTCGAAGGGTACTGAAAGATTGTTCAACAGTAACAGTATAGTGAATGGGAAAGCACTTAAAATGAGAAGTGCATGCCTTGTTGCAGGGAGAACAATAATAGGCTTCTCCAAAAGTGCAGTTACATCAATATCCTTTAATTTTTCTCCTGCTAAATCCTTTCTTCCACAGATTATACCACAAATCTAATTCTGAAGAGATACCGCCTAACTTATAAAACTCAATGAAAAACTTCGCATTTTTTCCCAAAGATTTTAAAGTAATTTTTAGTGTTTATAAAGGACGAAGATGGAATAAGGCCAAAGCAGGTGTATTTTCGTGTGAGAATCTAACATTCAATGATAAAGTTAAGGGATGATCAACAACTATCTCCTGTATACAGTCACAGTCTCAGATGGTGGATTACTTCTATTTATTTGCTTTTGAACATTTCGTGGAACTATTACCTCAACGACAACTTTCTCCACGATATCATGTGATTTTTTAAAGTAATTATCAAAACTATGTCTAATATCTTTCATCATTCTTGATTTCACCAATACGTTTTCTCGCCATAATCAAATCCATAGTTTTACTTTATAAAGTATTCACAACAGATTCCAAAATCGCAGAGTACTTTGCTATCATTGATAAACCTACAATGAAAATTGGTTTAGTAACTGCACAGTGTAATTGATAGGCACATTTTTCTTTTAGCATAGTTTCTACGGCTGTGAGATGTTCTAGTGCATTAAATATTTCAAGAAAGCTGTCTGAGAAATTTCTAATGCTCTTGTATCTATTAAGATAGTCTTAACAAATATAATAAATTCAGTCTAATAATAAAGAATTACCAAAATTTTTTCAGTATTTTGGTAAAAATAATGTGTATTTAAATGGTACTTTTCTAGTGTATTAAAACAAAATTACGCTGTTCCAAGAATTGGTATCTGCTCTCTTCTCACACAGAAGAGACCTAAAGGTGCAGAATATCTAGTACTATCAGAGTCAGGCAGCTTTACAAAGGTGCTTTATGCCTGCTCCTTTGACAAAGGCAGTATTAAAATGTGAGAATGCTCTAATGAATTGCCTAGAGGAAAAATGTCCTTGGTTAGATGCTGGAAAGGAATGAAACAACAGGATAGACTCCGCAAGCCTTTTAGTAGTGCTAAAGGGGATCACTGCGGAGCAGCCTTGTCCTAAAGTAAGGCTCTAATAATGCTGGGGATAAAATTCGAGACTTGAAGAGCGGCCTCAGGATTCAAGCAGATCACAATTGTTTATCTCTACATATGCTAAAAGGTGGTCTTGACTTTTATATCTAAGAAAGAAGGATATTAGAAAAGTACCCCTAGAATAGCTTTAAACATTCATTGTTACAGAATTTTTAGCATTTAACAGTGAAAAATAATACCAAAGACTTATTATATTTTCAAATAATTTATTGTCAACAATATACCACAATCATAAACCAATTAAACATGAAAAAATTTGTTAAAAATAGTGTAAAATTTCTGACTTTTGAGAACAAAGTATTGAGCAAAATTTCCTAATTGTCCAATTTATCTACTGTAAGATTGGACTCAATTTCATAACTTGTTCAATTGTGCTTTACCTAGGCATTGACAGTAGAAAGTGCTAAGAGTAAGGTACCTGTTTTCATTCCCATAAGCTCTAACAGATCTGAGCTTACTAATAATTGCTGTGGTGTACATCTCTGTTAGCTTGATGACCTGACAATATGTACACAGACAAGAATAGACAATAGACAAGTAAATATTTTGTTCAAAAAGTCCCTCCAAAGTCCAGAAGTACATAATTTAAGTAGGTAATAACACAAAATGCAATTTTAGGTCAATATTAAAATTTATTTCCAGCGGAATGTTAACCATTAAAAACACAATCATCACAGAATATAATTATAATATACAACGTTAATAATACTTTAACTGGTACCGAGTGACTAAACAATTACATGGTCCACTTTCTTTCAAAAACTAATCTAAATTAACTCTAATTTCACTATTGATAACTCTTATAGGAACACTGACAATGTCATGTGCTATGCAACAGGATTTCCCTGGGTTTTAACATCGTCAGTTGATCTCCAGAGGGTGAAACCAAATACTAAGCAGAGTGTATTAGTTATATAAAAGTTTTAGTTGAACACATTGATTCACAAATGGAAAAATGAGCTTACCAATTGAGCTAGATTTATTTCCACGTTCATTTTATATGATATTGTTTAAAACATTACTGTAACACAATAAATAAAATATAAGCAGTATGATAGGTTTTTTATTTAAAGATAATTTAATTTCAAACTCAATCTAGCCTTTCAAACAATTCCTTACAAGAAAAAATATAAAAATGTATTATTATATGTTTTTGAAAATTTTATACGCAATAAAAGCATTGGAAATTGGGAATGAACTGCATTGCAGGATAATGCCACAAAGAAACACTACATGGTTAAACTACATTTATATAGGTTATTTATAAAGAGTAAATTGTAAATAAAGTTTCTGCATCATCAGTACACAAAAATAAATAAGTTTGGTAACAATTTTCATAAATATTTACATTTAAAAATGTGAAATGTATACGATAGTCTATAAAGGAAAACTGAAATATTGCACTTATAAAACCTTATTTATTTAGAATAAATGAATTAGAGTTGTATAGTTGAACTCTTATAACATACAAAACACATATTCCACATAAAATACAGAAGAATACACTCAAACTATGCTGATCTTGGTAAAATTGTTTTATTTTGAATAAAACAGATCCATCATTAACATCCATGTCCTCATCACTTTCACTTAGATTATGAAGAATTATATTTTCGTCCTTTTTATTGTCTACAGTATCAAAATCAATCGCAGTTCAAAAAGAAGTTTTCATAATATTACTTGTAAATTCATCAAAATTTGGATCGTCTGGATTAGCCATTATAACAAACAACTACGCAGTAAAAAACAAACTGAAACACAATGAGAATAACAACAGTTTGCTTCAAAACTGATGAAAACTTTGTTTACCAACTAGTGATGGGCATTATTCAATGTAACAGAATAAAAAACAGTATTTCAGCGGCAACAGTAATCCCTGCAACATGTTGCAACAAACTCTCTCTGATTTTGGTACACAATAAATTCATTGGTTTCATAGCCGGCAATAGTAAATTTGACTCTTAAACTCTTCAGTTGTTATTTGAGCAATGGGGTTCAGCTGTTAATAAGCAGAGTTGTGGGGTGACCGTTATTATTTAATTGCCATAATGTTATCCACATCTGGACAACAGCAGCTTGTTTATGTTTTATAAAGCCCTAGAGTACACAAGCCCAAGTATATTTAATACACAAAATACATTGTGTGTTCCATAGCTGTGCTAAGTTATTATGTGTGCAATGTTTATACATATATAATTAAAAAACTTGTTTTTTTCTTACTAATTTAATTATTCTGATACAGACTGTGTTAAACCATATTATTAGTTTTTAATTGTATTATTAACTCTCATCAATGATAAAATTATATGATTAATTAATTGTTCATACAATAAACACCACAGTTAAAGTTTTGTAATATTTTGCAATGTTTTATTGGTTCAATAAAAATGCGTGTTCAAAATTATAATCACAAAAAATGTAATGAATAATGTTAGATTAATTCTTTAAAGGTTGTTCTTAATTATAACAAGGGATGTTTTGAATTGTCTAAAAATAAATTATAGTAAATACGCAGATGTAATGACAAAGTTTGAATACATTATGATGCTAACAAGATAGCTGAATAATAGTCCGATTTTTTTTATATTTCAATAATGTTCTATGTGCAGCAGCTACAGAAAAACATTGTTCAAAGAACATTATGCAACGGAAAGACGGATGACGGCTTAGCAACAGTCAATCGGCAATAGTTGCTGCAACTTGTTGGTTGGCACAATAACGTCGCAGCACGTTGCCGCTAAGCAGGGACAATTTTCATCTCTATTACCAAAACATTTGCAATTTAGCAGCTGAATAAAATGAATGTGCTTACTGTCACAGGCTATATGAGAAATGGCTTTCAAGACGACTGTCAATCATTACATGTATCAACACCGATGATAAAATACTTTGTCTAATCCTGACAGTCGAAAGGAACATCGACCTGCTCTCTTAGGGATGTTTTGAGAACCATTGGCCATTTCAAAAGTAATAAAATGTACAAATTTTTGTATTTATTTACACTATTTGCATTTAAAGCATCGGCAGTTCCGCATTTTTAGGCACTAGCTGCATTGGAAGGGTTACATTTCTATAGGTAAACCGCTTACAAAAAGACATTGAGCGATTTTAGTTCATGCAGAATCCCCACCTATCCGAGGATCCTTAGCACTGCTCGGCACTCGCCCACTTACTCTATCCCCTGACCTGGCCACTGCCACTTAGTGGCTAATCTCACACCAAAACGCAGCTTCCCTGAATACGTCTATGGCTACATTAGTCTGTTCAATTAATATTTTACGCTTGAATAGGCCTACACTCAAAAATACAATATACTAATAGAATAGGTAAGTTGCTGCAGTGTAAACAAAATGGTGCAAGCGAGACACAACCCACATAGCTGACAAATCAGATACAAGGAGATGCTTGTCCCACTCCCCACCAATGGAGGAGGCCCCCTCCTCAGTATGGCTGCTCAGATATTAGCTTGTGCACAGGTTTCTTTGTGAGTGGTTTATCTATAGCATTATTAACAGTAAAAGTTACTGACACAATTCAAGAATATTTGCATTAACTTTTAGTAACACTTTGGAGTCCAGAGCAGAGATATAACTATGATGGTGACAGTAAAATCAATAAAAATGCTAATGTTCTTTAACCTATTTAAATTTATAACTAAAAATTGAATCTGTAATTATTCATGAATGCATGAAAGCTTTTCACACCATGTCTATAACAAAAATTTTGTTAAGGAGATGGATAGCTATAACTCCGGTGTCCTGCAAGAGGATAATATTGTTAGAATTGTTATATACTTGTGCACACTAGTTAAAAGTGTAGTTCACTTAACAAAATTTATTTCTTACAATTCAACACTTTTAGTGCCTGTGTCCGTATATACTGACGTTCACGGTAAAAGTTCTACTGTGATAATTTGTTGTATGTATTATAAAATTTGTTGCTATATAAACAACCTACCTATGAAAGAACCAAATTGCAAGAAAAAGATTTTTATAGCAATTTTGTAAGATTAATTATACGTTTAGTTTAAAATTCAGTATCACAACACAATAAAGTGCAAATCTAGTTTTCTAAAAACAAAATAACTTTTAGAGTTTTTAGAATATTAGTCAAAACTTTATAAGTTTATGTTCTATTTCAATTGATATCATGTTTTATAGAAAAATAATTTTTCCAACATTTTATTTATCATGTAATTTTTTGAATTTTTAAAATTAAATTACATTTAAATATAAGATTTGTTAATTATTTTGCATTGTACTTAACATTTTCATTTCTAAATAATTTTTAAATTTTTAAGTGTTCACTTATTCAGAACTCAGTAATAGTGTGTGTATTTTATAAACTGTGTTTAGGAATCTCATGAGTTGAGATTGGGCCTATGAGAAAAAGTAGGTTTACATAAAAAAGTAGTATTATCTTTACAATTTTATGGATACTAAAATACTTTATGTTGCATGTTAACAATTTTAGTTGTTTAAAATAGTAGTATCAGTTATTCTGAGTAAATATTTGTTTATTATGCATGTACAAACACATTTTGTAAGTACTACTTGTGTGCTTTATATAATAAAAAAAACAGTGTATGCATATTTTATGTTTTTAATTAAACAATGTATCTGTAAAGAAAAAATTAAAGAGCTCATCTAAAATTGTTTTGATTTTATGGATGTTTTAGTCTAATGTCAGAAAATCATTGAAATAGGCTCAGCATTTTTCATCAGAACCTTGAGATAAAATCTGGCATTTTTTTGACAAACTTTTTATTGGCTCCGACATTAAAAAGGTTAAACCTTCAAAGTTTAGTTTACAATAAATAAGTGAATATATAACAAAACATCTTAGTGAAGTTGACAGGCAACTATGGTGACATATCAGAGGACAAATGATGGTAGGTGTTTCTACATATTTCTCCAATGCTTCAGACAATGGTCAATGGCTTTATTTTCAAAGAGAAACATGAATGATTGGACACTTACTTCAGAGCCCAGGCTTGACCAGTGCTGCATCTAGTCCTTTAATTTTAAACAAGATAAACTTGACTGGTTAATTAATCACTCTTATTAATCAATAAATGAGTATCTGTTTTTGAATTCTAATTAATTTATTCCAATTGTGTGATGCAGTCTTGTTAACTGTATTTGTTTAGTTTAGTCAATGTTTTAAGTAATGTAATGTTTAACTTTCAAATTACATAGTAGTATACAAACAAGACAACTTTAGATCCAGTATGAATACAAAACAAACTGATTTAAAATATAATTGTAATACTATTTGGCATTTCTTTATTTCAGTACAGTTTAAAAACCTGTAACTAACTTACAAAAACTTTGTGGTAAAATATAACAATAGAATTCATTGATCCAGTAAATATAGTAATAAACCAACTATAAAATTTAACACAATAGTATATCATTACCTAAATAAAACTATTTATCACAGCCACGTCCATGTGAGCAACTAAGGTAAATTAAGAAGATCCTTCTCCTTGAAGTAAAGTTCCGTTCGATTGTAGACCTCGTTTGTAGAAAGTAACATGTCAGGCAGAGCACTCAAAGCAGACTGTGTGTTTTTCCCACATACCTGGAATGTCACTTGTTTTAGACACACACATACAGACTGTACAATGACTAGAAGTAAATATGAAACTGGTAGCTGGGTGAAGACCTTTTATCCAACAATAATAACTTAATCTAGGTGAAGGGTTATATCAGTATAACAATTTTCGTTGTCAAAATCTCTACTCTGTCTACGTAATATTGATTTTTAAAAATACCCAACATTTTCAAAGAGTTCTAGATTGTACATATTGTGCATTAAACAACCAGTAGTGTCCATTAATGTGCTGTCGTAAACAGTTGGTAAAACCAAAGTAGATGTAATACTGTATTGAATATTGGAGTGTGTCGGATTTTAAAATGAGTATTTTGTAAACAAATATGTTATATGCTACTTTGGAAATAGAAACATGTTCACTTATGAAGATATATAGTTGAATATCTTTCTAAAAATAAACTTACTACTATAAAATAAAACTATCATTTTTTTAAGTACTCGAGCCAGAAGAGTTATTACAAGCCGGTGCACCCACAGATCTAAAAAGGAAAAATTGAAAACTTGAATATGCTAGCAATTGTGAGGAAACAGTGACACACTGGTGGGATCTACAAGAGTGCGGGGTGCCTGCGTAAATCTCTTGGTACATGCACATTGCACAGGTCACTGCAAGCATTTTTTACCTTTCTAACCTCTTACTAGTTGTTGTCTCTGTGGTCTAAAACACTAGCCATCCTGTATATCTCATGCACATGTGAAAGCTTTAACCAAGTCTTGCAGTGTTGGTAGTGAATGTGTTAAAATAATCAATGTACTAAAACTACTGTCTTACTTCAAAATAGATATAAATATATGGACTTACTCTTTCAAGCAAGACATCTCTTGTTGGCAAAACGAACATTGCCAGATGGGCTCCTTTCCTGATCAACCATGAATGGTATTTTCCTAATGTCTCATCGTAAACTTCTTGTCCTATAGTATTTGTCTTGTCCCCAGGCTGTAACTCTCCGATTCTTTTTAAGAACTGCCTTAGAAAGTCTGAAATCATACGTTTATTAATGATTATTTGGCAAAAAATCGTTTGGAAATTTATAAAACAAGTACTTGGATAAATATATGTAAAATGTATAACATTATA